>NC_136065.1:408765972-409965972 GCF_964261635.1 Lissotriton helveticus
AAGCGTGCGAGGCAGTGCCCAACTCCGGTGCGGTCACAAAACTCGAAGTCAGCAACAGTGACCGCATCGATTAGACCAGTTTGATTCGGTGTAGCGAGGCGTTGCACGTCGCAGTGTCTACCAGTCGCGGTTCAGGCTACGGCTCGGTGACAGCGTCAGGATGGAGTCAGTGAGCGCAGAGCTTGCGTTGTTCGAGGCGGACGTTGCTTGATGCGGTGCCTACGGGACACCGGGCCGGTCGTGAGAGTCAGTCGCAGCACCCTGCCTCTGTAGCCATTTGTTTTACAGCAACAATTCACAAAGGCTGGTGAAGTCCACTGGTCCTGGGACTTCGGGCAGGGGGCAAGCTCTCTTCCAAGCCCTTGGAGATCTTTGCACAAGGTGAAAGAAAAGTCCACAAAGTTCTTTCTCCTCTCTTTGGCAGTCAGGCAACCACTGCAGGCCAATTCCCCAAGCAGCACTTCTGCTTGAGAATAGTCTCTCCTCAATTTCCTCAGAATCCTTCTCCTCAGCAGAGGTTTTGTCTTGTAAGTCCAGAGGTGATCTAATTTCATGGGATCAGGGTCCCAATATTTATACCCCAAAATCCTTTGTTCTCTGAGGGGAGAGGGGCCTGTGCCCAGTTCAAACCAGTTCTGAAGCACTCTGTTTACCAGCCTTCTCCTTTTCTTTCCCAGTGCAGGGCAGGAACATCAGACGCCGCACAGGAGGTGAAGCCAGCATTGTGGAAGGCAAGTACAGCCCAGGAGCACTTTGTTGACGGTCTTCCTTCTCTTCTTTCAGTGTGCAGGGCAGAGACATCAGATGCACCACAGGGGGTGGAGCCAGCACTGTGGGGGGCAGGCACAGTCCTATTCAGGTTCCAGGTGCAACTCCTCCCTCCCATCTAGATGCAGATCTCTCTATTCACCACCGTGCCGCCCCAGCCTGTCTCCTGGAATCCCCCAGCCCTGTCACTCACAAAACCAGACGAAGGAATACACAACCTCGCAGAGGCAGGCTTAAATAGTTAGGCAAGCAAATACCTACTTTCTAAAAGTGGTATTTGCAAACACAGAATATTGCCCAGTCAGCATGACAGTACCAGACTGCATGCAGGATCTGCAATGGCAGACCTTAGACACATTTTTACAAGGTCGCTTCTGTGGGTGGCACAACCAGTGCTGCAAGCCCACTAGCGGCATTTGGATTTACACGCCCTGGGCGCACACAGTGCACTGTACTAAGGTCTGACAAGTAAACCAAATATCCAATCATGGAACCACTAATCAATACATCAATTTATAGTAGGGAGCACTCGCACTGTGGCACTGGACAGCAGTGGCACAGTGCCCAAAGCATCTAACACCAGCAAAAACGCATGAGGCAACAGTAAAAATGGAAAGGAGGCCCACGCCAATGGTGCCAGGTCTAACACTCTACACCTGTGTCATACTATTACGGGGGTGAAGAAAAAACACTGGTAAATGCTTTACAGTGAACTAGTCCCTTGTGATAAGTCAATGGTGATTTGAATTGGGATGAAGTACTGACACTCTTTTTGGTGCTTCACAGTAAACTAGTTCCTTTTATCTCCATTATTACATTCCAACATGTGTGCAGAATTTCTCTTTAGCTCCTCCACAGTGTTTTTGGCCTGTGTTAGACCTGGCATCATTGGCATGAGTCTCTCCTCCATTTTTTCTGTTTGCCTCCTCTGTTTATGATGTTTTTGCTGGTATACTGCTTTGGGCACTGTGCCACTGCTGATCAGTGCCACAGTGCAAGTGCTCCCTATGTTAAATTGCTGTATTGATTGAATTCCATGTTTGGCTTATTTGGTTTACTGTCAGTCCCTAGTAGAGTGCACCAGGAGTGCCAGGGCTTGTAAATACAAATGCTGCTAGTGGGCTTGCAGCACGTGTTGTGCCACCCACAAGAGCGGCCTAGTAAAAGTATGTCTGAAGGTCTACCATTGCTAGACCACGTGCAGTCTGACTGTCACGAGGACTGCGCCAGTACACCTACTTGCCAGTCCCTAAACCTTCCCTTAACTTCATGTTAGTCACCCCTATGGTAGGCCCACGGGCAGGGTGCATTGTAAGCATAAGGTAGGACAAGCCTGACAAGGTTGGCATGTCCTAATAGTGAATTACAGCCATATTCGTTTTTCACTATTGTAAGGTTACCTGCTCTCCATCAGTTAGAATGGGCTGCCAGGATTATTAATGCTATAATCCTAGCGGGCTCGGGGAGCATGGTGCAATGTCGAGTTTGGTATCCCTGAACTCAGGGTTTCATAACGCATCCGTTTGTGTGGATGGTTTTTGGACGCTGTGTTTGAAAATAGCACTTTTAGAAAGTAGCTATTTTCTTGTCTAACTGTCTACCGGTCTCTGCTGGTTCTGGTGTGCGTGTGACAGGAGCTGGGTGGCTCCAGAGGTCTGAATGAGTCAGTGTGGGGTGAGTGGGGCATTTGCTTTGAGAGTAGGGGAAGAGTAGCTCCTGATAGCCTGCCCTGCCTGATACAATGCTGGCTCCGCCCCCCTGCCAGGCGACTGATGACTCTGTGCCTGCCTGGGACTTTCCTGGCCCACCTCCTGCCGGGCAACTGATGGCCCTGCCCCTGCCAGTGACAATGCTGGCTCCGCTCCTGCTGGGCGGCTGAAGACTCTGCCCTGCACAGTGAATAGGCCAGGTGCTTCGGCCTGGCAACACCCACAACAAACCCAGGATGGGGGGAAATTCCCCTGCATGGACAAAGGGATCAAAGCCAAAAAGGGGTATAAGAGAAGGACCCCTGAACCAAGAATTTAGATCACTTCTGACAAGGAAACCTGAACCAAGGACAAGAAGCCTGCTGATCTAAGGACTGCCTACCCCTTCTGCCAGAGTGCTGTTTGTTGGGGGAATCCTGCATTGCTTCTTTATTTTTGCCAAGGAACCAGGAGAGAGGAACTGTGTGTGTACTCTCAATCGTTGCTAAGAAAATCTCCAAGGGCTGGAAGAGTGCCAGTCTCCTGTTGAAGTCACAGGGCTAAAGGACTTCATCTGCTTAAAGTGCTTTTTGCTGGAACTTGTGAATCCAGCACCTCTGAAAGAATCCAGCAATCTCGACGCCGACGGACGCCGCCGAATCCAGCTCGACATGGTGAGTAACGGCTCCAGTGTCCCGCTTCCTCACCGCCGGCCGCCGGGCCCGATCGACGCCAGCAACAACGCCAGTGAGTAGTGAGTTCGGCTCCAGCTCCAAGTGACCTCGTGTCTGCACCGCTGCTGATCGCATCGACTTCGAGCCCTCTCAACGCCGTGAGCGCTGCTCACTCTTGCAACATCGACATCGACGACGCCGTGTCCTGCTTCATCTCGTGAGCGCTGCTCCTGCCTGACTTCGGTCGACGCCGCTGCAGATCGCCCCGACTCCGAGGCCCGATCGATGCCGAAGACGCGGCGCCGGACATCTCGACGCCGCTGATCATCGAGTGCTTCACTTTTCCAAGGTACTGTGTTGTGGGGGTCTGTGCGACTCCGGGCTCGACGTAGCGCTCCACGCGGTCGACGCCGAACCTTTGGATTATCTTTGCCTCGACATCGTGTGACTCCCGTGTGGGTTACATTGTTGCCAGGAACTGTGTTTTAAAGAAGAAGAGTTGCTTTTGATACTAAAGACTTTGTGCTAAGAAGAAACCGTGCTTGAATTATTATTTTGCCTTCCAAGAGTATTTATTAAGACTGTGGTATATTTTTGTCGTTATTTGGTCTTGTGCTAAGCCTTATATAAAAATCCTTATTTTTATAATACTACTGTGTCGTGTCCATTTGTAGTGTATTCACTTTATTACTGTATGTGGTCATAAATGCTTAACGCACTGCCTCTGAGATAAGCCTGTCTGCTTTGCCAATCTACCAAGGGGGTGAGCAGGGGTTATCTAAGTGTGTGATCCCCTTGCCCTGACTAGAAAAGGTGTATCCCTATTTGTCAGAAGTGTATACCTCTGCCAACTAGAGACAGCCGCTTCTAACATTGGTGGGTCAGCGGTGAGGATTTGAACTTTGCATTTATGACCCATGTGCAGTGATTAGTGTGCACTACATAGTGAAAGCAGACCATAGCGCAGCCACAATCTAATTTGGAAGGATTCTATTTTTGTTCTCCGCTTTCCTGAAACTTGATTTTTGAAACTGCCAGTTTTGACCATGAGTGATGCCGGAGTCACTACCCCTGCTGTTGTTGGGGAGGAATTTGATAGGAGTAAGATAAAGGAGTACAAAGCACAGCAGCTGAAATCCTTTTGCAAGCAATTTAAAGTTCCTACAACAGGCCTCAAAGTTAAAGAAGATTATCTTAAAGCATTGCAGGCCTGGTTAGAGGTCAGAGATTCCTCTGATCCGGTGGTGGTACCGACAGGGGAAGGGGAAGAGGAGGCGCCAGTGAATGGGCCCCCCTCCCCTCCTGGCAGCAGTGTTTCCTCCAAAGGTCTTTCTCCTGAAGAAAGAGAAGAAAGGGAGAAAGAGCGAGCTTACAATATGGAAATGGCAAAACTTAAGATAAATGGGCAGTTGGAAATAGAGAATGCAAGAGGCAGGAGAGAAGCTGATATGGAGATCAAAAGGTTAGAGTTTGAAAGAGAGAAGTTAGCTTTTGAGCGTGATACCAGGATGAGGGAGTTGGAGCTCAAAGCTAAAGAGTTAGAATTGAATCCCTCTGGTGGCAGCATCCCATCTGTGCCTGCAGAAAGTAGGTTTTATTTTCCTAAAGATGTGATCAAAGATTTTCAGAAGAATGAAGATATTGGTCAATGGTTTAAAGCATATGAGTTAGCATTGTTGGCCCACCGGGTCCCTGAGAAGGATTGGGGAGCGGGGTTGTGGGGTCACTTTGTGAATGAGGGAAGAGATACCCTGTTAGGCATGCCTGTTGAGGATAGGATGTCTTATACTCATATGAAAGATGCTTTAATGTTAAGGTATGGCCTAACCGCAGAAAAGTACAGACAGGCCTTTAGAGAATGTAAGAAGTTGCCTGGTACTACGTGGGTTGAATATGTGTCATTTTTTTGCAGAGCCATGGATGGTTGGGTAAAGGGCAGCAAAGTGGAAAGTTATGATGCTCTTTATGATTTGTTTGCTTGGGAGCACTTGTCTAATAACTGTTTTCCAGAGCTGCGCCAGCACCTTATTGATAGCAAGATATCTAACCCTAGAAAACTTGCTGAGGAGGCGGACCGCTGGGTCAGTACCAGGGTCCACAAGGGTCCAGTGGGAGACTCAGCCAAAGGTGGGCAGGGTCCCCAGCAGAAGAGTGGGGGGGGCAAGGGTAAACAGAGGGAGTTCCAGAAAGGGCCCCAAAGTAATCCCCAAGGGAACCAAGGGAAGGGTTCCCAGCCTCCCCCAGATAAGAAATCAGAGGCCCCGACAGGTAAACCTGTTCGTAGGGGCCCAATGACCTGCTTCGCTTGTAAGCAGGTGGGACACCGTTTTTATGATCCTCAGTGTCCCTTGGAGAACTCTAGTGCACCACCCCGTCAGTTGGCGAGTGTAGCCCTGGGAGGGGAGGAGATGGTTGCCCATGGTGGGGAGGGTCCCGCAGAGATGTCCCTGGTCTCTCTAGGAGACATGGAATTGGTCCCTCCACCCCCTCTGCCTAGTAACACTAAGAAATATAGGCAGTGGGTGACCATTAATGGCCATAGAGTGGAAGCTCTCAGAGACACCGGAGCGAGTGTGACAGCTGTCAAGTGTCACTTGGTGTCCAGAGAGCAGGTTGTTCCCCACGCATTCTACCCTGTGATAGCTGCTGACAACTCCCAGAGAGCGTGTGAGGTAGCTCAGGTTCCCTTTGAATGGGGAGGAATTTCAGGTACTCTTCAAGTTGCTGTAAGGCCCGCCATGCCTGTTGATTGTCTCCTGGGCAATGATTTGGAAGACTCCCCTTGGGCTAAGGTGGAGAGGGAGACACATTTGAAAATGTTGGGTGTGCCAGAGTGGGTATGTGCAACCACTCGATCCATGACAGCAAGTAAGGGTGTTGATGGGGTTCTGGAGCCTGAAAGTATGGCCCAGGACCCAGCTGTGAAGAGAAGAGGCAGGGGGCGCGGGAAACCGTCCCCCGTAGTTCCCGTGGTCCAGGAGGAGGCAGACCTTGAGGGGTATGCCCTGGAACCCACAGGTGAACAAGTTGCTAAACTGGGAGACCTGCCCGAGCTGACCCACTGGCAGCAGGATGGTGGTCCCTCCAAGGAAGAATTCTGTCCAGAACAGAAAGTGTGCCCTTCTCTTGTGGGTATGAGGCAGCAGGCCTCAGCCCAAACCTCAGGTGATCAGTCAGGGTCACATTTTGTTTACTGGGAGAACGACCTCCTGTATAGCGAGCCTAAGGCTGCTGAGCCTGGGTCAGCCCGTGTGCTGGTGGTACCCCAGCGCTTCAGAGCCTTCCTACTGGGTTTGGCTCATGACGTTCCTTTAGCTGGACATCTGGGGCAGGACAAGACCTATGACAGGCTTGTCACCCATTTTTATTGGCCTCAGATGAGAAGGGATACAGATATCCATTGCAAGACCTGTCAAACTTGCCAGGCAAGTGGGAAAAGCGGGCGGAAGCAGAAGGCTCCCCTCCAACCTTTTCCCGTGGTTAGTACCCCCTTTGACCGGGTGGGGATTGACATTGTTGGGCCCCTGGACCCCAAGACAGCCATGGGCAACAGGTTCATCCTGGTCTTGGTGGATCATGCCACACGGTACCCGGAAGCCATCCCTCTCAGAACAGTGACGGCCCCCGTGGTGGGACGGGCACTGATGGGTGTTTTTTCCCGAATGGGGTTCCCCAGAGAGGTGGTGTCAGACCGGGGTACCAACTTCATTTCCAACTATATGAAGTCTCTGTGGAAGGAGTGTGGGGTAACCTACAAGTTCACCACTCCTTACCACCCTCAAGGTAATGGGTTGGTTGAGAGATTCAACCGTACCCTTAAAGGCATGATTATGGGTCTTGAAGAACCAATGAGGCGTAAATGGGACGTCCTCTTGCCATGCCTGTTGTTTGCTTACCGTGAGGTGCCACAGAAGTCTCTAGGGTTCAGCCCCTTTGAGCTTTTGTATGGACACCCGGTAAGAGGACCTTTGAGTCTGGTCAAAGAAGGCTGGGAGCAATCTCCCAGGAAACCTCCCCAGAATGTATACAGTTACATGCTGGCCTTTAGGAACCAGACTAGGCGCTTCAGAGATCTTGCTCAGGCAAATCTGGAGGCCAGCCAGGAAGAGATGAAGCGGTGGTACGACCGGAATGCCACTCTGGTAGAGCTTCAGCCTGGACAGAAAGTTTGGGTCATGTCCCCTGTGGAACCTTGTGCGCTCAAGGACAGGTGGACTGGACCATTTGAGGTTGTGGAGAAAAAGAGCGATGTCACCTACATGATGGACGTAAAGTCTCCCAGGACCCCTTGCGGGTCCTGCATGTCAACCGTTTAAAGCCCCACTTAGAAAGGTCCGAAGTGGGCATGCTCCTAGCTACAGATGCTGGAATGGAGGAGGAGAAAGAGCCTCTTCCTGACCTCCTGTCTGCAAAAGAGCAAGATGGGTCAGTGGATGGTGTTGTCCTCTCTGACACACTGACCCCTGAACAGCAGCAGGATTGTAGCCAATTGTTGGGACAATTCCCTGATCTGTTTTCCTTGATTCCTGGTGTCACTCAGTGGTGTGTCCATGATGTGGACACCGGGGACAGCACTCCTGTGAAGCACAAGGCTTACAGAGTGACTGACAAGGTCAGAGCATACATCAAGGAGGAGGTCTCCAAAATGTTTGCCTTAGGGGTGGTTGAGTCCTCTAGCAGTCCTTGGGCCAGCCCAGTGGTCTTGGTCCCAAAGGCTGCAGCGCCTGGTACTTCACCGGAACTTCGGTTCTGTGTGGATTACCGAGGACTCAATTCAGTCACCAAGACTGACGCACACCCCATCCCCAGAGCTGATGAGCTCATAGATCGGTTGGGGGCTGCCCGGTACCTTAGTACGTTTGATCTAACGTCTGGGTACTGGCAGATCGCCTTGACTGATGGGGCAAAAGAGAGGTCAGCATTCTCCACACCAGATGGGCACTACCAGTTCCGGGTTATGCCCTTTGGGATGAAGAATGCCCCTGCCACCTTCCAGAGGTTGGTCAACCAGGTCTTGGCTGGACTGGAGGATTTCAGTGCCGCCTACCTGGACGACATCGCAGTGTTCAGCGTCAGCTGGGAGGAACACTTGCGCCACCTCCAGGAAGTGTTGTTGGCCCTGCACAGAGCAGGCCTCACAATCAAAGCCAGTAAGTGCCAGATTGGGCAGGGTTCAGTGGTGTACTTGGGGCACCAAGTAGGGAGTGGCAAGGTGGCCCCCCTGCAACCCAAGATTGATACCATCCTGGCATGGGCACCGCCCAAAACCCAGACTCAGGTGAGAGCCTTATTGGGTCTCACGGGTTATTACAGGAGGTTCGTCAAGGATTATGGTAACATTGTGCACCCCTTGACTTCGCTGACTTCCAGGAAGCAGCCACGACTTGTGATCTGGACTGACGCCTGTCAGACGGCCTTTGACACCTTGAAAACTGCAATGTGCACAGCACCCATACTCCAGGCACCCGACTTTTCTAAAGAATTTGTTGTCCAGACGGACGCTTCAGAGCATGGCGTGGGGGCTGTTCTAGCTCAGGTGAATGAAGGGGGCCGAGACTTACCTGTAGCCTTCATCAGTAGGAGGTTACTTCCCAGGGAACAGAGGTGGAGTGCGATAGAGAGAGAAGCATTTGCTGTGGTCTGGGCGCTGAAGAAGCTAAGACCCTACCTGTTTGGGACTCACTTCCGGGTTCAGACAGACCACAGGCCCCTCAGATGGTTGATGCAGATGAGGGGTGAGAATCCAAAGCTGTTGAGGTGGTCCATTTCCCTACAGGGGATGGACTTCACGGTGGAACACCGCCCTGGCACAGATCACGCCAATGCTGATGGCCTGTCCAGATTTTTCCGCCTTAGTGATGAGGACTCCCTAGGGTAAGGGTAGTTCTCCCCACATTTCAGCTGGAGGGGACACGTGTTAGACCTGGCATCATTGGCATGAGTCTCTCCTCCATTTTTTCTGTTTGCCTCCTCTGTTTACGATGTTTTTGCTGGTATACTGCTTTGGGCACTGTGCCACTGCTGATCAGTGCCACAGTGCAAGTGCTCCCTATGTGAAATTGCTGTATTGATTGAATTCCATGTTTGGCTTATTTGGTTTACTGTCAGTCCCTAGTAGAGTGCACCAGGAGTGCCAGGGCTTGTAAATACAAATGCTGCTAGTGGGCTTGCAGCACGTGTTGTGCCACCCACAAGAGCGGCCTAGTAAAAGTATGTCTGAAGGTCTACCATTGCTAGACCACGTGCAGTCTGACTGTCACGAGGACTGCGCCAGTACACCTACTTGCCAGTCCCTAAACCTTCCCTTAACTTCATGTTAGTCACCCCTATGGTAGGCCCACGGGCAGGGTGCATTGTAAGCATAAGGTAGGACAAGCCTGACAAGGTTGGCATGTCCTAATAGTGAATTACAGCCATATTCGTTTTTCACTATTGTAAGGTTACCTGCTCTCCATCAGTTAGAATGGGCTGCCAGGATTATTAATGCTATAATCCTAGCGGGCTCGGGGAGCATGGTGCAATGTCGAGTTTGGTATCCCTGAACTGAGGGTTTAATAACGCATCCGTTTGTGTGGATGGTTTTTGGACGCTGTGTTTGAAAATAGCACTTTTAGAAAGTAGCTATTTTCTTGTCTAACTGTCTACCGGTCTCTGCTGGTTCTAGTGTGCGTGTGACAGGAGCTGGGTGGCTCCAGAGGTCTGAATGAGTCAGTGTGGGGTGAGTGGGGCATTTGCTTTGAGAGTAGGGGAAGAGTAGCTCCTGATAGCCTGCCCTGCCTGATACAATGCTGGCTCCGCCCCCCTGCCAGGCGACTGATGACTCTGTGCCTGCCTGGGACTTTCCTGGCCCACCTCCTGCCGGGCAACTGATGGCCCTGCCCCTGCCAGTGACAATGCTGGCTCCGCTCCTGCTGGGCGGCTGAAGACTCTGCCCTGCACAGTGAATAGGCCAGGTGCTTCGGCCTGGCAACACCCACAACAAACCCAGGATGGGGGGAAATTCCCCTGCATGGACAAAGGGATCAAAGCCAAAAAGGGGTATAAGAGAAGGACCCCTGAACCAAGAATTTAGATCACTTCTGACAAGGAAACCTGAACCAAGGACAAGAAGCCTGCTGATCTAAGGACTGCCTACCCCTTCTGCCAGAGTGCTGTTTGTTGGGGGAATCCTGCATTGCTTCTTTATTTTTGCCAAGGAACCAGGAGAGAGGAACTGTGTGTGTACTCTCAATCGTTGCTAAGAAAATCTCCAAGGGCTGGAAGAGTGCCAGTCTCCTGTTGAAGTCACAGGGCTAAAGGACTTCATCTGCTTAAAGTGCTATTTGCTGGAACTTGTGAATCCAGCACCTCTGAAAGAATCCAGCAATCTCGACGCCGACGGACGCCGCCGAATCCAGCTCGACATCGTGAGTAACGGCTCCAGTGTCCCGCTTCCTCGACGCCGGCCGCCGGGCTTGATCGACGCCAGCAACAACGCCAGTGAGTAGTGAGTTCGGCTCCAGCTCCAAGTGACCTCGTGTCTGCACCGCTGCTGATGTTCGCATCGACTTCGAGCCCTCTCGACGCCGTGAGCGCTGCTCACTCTGGCAACATCGACATCGACGACGCCGTGTCCTGCTTCATCTCGTGAGCGCTGCTCCTGCCTGACTTCGGTCGACGCCGCTGCAGATCGCCCCGACTCCGAGGCCCGATCGACGCCGAAGACGCGACGCCGGACATCTCGACGCCGCTGATCATCGAGTGCTTCACTTTTCCAAGGTACTGTGTTGTGGGGGTCTGTGCGACTCCGGGCTCGACGTAGCGCTCCTCGCGGTCGACGCCGAACCTTTGGATTATCTTTGCCTCGACGTCGTGTGACTCCCGTGTGGGTTACATTGTTGCCAAGAACTGTGTTTTAAAGAAGAAGAGTTGCTTTTGATACTAAAGACTTTGTGCTAAGAAGAAACCGTGCTTGAATTATTATTTTGCCTTCCAAGAGTATTTATTAAGACTGTGGTATATTTTTGTCGTTATTTGGTCTTGTGCTAAGCCTTATATAAAAATCCTTATTTTTATAATACTACTGTGTCGTGTCCATTTGTAGTGTATTCACTTTATTACTGTATGTGGTCATAAATGCTTAACGCACTGCCTCTGAGATAAGCCTGTCTGCTTTGCCAAGCTACCAAGGGGGTGAGCAGGGTTTATCTAAGTGTGTGATCCCCTTGCCCTGACTAGAAAAGGTGTGTCCCTATTTGTCAGAAGTGTATACCTCTGCCAACTAGAGACAGCCGCTTCTAACAGCCTGCTGTAGGCACACCTTGCATGAAGTGGGCTGGATGGAAAGCCTATTTTTTAAATTATACAGCCAACATTGATGGGGGTGCAGAATTTCAAAATCTTCTGTCTATTATCAGGAACGCTGAGTTGTCAAGCATAAGTACGAAAGTGGTGCAAGCGAATGTGAGTGGAAAACATGATGAGTATGTAAGATTGCAAGCAAGTCTTCACAAAAAAAGTAGGAATTCAAAAATTGGATAATAGGCAATCTGAAGGAAACATGGATAACTTAAGGTGTTTATACTGTGACAGTAAGTCGCATCTTGCATATAGCAAAACATGCCCAACCCTCAAACAAAAATGTTCCAATTTTGGGGTGATTGGTCAGTTTTTGAAAGTTTGTACAAAGAAAAAAATTATGGTCAAATGTGTGGATGGAAAGGATTTAAGTGAGCAGGAAATTCTATTGTATGACAAACAGAAAGAAAACACGTGTTTTAAATTTAAAGGAGGATGAATGTAAGCTTTTGAATATTGACAATGTAATGATAAAGAAAGAACCCTTGTGACATGATGTTTGGCCTCTTGAAAATTCCTCATGTAACATCTATTCCATGCTTTAGCCACTTGAGAGATCTTCTTAGGAAGCTTGGGTTGGGGGCATATTGGTTTAACCCTAAAATCTGTCTCCAATACCAAAGGCCAGGAACAAAGTGATTTATGGGAAAACAGTAGCAGAGGTAAAGATGGCAAAATTGGGGGGTACATTGACCAAGGATTTTATCCATTTTACATCTGTTCCAAGTTATAAGGTCACTATTGATGAAATTGCTCCCCCCCTTGGCACGTAAATTATTTATACAATTTCGCTATAATACCCTACCCACCAAATTGTTTTGTAACAAGTGGAGTCGTAATATCTCCACTAATGATTTATGCCCATCTTGCAAAACCTGTTCAGAATCCATTGTGCACCCTTTATTTTTTTGTCCCCACTATAAATCTTTGAGGGGCAAGTGGTTTATCCAATTGTGTAGACTGGTTGGTCCTGGCCATTACCTTGAGGTGATGAGAACTTTGCTCACTGACACACACAGGGTAATAGTTTTGGGCTTTGCCAATTATTGGCATGCACTATAGATTCAGCGATCGAAATGTATTGTATGAATTGGCTATCGTTTTTATTTTTTATATTGTATTTTATGGTAGCCTTGTGCTCTTTTTAGAATGGCGTGTATATTTTTACTTTTATATTGTTCTAATCTCGTTTTGTGCTGAGTACTTTTTAAGATCCTTGTGATCAAAACTAAGTTATACATGACGATGATGATGACATGATGATTGGAATGGTTGGAATACAAGTGTATGCAGAAGCGGGTTCATCGTATACCATTGTTAATGAAATTGCACGGAATTCCACATTTGCAGACAGATTAGGTGGTATACTGGAAGAACCTGAACTGGGGTGGCAAAGTGAGCTAAAAACGATGATGTATTCAACCCAGATCTGTGACTGGGGGTGAGTGTCTGAAAAGTTTCAGCGCACCGTCCATCATCTCCTTGTGTTTGCTTTGTTCGCCCTAAGCTGGTTGGGAATGCCCAGACGTGGGTCCCTTGCTCACTTTGCCACTGGATCCAAGCTAGCCTGGCTTATGATGGCTGTTAGCCAGAAACCGGTCCTAGGAAGCTTGTTTCCGGTCCAGGGAAGACATGGCTTGGCAGTTCGGGCTGGACTGTTCCCATGAGGCACAGGGTCAAGACTGATTTGAATACAGCTGTGTATGAACTGGGGTGGAAAAATGAGCTAAAGAACGATGATGCATTCAACCCAGATCTGTGACTGGGGGTGAGTGTCAGAAAAGTTTCAGCGCTCAGTCCAGCCTCTCTTTGTGTATAGTGGAAGAACCTGACATCAATCCTGGAGGGTATTTAGGGAAGAGAATAGAGATGCTGTGTTATCGTACACTGTTTTTCAGATAAAAAAAATCGGGAAAGTATTGGTAAGCTTAACTGTTACAATAAAGGGACCCTGGGTGTTGGGTTAATTCGATCAAGGGGAAGGTGACATGATGCTGAATCCTAACGTTCAGAACCAGTGATGATCATAGATGAAGGAGAGAGCATGGGTGGGACCATGCTAGATACATTTCCTAAAGTGTTTAATGGAAACATTGGTAATTTAACTGAGATTGAATACGAAATTATATGAAAGAAGGATGCATGTCCTAAGATACATAAGGCTATAAATATCCCTATTTTAGTTTGAAATGAAGTGTAGTCGTCTGAATGGATTTCCCCAATTGTAGTGGCCAGGCGTGCCAATGAAAAAAGTAGGATATGTATTGATCTACGCCCTTTAAATAATATTATCCTGCTAGATCAGTTTCCTCTGCCAAGGATATCAGAGATGTTGGCACTTGTGAAGAATGCTACCTTTTTTTCCACTATAGATCTCTCCGCAGCTTGGCACCAGATGTCTCTGCAATAAGGCTGCACGAGTTACACAGCATTTGTAACTCCTATGGGAGGCTACCAGTATAAGAGAAAGCTTTTCAGGCTCGCATCGGCCGCTGCTATGTTTCAATGGCTGATGCATCAACTGTTTGAAAAAGTACCCAATATCCTGTGCTTCCAGAAGATATTACATGGAAAGGACAAAGAAGAACATGATTACATCTTGGAGACAGTGTTGGAGGTTTTGAATGCAAGGAGTTAGACTGTGGAATATTCCAAACGCAAGTTTGCAGTAAGGTCAGTGACTTATTTAGGGCATGTCTTAGACAAGGATTGTGTGAGACTGAAAACTTTGCTGGTAGATGTGATATAATTAACACCTGCTCTCCTAAGCTAGGATGATGAAAGATCTTTTTAGGTCTCACAGATTTCTATTCCAAATATATTCAAATTTTTTCATGCTGAACATTTTACATTCAACAGTTACTTATAAAACAAGAGTAAGTTTGATTGCTGCAAGGAATCTCAGAGGGAACCTAATGATGTCAAGACATAAATTGCTAAAGTCTCCGCATGGAGTGGTTCTGAACCCTATCTTACAAGCGTGATCACCACAGGTGCTAGCTCTAAAGGGTTAGGCACAGTCTTATGTCAAAATGTGAATCGGGTGGTGAGTCAACTATAGCATATACACTTCAGATCTTTTGTGAGGGGTAAACAATGCAAGTTAAGGAGTGACCACAAAACCCTGGTCGGGTTACTTACCACTGAGGGAATGATCAAAGTTTCAGCATGTATAGCCAGAATGTCAATAAGACTTCAAGATTTTTTGTATAATATAATCTCTAAACTGGTAAAGACAATGTACCTGCAGATTTGTTTTTATCTAGGATGCTGTTACAATTTAGAGAGGATTTGAGTGTGGATTCGGATGGATATAAATAGCTCTAGGACATGATGAAGGTATTCCTTCCATAAATAAAGAAGTGTGGTTGGAAGAATAAGTAAAAGATGAGATGCTGCAAGATGTTTTGAGGTATTTGATCTATGGTTGGCCCACTAAAGGCGCACAAAAATCAGATTTACAGTGTTTTTGGGAGGTTAGAGAGGAACTATTCTATGTGAGTGGAATAACTTGGAGAGGTCCTAGAGCGATTCTCTCAAGCAAGTTAAGGCACTCAATCACTATGCAGTGTCATGAAGACATGGTAGTATTGTTAATATTAAACAGTCAGTTAATAAAGGATTCTGGTGGTGGGGTTTGGATATTTTTGTGGAAAAATTAGTCAGGAGTTCCATAATACGCTCAAATGCTGATAAATCATTAAAAACTTTGAGGTCTAACATGAGTGAATCATGTATGCCCAAGAATCCTTGGGAGACTATTGCTGTGGATATTATGGGTACCGTAGGTATGTAACTGGAGTAATTGATATCTTTTCAAGGTGGCCTACAGTTAAGATAGTGGACAAAATCGATACTGAGACTATTTTCTTCTTTCTCGCCAAAGTATTTATGGAGAAAGGGCTATACGTCCAAATTATTATGGACAATGGTGTACAATTTGTGTAAGGTAAAGCATAAGCTTACTTCAAAGGGGTTGGTATTAAACACCACAATACATCTCTTTACAAACACAGCGGTAATGGAATGATTGTGAGGTTTAATCGGGTGATTTGAGGGGCCATCCAGATTGCTGGAAGCAACAATGATGAGAGGGAGCTACAAATATACAAGATGGTATGGGTGTATAGAACCAGAGTAAATGACACAACTGGATGTTACCCTTTCAAAATTATGAGGGGTACAATTCACAGGACCCAAATAAACTCTTCATGGTTGGTGGAGTCTACCACTATTAACATGGATATGAAGCTTTGAAAGGATGAGGATGTAGTGTCTTGTAAATAAAAGAATGCTGGAACTCTTTTGGTTCCCACTGTACACCGTAGGCCTGTGACCTAAGCGTTGGAGAGATGAGTTGAAGCAAGGCTTAGAATGTTGAGTTCTGACTTACACGCAGCAGAATAAAGACGTGTAAAAACTACTCTCTGTGTATGGTGCCATTTTTGGTGAGTACCTGGGATGGCGGGATGCTACAGAGGACACCCACAAAAGTTATAATTATAAGTATGACTGCAAGAAAGGGTAAGTTGGTGGTTCTAACACCACTAAAGGAATTTTGTTTGAAGTAAAAAACCTTGGAAAGTAAAAAAATGGGAGAGTCAGTTGTTTATACCTTACGTAAGTAATAAAGGTTTTGAAGAATGCTGCGAAACTAAGCAATGGAAAGATTTGGAATGTGAAGAGAATTGGCATACTTGATGAAAAACGTGTTTATAATAATGAATGCTCTGATGCGTGCAGAGATTTTGATAGTGATTTGGAATCACAGTATACAAGATTGTGAAGAGAGGGCGAACAGGTCAGAGGAGAACATTGGAAGTTCTGTGGAATGTTTGTAAATTTTGAATGATTGTATTAATGACGAGGTAAGTTTAGAGGGTAGCAGGAAAGAAATTAACCCAGAGGAGAAATGAATTTGGAAGAAGTCAGTGCGGATGTCTGATTATATATATAACTAGCAGCCCATCCCGACGTTGCCCGGGTATGAATTGCTGCCGGCCAGTAGTATATTGTTTTGTAGAATTCCGTTTTGATAGCATTTCTTATCTGTGACAGGCCTGTGAAACGCTCCGATTCACAGTGCACTGCTGATGCACTTAAGAGTGCTCATTCAGTAGTGTGTGAATTTGAGTTTCCCTACTTTATTTTTCCTTGCAATATTATATAGCGCGAACTCGACAACATGGCATGAGCACAATTTACATTACAGAAGAACACATTCATTTGTGGTAGGCACGGGGCGACAAAGCGATTTGCCTGGAATCACAGGATGTTGAGCGGATGCGGAGATTTGAACGTAGCTCCCCAGCTCTAAAGTATGCAATTCTAGAACTTGTGGCGGGAGGTGTGTCTAAAAGTGTATGTCGGTGCTGGCCATCAATGAGAGAGACCTGTGCATTTTTCAAGTCAGTGGTGAAAAAATATGAAGATTTGTTGCTGGAGATGTGGGCCGCCGTGCCACCAATGTACTTACCGGGGGAGGGTAAACACCCATTATTCCGCAACTTTCTTTCCGCATACCATCACTCCGCATACTTTCATTACGAAAGTACCATGACTCCGCAATGCCATTATAACGCATGGCATTACATTTTATATGCTTTTACCACCATACATTTATTGAATGGTAAAAACATGGTTTTTTTAATGATTGGATAAGGAAAGTATGGGTATTGGGGGATATGTTTTAGGGTACGGAGGTATATGTTTTGGGGTGTTTGGGTATTTTAAGGGTTCAGATATAGTTTTGGGTTATGGGGTACATGGGTAGTTTTAGGGTTTAGGGATAGGTATGGGTTTTGGGGTACAGGGGTATTTTTAGGGTTCAGGGCTAGGTTTGGGTTTTGGGGTATAGGGGTATACTAAGGGTTCAGGGGTAGGTTTGGGTTTTGGGGTACAGGGGTATTTTAAGGGTTCAGGGGTAGGTTTGGGTTTTGGGGTACATGGTTATTTTTATAGCTCAGGGCTAGGTTTGGGTTTTGGGGTACAGGGGTATTTTTAGGGTTCAGGGGTAAGTTTGGGTTTTGGGGTACAGGGGTATTTTAAGGGTTCAGGGCTAGGTTTGGGTTTTGGGGTACAGGGGTATTTTAGGGTTCAGGGGTAGGTGTGGGTTTTGGGGTACAGGGGTATTTTTAGGGTTCAGGGCCAGGTTCGGGTTTTGGGGTACAGGGGTATTTTTAGGGTTCAGGGGTAGGTTTTGGTTTTGAGGTACAGGGGTATTTATAGGGTTCAGGGCTAGGTTTGGGTTTTGGGGTATAGGGTTATTTTTAGGGTTTAGGGATAGGTTTGGAGGGGTGGTTGGGATCTCCGCCTGGAGTTGGAATGTGAATGGGTTGGGGGATAAGATCAAGAGGGGTATGGTTGGCCAGTTGATTCAGAGGCACTCCCCAGATGTGGTGTTATTGCAGGAAACCCAATCTTATGGGAAGGCGGTGCATGGCGCTCCACAGGGGGGGCTATAAGTTTGTTGCGCACGCTGCCTTTACAACTGGGTCGCGAGGGGTCGGGATTTTGGTTTAGAACACCTTCCCTCTGGCCATACAGTCCACCTGGACCGATAATAGGGGTAGATATGTTGGCATTTCGGGGCTGTGGGAGAGGAGAACTGTAACCTTTTTGTCTGTTAATGTTCCTCCGGCCCTCAGGCTGATACCTTTCAGGATCTGTGTAAGATTTTTTTGACGTTGCCTGTTGGGTTGTTGATTGTTGGTGGTGATTTTAATGCAGTTATGGATGGGCAGGTTGATAGGTGTCCGGCTCGTGAGTTGTTGTCGTCCCGGAAGTGGTTGGCTGATTTTGTGGAGACTGTTGGACTGATTGATGGATGGAGGCTTAAAAACCCCAGTGATTCTCAATACACTCATGTCTCGAAGGCGCACAAATCCCTCTCCAGAATAGATTATGTACTGGTGCCTGCGGCTCAGGCTGCGTGTATCCGGGAGGTGCTGCACTTGGCTTTAATCATTCACCTGTTTGGATCAGTTTAGACCTTGGCGGGTGTGATGTGGCCAGGGTCGCTCCTATTAGTGCTTGGCGGTTCCGAGACCCAGCGGCTAAGAAGGAGATAGTGCGTGTGGCTGATAGATATTTTCAAGAGAACGTAGATTCGGTGGACTCCAAATGCTCCCTATGGGAAGCGTATAAAACTGTCCTGAGAGGGGAACTGCTCTCGTATATTTCTGGAAAGAAAAAGGAGGGGCCCGCTGCGATTGATAGGGTGAAATCCGAGTTGCTTCTTCTGGAACGGGAGATGTCGCTTGCCTCCACCCTGGAAGGTCTGCATCGCCTGCGTCTCCTCAAGGATGAATATCGGAGTCTGGCCCAAGATAGCGCAAGGTCGCAGCTGGCAGATACCCAGAGTAGGGTGTATGAGCACGGGGACAAGGCCGGGAAGCTGATTGCCTGGTTGGAGAAAGGGGACTGGGCATCACGGTTGGTTCCGGTGCTGCAGCCCACTGGTTCCGATAAAATCACGAGTCCACAGGAGATTGTGGATGCGTTTGCTGCCTACTATAGGAAGGTGTATGCGGCCGAATGTAACTATTCGGAGTCCGAAAACGCAGACATGATTCGGGACATTCCGATGCCCGCTCTTTCGGAGGAGGACAGGGTGTTCCTTGACTCTACCCTCACAAACGACAAAGTGGCGCAGGCTATTAGAGGGGTTTGTTCTGGTAAGGCTTCCGGTCCTAATGGGCTCCCCGTTGAACTCTATAAAGTAAATGCAAATAAGTTGGCTCCCTTCGTCAGTGGTATGTTTGTGGAGAGTAGGGAGAGGGGTCAGCTCCTGTACGATCAACGTGTGGCGAATATCATAGTCCTGCACAAGGAAGGCAAGCTGACGACGGAGTGTTCTTCGTATTGGCCGATCTCATTGTTAAATGCTGAGCCAAAAGTCTTGGCAAAATTATTGGCGACCCCACTTGTAAAGGTCATTACGACGCTGATTCATCCGGACCAGTCAGGTTTTATGCCTCGCCGGAATACGGCTCTCAATCTACGCAGGCTATATGGGGTCCTGGGAGGCGCATCTCATATTTACGAGCCAACGGTTTTACTATCTCTGGATGCCACTATGGCATTCGACAGAGTGGAATGGCCTTATCTTTTTGCTGTCCTGGAGAAGATGGGTTTTGGCCCGGAGTTCGTGTCCTGGGTCCGACTTTTATATTCTGGTCCATTGGCTCGAGTAGTCGTCAATAACCATTGATCGGCTGACTTTGCTTTGGGGAGGGGCACCAGGCAGGGATGTCCTCTTTCCCCGCTGTTATTTGCATTGGCGCTCGCGCCTTTGGCAGCCTGGGTCCGCTGGGACAGGTCGATTAGGGGGTTCCGGTGGACACCCGAGTGGGAGGGTAAGATATCGCTTTATGCGGACGACATCTTGTTGTATCTGACCTCCCCTCGACCTTCGCTCATAGCTTTTTTGGATGTCCTGGAGGTGTTTGGTGGGTATTCCGGCTTCGCCGTTAACTGGGCGAAGTCGGTCCTTTTTGTCTTAAGTGGAGATCCCCCGGAGGTTCCCCCGGGTTGTCCGGTCAGACTGGAAACGGTGAGGTTCAAATATCCTGGCGTCTTTCTATCCTTGGATCTCCAGAGTAGGTACTCCAATAACTTGTTGCCGCCCCTGGTCCGGCTCCGACGCGATATGTCCAGATGGAAATTGCTTCCTCTCTCCCTTCTCGGCTTTGCAGTCCTGTTTAAGATGATGGCTCTGCCTCGTTTTCTATACGCACTTCAGAACTCATTGGATCTGGTTCCCTCGTCATATTTCAGGGAGGTTGAGTCTCTCCAGAGACAGCTTCTTTGGGATGGTAGACCCCGAATTGCATTTGCGAAATTGATGCTGCCGTGGTAAGACGGGGGGATTGGTCTGCCCAACATCCGCAAGTATTACTGGGCGTCACAGCTGGCGGCGGTTAATCATGCCATCTACGGTTCGCCGCTGGATCCTGGCTATGCTATGGACCGCGGTCAGGTTCCCGGGGAGGAGTTTACTAGGGCCGTGTGTGCTAGGCGTGGGTGTTTTCCCTTGGTGGGGCCAACTGCGGTTGCTGTACAGGTCTGGCATGAGGCCAATTGCTCCCTTAAGTGGTAGGGGAAGATTACGTTGGCCACACCCCTCTGGAATTCTGAACGTTTGGGAAGTTTATGGAAGTCTAAGGGTTTTGACAAATGGGACCTCATTGGGATTTCCCAAGTAGGTGATCTCTGGGGTAAGGATGGAATCCTCCCGTTTGAACGTTGCAGGAACGGTATTAACTGCATGGGAACGAGAGGTTTCGCTACCTCCAGATTAGACATGCGCGGCTGGCCGGTGTTCCCCGGGAAGCGACGCTCCCGGAGGCGTCCCCGTTGGAGGATCGAGTGTTGGACGGTCATCTTCCAACAAAAACGATCTCCCTGATTTATAAAAAACTGGTAAACCATACGGAGGATCCCCTCATGTTTCTCAGAGACCGATGGACTGCTGATGGATTGCTCCTAGATGATGAAGACTGGAGGGAGGCCGTGGCCTCTCCTAGGGTCGTTGCTATTCAAATGAGACTCCGGCTGGTTCAGCTAAAGATCATCCATCGTAGTTATGTGACTGGCCCACGAATGGTACAAATGGGTTTGGCTGAGAGCGGTGTGTGCAAGAGAGGATGTGGCGAGACTGGTACGTTTTTCCATATGCTATGGGACTGTGCTCTTATTCGGGAGTACTGGTCCGCTGTTCACGCCCAGGTGCGGGAGGTGTGGGGAGTGAGTTTTGAGTTGGAGGCGCGGCGGTGTCTTCTGAATGTTTGGGAGTCAACTGACCTCTCTACCCATGGAAAGGTGTGGGCCACGTTGGCATGCAGGGTTGCTAAGCATAATATCGCTCAAATGTGGGGGGAGATTCAACCGCCTACGATCCGAAAATGGCTGGAAGACTTGGACTGGTGTATGTTCAGAGAGTGGGCAGTGTATGTGGCCAGAAGGAGACCCAAGAAATGGGGCAAAATTGGGGGCCCTGGAATCTGTATAGGGGTGATATATGCACTCCCCCAGAGGCAATGGAAGATCCGGCATTGTCGGAGGATCCCTGATCCCATATGTTATTATTATTTGATGTACTTGAATTGATCAGGAGGGCGTCTTTCTTCGTCCTGTGCTTTGAGATGGAACCCAATGTATTTTTTGTATGTGTTTTATGATTTATTTTGTGTGCATTAATAAAAAAGAATAAAAAAAAAAGTGATATGACCCTGGGGGATAGGGTCACCTAGGCCTTTAAAAAGCTCAGGTAGAGGACGTGCCCTGATGTCTCTCCTTAAAAAGAACACGGTCCTGGGAGATGGGGTTACAAGGGTGTTTTATAAATAAAAAAAGGCTCTGGGGTATAGGGTCAGGGAGGAGGCCACTTAGTGCCCCTCCCCTTTAGGAACATAAGGCTCAGAAAGATGCGATCCTCAAAGTCTAATGAGGCTTGGGGGTGGCACACGGCCCCTCTCCCCTTTAAAAAGTAGGCCCTGGAGGATGGGGTCCCCATCGCCTAATAAGGCTCAGGATTGCACCCCTCTCCTTTAAAATGAAAAGGACCTGGAGATGGGGTCCCCAGGGCTGCAAAAATGCTCAGGTAAGAGGGCAATGTGGCCTCTCTCGCCTTTCAAAAACAGAAGGCCCTGTGGCCAACCGCCACAGTGCAGGGCCAAAGGCCATGTGCAACAG
The DNA here is from genome assembly GCF_964261635.1 of Lissotriton helveticus. Classification (NCBI taxonomy): domain Eukaryota; kingdom Metazoa; phylum Chordata; class Amphibia; order Caudata; family Salamandridae; genus Lissotriton; species Lissotriton helveticus. The sequence continues at coordinate 408,788,135 of NC_136065.1, forward strand.
GTGGTTGGCTTCAGGTATGGTAAAAACAAATTCACTGACCAAAAGCAAAAGGTTAAAGTAAAGTTATAGTTAGGTGAATATATGTCCATGACAATATTACCTTTTTAAACTTGAATTGAAAGCCACAGAAATTCACTAGTTATAGTTAGCACAGCTAATTATAACGTGCACCCCTGCCATGCACCGCTTTTGGTTTCACACATTACAACACTCATGACATGTTCTATGACAACATTTATGACATCACAACTGACATCTCAAATGACATCATCCCCGTGGTGGGGATCAACCCCACACGGTACAACACAAAGGCCATGGTCAGAAGCGGGTTGGGTGTCAACAGGGGCCAGACCCTGCGTCAAACCCCAAGCAATGCATGGTAATGGACATCTTAGTTTATGTTAGAAAAAACGAATTTCACTGAAAAAGCAAAGTTTAAAATGATGTTATCATCAGGGATGGTATATTATCTTTTATTTCCATTAAAGGAAAACGTTAGAAATGCCCTGAAGAAACCAAAGATTAAAAGGATGTTATAGTTAGGTGAAAATGTCAGTTTAAGCATAGTGGCACTTATTTACAACCCCCTTGCACTGCTGGTTCGTCACTTTTAATATGGGGAAAAAGTAACGAACTGGCGGAGCAAGGGGCTTGTAAATGAGCCCCACTGTTTTCAGGCCTCGAGAAATCTACTCACCCACCTGCCTTGGCGAAAAAGATGCTATCAGGGTGAGCTATTTTTAGGGACTTCTGGCTGTGCAATGAAAGGCTATAAGATGTCAGTTTTCCTTCTAAAAATACATATAAATATTTTGTATATGAACCATACAAATATTTCAAAATATATTTCAGTAGTTGGGAAGTACTTTTTGAAATTCTGATGTTTGATGGAAACACATTTTAATAGGATTAAAACAAATCAGAACTTTACTTGGTGATGTGCAAATGATAACATTTGCTGAAACTCAATTTCCCCATTATTGTTTATACGGTGAGGGCAAAGTTGAGTTCGAGCAGATTGCACTGCTTCTGCAGTCTACAATGGCAGGCCTGATGTCAGTAGGTTGCACGTGTCACCCAGGGTGGCACAAACTCATGCTGGAGTCCTTGGGACTCCTTTCCTACCAATGCCGTGGGTACGTCTGGTACCATATACTAGGGACTTATATGATAATAAAGCTTTTGGCAATTTGGGATTACCAAGTCGAACATAACATTTTTAGGAAAGAGCACAGTCACTGGGGTCTGGGAAGGAGGCTCAGAGTCATAACCATCAGCATTTGGGGCAAAAAGTGAAGTGTGACCATACGAAAAGGGAGACTTTCCTACATGTTTGTTTTAGGAGAGGGTGGTAATTTCAAACTAAAGATGCATTGATTGAGAATTGGAAATAAGATGCATGGAATGATTAGCAAGGCATCTATCTCTCATTCATGCTTGATAAAGGATGTTATTTGACTCTGTTAAAACTAAATAAAAACGGCTTGATAAAAAAATATGCTTCCTAAAAAAAATTCTGCTTTCTGACAAACCGGGTAATTCTGTGTTTTTTTCTGTGAGAGAGTAACATTTTTAAAGCATTAATGGAAAATGCTTCTTTTTTGCCACCCATAACTTTCTCTTTCCTGTTCTGATTGCCACAAAACTTCGCATGCCAAACCTGAGCTGGCTACATCAAGCAAGGTCCACATGCCATGCGTATTCATCAAAAAGCACCATGGGGCAGATTTACAAGCCCCTTGCAACATATTTGCGCCACCGTTGCGTCACTTCTGTGACGCAGAGGCGGCGTAAACCATGCGCCACGTTGTGACATGTTTACAATGTGACGCATTTTGGCAGATGAGTCACGTAAAGCACTGCACCACATGAAACCTGCATCAGGTTTCATGTGGGTGTTGCATCGCAGGGTGGGCACTCTGTCGCAGGAAAGCCTTGTAAAACTGATTTCACTGAGTCAGTTTTACAATGCTTCTGCGTCAAACTCTTGTCTAAGGAGTAACGCACCACGTTAAGTATGGGCGGCCCCTGTGCATTGCTGGAGTTGCGTCGCACTTGTGACACAACTCCAGCAATGCACAGGGGCCGCCACAAGATGCGACACGCATATGCCTATCCTTTCACCACGGTGCACCATATTGTAAATGCGGTGCATCTGTGGTGTTGCAAGGGGAGAATTGCGTGTTGCATCTATTCTGGCGCATCCAAGCTGATTTGCAGAGATGGGCTAGACATTGTAAATATGCCCCCAAAGTTCTTAAGCAACAAAAAAATGCCTTTTCAATGGAAAGTGCAACTGAACCATATTTGTGCATTCACTATTGTAAACTGTGCATAATGTTCTGTATAACTGCTGTTTGGAGCATTTATTGTGACTTCTGGACTAAAAATTCAATTTATTCACAGCCCTGACATGAGAGGAGAGAAAACAATAAGCAGACGTTCACTGCTCTGACACCACAGTAAGGAAGTACAGTCTTCTTCATCCTTCTGAAGCCCTGCTTGGGAACGTATGGGCAGGGTGGGCTCTCATCTGCTACTTCCCACTGATGGTGCTCTGTTAGAGTTGTCTATGGTGTCATTCTGAAACTTTTGATGGAAAACAACCCTATTTAGAATTTTTTCACTTTTAACTTCTATGGGTTATCACAGACTAGTGGACTGATTTAAAGTTTGGTGGACGAGTACATTGTTACAAACATGACCCATAATCCTTCCACCATATTAGAAGTGCCTTAGGATAAAATGCACTTGCAAATAGGGGGATGGGCCTTCCATCACGTTTGTGACACAGTCCCCATCTTCCAAACTCTAAATCACTCCCTAACAGTAGATTCAAGATTTATGGAATATGGGCAGTTGTATAATGAAATGGTTCTATGTTGCAATTATAATAATGTGCGTAATAATAATTAAAACAACAGCAATAATAATAATAATAACAACAACAACAACAATAATAATAATAATAATAATAATAATAATAATAAAAATAGAGTATACATAAATCTACCTGGGTCAATCAAACACCAGCAGGTAGATTATGAAGCCTGAAACTGACCTGAAATTGACGAGAGGGTGAAACAAGTACCTATGAATAGGTATTTGTTTTATGTTGCCTTTCTCTGATATAATGACAGGTTATTGGCTCCCCCACACATTCCCCTGTTTAGAGTCAGCCCTATCAGTGTAATGAGATACAGATATCTGTGACCTGAGCCTAGAGCCACCCTGTTAAATGTCACCACAAATCAGATGCTTTTTGAAGTTGCTCTCCAGCTGTAGCTTATTATTTTCTTGATCCTGATGCCCTGAATTCCGGTTTCATCCTCCATTACTTTATAGCTTATTTTTTTCATGATCCTTGTTTGAATGACAGCAGGTTCATAGTTGTTCCAAGCTACGAATTCAATAGGCTTTTGGGGATTTCTAGCCATACATAATACACTGTTCAAAATATCTGATTACCCCATTATCAATCTTCTGGTACTAATTGTTAAACTATCAATATATAAATTCCAGAACATAAAACCTTTATAATTGCTTCTATATCACACACTAACTGGCTGGCTTTATTATAATAGGATCGTTTTAAGACTTTATAGGTTAACATCCAAGATAGTTACATTAACATAAACATACTCAGGGCTACAATGACCCCTGGAACTACACCCACACTCCAGTGCATTCTTCAGTCGATGACTAGTACCCCACCACATTACCCTACTGGTCGTAAATTTAAACTCCACTCTAGACTTTCAATTGCTGCTATTATGACCACGCTGTAAAAAAAGTTAAAAATGACGCAGTGGTTCTAAGACAGAAATCGCCCTTTCTAAATATTGCACGCTTTTAAAAAAAAAAAGGTTTTCTATTGAGTTTTGTATCATACAGCAACAACAATACAGGCTGCATTTTGTATGCAGGTGCATTACATATATAAATACTTTATTTCAGCCAAAGGCCATAAAAAGTTTCACAATAAAAACAAGACATTCAACTGTCCGTATTCAGCTGTACTGTAAACATATATAAGCATTTCAATTTGAATTTCGACCCTGGATATTCCAGCCTTTTAGAGTGGACACCTTAACAATCAATAGAGTCTAGAAATCCATCGAGCATTTCATCAATAGTAAAATTATCTTCAATTTCTGTGCAAAATTCAAGATAGTGATGGTGTATATAGTTCACTGAATTTCGCAATATAACCCCATTTTTATATATATATATATATTCACTGAAAAAATCATAGGTTTCAGGCCTTATATAGTTAGGAATTCGTTTTTAAAAAACCTTTGAAATTCACTCAAAAAACTATAAGTTTTAGTGGTGTTATAGTTAGCTGGACATTTTACTCATACAAAACCAATGAAATTGCTCCTATATAGTTAGTTGTACTAACTATATTTCGCGCACCCGCAATCCACTGCTGATGATGTCACATATTAGATCATTCATGACATGGTCAGTGACATCACTGATGACATCTCAAATGACATCACTGATGACATCACTGATGACATCATCCAGTGAATGTGGTTTGCTTCGTTATTTAAATATGCATTATATATATAGCAATTTACATTGAAGAATGAGTGGATATATATAAATAAATATTTGGATGGAGGATTTAGTAGCAGTGTAATTGACTGTTTATTTGACCAATTTATAATGTCTCACTAAATATAGTGGATAGTGACTAAACTGTGTGAATATCTGTATCACTTTGTCAGTTGTTGTGTAAACTGATTCTACAGTTGGTTCCTAGCTATGTGAAAGTCTATATTAGTTATTGATTAGTTAACTGAGTATTTGTATGGGAGTGTGAAAGTGTGTGGGGTTCGGTGGGGGGTGTGTGACTGTCCAAAGATGTGTGAATAGTTGATTCAGTAGATATATGAAGTAAAAACTACATGTTCTAACAGTTTGGGTGAGGGAATCTCTTTATGGGTGTGGTGATGAGCAAATATATTTCTCAAAGGTACAGGTCCAACTAACTAGAAAAATAAAAGGCAGTGTATGTGTCAGTTGTTGTATATAAATAAGTATACATAAGACACAATGATTGTGTGAGTGACTGTATGGATGATAACTGTATACTTGTAATAATGATTTTATAATTCACTAAGTATGACTTACTATCTAAATGAATAGAAGAAGTGGTGTTTGTATAAGTGTTTTGCTAAGTAAATATGTAAGTATGATCCATTGTTTGCATAAGTGAGTAGGATGACTTCATATGTGAATAGGATGCGTGCTGTTGTTTAATGTCGATATAGATGTATAAGTATTTTTGATAGTGTTCTATTGTTCATTGACAGCATGTATGAGTGAATCCATAGGTAAGTGATTAGATGTGTATATACATCTATGAATCACTGAGTGGATTTTTAGATACTTGTATTGCTGTGACAATGGATTTAAATATGATACTCTGTATTTAACAAACAGTGATGAAAAATTGTAATAGTGTATGAAAAGGTGTATGTGATTGTCACGTGGATGATGTCATCAGTGATGTCATCAGTGATGTCATTTGAGATGTCATCAGTGATGTCACTGACCATGTCATGAATGATCTAATATGTGACATCATCAGCAGTGGATTGCGGGTGCGCGAAATATAGTTAGTACAACTAACTATATAGGAGCAATTTCATTGGTTTTGTATGAGTAAAATGTCCAGCTAACTATAACACCACTAAAACTTATAGTTTTTTGAGTGAATTTCAAAGGTTTTTTAAAAACTAATTCCTAACTATATAACTCCTGAAACCTATGGTTTTTTTAGTGAATTTCAAAGGTTTTTTTAAATGCTAATTCCTAACTATATAAGGCCTGAAACCTATGTTTTTTTCAGTGAATTTCAAAGGTTTTTTAAATGCTGATTCCTAACTATATAAGGCCTGAAACCTATGATTTTTTCAGTGAATTTCAAAGGTTTTTTAAATGCTAATTCCTAACTATATAAGGCCTGAAACCTATGGTTTTTTCAGTGTTTTAAAAAAAAAAATTGATTGGTTAACTGGCTTATTAAGTGTATCTTAGTGAATACATATATGAGCGAGTAATGTTTAAATATTTAAATATATGCATGAGTGATGTAATATGTGACGTCATCAGCAGTGCATTGCAGACGTGCAAGTTATAGTGAGTCCAACTAATTATAACGTGGGAATTTCAATGGTTTTATGCGAGTAAAATTTCCAGCTAACTATAACTGGTGTGAAACCTATGTTTTTTCCCAGTGAATTTCAAAGGTTTTTTAAATGCTAATTCCTAACTATAACTGGTGTGTAACCTATGGTTTTTTCATTGAATATATATATATATATATATATATATATATATATAAAATTTCTATGGCAAAATGAAACCCCTCATTTTGTTCCTTTTCAAATTAAATGTATTAAGTGTTACCACTTTATTCCAATCAAGATGACTTCAGGTGTGCCATACTTTTGTCATAAGTAAGACTGTTAGCGTTCTAGTTGTTCTTTAGAACACTCTGGGACATTCTGTCATTGGGCTATAGTTGGGCTACATCTGGCTGATATTTGGGCTACATTTGGGCTCTTTTGTCTCTGGTGGCCATCTTGGGAGACTGCATATCAGAATTCTTTTAATGAAATATAAGAGGATTTGAGAAGTCACTCAAAATGTGCCCTAATTCTTCTTTCTTCAGCACTAATCATAATTTCTATGGCAAAATGAACCCCCTCATTTTGTTCCTTTGCAAATTAAATGTTTTAAGTGTTAACACTTTATTCCAATCAAGATGACTTCAGGTGTGCCATACTTTTGTCATAAGTAAGACTGTTAGCGCTCTAGTTGTTCTTTAGAACACTCTGGGACATTCTGTCATTGGGCTATAGTTGGGCTACATCTGGCTGATATTTGGGCTACATTTGTTTTTTTTGTCTCTGGTGGCCATCTTTGGGCTACATTGGGCTACATTTGGGCTCTAACATATATATAGCCCAATGTAGCCCAATATATATTTTTTCAAAGTTAATTTTCGTAAAAAACACTGGAGCACATATCTTGAGACATAGCAAAGGCACATCAGGCTATCAGTCCCTACAATTTTGCCAAGTTTGGTGGAAAACCATTCAGCCGTTCGGGCTAAAAGTGAGTCCAACCTCCCTATGGAAATTAACATGGGGAAAACACGTTTTGGGACCCCCCTTTTATCTCGGCCCCCGCTTGACGAATCCCCCCCAAACTTCCAGGGAAGGAGCGGAGCACCGCGAGGCAAAGTTAAGGAAAATGTCAGGAAGATTCCTCAACCGGCGCAAAAGTTATTCCCAATAAAATGTTGCGATTTCCCTATGGAAAACAATCCTAACTATATATACCTACTGGCTAACGCCAGTAGGTAATATATATATATATATATATGCTGGCAGGGCGAGCTTCACGAAGAATAAAATACTAACTGCTCACTTGCAATTTGGGTCGGCTCCTCTTTCTTGCATCGCCGGTAGACTCCGAGCAACTGGGAGTTCGTTGGTGTGGATGGAGTGATTTGGCATATATATATATATATATATATATATATATATATATATATATATATATATATATATATATATATATATATATCACGCTCCCAGTTCCACCTCTGCAGTGAGCACTCTTAAGGACGGGTGCAGCCAGTGTGGAAGTGGGTCCACACAAAATATTCACGCTCCGGTTTCCAAGAAAGAAACACACTGCACTCTCGGGAACCCCTTTTGAAAAAGATTCTTTATTGCAAGGACGCATTTCGGCGTGGATGCCTTCACCAGCTTGCGAAAAGACAACGCCCTCCATTCTGTCAATGAATTTAAACAGGTACGTTGATGTCCATTGGTTGTGGCGGCTCGTCATGGAAAGGGGACTGACATAATCCAATGAGCAAAGTCTTATCCCACCCTGATGTATTGTGGGACATGTGGTCTGCAGGTTGTCTGAGAGTTACTCATTACGATGATATGCATCCTGTAACATACAGGCACTGCTCAAAGAACCGTCCATTAAATGCTCAGGCACAATTGCCCTGTTCCTTATTATGCAGACCAGCGCAGGAGACTCACACAATGCCACAATTGAGAGAGCGCTGTTGTTCGAATCCTCTCCAGGGGCCCCCTCGTCGTCCACCTTCAGATTGACTCGGCACTTCCATGGGAGTTGGTCGTATGGCCGTTAGTCCCTCAGCAATGATGGCTGTCGACTTGATTGCCGGTTGTGCGTCATTTCTCTGCTGGTGGTGCCACTGCCATAAACATCACGCTCCCAGTTCCATCTCTGCAGTGAGCACTCTTAAGGACGGGTGCAGCCAGTGTGGAAGTGGGTCCACACAAAATATTCACGCTCCGGTTTCCAAGAAATAAACACACTGCACTCTGGGGAAGCCCTTTTGAAAAAGATTCTTTATTGCAAGGACGCGTTTCGGCGTGGATGCCTTCATCAGCTTGCGAAAAGACAACACCCTCCATTCTGTCAATGAATTTAAACAGGTAAGTTGATGTCCATTGGTTGTGGCGGCTCGTCATGGAAAGGGGACTGACATTATCCAATGAGCAAAGTCTTATCCCACCCTGATGTATTGTGGGACATGTGGTCTGCAGGTTGTCTGAGAGTTACTCATTACAATGAAATATAATTACAAATGGAAGTAATATATTTCAAAGTGAAAATTTCAGACAAAGGAACGCATTATTCATTACAAAATCACAACTTTAACCCCAACTTGTTTCGTCTAATACCTACTGCAAGCAGGTATTTAAATGTGCCAAATATTACATATACTGTGTTATATAAATTTCAGCACCCTTAGAGCATATTGGTGCTTTCTGAATACCAACTTATTGCACAACGGGCGGATCCAATTCCTCCTTGCCGTGGCATATATTGTGCAAAAGAAGAGGATATGTGCGGTGTTTTCAATAAATCCTATAGTGCATAGCGTGCAGGTTCGTTCTCCCTGTGTTCCCCAGTTTGCAGTGTAGCTTTTGATCTCAAGAATGTTGTACCTTAATTTCAAGTACAGGATTCTCGCCAAATGAGGCTGTATATTGTCAAGAAATTCTCCAAAGGATGGGTTGGGTTTAACATTAAGAAATTGTGTTGTTAATCTAGTATGATTAGGGTTGCATTGGAGTACATTCAAAATATATGTTCAGTAGGTTTGTTTCAATATATTCCTAGAACTTGGTAATAACGTATGTGGCTCGGTTCAATATGAGCAAAGACCTAGTTCTGTGATCCATTTCTTGACCAGTCTAAGCCAAGGCAAAGTTAGGCACCTATCAATGGCTTCTTTAATGCCTTCTCTATACACCGCTAATTCTGGCGTAATCCATAGCTGAATCCAATAAAGCAATGGTCGCAGTGTTGAAATTTTCCCTATACATTTTATGTTTACGTCATGAAATATTAGGGTAAGTGGAGTTGCCAAAGGTAAACCCATTAGTTTCCTCAATATATTGTTTTCCTCACTTGTTATTTGCTTAATGTCGCCAGTGCCCCAGACTTATGATCCATATAGTGCTGTTGCCTGCGATTTGCATTTATAGACCTCTAGCGCTGGTGTCAAAGGTTTACTTGAGGATAAACTGGCATTTTTAAGGACAACCTCTGACCCCTGTGCGAGCACTAATGCTGAGTGGTTTATCTGCGGTTTCCATGTTAGCCTTGAGTCAAGTAATATGCCTAAATAGGTAAAGACTGGGACCTGCTCTAACTTTTGATTGTTTACCCTAAAAAACATTCTAAAGTCCTTGTGGGGATTTATATCCATATTCTTGGTTTTCCCGATGTTTATTTCTAAGCCTTTTTCGTTGCAATACATATTTAAGTCGTCCACTAGATTTTGCAAGATCTTCGGTGTCTGCGAAATCAGAATAGTGTCCTCTGCAATTAATAATGCTGGAATCAACTTCCTGCTCCGCTTTGGAAGGTCGTTTTTTTTAAAAATAATAGACCACATCATTCATATAGAGCGAGAACAGGGTGGGTGCGAGCACACATCCCTCTCTCACTCCTCTATTTATTGGGATCGGTTCGATAAGCTCGCCATTTGTGCCCCAGCTGACTCTGGTATAATTGTCGCGATGTAGCCTTACCAACTTGTCCAACAGGTTTGCAGGCACTTTTTGTTTTTCCAATGAGTTCCACAAAGGGCATTTGGGTACTAGGTCGAAGATCGCCTTTAGATCTACAAATTCTATGTAGATATAGCCTCCCTTTACCCAGGTATATTTCAAATTAATACATAAGAGTCTAAAGACTTGATCTACCGTACTTGTACGAGCTCTGAATCCTGCCTGGTACGGGAACGCTATGTTGTTAGTGTCTATCCATTCATTAAGCTTATTTAAAAGTTGTCTTGCATAAATATTTTGCAGTACATCTATTAGGCTAATTGGCCTGTCGTTCTCGGGTTTCTGTTTATTACCTTTTTTGTGAAAAGGAACAATTGCGGCCCCTCTCCATGAAGTCGGTATTGGAACACCTGAAGCTATGGCATTGCTAATCTGGTTAACATTTGGGACCCATACCTTTTTACCATGTTTGAACAGATCTCCAGGAAGTCTGTTTAGACCTGGAGCTTTTCCCTGTTTGATAGTATCTATTGCATATGAGGTTTCTTTTAGGGTAAAAATAATCACCATCTCCGTCACCATTTGCAGGCGAAGGTAGTCTATGGTGGAAGACTGAAAACCTGAATATAGGTTACTAAAGGGCTCGGTCCAGACAGCATAGTCCAGATAATGCTCTGTATGCGCTACTTGATCCGTGCCCCGAGCGCAATTATTTTCCAAAATTCTGTTGTGTCGTTGGATTTTGAAGCCTGAAGGATATCCGTCCAAACAATATTCCTCCCAGTATTTTCCTATGGCTGTCCCTAGCTCTCCTTATTAAGTCTGCATTTCCCCGTTTTAGACATTCAAGTAGGCATTTTTTAGCTTTCCTGCAGTCCGGGGTGTACCAAGGATTGATTTTTGTATTTGTCTTGCAATTATGCTTAGGTTTCTTTCTAGCATCTTCAGTGAAAAAGGGTTCTAACTTTGTAACCAAGACTTTATGCATTGCAATTACTGAAGTTCTAATTATTTCTACACAAGGGCCTACTACATCTGCAAATGTTTTTTAAATAGTAGTCATTATCTCTTTATTGTCCGTAATCCGAGGCCATTTAATGGATCTGCGGTTGTTCCCTTTTAGGGGCTGTGTTTTAGGTAAGCATATATTAAGTGCCTTGTCCCTTGTTGTGTAGCCTATTACATCTAGGCAAAGAGGGCGACAGTGTATTACATAGTCAGACACTTCGATGACCATCAATGTTCAAAAATGCAATAGGTGCCAGGGAAATAATTTAGGGGAGGAAGGTAGGAAAAGGAGAAAATAGGGAGGTAGGGGATAGATCAGGAGTAACCAATAACATCGCCACTCAGTAAAGTCCACATCTCGCCATATGAGGGATCTGGATTCAGTGCACCTGCTAGTTCTAATGATTTAAGGCACTAGTCAGGCATTTATTTATTTATAGGTTTTGTAGAGCGCCTGAATCACCCCCAAAGGGGTATCTCAGCGCTGTGACAATGCTACAGGAAGGCTGACGGAGCAGCTTTAGAACAGAACGGTCTTGATAAGCTTTCTAAATTGGAGATAGTCAGAACTATGTCTCAGATGGATGGGGAGCTGGTTCCAATAAAGAGGAGCAAGGTAGGAAAAACGTTCCCACCCAACCTTGATTTCCTGACCCCGGGGACCAAGAGAAGAGATTTTGTTCCCGAACGAAGAGTTCTGTAAGGGACATAGTGATTACATTTCCCAGCTAGATAGGAGGGGCAGTTGTTATACAAGGCCTTGTGAATGGTGCAGCATGTTTTAACTTAATCCGCGTACTCACCAGGAGCCAATGAAGCTGTAGGAGGAGAGGAAGGGAGGCAGATTTCGGGGGGGGCATTCAAGACAAGTCGCGAAGTGGTGTTCTGAACCACCTGCAATCTGCATAACAAGGACTCATCGGCTGAGACCAGGAGAGAGTTGCAGTAGTCTAAGCAGCTTAATACCATTGTCTGAGATAGGGTTTTAAGTGTGGATTCTGGAAGAAAATGAAAATCTCGCTGTAACAGACCCAGCACATGGAAGCAGGAGCCAGCAGTATAAACTGCATGCTCCTTCATGGTCAGTGCCTGATCTAGGCGGATTCCCAGATTATTAACAAGGGTCTTGGGAGCAGGAGGAGCACCAAGGTCCGCCGGCCACCAATCGGGTGTCCACAGCAAGGGTGCCTCTCCGTAGAGCATAATCTCAGTCTTCCCTACGCTGAATTGTAGAAAATGACTTCTCATCCAATTGGAAATGGCTATCATTCCAGAAGAGAATGTAGACTGAACAGAGAAAGTGGATTTATTAAATGAGAAGAGAAGCTGAGTGTCGTCAGCGTATGAAATGGGAGTAAAGCCGCAGGTCCTAAGGAGGTTAGCCAGTGGAGCGACATATATGTTGAACAAGGTAGGGCTCAAACATGAGGCCTGAGGTACTCCCTTGGTCAATTCCATAGTCTTTGTCCGAAATGGACCTAACTTAATAGTCTGAGAGCTGGAGGGGGAGGAAGCTCGTCATCCACTTAAGGGCTGGTCCTCTGAGTCCAATTTCCTCCAGGCTAGCCAGGCTTACAGGCAAGACAGCAGTAGGAGAAAAGCGTGTGAATATTGGTGCAGACTGGGGAGGGCATCCGGATCCGACCGTTGCTACAGCGGATCATCAAGCAATCCAAGATAATTTGTCAAGGGAAGGGGTTCCAAACATCCTTAGGGCAGGAGCGGGTGGACATTACTCCCAATACACATCTAGTAGATCCTGGCATATTGCAGCATCATGCAACCAGCTGCTCCCTGGAGGAGCTTTTCCTTTTCCCCAGTGCATTGCAATCAAGCGCTTCGCCAGCAACAACAGCATTGCTGCCAGTCTGCGGGCCTCTGGGGTAATCTCCGTGATGTAGCTCAGTAGGGCGACAAGTGTCCTACAGTCTGGAGCTTGGCCAGTAATGCTAGTGACATCCCTGAATACTGCCGTCCAGAAGTCATGGACCTCGGGGCATTCCCACACCAAGTGCAGGAAGGTTGCGCGTGGTGTAACGCAGCGCAGTGCAGAAAGCGAGTGTCCTATACCAGGCCCAGTCATTGTAGTTGCACCAGTGTGTGATAGATTCTGTGTAACAACTTAAAGTGGATCAAATGCAGCCTTTAATTCGAAGACAGAGCCTTAGATTGAGTGCAGTCGAAAAACCACAGTTCCTTGTTGACTGCTACATTAATATCCTCTGACCAATCAGGCAGAGGCAACTCGGATCAGCGCAGTCCAAGGCATGCCAGCGTAGATGCGCATGATCAGTCTGCATGGTGAGGGATTAGCATCTCTTCAAGCACTGTGAACACAAGGGGAGGGGCTGAAAAAGTGTCATGAGGTTGTGCATGGGTGCTCAGAAGGGATAATAGGTCATAGCGACCAGAAATGGCACTGAGGTGTCCTGAAATATCTTTTGAAAGGCAATAAAGGTGTTATCAGGGTATACTGTCCCAAAGGAGGTGAGCTATAGGCGGCATAGGTGCACCAGCATTCCAGTCTCGGATGTCACCGGGAGCCATGTGTGTCCCAGAATTGGCACGGATGGGGCAAGCAGGTGATTCAAGTGCGCTCTCTTTTGCAATTCATTCCACGCCCAAACTGTGCACGCCACAGTGTCAACTTGTCATTGCACTCTGTGAGGAGGGACATAGAACACAGTCTTAAGTGGGCACGAAGCTACATGGTATGCCTCGGGAGCAGTAAGAAGCTTAAATTGGATAGGATAAGCCAAAAAACGTGCAAAGTGTTCCTGGCTATAATGATCCATACCAGGCACCTGCCAGCCCAAACCAATGAACAAGGTGGGAGAGGAGATGTTGGCTGAAGCAGGTCAGAAGAGCAAGGGTTAGATTGATAAAGAGATAAAGGAAGTTAGGGAGTATAATCATTTTGGCAGTGGACAGTCTACCAGTGAAGGTCAGCTGTAGCTTCAACTATACTGCCACCTGATTCTCAAGCTACAATATCAGTCTGCCATAGTTGTCACGTCACAGTTCTTCAGTGTTCCGGTTGAGCCATATCCCTAGGTAACAGAATCAGTGGCCCATGTCAGAGGTAAATTAGAAGCAAAGGTGAGCAGGAATAAATTGAACTTCACCCAATTGATAGTGATGCCTGCTACACCGCCAAACCGAATAAACTCCCTAAAGAGCGGGTCTAGAGTTTCTGTGGGCTCCGGATGTTTAGGGTAAAACCATCTGGGTACATGGGAACAAGTACATGCCTAGGTTGGAAGGCTAGTCCACGATGAGAAATGTGTTGTCACAATCGGGCCGCAAGCAGCTCTATTACAACAGCAAAGAGAATAGAGGACAGTAGGCACCCCTGACACATGCCACAAGCAACTCGAAGGGGGTGAAGTTGTACCATTAATCTACAGCTGTGCAACAGGCAGGGTGTTAAGCAGTCAGATTGAGTGAATGAATTTGCGACCCATACCAATATGCTCAAGTAGATAGAAAAGAAAAGGCAACTAGAGCAAGTTGAAAACCTCAGATCTGATATAGGATGGAGGGTGAAAAAATACATAGATTGGTGGCCATGGATCATCCAGGCACAAAGTCGGATTGGTCCGAGCAGATCATATGAGAAAGAAGAGGTAAAACTCACAAGGCAATGAGTTTTGGCAGAATCTTATTGTCGATATTTATAATTGAGAGGGGTCTTTAGGACTCACATTGCTTTGGGACCTAGGCAGGCTTGAGTATGGCTAAAACAAGGGACTTTGGCAGGGAGGGGGAAGACCCTCATTCGCACAGACTCCTCATGCATGTTAAGAAAATGGCCAGCAAAGGCACAAATTCCTTATAAAAGGCAGCCGTAAAGGCCATCAAGGCCAGGGGCCTTCTCTCCAGGCAGCCTTCATTGACTTGGGCGGTCTCTTCTACCATGAAGAGTTCAGTCAAGAAAAGGCTGTAACCCTCCTCTAGCCAGAAGAGCTGCACTGAATCCAAGGAGGAGGTCAAATCAGGGGCAGAGAATGTTGGGAAGCAGAATAGAATTGATATTGAAATCAACTATGGTGCGTTGAATAGCCTCATTTCCAACCTAGATATTTTGGTGGTCGTCTAACAGGTCAACCACATATTCACTTGTTCAAGGTTTATGCAACAGCCCTGCTAAGGTCTGCTAAGGTCTTGCCTGCCCTTTCTCTCTCCCATAGTACCTGGTCCAAGTTTACTTGCTCAAATAATAAGTCTCTTGGAGGGCTTCCTCCTCATACTTCTTGAAGGACTCCCAAAGAGTAAACGGGAAGTCCACAGACTGCGAGTTCAGGGTAAAGTATTCAACAATTTCTTCCTTAACCTCGTGATGGAACACCTGACCCACAAAGTGACAGAAGGGAGCCTCCGAGAAAAAGCACACAGGACAGAGTTAGGTGAGCGCATCTCCAGAAGCATATGGGCATGGTCAGACAGTGTCCAAGGAAGGTGTCTGACATCGAGGGTCCAAGAACCCACATCTCTGGTAGCAAGCCAGAAGTCCATTCACAAGTGTTGTGTGTGTAGGTGATGCATGTGCTTTGTAAGTGATGAGTGCGCCAAACATCCATTAGAGTATTGTCAGCTATAATTGTGTGTAATTGAGCTGCAGCTTGTGGATGTGGTCAGCATGTGACGCTGAGTCTGTCTGCAGTGGAATCCAGTCCCAAATTGTAGTCCCCGCCCCACAGTATTGTAGACGGTCCCGTGGTGCCCACTAGCCTCCAAATCTCTGCCAAAAATGCCAGTGTACGATCCATGTTGGGGCTGTTCAACGAGACCAGTATCGGTGGGCGGCACTGTAAAATCCCAGCCAACATACCATATGGTCCCTGCAGGTTGCAAAGTGTGGATCACATGTGCCATTGCAATCCTCTGCTGATGATCATGGCCACCTCCCTTGCATCACCCACCCAATTCGCCCTCTAGTGTGACAGCGTCACGTCCGTCAGATGTAACTCCTGCAACAGGCATATGTCAATGTTGTGGCACTGCAAGTAGGAGAAGACTAGTCTTGCCTTACTTTTCTAATAGTACAGATCAAGCATTTAACTGAAGCCATCAGGAGGCATATGTAGTGCAATGGATAGTGCCATAGGGTCAGGTGCTAACAGCGTAGAGTGGGGAGTAATGCTGGGCTGAGCGGCGAATCACACAAAAAATGGAAACGAAACAAACACGTAATCAGTACAGTAAAATTAAGATGCTGAGCCGGATGCGCAGCGGACATGTGCAGCAGGTGGGCCTCTGGTGCGCCGAAGGCGTGCCCAAGGCAGGCCTGTATGCATCCGGCGCCCCTGGACCGGGCCCAGGGCCAGGGCCTCCGGCTCTTGGAGCATAGGACACCCACAGAAGGTGACTTATTCAGCTAGGGATCTTCTGGATCTCCGACCCGCAGTAAAGAATAACCCAAGGCTGTTATCATGGCATTTGCCGCTTATCTGCAAAGCATGCAACTGTCAATATATATATATCCCACCATGAGGACAGCAGGGGACCCAATCACTTCCACAGGTCCCACAGAAAAAGCTGATATTTTGTACAAATCTAAGAGACGTAATTGGGCTTTCGTCAATGCCTGGTCTCTTCTAAAACATAAAATTGAAATCGCAGAGCTGATTGAAACAGCAGGATTGGACTGTCTGTTTATTACAGAGACTTGGAGAGATAGTGCTTGCAGCCCCGGTTTCGTGACTGCTGTCCCTAGGGGTTACGCTCTCTTTAGGCAAGATGGACATGCTAAAAGGGGCGGCGGGTTGGCACTTATCTATCGCAATGTACTCTCTGCTATATGGGTGACCTGACCTGACCTGGTCAGAGCCGGTCCCTCCTCCCGCCGTGTGGCCCACCCCGAGTGTGCCCGGGACCCGCTTGCCGCTGCCAAGTTTGTATCTGCCCCCTGAATTGTGCCTGTAATTGTTCATTTACATCGCCCCCTGAATTGTGCCTGTAATTATTCATTTTCATCGTCAACTGTTGTACCCCTGTTCCCCTGTGCCCCTGCTCTCGCTCCCAGTGTTGCGCCAGTATTGTTTCTGCCCCCTGCCCCCTGTATTGTGCCTGTATTTGTTTTGTTATCGTGTGCATCATTGTGCCCCTGATCGTTCTGTGCCTCCACCGCCGTTTTCTGCCGCTGCTCCCCCGCGGCCCCACCCCCGCTCCCTCCAGCATCACCACTCCCCTCCCCACTCGCCACCCTGCTCCCGCCTCCCAGCTGCTCCTCCCTCCCACTGAACACAAAAGGTGGTGTCCGCGAGGCGGGGAGCTGTGACCTGACCTGACCTGGTCAGAGCCGGTCGCTCCTCCCTCCGCGTGGCCCACCCCGAGTGTGCCCGGGACCCGCTTGCCGCCGCCAAGTTTGTATCTGCCCCCTGAATTGTGCCTGTAATTGTTCATTTACATCGCCCCCTGAATTGTGCCTGTAATTGTTCATTTTCATCGTCAACTGTTGTACCCCTGTTCCCCTGTGCCCCTGCTCTCGCTCCCAGTGTTGCGCCAGTATTGTTTCTGCCCCCTGCCCCCAGTATTGTGCCTGTATTTGTTTTGTTATCGTTTGCATCGTTGTGCCCCTGATCGTTCTGTGCCTCCACCGCCGTTTTCTGCCGCTGCTCCCCCGCGGCCCCACCCCCGCTCCCTCCAGCATCACCGCTCCCCTCCCCACTCACCACCCCGCTCCCACCTTGCAGCTGCTCCTCCCTCGCTCCGCCCCCCCAGTCTCCATTATGGCAGAGTCCGCACGTACGCGCAGCGGGCGCGCCAATGGTACGCCGAAGGCTTGCCAAAGGCAAGCCCGTCTACGCCCGTCCGCGCCTGGACCGCGCCCAGCGCCAGACCCCCTGGCCCCCGCAGATGCCATCCCACCCCCCGGACGTACGACACCGCCACCCTCAGCGCACTCAACACCGGCCGACTCCCCGGCTGCCACCGAACCGCCCCAGGACGCACCCACGGACCCTTCACCTGCCGATCCTGCAAGTTCTCCTGCATCCGGACCTGCACTGCTCCCACCCCTGCCAAGCCGAGCACCAACAACAACCACCTGAAGTGCATCCTGCTCAACACCCGCTCCGTCCACAGACACGCCGTGGAACTATGGAACCTGCTCGACACCACATCTCCGGACGTCGCCTTCCTCATGGAAACCTGGATGAACGCCTCCTCAGCGCCCGACATCGCCATATCCATCCCCGACGGATACAAGATCACCCGAAGGGACCGCGTCAACCAGACAGGAGGCATCGCCATCGTCCACAAGAACACCATCCGCATCACGACCAGCTCCGATGACACCCTCACAACCGCCGAACACCTTCACTTCCAGATAAACACCGACCCCAAGACCACACTCAGAGGCACCCTCATCTACCGACCCCCAGGACCCCGCACACAATTCAGCGAAGACATCGCAGACTTCATCAGCCCACACGCCCTTCCCTCCGCTGACTACATTCTCCTAGGGGACCTCAATTTCCACCTGGAGAACAACAACAACAACAACACCACCACCCTGCTGGACAACCTCGCCAACCTTGGACTCAAGTAACTGGTGAACACCCCCACCCACTACGCCGGACACACGCTCGACCCAATCTTCTCCTCCAGCAAGTACATCTCCTTCTACCACTCCACCGGACTACACTGGACAGACCACAGCTGTGTCCACTTCAGCTTCAGAAAGACCACGTCTCACCACCACCCACAACAGGTTCCCCGCAGAAACTGGAACAAGATCACCACCGACCAACTCACCACATCACTGAACCAGAACCCTCCCACCAGATCAACAGACCCCAACCAAGCAGCCAACAACCTCACACAGTGGATCACCAACTGCGCTGACGACCTCGCACCCCTGAAAAACCATCCCAGCAGGCCCGGAAACAAGAAAGCCTCCTGGTTCAACGACGACCTCAAGAACTCCAAGAAGAACTGCCGTACCCTCGAGAAAGCCTGGCGAAAAAACCCGACCACAGACAACATGACCGCCCTCAAGCACGCCACCCACAAACACCACCAGCTGATCCACACTACCAAGAAGTCAGCATTCAAGGACCGACTAGACAACAACGCACACAACAGCAAGGAACTCTTCAGCATTGTCAAAGAGCTCTCCAACCCCAGCGCCGGTAACAACGACATCACTCCCTCACAAGACCTCTGCGACTCTCTCGCCTCGTTCTTCCACAGCAAGATCGCCGACATACACAACAGCTTCGGTGAACAGATGACGTACCCAACCACAGAACCAACGCCCCCCACCACCACCCTCCGCGCCTGGACCCCTGTCAACACCGAAGACACCATCCGCACGATGAACACCATCCACTCCGGATCGCCAACCGACCCATGCCCCCACTACGTCTTCAACAAGGCCGACTCCGTCATCGCACCCCAACTCCGGGACATCATCAACTGCTCCTTCAACACCGCCACCTTCTCGGAAAGCTGGAAGCATGCCGAACTCAGCGCCCTCCTGAAGAAACCCTCAGCAGACCCCACCGACCTCAAGAACTACCGCCCCATCTCGCTTCTCCCGTTCCCCACCAAAGTCATCGAGAAGACCGTCAACAGTCAGCTTGCCGCCTTCCTCGAGACAAACGGATCCCTCGACCACTCACAGTCCAGCTTCCGAGCCAACCACAGCACCGAGACCGCCATCATCGCAGCCACTGACGACATCCGAACCCTGCTCGACAATGGGGAAACAGCGGCCCTCATCCTCCTGGACCTCTCCGCAGCGTTCGATACTGTCTGCCACCGCACCCTAGTACAACGCCTCAGCAACATCGGAATCCAAGGGAAGGCACTGGAGTGGATCATCTCGTTCCTCGCCGGAAGAACCCAGAGAGTCCGCCTCCCCCATTCAGATCCAAGGCCACCGAAGTCATCTGCGGCGTACCACAAGGATCATCACTCAGCCCCACCCTCTTCAACATCTACATGAGCCCCCTCGCAGCCATCGCACGCCAACACAACCTCAACATCATCTCCTACGCCGACGACACCCAGCTGATCCTCTCCCTCACCAACGACCCTTCCACCGCCAGAACCAACCTACACGAAGGGATGAAAGTAGCCGAGTGGATGAAGAACAACCGCCTGAAACTGAACTCAGAAAAGACAGAAGTCCTCATCCTTGGATCATCACCCTCTGCCTGGGACGACTCCTGGTGGCCCCCGGCCCTAGGCAGCGCACTCAAACCAACGGACCATGCACGCAACCTGGGCTTCATCCTGGACTCCTCCCTCTCGATGACCAGACAAGTCAACGCCGTCTCATCATCGTGTTTCAACATCCTACGCATGGTCCAAAAGATTTTCAGATGGATCCCCACCGAAACCAGAAAGACGGTCACCCAAGCACTCGTCACCAGTCGACTGGACTACTGAAACACCCTCTACACCGGAACCACAACCAAACTGCAGAAAAGACTCCAACGCATCCAGAACGCCTCCGCACGACTCATCCTGGACATCCCCCGACACAGCCACATCTCCGGACACCTGAGAGACCTGCACTGGCTCCCCGTCAGCAAGAGAATCACGTTCCGTCTCCTTACCCACGCACACAAGGCCCTCCATGACCTGGGCTCCAGGTACCTCAACAACCGCCTGACCTTCTACACTCCCACCCGCCAACTGCGATCGACCAACCTCGCCCTCGCCGCGGTTCAACGCATCCGAAGAGCCACCATGGGAGGAAGATCCTTCTCCTACCTGGCAGCCAAGACTTGGAACTCCCTCCCCATCCACCTCCGTCGTACCCAAGACCACCTCTCCTTCAGGAAGTAACTCAAGACCTGGCTGTTTGAGCAGTAGCGGACCCCCCTCCCCCAAGCGCCTTGAGACCCTCTGGGTGAGTAGCGCGCTTTACAAATTTCTTGATATAGATTGATTGATATATGGACATGAGAATTGAAGCCCTAGAGTTAGTCCAGTTTAAGATTGCAAGGGACAGCCAAGTCCTTCTCTCTGGGATTCTTCTTTATCCATGGAAGCAATAACAATATGTTCTACCAAACATTTCCAGTTTTAGCAGAGAGCAGTCTCCTCTCAAAATATTTCACCATTCCAGGAGACTTTAACTTCTACCTGGAGGCTCCAGATGATAAGCATACATCCAATCTCCTAGATATTTCAGAATCTATAGGACTTGAACAGTTAGTCAAGGAGCCTACGCACTCAGCTGGACATACATTAGACGGCCTCTTCTCTAATGATCCGTCTCTAAAAATCCTAAGCATCTTTCCTGTGATCTGGATGGATCATTCAGTTATCAGGTTCTCTACTGAAAGCCTCACTGATCGGCTGCATCTGCAGAACAGACCAGTCACCACTAGCTATAAAGACTGGTGCAAATTAGACCCAGTCATATTAGAACAGTCCTTAGTTGAGCACTACCCCCTCTCCCACTCACCAAGGCTGAGTCTGCTGCATTATGTTATACTAACTGGTTGTCGGTCACCTTAAGGGAGCTGTTTCCTACCAAACACCAGTGCTCTTTCAGGAAGGAATCTATGGCTCCTTGGTTCTCAGAAGCCTTGAGGCTTGAAAAACAAGCCTGTAGAAGGCAGGAAAGGATTTAGAAAAAAAAGTATGATGACCAGATGAGACTGGTATTCAAGAAGGCATTAACCTCTTACAAGGATCTCATCAAGAAGGTAAAGAGTAGCTACTTTGCCCAGGCAATCGACAGGGCCTCCAATTCATTGAAATAACTTTTCCAAGTTGTTCAGAGACTTACGGCCATCTCAAATAAGACCAATCCCTCTGATGATCGATCCTTTTGTGATGACCTCGTTACCACCTTCAAAGAGAAAGTCAATGTGATTTTCAAAGACTTTGACAAGGGGACCCTTTTCCTCCGGAAACCCTTAGTGGGAACACGTTAGGCGACTGCTCACTTACCTGCTTTTCTGCCACTTCACCAAAACAAGTGAGTGCCCTACTTTTGCAATCCAAATCAGGTTCCGTGTAAGACCCCTGCCTGACAAAGATCTTGAAGATGGTCCCTGACATTATCATGAGGAATCTGTCTCAATTTTTAATATCATGTTCGCTACTGGGACCTTCCCCTCAGCCTTGAAATAGGCTTCTATCCTTCCACTTTTAAAAAAGCCCAATTTTAAGGTTAACGACACGGTCAATTATTGTCCTATTGCACATCTACCTCTGTGTGCTAAAATCTGTGAGAAGATAATGAATCTGGAGTTATCTAAATACATTTTTGGCAATCAGCTCAGTGACACCTCTTAGTATGACTTCTGACCAGGGCATAGTACAGAAACATCCCTTGTCAAGGAAGTGAGGAAGGCAGTTGATGGTGGAGGTTCGGCGGTTCTGATTTTACTGGACCTATCTGCTGTTTTCTATACTGTTGATCGTACCATCCTTATCAGCTTTCTAAAGGAAATAGGAGTTAAGGGGGTTGTGCTTGAGCTTTTCTCCTCCTTTCTCAGTGACAGATCTCAAACAGTAGCGTTAGGGAAATTAATCTCCCTACTTTTCTCAATGCCTTCTGGAGTCCTGCGGGGGTCGTCTCTTTGCCCCATCCTTTTTACCTTTTATGTAGCGAAATTGGCCCGGCTCATAAGAAGATGCAACTTGGAGGTACCATGTTATGCACTTACCTCCTCGCCCCGTCACTAAAGTGAAGAATTTGGGAATCATCATTGATAACAACCTTAATATGAGCACGCAAAAATCATCTGTCAAATCCACAGTTCACTATGTCATAAAAATGATAAGAAAAATTCTTCCTTTCCTGATAGCCACAGAATAACATTAATAACCCTTCTTGTACTTCCCAGGCTGGACTATTTAAACAGTCTCTAACCGTCTTGGAAAAACAAATGAGTCGACTACAACTAGCCTAAAATGCTGCAGCAAGACCTAGCACTCTCCCAGCACAGAAAGCACCGGGTGGCCATAAGAAGGGAGCCAGAGGCGAGCATATTAAAGCAGAGATAACAGTTATTCTCTTTGCGTCCTCATGTATAGAACTGTAGAGCATAAGTTCCATGTTGCCCGCGTAATCCACGAGAAAGCCATCTGGGCCTGGTTAGTACCAGAGTCTCATCTCTTGGGCCAGTTGGATCTGATACTCGTAGTCATTGTCGCTGAGCTGACCGTGGCTCGAGGCCTCAAGTGAAGGTGGTGGAGGGGCCTCTGCCAACTGCAGTTCTCTGGCAAACTTGGCAGGCGCTTTCGGATCAGTGAAAAAATTGAGTTTTGCCAGAGTGGAGTAGGTGGAGTTGGGCAGGATAAAGCAGGGAGCATTTAGCATCCATTTTTGGGAGAATTTGTTGCACAGGAATAAAGGCTTGTCTGGCGGTCTGGACAGCCATAATGAAATCTGGGAAAAAAGAGATCTCACTGTCTTGGAAATGGAGTGCCCGGTATTCTCATGCAAGGCGAGGGGTAGTGTCTCTATCCTGATAGTTCAGGAGTCACGCTAATATTGGGCAGTCAGGTGTTCCAGGGGGAGGAAACGGTCCCAGTGATCGGTGTACCCTCTCAATGATCACCGTGGGGGGTTACGGATTTGCCAAAAAGGGAGCGTAGTATGTTTTCTATGAAATCCTCCATGCAACCCATGGTGGTCGACTCAGGAATGCCAAGAATGCTCAAGTTGTTGCACCCCCACCATGCCTCCAAATCATCATTCTTATTCTGAATTACTTAAAAAACGTTTTCCATCTGGAGCAGGCGTTACCTTGTCGAGGAGTGTGAATCCCCAACCTCAGAGTTGCGCTGTTCAAGTTGGTCTAACTGCTCTTCGTTTCGGACCACTTTTTCTTTCAGACGGTCTTAACAGTCTGCCAGCATGTCATTCTTGAAATCAATAGTATGCAGGCTTTGCTTGAGATCCAGAAACACAGAGGGAACTTCTGATTCTGAGGCCGAGCCTCCCTCAGTCTGGGAGCATAACCTAGGCTTCTCCTGACAGGACTCCCCAGTGCACGTCGTCCTGCACAGCTCAAAAAGCATCAGGGGTTGCTTATTGTTAGCCTTCCCCATATCACTAGTAGTTTTGCTGTCCTCTCCAGGGATGTGTGAGGGTGTATGGCCAGAGCAGGAGATACGAGGCGTAGCAGACAGTCCTCCTCCTCTATTGGGCAATTGCACAGCCGGGCAATCCCAGATGTGGGCACAGTTAGAACTCACGGGGGAAACTACATGAAAGATAAGTGTAAGCAGTGTGTTTCTGTCTGCAGCAATTCTCAGATGAACTGGGTAAAGAGGGCTGAAGCTACTTGCCTAGATCGGTAGGGCTCAGTCTCACAGCGTAGTCACTGGAGGCTCCCACCTCATCCTGGGGAGCCGAGTACGGGGAGTATGAGCAGACCAGGGGCAGCCCAAAAGGCCCTGAGCTTAGATGAGGAGCAATACAACACACCAGAATAATACACAGTCTGCTGGGCTTTGCCTGTATAGTGTAAAGGGTCCACACCCCCAGTGGTCTCCCACTATATCAAGCCCACAACTCCACAGCATCGCATCCACCAGCAAGGGTTCTTGGACTGTAACGTGGCTACAGCAAAAGGTCATCCAACAATTCTAGCAGCCCTGTCCAAGGGGGACAGAGCATCCGGAGGGTCCCTAAATCCAATGTAAGGCAGGCACAGCGTGCCCCTTCAGACCCCAGGAGGCACGAGCAGGCCTGCAGCAGCTCTGGGCTCTGATAGCAGGAGTTTCAGGCAGAACCACCACACTTTGCACAGCCCTGGCCCAGGAAATGGAGCTGGGAAGTCCAGAGAGGGCAGGGGAAGGCAGGCCCAGCCACCACTCACCCGGCCCTCTACACGGCCAAGTCACAAGCCCTGTGGTGGCCCTGCTGACTCCAAGGGGCCCCAGAGAAATTAAGGGGGGCAAGCAGAGAGAGACAAAGTCTGGCCACACAGGGGAATAGCAGGTTGGAGTGCCTCGACACACACAGCGGACCAGATATGGTTTTAAGAAAGATCGCCGCAGCAGAAGAGAGCCCTCCCTTCCAGACCACCATGCGCAGCTTGGTGGGGACCAATGGGCTGCACAGGTTAACTCATCACCAGATCCTTAGCTCAGCACAGCAGTCATTTCCTCCTCAAGGGGTTCACAGGCCGAGGCGGAGTAATTGGCCACCACTTCACAGCACCAGCATCTCCAACGGCGGCCACCAGCCGCCTTGACAGGGTGCTGGCAGCAACATGACAGAAGCCGTAACTCGTTTTCCCCTGCATAAAACCACCCCCGAGTGGCAGCGATGTGATCAGCAAAACATCTAGAAAGCAATGCTGCATTGTATTTGCTCTGATATCTCCTCCAGCCTCAGATAATTATCAGATAGTCGTTCCAGCCAGCAGAGCCTCCTCAGAAGGCGGCCATCTTGTTGCCAGGCAAGCTCCACATCGACTCAACATATCCGCAGGGGCATGGGAAGTGATCATGCAACCTTTGACCCCTAATTACATCATCTGGTTTTCTCTTTGACTCACCCAAGGCCCCTCAACAGCTTTCCTACTTGCTGTAAGGTCGCTGTAAGATCAAGAAGCTGAGCATACAGAGATCAGACATAGAGCACCCCCTTTAGTTTATGTTCTTTGACTGCCTTATTATCACTCATATCAGAGTAGCAACAGTAGTGCCAGGGATATTAACAGGCGTGCCCTGTGTTTCAACTGCAAAACTTGTCCTGATGTCCATCAAAACACCCATCGGCTGTCTTAGAACCATCATACCATTGTCCTTTTGTATAATAAATAATAATGTACGCATATTATGTATATGTTAAGTATGTCAAAAATTGCCTCAAGGGTTTGTGCTAATACAAATGGACTTTGGACCTGATTTATAAGTTGGCAGTAAGGATATTCCATTGCAACGTCAACAGAGTATCCTTACCGCATATTGGTCTACTTGCCAAATTTAAAAGTGGGCAGACCGTAGTTTGAACGATGGAGACTACTACTCTGTCTCTACTGTGGCGAAACTTCTCAGATGGCCAGACAGAGTAAGGGCCGTTGGAGAATATGACTATATGTTCACCCTCCTTATTTAGATGGGCTGATATATAGCTGTTTTATACTTCTTGCCACGGCCAGGAAAACCCTACAAGCAAGGTGCAGGAAAAACATGTAATTTTACCCCTCGCCATGAGAAGCTTTGCTTCTGCTTCAAGATATTCTTTTTAAAAATTAAAAAAATATTAGTTTGATGGACAGCACCTCTGTGATTACAGACTCGTGCATCAATTTTAAATCGCATTGACAGGAACAGCTGTGACAGTTCCCGCCAATGCTTTAAAAAATTTTGCCTGCTTGGTGGACATTTCTAAATTTGGAGGCGGGATTCTCCCAGGGGATCGGAGCAATTTACTCCATTGCCCTGACAGAGTTAACTCGTCAGCCAAAATATAAATCAGGGCCTCAGTCTAAGACCATCGAGGAACTTCAAGTATACATAAGTCCTACAGTTGTGGATATACTGGGTCTGATGTACAGCGGGAAGACATTGGGGTAGCAAGCATCCAATATGTTTCTTAAAGGCAGTGGTTAATTTGAGCCAGTGGTTGCCGGTGGGGCTAATGGCACAGTTTTGGGAACCAGCACTTTTTTTTCCTGATCAGACATTTCACAAAAGCAAGACCGGGAAAACTCACAGAGAGTAAAAGAAGAGGAAGAGAAATTCAGAAAAAATGCGTGGGGCCTTACTTATGAGTTCATGCGTCGGTTTTGCGCTGCGTCACTTTTTGTAATGCTACGGCAGCGTAAGACATGCCTCCTGTTACGTTCTGTAAGAACTGGGACCGCCAGTTCTCCGGGGGGTAGATTGGCTCGAGCAGGAAGGCAACCATGGGCATACGTGTAAAGCAGCTACTCAACACACTCATCCACTGAGACAATAAGTGGGCGCAATAATGGAGACCACACCAGTATTTGTGATTGAAAATCAGAAGCTTTTATATAAGATTAAAGTCAGGGCAATTAATTCCTCAGCATTTCTTAAAGCATTTCATGGAAGCATTTCATTATGCATTTCCTTTAAAGAGGTAAAGCATTTCATTCAAGCAGTTTCAGTGAAGCATTTCATTAAAGCAGTAAAACATCAAACAACACAGCCTGTCGCATTATTCTCTTCAGCAGGCTATGGGGGTACTTTTATAAACCAAGGGCTAACATTTCAAGAAGCAGTTATGAACATTTCCTCTTGTAAATATCAACAGTTCAATACCAGAAATCCTGTCATCAAAATAGTACTGGAGTAAATCAATCAGTATAATAACACAACCCCATCAGGATTCGTAGAAGCCTGCCCTGCAAGAAATTCAGTACAGGGAAATATTACCACTTCATTAGCAGGCTTGAAACAGGTAAGCAGGCATGAGTAGTTAATGTAGCATAAGGTGGGGTTAAGGCCTGCACAGTCAAGTGGAACAAGGAGTTAATCCAACCCCAAGCGGCCTACTGGGCATGGCCAATTAATCCCTTCTAAGACTGTTCCCCGGGCCTGCTCAGTCATTCAGCCCCAGTATGATGCTCCAGCCCGGTCACACGGTCTCTCGGGGCTCAATGGGACCTTTCCCGGGGGAGGGGCGAACTCCGGGCCTTTCCCGGCCTTTCGCCCTCCTCCCCTGGGATTACCTGGTAGCTTCGGCCCCGCCTCGGGCCCTTGCGCTGGTCTTGGAGTAGGCGGGAGGGTTTCCGACCCTCCCGGGGGTCTCACTTGGCCCGCGGCAGCCACGGGGCAGTTGTGGTTCTTGGATGCCCGCAGAGGGTCAGGCGCGATGTGCGGGCGAAGCAGAGGGGGGCTCCCGTGGTCCTCCACCCCCTCCGCGGTGAAACGGAACTTCCCCGGGTGCCGGGCCTCGAGGCAGGGGCTTGTTCCCGGTAGCCAATGGCTGCGCGGCTTAGGGGGGGGGCGCGGCCGATGACGCGGCGGCGCTCCCTCGTCACGTGACACCGGCCCAGGAAGGCTTCAGGCCTAATGCGGCCTGGCGGACTCGATGCGGCGGCCCTCTCCTGGCATACGGGGGCCGCCGAGGGAGGTTGAATGACGGTGCGGGACACAGCGCACAGGCAGGCAGCCTCGTGACAGGCCGGAAGCGCCTCGGGGGTGTCGCGTGTGCGGCGCCGATGCTGCAATGGCGAAGGGGTCTCCTCAGGCGCCCCAGGGGGCAAGGTACAGCGCTTGGCGCCGAGGCAGATGAGCGCTTGAAGGGGCAATCCAGCTCTTGGGAGGTGCTTCACAGCGCTGGTTGCCGGCAGGGCCAGGGAGGCAATTTCAGTAGTTTCTGACACAGCGCTGGGCAGGGGAACAGGGTACAGCGCTTGGCAAGTCAGTCAGCAAATAATGCAGGCAGGAGGGAAAGCAGAGCAAGTCAGTCAGGGGGAGACAGGTAGGGCAAGATGGGCCCAGATGAAGGCAGGGAGTGCGCAGGGCAGCACAGTCCAGTACCTGGTCGATCCCCCAGCAGTCTCTGTCTAAGGCAAATAGTCTTCTTGGCGCTTGGATGGTTCTGCGCCCTTAGGTGTTGGTTTCTTGAAGTTGAGGGGGGGTTGAGTTGGAGGCAGATGGACCCTGGGGTTCCTTACCGCTGTGTCAGATCAGGGGGCTTGTCTAGGATACCTCACTCAGCTTAAGAGGCAGCGCCTAAATCCTGTAACTCCCAGTGGCATAAGTTCCTGGCTAGGCCCTCCCGCCTAAATCTCCTGCGTGGGTTCCCCAGGTCAGTGATGCCCCAACTGACTAGAAAAAGTTCCCTCCCTTGCTTAAGTATGCCCAGGTCAGGTGACCACTCTCTAAGGCGGCAAAAATCAGTTCCGCCTTTCTTCTGGAAGGTTCCAGGAGCTTCCCCACTCTACCTATGGACAGGGGATGGGAGGCTGGCATTGCAACATTGTATGGGGAGCCAGCTCCTGGCAACTAGGGTTCTACACTAAAAGACCACGCTGCAGTAGCAGGGGCCAGTGGCAGCCATGTTTGGAGTAGAGAGCACCTGCACCCTAAGATGGATTAGCCATGAAAAGGTGCCCGAAGACCTAAGGGCCAACAAAAAGAAGGTGGGAAAAATGAGGCAAGGGCGAAAAAAATAGGGAAAGACCACCCTAGGGCTGACAGGTCTAACATGCGTCCCCCCCAGCCGAAAGAGGGGAGAACTACCCAACCTCTAGGGAGTTCTCGTCGCTAAGGCGGAAAAACCTTGAGAGACCGTCAGCATTGGCGTGGTCAGCTCTGGGCCGATGTTCCAACCTAAAGTCCATCCCCTGTAGGGAAATGGACCACCCTAGCAACTTGGGATTTTCGCCTCTTATCTGCATGAGCCAGCGAAGGGGTCGGTGGTCGGTTTGAACTAGGAAGTGAGAGCCAAAAAGGTATGGCCTCAGCTTCTTCAAGACCCAGACCACAGCGAAGGCTTCTCGCTCGATGGTACTCCATCGCTGTTCCCGAGGGAGGAGTCTTCGGGAGATGATGGCCACAGGTTGGTCTTAGCCATCATCGTTGAGTTGTGACAGCACGGTGCCTACGCCGTGCTCTGAGGCATCTGTCTGCACGATGAATTCTTTTTGGAAGTCCGGAGTGGCCAGCACCAGAGCGGTGCACATCGCGCGCTTCAGTGTTTCAAATGCCTCCTGGCAAGCAGCCGTCCAGATGACCTTGCGTGGCTGCTTTTTGGACGTCAACTCGGTCAAGGGGGCCACGATGGTGCCATATCCCATTACGAATCTGCGGTAGTAGCCAGTGAGGCAGAGGAAAACTCGGACCTCAGTCTGCGTCTTGGGGGGGCTCCCAGGCCATGATGGTCTCAATTTTGGCCTGGAGGGGTTGCACCTTACCCCCGCCCACCAGGTGTCCCAGGTACACGACAGATCTTTGTCCAATCTAGCACTTGCTAGCCTTGATGGTGAGGCCAGCACGTTGCAAAGCCCGCAGCACCTCCTGGAGATGCTACAGATGGTCCTCCCAGGTGCTACTGAAGACAGCTATGTCATCCAGGTACGCCGCTTAGAAGGACTCCAGGCCAGATAGCACCTGGTTCATCAACCGCTGGAAGGTGGCCGGAGCATTCTTGAGCCCGAAGGGCATCACTCGAAATTGGAAGTGGCCCTCGGGGGTGGAGAATGCTGTCTTCTCCTTCGCTCCATCGGCCATGGCGATCTGCCAGTACCCTGATGTCAAGTCGATGGTGCTGAGGTACTTGGCTGCTCCCAGCCGGTCAATCAGCTCGTCTGCCCGTGGTATCGGGTGAGTATCTGTCTTGGTAACAGAGTTCAATCCCCGATAGTCCACACAGAACCGAAGTTCTGGTGTGGTGCCCGGTGGGGCCGCTTTCGACACCAGCACGACCGGACTAGCCCACGGGCTGCTGGAGGGTTCGATCACTCCCAGCTCCAGCATTTTGGTCACCTCACTCTGGATGCTGTTCTTCACTTTCTCTGATATCCGGTAAGACTTGGTCTTCACTGGCGGACTGTCCCCTGTGTCCACATCATGGGTACACAGATGTGTAATTCCAGGCGTGAGGGAGAACAACGAGGCGTGCTGCGCCAATACCTGGTGGCAGTCCCTCTGTTGCCCTGGGGTCAAGGATGGGGAGAGGACAACTCCCTCCACTGAACCATCCTTTTCCTGAGCCGCTAGAAGGTCTGGAAGAGGCTCACTCTCCTCCTCCTCGCTCCCATCTGTCACCATGAGGAGAGCAAGCTCCAATCGCTCATGGTGAGGCTTCAGGCGGTTGACGTGGAGCACCCGATGGGGCTGACGGGGGGTCTCCAAGTCAACGACGTAGGTGGTCTGGCCTCGATGCTCCACAATCTCGTACGGACCAGTCCACCGGTCCTGGAGGGAACTAAGCTCCCCAGGCTCCATGACTCACACCTTCTGTCCAGCGTCCAACTCCACCGTCCGAGCGTTGCGGTCATACCACTCCTTCATGACGGCTTGGCTAGCCTCTAAGTTGTCTGAGGCTTCCTTCCACAGCTTGGCCATCTGGCTGCGGAATGCAGAATGTAGCTGACAACATCACGGGGAAGCTTCTTCGAAGTCTTCTCCCACCCCTCTTTGACAAGACTGAGGGGTCCCCTAACGGGATGGCCATAGAGCAATTCGAAGGAGCTCAACCCGACTCCCTTCTGTGGTACCTTCGGTACGAGAACAGCAAGCAAGGGAGGAGGATGTCCCATTTCCGCCTCCAGTCTTCTTGCAGGCTCCGGATCATCCCCTTCAAGGTCTTGTTGAAGCGCTCTACGAGCCCGTTAGTCTGGGGTGGTAAGGAGTGGAGAACCGATAGGTCACTCCGCACTCCTTCCACATGGCCTGCATGTAGGCCGACATGAAATTTGTGCCCCTGTCCGACACCACGACCTTGGGGAATCCCACTCGGGTAAATATCCCCATCAGGGTCCGCGCCACCACAGGTGCAGTAACGGTCCTCAGAGGGATGGCCTCCGGGTACCGAGTGGCGTGGTCCACCAACACCAAGATGAACCGGTGTCCCGCAGAGGTCGGAGGGTCCAACGGCCCAACGATGTCCATGCCGACCCGCTCGAAAGGGGTCCCGACCACCGGGAGTGGTTCCAATGGGGCCTTCACTTTGGTCCCCGTCTTGCCACTTGCCTGGCAAGTCTTGCAGGTCTTGCAGTAGGTGTCAGAGGCAATTCTCATCCTGGGCCAATAGAAATGTGGGACTAGCCTCGCAAAGGTCTTGTCCTGGCCCAGGTGTCCAGCCAATGGTATCTCATGCGCCAATTCCAAGAAAAAGGCCTGGTAGCACTGGGGGACCACTAAGGCCCTCGAGAATCCATGCAACGGAACCTTCGGCTCACTGTACAGGAGGCCATCCTCCCAATACACGTGATAACTGCCAGTCTCTCGATTAGCCGCTTGGGCTTCGGCCTGTCGCCGCATGCCTTCAAGCGTGGGGCACTCCTTCTGTGCCCGACAGAATTCCTCCCGGGTAGGCCCTCCTTCCACATGCCACTCGGCAAGGGTCGGCAAGTCCCCCACGGGAACGACATCCACCTCCACGGACTCCGGGGTTACCTCCACGGGCTCCCCATCCATCACACGGGGGTGTCCTCCACAACACTCTCCTTTGGACCGGCACTGGGTTGGGCCGTTGTCTCAGGCTCCAACCCGGGTTGAGCTTCTTGCCGGGCAGCCATGGACCGCGTGACTACGCAAGTCCACCCTGGTAACTCCAGCATCTCAGTGTGGGCCTTAAACTCCACTTCCTTCCAGGCGGTATGTTCTAGGTCATTACCGAGCAGACAGTCCACAGGCAAGGCAGGGCTGATCGCAACTCTCAATGGGCCTGACACTCCTCCCCACTCAAAGGGAACTTGAGCCACGGGATAGTAGCTCATACAGCCGTCAGCCAACACGGCCGGATGGAACACATCAGGTACTACCTGCTCAGGGGACACCAGCCGCCTCACTATGGTGGTCATGCTGGCTCCTGTGTCCCTCAGAGCGTCCACCTCCTCCCCATTGACCTTCACCCTCTGCTGGTACTTAGCAGTAAGGGCGTCACTGGGACCATCTCTCTATCCCCAAGTGAAACCAGGGTCAGGCCTGTCCACTCCCCTTCCCTATCTAGGGGCAGCTCCATCCCAAGTGCTACTCTAGCCACCCCGGGACTCTTGCCACCAGGGGGGGCTGGGGGTCATTTGCGAGACTGGGCATCTCCCTTGTAGTGTCTGACCACTCCGCACTCAGAGCACCGGACCACTTTTGGCTGCTGACTCTTGTCAGGGTAAGTGGGTTTCGGGGAACGGTTCTGAGGTGGGGTACCTACTCCTTTCCCAAACTGTCTAGTTTGTGGGCCTCGTGAGAACTCCGTTCTTTTATCTCCACCCTCTTTCTTCTGGGGGGCAGCCTGTCCGCCTTTCGGGCCGTCTCCCCCGGGGCCCTTGTGTGACACCCGGGTGCTGACCCAAGTATCTGCCTCCTCCGCAAGCTCACGGGGATCAGTAAGCTTGCGGTCCACCAGATGTTGGCGCAGCTCCGGAAAACACTTATCCAAGAGGTGCTCTCTCAAAAAAAGATTTTACAGGCCCTCATAATCACGCACCTCGCTGCCACGCACCCAACCATCCAGAGCCTTACGGGCATACTCCAAAAAATCCACCCAATTCTGCGTGGACAGCCTATGGCTGCCACGGAACCTCTGGCGATACCTTTCGGGGTTGAGGCCAAAATGTTTAATGAGCGCCTCCTTCATGGGGGAATACCTAAACTGGTCTGCCTTATCTAAATACATGAGGGTGTCCCTGACGTCAGGAGGTATATACCGGTACAAACCACCTCCCCAAGGTTTCTCGGGCACCCCATGGGCAGTCAAGGCCACTTCATACGCCTCCAACCACCTGGCAATGTCATCCCCCTTGGTGTAGCTCGTTATCACCTCCTTAGGTAACCAGAATCTGGGCTCCTGCTGAGCCTCTGGTACGCTGCCACCATTCGGACTTCCTGGCGCACCCAACTGTAATGCTCTCAACTCCATTACCTTGAGCTGGAGCTCGTGCGCCAACTTCCTTTCCTCCATAGCAAACTGCTTATCTTCCCTTTCTCTCTCCCTCTGGTGCTCTAACTTGGCCAGCTCCCACTTCAATCGCCTCTCCTCCCTCCTGTCCTTGTACTCCTGAGGCGACACACTCCCCCTAGACACACTACTCCCTGCCCCGGAACGTCTTCCTGGCAATACATTGTCAGACTTATCAATGTTGAGCAGGCCTGGGTCTTCTTGAGTGTCCGCCTCCCCTTGTGTGTCCTGTTCCTCCTGTTCCTCATCCTCTCTATCTCCCCTGGATGGGCCCTTACCCATGCCCTCAAGGCAGTGCGGAGCTCTTCTTTTACAGCTCTCTGCCCCACCGGCACCCTCATCCCCTGACAAAACTCCCTTAACTGCACTACCGTGTACCTATCAAGGTCACCCAGCTGGAACTCCATTTTGTCAGGTGGGGACCCAGGTAACTTGGAAGAAAGATACTAGGACGTAGGCAACAATGCTGGGTCAACACAGGTCCCTACACACTTTGCAGGCTAGACAGTGGTGGGCAATTGAGTTAGCTTGTAGGCACCACAGGTGTCCAATTAATTGCAGCGCACTCTGTCCCACTGGAGGGTGTTAGGTAGCTACAGGTCCTGGATCCCACCGCTTGCCAACAATGTAAGAACTGTGGCCGCCAGTTCTCCGGGGGGTAGCTTGGCTCAAGCAGGAAGGCAACCATGGGCATACGTGTAAAGCAGCTACTCAACACACTCATCCACTGAGACGATAAGTGGGCGCAATAATGGAGACCAAACCAGTATTTGTGATTGAAAATCAGAAGCTTTTATATAAGATTAAAGTCAGGGCAATTAATTCCTCAGCATTTCTTAAAGCATTTCATGGAAGCATTTCATTATGCATTTCCTTTAAAGTGGTAAAGCATTTCATTCAAGCAGTTTCAGTAAAGCATTTCATTAAAGCAGTAAAACATCAAACAACACAGCCTGTCGCATTATTCTCTTCAGCAGGCTAAGGGGGTACTTTTATAAACCAAGGGCTAACATTTCAAGAAGCAGTTATGAACATTTCCTCTTGTAAATATCAACAGTTCAATACCAGAAATGCTGTCATCAAAATAGTACTGAAGTAAATCAATCAGTATAATAACACAACCCCATCAGGATTCGTAGAAGCCCGCCCCTGCAAGAAATTCAGTACAGGGAAATATTACCACTTCATTAGCAGGCTTGAAACAGGTAAGCAGGCATGAGCAGTTAATGTAGCATAAGGTGGGGTTAAGGCCTGCACAGTCAAGTGGAACGAGGAGTTAATCCAACCCCAAGCTGCCTACTGGGCAGGGCCAATTAATCCCTTCTAAGACTGTTCTCCCGGGCCTGCTCAGTCATTCAGCCCCAGTATGATGCTCCAGCCCGGTCACACGGTCTCTTGGGGCTCAATGGGGCCTTTCCCGGGGGAGAGGCAAACTCGAGGCCTTTCCCGGCCTTCCGCCCTCCTCCCCTGGGATTACCTGGTAGCTTCGGCCCCTCCTCGGGCCCTTGCGCTGGTCTTGGAGTAGGTGGGAGGGTTTCCGACCCTCCCGGGGGTCTCACTCGGCCCGCGGCGGCCACCGGGCAGTTGTGGTTCTTGGACTCCCGCAGAGGGTCAGGCGCGATGTGCGGGCGAAGCGGAGGGGGGCTCCCGTGGTCCTCCACCCCCTCCGCGGTGAAACGGATCTTCCCCGGGTGCCGGGCCTCGAGGCAGGGGCTTGTTCCCGGCAGCCAATGGCTGCGCGGCTTAGGCGGGGGGCGCGGCCGATGACGCGGCGGCGCTCTACCGTCACGTGACACAGGCACAGGAAAGATTCAGGCCTAGTGCGGCCTGGCGGACTCAATGCGGCGGCCCTCTCCTGGCATACGGGGGCCGCCGAGGGGGGTTGAATGACGGCGCGGGACACAGCGCACAGGCAGGCAGCCTCGTGACAGGCCGGAAGCGCCTCGTGGGTGTCACGTGTGCGGCGCCGATGCCGCGATGGCGAAGGGGTCTCCTCAGGTGCCTCAGGGGGCAAGGTACAGCGCTTGCTGCCGAGGCAGATGAGCGCTTGAAGGGGCAATCCAGCGCTTGGGAGGTGCTTCACAGCGCTGGTCGCCGGCAGGGCCAGGGAGGCAATTTCAGTAGTTTCTGACACAGCGCTGGGCAGGGGAACAGGGTACAGCGCTTGGCAAGTCAGTCAGCAAATAATGCAGGCAGGAGGGAAAGCAGAGCAAGTCAGTCAGGGGGAGACAGGTAGGGCAAGATGGGCCCCGATGAAGGCAGGGAGTGCGCAGGGCAGCACAGTCCAGTACCTGGTCGATCCCCCAGCAGTCTCTGGCTAAGGCAAATAGTCTTCTTGGCGCTTGGATGGTTCTGCGCCCTTAGGTGTTGGTTTCTTGAAGTTGAGGGGGGGTTGTGTTGGAGGCTGGATGAGTTTTCCTCAGTCACTGCAGATGGACCCTGGGGTTCCCTACCGCTGGGCCAGATCAGGGGGCTTGTCTAGGATACCTCACTCAGCTTAAGAGGCAGCACCTAAATCCTGTCACTCCCAGTGGCATAAGTTCCTGACTAGGCCCTCCCGCCTAAATCTCCTGCGTGGGTTCCCCAGGTCAGTGATGCCCCAACTGACTAGAAAAAGTTCCATCCCTTGCTTAAGTATGCCCAGGTCAGGTGACGACTCTCTAAGGCGACAAAAATCAGTTCCGCCTTTCTTCTGGAAGGTTCCAGGAGCTTCCCCACTCTACCTATGGACAGGGGATGGGAGGCTGGCATTGCAACATTGTATGGGGACCCAGCCAGCTCCTGGCAAACTAGGGTGCTACACTAAAAGACCATTCTGCAGTAGCAGGGGCCAGTGGCAGCCATGTTTGGAGTAGAGAGCACCTGCACCCTAACATGGATTAGCCATGAAAAGGTGCCCGAAGACCTAAGGGCCAACAAAAAGAAGGTGGAAAAAATGAGGCAAGGGCGAAAAAAATAGGGAAAGACCACCCTAGGGCTGACAGGTCTAACATGCGTCCCCCCCAGCCGAAAGAGGGGAGAACTACCCAACCTCTAGGGAGTTCTCGTCGCTAATGCGGAAAAACCTTGAGAGACCGTCAGCATTGGCGTGGTCAGCTCCAGGCCGATGTTCCACCCTAAAGTCCATCCCCTGTAGGGAAATGGACCACCTTAGCAACTTGGGATTTTCGCCTCTCATCTGCATGAGCCAGCGAAGGGGTCGGTGGTTGGTTTGAACTAGGAAGTGAGAGCCAAAAAGGTATGGCCTCAGCTTCTTCAAGGCCCAGACCACAGCGAAGGCTGCTCGCTCGATGGTACTCCATCGCTGTTCCCGAGGGAGGAGTCTTTGGGAGATGAAGGCCACAGGTTGGTCTTAGCCATCATCGTTGAGTTGGGACAGCACGGCGCCTACGCCGTGTTCTGAGGAGTCTGTCTGCACGATGAATTCTTTTTGGAAGTCCGGAGTGGCCAGCATCGGAGCGGTGCACATCGCGGGCTTCAGTGTTTCAAATGCCTCCTGGCAAGCAGCCGTACAGATGACCTTGCGTGGCTGCTTTTTGGACGTCAACTCGGTCAAGGGGGGCACGATGGTGCCATGTCCCATGATGAATCTGCGGTAGTAGCCAGTGAGGCCGAGGAAAGCTCGGACCTCAGTCTGCGTCTTGGGGGTTCCCAGGCCATGATGGTCTCAATTTTGGCCTGGAGGGGTTGAACCTTACCCCCGCCCACCAGGTGTCCCAGGTACACAACATATCCCTGTCCAATCTGGCACTTGCTAGCCTTGATGGTGAGGCCAGCACGTTGCAAAGCGCGCAGCACCTCCTGGAGATGCTGCAGATGGTCCTCCCAGGTGCTACTGAAGACAGCTATGTCATCCAGGTACGCCGCTGAGAAGGACTCCAGGCCAGATAGCACCTGGTTCACCAACCGCTGGAAGGTGGCCGGAGCATTCTTGAGCCCGAAGGGCATCACTCGAAATTGGAAGTGGCCCTCGGGGTGGAGAACGCTGTCTTCTCCTTCGCTCCATCGGCCATGGCGATCTGCCAGTACCCTCATGTCAAGTCGATGGTGCTGAGGTACTTGGCTGCTCCCAGCCGGTCAATCAGCTTGTCTGCCCGTGGTATCGGGTGAGCATCTGTCTTGGTGACAGAGTTCAATCCCCGATAGTCCACACAGAACCGAAGTTCTGGTGTGGTGCCCGGTGGGGCCGCTTTCGGCACCAGCACGACCGGACTAGCCCACGGGCTGCTGGAGGGGTCGATCACTCCCAGCTCCAGCATTTTGGTCACCTCACCCTGGATGCTGTTCTTCACTTTCTCGGACAGCCGGTAAGACTTGGTTTTCACTGGCGGAATGTCCCCTGTGTCCACATCATGGGTACACAGATGTGTAATTCCAGGCGTGAGGGAGAACAACGAGGCGTGCTGCGCCAATACCTGGCGGCAGTCCGTCTGTTGCCCTGGGGTCAAGGATGGGGAGAGGACAACTCCCTCCACTGAACCATCCTTTTACTGAGCCGCTAGAAGGTCTAGAAGAGGCCCACTCTCCTCCTCCTCGCTCCCATCCGTCACCATGAGGAGAGCAAGCTCCGATCGCTCATGGTGAGGCTTCAGGCGATTGACGTGGAGCACCCGATGGGGCTGACGGGGGGTCTTCAAGTCAACGACGTCGGTGGTCTGGCCGCAATGCTCCACAATCTCGTACGGACCAGTCCACCGGTCCTGGAGGGCACTAATCTCCCCAGGCTCCATGACCCACACCTTCTGTCCAGCGTCCAACTCCACCGTCCGAGCGTTGCGGTCATACCACTCCTTCATGATGGCTTGGCTAGCCTCTAAGTTGTCTGAGGCTTCCTTCCACAGCTTGGCCATCTGGCTGCGGAATGCCAGCATGTAGCTGACAACATCATGGGGGAGCTTCTTCGAAGTCTTCTCCCACCCCTCTTTGACAAGACTGAGGGGTCCCCTAACGGGATGGCCATAGAGAAATTTGAAGGGGCTGAACCCGATTCCCTTCTGTGGTACCTCGCGGTACGAGAACAGCAAGCAAGGGAGTAGGATGTCCCATTTCCGCCTCAAGTCTTCTGGCAGGCTCCGGATCATCCCCTTCAAGGTCTTGTTGAAGCGCTCTACGAGCCCGTTAGTCTGGGGGTGGTAAGGAGTGGAGAACCGATAGGTCACTCCGCACTCCTTCCACATGGCCTGCATGTAGGCCAACATGAAATTTGTGCCCCTGTCCGACACCACGACCTTGGGGAATCCCACTCGGGTAAATATCCCCATCAGGGTCCGCGCAACCACAGGTGCAGTAACGGTCCTCAGAGGGATGGCCTCCGGGTACCGAGTGGCGTGGTCCACCAACACCAAGATGAACCGGCATCCCGCAGAGGTCGGAGGGTCCAATGGCCCAACGATGTCCATGCCGACCCGCTCGAAAGGGGTCCCGACCACCGGGAGTGGTTCCAATGGGGCCTTCACTTTGGTCCCCGTCTTGCCACTTGCCTGGCAAGTCTTGCAGGTCTTGCAGTAGGTGTCAGAGGCAATTCTCATCCTGGGCCAATAGAAATGTGGGACTAGCCTCGCAACGGTCTTGTCCTGGCCCAGGTGTCCAGCCAATGGTATCTCATGCGCCAAATCCAACAAAAAGGCCCGGTAGCACTGGGGGACCACTAAGGCCCTCGAGGATCCATGCACCGGAACCTTCGGCTCACTGTACAGGAGGCCATCCTCCCA
Source organism: Lissotriton helveticus (assembly GCF_964261635.1). Classification (NCBI taxonomy): domain Eukaryota; kingdom Metazoa; phylum Chordata; class Amphibia; order Caudata; family Salamandridae; genus Lissotriton; species Lissotriton helveticus. The sequence continues at coordinate 408,827,476 of NC_136065.1, forward strand.
ATACACGGGATAACTGGCAGTCTCTCAATTAGCCGATGGGCTTCGGCCTGTCGCCGCATGCCTTCAAGCGTGGGGCACTCCTTCTGTGCCCGACAGAATTCCTCCCGGGTAGGCCCTCCTTCCACATGCCACTCGGCAAGGGTCAGCAAGTCCCCCACGGGAACGACATCCACCTCCACGGACTCCGGGGTTACGTCCGGGGGCTCCCCATCCATCACACGGGCGTGTCCTCCACAACACTCTCCTTTGGACCGGCACTGGGTTGGGCCGTTGTCTCAGGCTCCAACCCGGGTTGAGCTTCTTGCCCGGCAGCCATGGACCGTGTGACTACGCAAGTCCACCCTAGTAATCCCAGCATCTCAGTGTGGGCCTTAAACTCCACTTCCTTCCAGGCGGTATGTTCTAGGTCATTACCGAGCAGACAGTCCACAGGCAAGGCAGGGCTGATCGCAACTCTCAACGGGCCTGACACTCCTCCCCACTCAAAGAGAACTTGAGCCACGGGATAGTAGCTCATACGGCCGTCAGCCAACACGGCCGGATGGAACACATCAGGTACTACCTGCTCAGGGGACACTAGCCGCCTCATTACGGTGGTCATGCTGGCTCCTGTGTCCCTCAGAGCGTCCACCTCCTCCCCAATGACCTTCACCCTCTGCTGGTACTTAGCAGTATTCGATGGTAAGGGCGTCACTAGGACCATCTCTCTATCCCCAAGTAAAACCAGGGTCAGGCCTGTCCACTCCCCTTCCCTATCTAGGGGCAGCTCCATCCCAAGTGCTACACTAGCCACCCCGGGACCCTTGCCACCAGTGGGGGCTGGGGGTCGTTTGCGACACTGGGCATTTCCCTTGTAGTGTCTGACCTCTCCGCACTCATAGCATCGGACCACTTTTGGCTGCTGACTCTTGTCAGGGTAAGTGGGTTTCGGGGAACGGTTCTGAGGTGGGGTACCTACTCCTTTCCCAAACTGTCTAGTTTGTGGGCCTCGTGAGAACTCCGTTCTTTTATCTCCACCCTCTTTCTTCTGGGGGGCGCCCTGCCCGCCTTTCGGGCCATCTCCCCAGGGGCCCTTGTGTGACACCCGGGTGCTGACCCAAGTATCCGCCTCCTCCGCAAGCTCACGGGGATCAGTAAGCTTGCGGTACACCAGATGTTGGCGCAGCTCCGGAAAACACTTATCCAAGAGGTGCTCTCTCAAAAAAAGATTGTACAGGCCCTCAAAATCACGCACCTCGCTGCCACGCACCTAACCATCCAGAGCCTTACGGGCATACTCAAAAAAATCCACCCAATTCTGCGTGGACAGCTTATGGCTGCCACGGAACCTCTGGCGATACCTTTCGGGGTTGAGGCCAAAATGTTTAATGAGCGCCTCCTTCATGGTGGAATACCTAAACTGGTCTGCCTTATCTAAATACAGGAGGGTGTCCCTGACGTCAGGAGGTATATACCGGTACAAACCACCTCCCCAATGTTTCTTGGGCACCCCATGGGCAGTCAAGGCCACTTCATACGCCTCCAACGACCTGGCAATGTCATCCTCCTTGGTGTAGCTCGCTATCACCTCCTTAGGTAACCAGAATCTGGGCTCCTGCTGAGCCTCTGGTACGCTGCCACCATTCGGACTTCCTGGCGCACCCAACTGTAATGCTCTCAGCTCCATTTCCTTGAGCTGGAGCTCGTGCGCCAACTTCCTTTCCTCCATAGCAAACTGCTTATCTTCCCTTTCTCTCTCCCTCTGGTGCTCTAACTTGACCAGCTCCCACTTCAATCGCCTCTCCTCCCTCCTGTCCTTGTACTCCTGCGGCGACACACTCCCCCTAGACACACTACTCCCTGCCCCGGAACGTCTTCCAGGTATTAAATTGTCAGACATATCAATGTTGAGCAGGCCTGGGTCTTCTTGAGTGTCCGCCTCCCCTTGTGTGTCCTGTTCTTCCTGTTCCTCATCCTCTCTCTCCCCTGGGTGGGCCCTTACCCATGCCCTCAAGGCGGTGCGGAGCTCTTCTTTCACAGCTCTCTGCCCCACCGGCACCCCCATCCCCTGACAAAACTCCCTTAACTGCACTACCGTGTACCTATCAAGGTCAGCCAGCTGGAACTCCATTTTGTCAGGTGGGGACCCAGGTAACTTGGAAGAAAGATACTAGGACGTAGGCAACAATGCTGGGTCAACACAGGTCCCTACACACTTTGCAGGCTAGACAGTGGTGGGCAATTGAGTTAGCTTGTAGGCACCACAGGTGTCCAATTAATTGCAGCGCACTCTGTCCCACCGGAGGGTGTTAGGTAACTACAGGTCCTGGAACCCACCGCTCGCCAACAATGTAAGAACTGGGACCGCCAGTTCTCCGGGGGGTAGTTTGGCTCGAGCAGGAAGGCAACCATGGGCATACGTGTAAAGCAGCTACTCAACACACTCATCCACTGAGACGATAAGTGGGCGCAATAATGGAGACCAAACCAGTATTTGTGATTGAAAATCAGAAGCTTTTATATAAGATAAAAGTCAGGGCAATTCATTCCTCAGCATTTCTTAAAGCATTTCATGGAAGCATTTCATTATGCATTTCCTTTAAAGTGGTAAAGCATTTCATTCAAGCAGTTTTAGTAAAGCATTTAATTAGAGCAGTAAAACATCAAACAACACAGCCTGTCGCATTATTCTCTTCAGCAGGCTAAGGGGGTACTTTTATAAACCAAGGGCTAACATTTCAAGAAGCAGTTATGAACATTTCCTCTTGTAAATATCAACAGTTCAATACCAGAAATCCTGTCATCAAAATAGTACTGGAGTAAATCAATCAGTATAATAACACGACCCCATCAGGATTCATAGAAGCCCGCCCCTGCAAGAAATTCAGTACAGGGAAATATTACCACTTCATCAGCAGGCTTGAAACAAGTAAGCAGGCATGAGCAGTTAATGTAGCATAAAGTGGGGTTAAGGCCTGCACAGTCAAGTGGAACGAGGAGTTAATCCAACCCCAAGCGGCCTACTGGGTAGGGCCAATTAATCCCTTCTAAGACTGTTCCCCCGGGCCTGCTCAGTCATTCAGCCCCAGTATGATGCTCCAGCCCGGTCACATGGTCTCCCGGGGCTCAATGAGGCCTTTCCTGGGGAAGGGGCGAACTCTGGGCCTTTCCCGGCCGTCCGCCCTCCTCCCCTGGGATTACCTGGTAGCTTCGGCCCCTCCTCGGGCCCTTGCGCTGGTCTTGGAGTAGGCGGGAGGGTTTCCGACCCTCCCGGGGGTCTCACTCGGCCCGCGGCGGCCACGGGGCATTTGTGGTTCTTGGACGCCCGCAGAGGGTCAGGCGCAATGTGCGGGCGAAGCGGAGGGGTGCTCCTGTGGTCCTCCACCCCCTCCGCGGTGAAACGGAACTTCCCCGGGTGCCGGGCCTCAAAGCAGGGGCTTGTTCCCGGCAGCCAATGGCTGCGCGGCTTGGGCGGGGGGCGCGGCCGATGACGCGGTGGCGCTCCCCCGTCACGTGACACAGGCCCTGGAAGGCTTCAGGCCTAGTGCTGCCTGGCGGACTCGATGCGGCGTCCCTCTCCTGGCATACGGGGGCCGCCGAGGGGGGTTGAATGACGGCGCGGGACACAGCGCACAGGCAGGCAGCCTCGTGACAGGCCAGAAGCGCCTTGGGGGTGTCTGGTGTTCGGCGCCGATGCCGCGATGGCGAAGGGGTCTCCTCAGGCACCTCAGGGGGCAAGGTACAGCGCTTGGCGCCGAGGCAGATGAGCGCTTGAAGGGGCAATCCAGCGCTTGGAAGGTGCTTCACAGCGCTGGTCGCCGGCAGGGCCAGGGAGGCAATTTCAGTAGTTTCTGACACAGCGCTGGGCAGGGGAACAGGGTACAGCGCTTGGCAAGTCAGTCAGCAAATAATGCAGGCAGGAGGGAAAGCAGAGCAAGTCAGTCAGGGGGAGACAGGTAGGGTAAGATGGGCCCAGATGAAGGCAGGGAGTGCGCAGGGCAGCACAGTCCAGTACCTGGTCAATCCCCCAGCAGTCTCTGGCTAAGGCAAATAGTCTTCTTGGCGCTTGGATGGTTCTGCGCCCTTAGGTGTTGGTTTCTTGAAGTTGAGGGGGGGGTTGAGTTGGAGGCTGGATGAGTTTTCCTCAGTCACTGCAGATGGACCCTGGGGTTCCCTACCGCTGGGCCAGATCAGGGGGCTTGTCTAGGATACCTCACTCAGCTTAAGAGGCAGCACCTAAATCCTTTAACTCCCAGTGGCATAAGTTCCTGACTAGGCCCTCCCGCCTAAATCTCCTGCGTGGGTTCCCCAGGTCAGTGATGCCCCAACTGACTAGAAAAAGTTCCCTCCCTTGCTTAAGTATGCCCAGGTCAGGTGACCACTCTCTAAGGCGGCAAAAATCAGTTCCGCATTTCTTCTGGAAGGTTCCAGGAGCTTACCACTCTACCTATGGACAGGGGATGGGAGGCTGGCATTGCAACATTGTATGGGGACCCAGCCAGCTCCTGGCAACTAGGGTGCTACACTAAAAGACCACTCTGCAGTAGCAGGGGCCAGTGGCAGCCATGTTTGGAGTAGAGAGCACCTGCACCCTAACATGGATTAGCCATGAAAAGGTGCCCAAAGGCCTAAGGGCCAACAAAAAGAAGGTGGGAAAAATGAGGCAAGGGCGAAAAAAATAGGGAAAGACCACCCTAGGGCTGACAGGTCTAACACGTTCTATTTACAATTGCATTTGATATTTGGTGGCACCAAAGTGGTGCAGCATACTCCACCCCAGATAGCGAGCTCAGGCCTGAAACCTTTTGAAAATGGGTGTGTGGGCTATATCTTGAGGACTGGCTTCAATACTTCTCAGGGTAAACTACTGCGCACTATCCTGTTCGGTGTGAAGAGAGTTACAGCTAATAATTTGGAAACCTTCATATTTATCCTTTTCCTGCTAGTGTTTGCAATTGCAGCTGCAGCCTATGTATGGATTGAAGGCACCAAGGACCTCAGTCGGAATCGTTACAAGTTGTTTCTGAAGTGTACCCTTATCTTGACTTCGGTTGTTCCACCTGAACTTCCAATTGGGTTGTCTTTGGCTGTCAACACCTCTCTCATTGCCCTGGCAAAACAGTATGTGTACTGTTCAGAGCCATTCAGGATTCCCTTTGCAGGGAGCATTCAGATCTGTTGCTTTGATAAAACGGGCACCTTAACAAGTGAAAGTCTAGTGGTCAGAGGAGTAGCTGGCATCAAAGATGGGAAAGATGTAACACCAGTGACGGACATTCCTCTAGAAACACACCGAGTTATAGTGACCTGTCACTCGCTCGTGCAGATGGATGACGGGACTTTGATCGGCGATCCTTTGGAGAAAGCAGTGCTAACTGCCACAAGTTGGTCTTTGACTAAAGACGAAAAGGTGTTCCCCAGAAGCATTAAAACTCAAGGACTCAAAATTCACCAGCGTTTCCATTTTGAAAGTGCACTGAAGCGAATGTCTGTCCTGGCTTCCTATGAGAAGATGGGTTCCACTGATCTTTGCTGCATTGCAGCTGTGAAAGGAGCCCCAGAAAAACTTCAGAAAATGTTTTCTCAATGTCCAGACAACTACAACCTCGTTCACACTGAGATTTTGCGTGAGGGGGCCAGCGTTCATGCACTTGGATACAAAGAGCTAGGACACCTCTTTCATCAGCAGGTTCGAGAGGTACAGCGGGAAACCCTGGAATGTGATTTGCGATTTGCTGGATTCATTGTAGTGTCCTGCTCACTGAAAGCAGATTCAAAATCTGTTATAAAATAAATTCAGAATGCCTCTCACCACATCTTGGCTACACTGTGTTCTACCGCGCTTGACTTCCATATGTTCATCAGCATTTGCCCCCATATATTAAGAAGTGTGTGTTTTGTATGAATTCCGCCGAAAAACTGCACAAAATGGCAGCCCTATTTCCTATTGGGTGGAATAGACGCAGACCCTTAAGCGCCTCCTTGGACCGTAGTAGATCTGATGTGCCGACACCCCCTTCAAGGCTTCGGATTACCAGGTTTATTCACCTGCTGGAACGATCATCTGGAGTCCTGGTGTGCCTTCGCCTTTCTCTGCCTCCTCTTCTCGTCGTTCTCCTCCCAGATCGAGCACTTGAGGTGTTCAAAGCCTGCTGCTGGAACAGCGACCTTTGCCGGGACACGGAACGAGAACTCGGAGGGTTCTCCGATACGTTAGGATGGATGGCCCGATTTGAAGACAGCCGTAGCTGCAGGTATGGCTACACTGTTACCCCTGACGGTTTGGCACCCCCCCCTCGTGAGACATTAGTCCGGGAGTGTGAGGGGGCGGAACGGACCTGCTTTGGAGCCCTCTGTCGGGCTCGACGTCGTGGCTGAGCTCATCCCGGTCCCCGGACCCACCTGGAGATGTGTCCCTGGGCCACCATTTACTCGAAGCTGAGGTGATGGGTGCCTGACCCTAACATGGCCACCAGTTGTGACTTTTGTTTCCCCCAGCTGAACTCTTTCTTACATAATCCTACCAGGACTGTGCCTGACCTCAAGATGGCGTCTGGAATTCATTCGGACCATGGTTTCTCCCCCCCACACACAAATCTGACAATTCTCTGAGTACTCCTGATCTCCATCCTGACAGCGGAGTCTGAGCACTATCTCGGACGCCCGCTGGAGCGGCTCTGTTTAGTTATTGAGGAGATCGGCCTTGGGTTCATCCCCTGACTATCACCTACCCAGCTAGACTTTGGGCACAGTTTTTCTACCCGTATCCCTGTCTCACCCACCCTCCCTCATCGTATTTCTGTAACTCTGCTTTTTCCTGGTCTCCTATCTATCTATCTGTTCCCATTTAGCACTCTTTCTTTCTTGTCTACTTCATTTGCTTCTTTCCCCTTGGCTGCTACACCGCCTAACCCCCTGTCCTTTTGTGCCCTTTGACTAAGCACTCCTTCTCCCTTTGTTGGGGAAAGATCCCATTTATATACTCTCAGCGAACCCGCTGAGAGAGTCCACAGCGCCAAGGAAGCCACTCACAGTTGAGGTATGGTATGGCACCCCTTGCCAAAGCACTCCCTCTCCCCTTTTTGGGGAAGGATCCAGTATGTAGGCCTTGGAGTCTCAGAGACCCCTCTGAGAGAGTCCACTGCATATAGGGAGCCTCTTGCAACAGCGATGGGGATATGATACCACTTCCCCTGGGATCACAGCTTACTGGACTTTGGACGCAGCTTTGACTCGTCTATCGGTTTGTGTTCCCGTCACCCTTCCCCTACTCTTTCCATGCTGTGTCTCTCACCCTCCCCTCCTCTTTCCCGCCTCCATTCTCTGTCTACTTTCCCTGCTCTTACCCCCCTCCTCGGAAACTCTCCCTTTGCCTGCTTTTTCTGTTACGTATATGTCCTTTTTGTTTGTCTCGACCTTACTTGTAACTATGTTGCCAGGCTCTAATAACTGTGTAACCTTTGGAACGATGTAACCTGCAATTATGGTCTGATACTCATGTAAAGGGTTCTGATACCTCCGGGTCTAGCCAGTGCTATATAAAACCTTTAAAATAAAAAATAAAAAATAAATAAACAAAGTGACGCATCGAAGCAGATGCGTCACTTTGTAAACCCCTGCGCTACATTATACCTGCGTCAGGCATAATGTATGCAGGGGGGCGTTCCCACGCAAGTAAGCCTCGTCCTAAAAGTCACTGCGTCACTTCTAGGACTCCATTGCGTTAATATCTTACGCCTACCTCGCAGCAGGCGTAAGACTGACGCAGGCCTTTCACATGGGGCTTGCCCCATGTGAAAGGACACATTGCTGGGGTTGCGTCACTTTTGTGACACACTTCAGCAAAGCGTCATTTTTGCGCCTACAGATACGTCAGAAATACTGACGTATCTTTAACTCCTTGCGACATGATGTGTCATACTGTAAATATGACGCATCCTGTATGTCGCAAGGAGGGCGCAATGAAAAGTGACGCATCGCTGTTTTCACGCAGCGATGCGTCACTTTTCATAAATGAGGCCCGTGGAATCTGCAAGAGTAAGATACAAGGGAATGAGGTGTCTGGTAGTTGATTAAAGAGGCATGAGGGGTATTGAAGTCTGTGCAGCCTTCGTGTTCGGCACATTAACATTTAATAGTGTCAGATGCAGTCTTCTGAGCATAGCTTCGAGCAACAGCACTCATTATTTTACAAATTATGCACTGCTTAAAGGGGAAGCTATTCAACATTTTCAACTTTCCCTTCTCGAAACAGTTACCACAGGGGACTCAGGGGACGGCAATTGGTCAATGCTTTGAGACTTCAGTGGTTGCAAACCATTGAGACATAGCATTCCAAACTGCAAATAGGAAGAGCACATCACCTTAATGCCCCCTACTATTTGGGATTTGGAAGAGTTCGCAGAAGTTACTTTATGAGTCAGAAATACTTTTCCAACTTGCAAAGAGAGTAATGTTTGTTCTTGTTGGCACACCTTTGCAATTTCAAACCCTGTGGTTTTTTCAATAGCACATTTTGTGACTACAACATAGTTTTCTACATCAAGCTCATTAGTCTATAGAAGTTACTGGAAAAGGACATGATCCTTTTGCAAGGCAGATTACAGTTGCAGAAGGGAATCCCTAAGTTTGTTGTTTCCTCTATTATATCGTTTGGTTTATAATATCCTGGTCTATATTGTAATGGCGTAAGGAAAATATGCTTTGAAATCAGTTGCTTATTTATAGAGACTGGAATGAGAAGTGCTATCTACTGAGCTTTGGCAGAATAGTACAAATGAATATGGCAGCAGAAGGACTGTGGGCCTCATTCTGAGGTACGTGATACATCTCTAGGTTAATACCGTGCAAGATGGCCACCTGAGGGTGTTGGCCGTTATAGAAATCTACAATAAGCCCTAAATCTAAGTGCCCATCTCCGCTTATGTTCTTGAATGCAGGTTTTTGTATTGCGTGCGATAAATTGCCAGATAATTATGATACCTGAGCTGTGTGAACAGCATAAACATAAAGTTAGGCACCAGTTCTGCCACAGGCATGTTCATGCTGCTAGGTGAGAAGGTGAGTATACAAAACAGTGATGAATGGAATGCTTGATTTAATCTCAGCCACTGGTAGTCACTTGGGTTCGCATCACAATCCGTCGTAATTCTGCACATCATGCCACCTCAGTTTGGACCCAGCTATATGCAAGTCACTCTTGATCCTGCTCCAATCAGAACAGTACCAGCCTGAACTGCCAAACCAGGACGTCCCTGAATTAGAACACAATCAACCCAGCTTATGCCCTATTTATGTGCTCATCAGCCGGGTATAGCTTGGTTCTAGTGACACAGTGTGCACAGGATCCACATCTGGGCATACCCATCCCCCATAGGGCGGCACAATAAGTATACAAAACAGTGATGGATGGAAATCTTGAATCAATCTCAGACACTGGTAATCACTCGGAGCCGCATCCCCATCCATTGTTATTTGGCTGACGGTGCTACCTCAGTTTGGACCCAGCTAATGCAAATCAGTCCTGACCCTGTTCCAATAGGAGCAGCCCAACCTGTACTGCCAAGCCAGGCCATCGCCTGAACTGGATCACAAGCAACCCAGGACTGGTTTTGCCCTAGTTATAGGCTTTTCAGCTAGGTACAGCTTGGCTCTACTGACAGTATGTACGGAAACCACGTCTGGGCATACCGGTCCCCCTTACGGCAACACAATATGTATACAAAACAGTGATGGATAGAATGCTCAAATTAATCTCAGCCACTGGTAGTCACCCAGGCCGCATCACAATACATCACTATTTTGCACACCATGCCACATCAGTTTAAACCTAGCTATATGCAAATCAGTCCTGATCCTTCTTCAATAGGAACAGTCCGGCCCACACTGCCAAGCCAGGCTCTTCTTGAATCGAAAACCAAGCAACCCAGGACCGGTTTTGCCCTAGTTATGGGCTTATCAGCTGTCTACATTTTGGCTCCCGTAACACAGTGTGCACCGGACTCATGTCTAGGCAGGTCTGTCCCACTTAGGACAACACTATAAGTATATAAAACAGTGATGGATGGAAAGCTTGAATTAATCTCAGGCATTGGTAATCACTTGGGCTGCACCCTAATCCATCATTATTTTTGCCACCATGCCACCTCAGTTTGGACCCAGCTATATGCAATTCAATCTTGACCCAGCTCCAGTAGGAACAGGTCAGCCCAAACTGCCAAGCCAGACCCTCCCTGAATCGGAACCCACGCAACCCAGGCCGGGGTTTGCCCCAGTTATGGGCTCATCAAGTTGGTACAGCTTGGTTCAAGTGGCACAGTGTGGATGTGCCCACATTTGGGCATACCCATCCCGCTTAGGGTGACACAATAAGTGTAAAAAACAGTGATGAATGGAATGCTTTAATTAATCTCAGCCACTGGTAGTCACTTGGGCCACACACCAGTCCATCGTAATTTTGAACACCATGCCACCTCAGTTTGGAACCAGCTTTGTGCAAATCAGTCTTGACCCTGCTCTAATAGAAAAGGTACAGCCCCAACTGCCAAGGCAGGCCCTCCCTGAATTGGAACACAAGTAACGAATGACTGGTTTAGCCCAAGTTATGGGCTTATCAGCTTGGTTCCAGTGTCACAGTGTGCACGGACCCACATCTGGGCATACCTGTCCGACTTAGGTCGACACAATAAGTATACAAAACAGTGAAGGGGGGAATGCAGGTGGGAAGATGAGGGTGGTTATAGAAGCCCTCAGCGAGAACGATGAGGAGCGGCAGGTGCAAGAATGATTGATAAGCAGATGACTAGGAGATAAATGCATATTCCAGTTCATCTAGTCTCTCCCATTGGGGGCAGCTTTCCCAATAAAATCAATCAGCACTCAATACAACATTCATGTTTGTCTGGCTGCCAGTTTGCACCTGGAATTGCAACTTAGCACTAACAAACTGTGATTGTCTGTTAATTTAATTGATATGTGTACTTTCATTGGTATATTATAACAGCCACCCCTTTCTTAGAGGAGAAGGGCTGTAATCTTGGCTGTCTGTCCTCCAATGCTATAATCCCTTTTACATTTCACATTTTTGTTTTTGCCCTATTGGCTAATTATGGGAATGGGTTGGGGTACTCCGATTTTCTGAAAAGTTGGGGTCATTGGAGTGTGTGGCAGGTGGGATTGTTTCATGAGGGCTACAATTTGTGTTTCTGAGATGCACACTCTGCATTTTTCTCCCCAGGCTACCCATTTTAACTCCTTTGGCTGTAGCAATAATAGGATGACCCCTTCTTGTAGCCTAGCTATCCCAATTGTAACTGACTAAGACTTTGGCCACACTGTAACACTTAAACATCTATCCTGAGACATCCGTGGCCTCAATGAGCACACAAGGCCTAATTAAGTGTGAAGTATTTGAATAGAATAGATACTGGCATATTTCAAGAATTCCACCTCACTGATGTAAGGAAGCAAAAAGTGTGGGCGACCTGGATTACAGAAATCCATGTGTCCACATCCTCCTCAAATGCTAAAGGAGTTGCTGTAGTGATTGAAAAGGGCACCCCATGGCACATAGTAAAAATGATCTGTGACAAGGAGAATAGATAAGTCTTGGTCCAGGGTAACTTCTCCCCACTGTTATTGTATGTTTATGGTTCCAATATTGATTGCCCTGACTTCCTCCTCGAAATATGGAAAAGGCAACCTTGCTCAACTCTATGATGGTTCTATGGGGGGGGGGGTCAACTTTAATATGATGTTAGACCCCACTCTGGATAGATCTAAACCCTGCAGTAGATCTCATCCGCAGTAAGCCTGCCTACTAAGCACACTCGTGGCCGAAATTAAGCTAGCTGATATCTGGAGAGAGCAACATGTCGGCGCCTATGAGACATGCATTACGGCCACTTACAACACCTGGTCTTGGATAGAATACTGGCTGGTCATCAGAGATGTTGCAGCCTGAACAGTGTCTGTGGACCACCTGCCGTGAACCCTCTCTGATCATGCCCCAGTCCTCCTGGAAGTCGCCCCACCCACACCCGAAAACGGATCTTTATCTGGCCAGCAGGTCCTCCCACCCTCACTCTCTGAGCCCCTGCTAGTCACTGTTTTAAAACTCGGCGAAACTTATAAGTACTGTGACTCATATCAGCGCTTGTCAATGATAAATATTGCCAATAAAATACTGGCCAAACTCAATGCTAATAGACTTCTCACCTTGCTCCCTATCATTTCCATATTGGGGCGCTCCACTGCCCACAACCTCCAAACACTGTTTGCACTTTCACAGTCTCTGAACCCTCTGTTAAAGGCTGCGGCTGTCCTGCTAGATGCCACCAAGGCTTTTGACTCTTTGTAGTGGCAGTATATGTTCCAGCTTCTGGAGCGTACAGGTATCGGTAAGCAGTTCTTTCAATGGATTTAAACTTTCATACTAGCAGACTGTGGCAAGGGTGCGCATTAATGGTGAGGTCTCACCTTTAGTTCAAATAGGCAGGGGTACAAGACAGGGCTGCCTTCATCTTCTCTCCTGTTTGCGATTGCCATGAGCCAATGTGACTCCTCTACCATCACTGTGAGAGTGGACTACATTACAGGGCAAGGCGGCTGGTGGTGTGGCAATATGCAGATGACACCATTCTGTACCTTTGGGGTACAGAGAACAATGAACCCCCCTTTGATTAGCAGGTTTATAAGGTTCCGCAGATTGACTGGCATCACCGTGAACTGGACTAAATGTGGGATTTTTCATTCAACCTCTGCTACTGGGGAATTTCGACTATAGTTTCCATTGAAGTGAATTCAGGGGGTGGGGACATACCAGAGAGTTTGGGTCAGTTGTGTTTTTGACATCGTAGAAAACTATGGCAAGGCCCTCCATGCATGCCTGCATGGATTAAGCCCCCTCTGTCCATGGCAGGCAGAATTGTCATATTCAAAATGGTTGTACTCCACAAGGTTTTTAATCTGTTTATCAATGTTCTTCACCTCCTCTCCTGCCACTTCCTTTCAAGGCTTAGGGCCAATCTTCACTCCCCATATTTCTAAGCAGCTCAAAAGTCCCTTCCCCTTACACTTTTTATCTGTGCCAACAACTGTTTTGTAGTTATGTTATTTAACACTCGCTAAGATGTGTTTTGTAAACTACATGTCACTTCACAGGATATTTCAGAGCTTGCGATTGAGATGCCTGCAAATGCTGGTGTCAAGTTGTTGTATCGACCGATGGCTTTGATATGAATTTGGCTGATAAATTTGGCAGCAAGGTCTACAGTCTGGAAGCTTTCCTGGTATTTTCACCATATTTAGACAGGGTCCATTTCTTCTAGGGAATAACCAACAGTAACTTATTACTGTTGCTCATTTCCGTATCTTCATTTTGGCAAACTTTATCTGTCTGAAACGTATGTTGAAATTACTGGGTGGTGTACAGTACTACCTTCACATAACCTGACAATTTCCACAGTTGTTGTAATGCCTGACTTTGTCACTTATTTACGATTTCATTGAAATCAGTGTAAGAAGGGGTGCGCAAAAATTTAAAAAGAAGAGCAAACCTATTGTTTCCCAATGTGATAGAAAATCTAACGTTTTCTGGAATATGTCCCATCTCCCTTTTTCTTAGAGATCAAATTCTTCAATTGCAAAAATATTTTGTCAAAACCTCTCGGAAAGGGTAGCTCAAACTCTGGGTGTAAATCACAAACTGATTTAATTGTCCCCAGGACAAAATCTGGCCCTACAACGTGACATTGGATTCAACTCATTTTCCACCACCATTAGATAATCTGGAACGGCAAACTCTTGCCACAGAAGGATTCTCAAAACTAGTCTTCATTAAAATTTTCAAACCAGCCCCTGCTTCCTTCTTGTCTCTTACCTTCTTATTACCTGCGGTGTCTGCAGTCATAATCCCCGAGGAGCTGAATACAGAGACAGCGACTGTCCGTAGACATTCAAAACTGACCTTCAGTGTCTCCAGCACCCCCCCGTCCCTGCCCCGGAAAAAGCCAATGGAATAAATTACCAATCCTTCCTCTGTGACCGACCTTTTTTAAAATTCCGGTTTGCAATTGTTGATGATTAAAAATAATTTCAGAAAAGAAGATAGAATTTAGGATAACAATGTGGATTGAGAAGCAACATTACTTCTAGTAAATTAACTTGGACATCAAACTGAAAGGAGAGGTATTTCAGGATATTAGTAGCTTCTGATTATCCAACGATAATATAAAACATAGCATATGTAATGGGCTACTTCGTTAGTAATCCTAATACTTAAATATCTCTTCAGTTTTATCTGTCACTAGGAATGCCCGGTTACTCATGGTAATGTTCATTACTCTGAGTCCTGGTCTTCCCGTCCCATTCCTGAACAGTGAGCAGCTAGTCTGCTCCCAATAAACCTAATACCTAGCAGAGCTTTCAGCACTTACCCCAACATGGTGCCACTAATCAGGTGAGGATTTAAGGGGAAGTGCGACATACCACATCCTGAGAATGCCAAAGAAACCCAGAAACCAAAAAACAATCACCTCAAACAAACCCCAGGAGGGAGGGAAGGGCTCAGGAATGGGATGGGAAGACCAGGACTCGGAGTAATGAATATTACCGGTGAGTAACCAGGCATTACCTCCTCGTCCTGTCTTCCCGTCCCATTCCTGAACACTGAGCCCATACCCAAGCACACAGTGATTGCAACAAAAAAAGACCAGAGAATGCCGCAAACAGGTCACTTTGATCAAAAGAAAGCAGTACAAATCATAAACCATGTACATCAGTCAAAACATGAGCGCCAAAAGTAACCGAGGCCCCCATCCCCAACTGAAGACGATAATGAGAAACAAAAGTACGAGGAAAAGCCCACGTGGCAGCATTTCCAAATGTCACGCAAGGAGGCACCCCTGAACAACGCCCAAGAGGAGGAGACACCCCGGGTGGACTTACCCTGGACCGAAGAAGGGGGAGGACAGCGAGCAGACTCGTAAGCTGACACAACAGCACCCTTAACCCAACGAGACAAGGTGGACAAGGAAGGCCGTAGACCCCTCCCAGAGAGGCTGTAGGTGACAAACAAGGAATCAACCGTCCGAAAACCACTGGTCCATTCCAAACAGATGTGGAGAGCCCTCAGCACATCCAAAGAATGGAGAACCACCTTCTCCGGGGAGGAGGAGTCCGAAAAAAAGACAGGGAGGACAATATCCTCCTGACAGTGGAAAGAAGGCAAAACCTTGGGCAGAAAAAACTGATTAGGACGAAGAATGACCTTGTCAGAGCAGAAATGCAAAAAGGGGGGGGGCCATCAGAACACGAAGCTCACCAATCCGCCGCCCAGAAGTAATGGCAACCAGAAACAGAACCTTAGCAGAAAGGAACTTAAGGTTCACCAAGGGCAGAGGCTCAAAAGGGGGCCCCCGTCAAGGCCTGGAGAACCAGGGAAAGATCCCAGGCCGGCACAGGAGAGTGAGAGACAAGCCGCAGAATCAAAAAACTCCGCTAGAGGGGAGCCACCAAAGGGGAGACAGAAGACACAGAAGACACAGAAGAACCCCTAAAAGCCAGAATGGCAGCCCATTGTGCCCGGAGCATAGAGTCAGCGGGCCCCAGGACTAAGTATGGGCGAATTTTGCGAATTCGCAATTCATGAATTTGCGTATTTGCGTATTTTTTTGTGTTCGCAAAGGTTTCTGCCAGTTCGCGAGGGTTTTTTACCAGTTTGCAAACGCGAACTTACTTGTCGGGTCGCAACGGTCGCGACCATGTTGTTTCTACATCTGGTTCATCACAGCACCCTCTGTTTCACCACTGCCACCCTCTGGTTCACCCATGCCACCTCTGGTTCATCACTGCCACCCTCTGATTCATCACTGTAGATTATGGGGGAAAAGCACACCTGCCCTGCCTCAACTGACATGAATTAATTTGGGGCTGATTAATGTGTCACTGAATTTGAGCTGGCACATTCTTCCTTAGCTGTAAGTGCTTCCTGATTAATGATGAGCTTGAACTTTTGCACCTGCTAAGTGCTTTCAGTTTTGCAAAATTCGTTAGCACACCTGCCCTGCCTCAACTGACATGAATGAATTAGGGGCTGATTAATGTGTCACTGAATTTGAACTTCCAGTCTGGCACCTGCTTCCTTATCTGTAATTGCTTTCTGTTGCAGTGTAATTTTTTTTAACAGGACCTTTGTGGCATACTTGTAGCTATTCTCTGAGCCTGCTGTGAGGGTCAGAGCAGGGTCATAGAATAGTTGCAAGTAGGCAACTGAACTCTGGAGGGGCCCCTCAGGAAGCACTACAGGGAATGGTTACTAATGATGAGCTTGAACTTTTGCACCTGCTGAGTGCTTTCAGTTTGCAAAAATCGTTTTTCTGCAATTTCGCGCGATTCGCGGGGCGCAAATTTGTGCGAGATCGAATTCGCAAGCCGCGAATTCGTGCAAATATGCAATTTGTTTTTTGTGGCGTGTTAGTTCCCGTGGTTTTTTGCGTTTTCGCGAGCCGCTTGTAGCACAACAAAGCAAAGTTACGCTAGCGGTGGTACATGGGCGCGGCCATCTTGTTTGCGTGACGTATTTCCGTTTCTGGGCGCTATGTGTAATCTCGCAAAGTGTGCGGCTCGCTAGTACAAGTTCGCGTGTGATCGCGGGAGAAATCTCGTGCGAACTTACCCACGCGGCCGTGAACGGGCACGGCCATCTTGTTTTTCATTCATTGCTATGGTTCTGGGCATCCTTTCTGTATCCTCTCTCAATCTCTGCCATCCTTTGCTTGTTTGAAGTTTTTTTTAATCTATTTTACTTATTATCTATCTCTCTATTTTTCTAGCTCTATATTTTTGTGTTTTCTGCTACTTTTGGTTAATTTTAAACTACTTTTTTAAATCTTTTTTTTTCTTCTTCCCTATTCTATTTCTTATTTCTTATTTACCTTCCTTTCTGCCCAGACCATGGTAAAGGGAGCCGGAAAGCAGCCCGCGAAGAGGAAGGGTCCCGCACCCCGTGCCCGGCTCCCGTGCGGGCGTTTGATGGGGGAGCTAGTGATGCCACGGGAGATCTTTAGTGCAGAGGAGGTGGCCGCACTGGTGTACTTTGTACAGCGCCGCCTCCCCAGGACCATCGCGGCAGGTGGCAAGATCGCAAGCGGCTACGGGCTCCGGGAGCGCCGGAAGCGGTGGGAGAAGGTGTGCCGGGCCATGTATAAACACTCTTGGCTCCGGCGCACCTACAACCAGGCCACCCACCGTTGGACGGATCTCCTGGACCGGGAACATGACTTGCTCGACCTGCTCGGCGTCGAGATCCCCGGGCTTGGTGAGTAGTAGTAGCTATTTCATCACTACTCTGTTTTCTCCTGCTCTGTGTTATTATTTTGTTTTTTATCAAGAGCAATAATGCTGCCGATTACATTGTAGGTAATTTATATTTCAAAATCTTCTGTGCATTTCAGGTGCACTGCTCTCCTTCTCAGTAGCATTGCTACTATGCTTATTTGTTTTCAAATTTTGTGTTCATTTCATTGGCCTAAGAAATTATGTATGAGTGTAGTTTACAGAACTGCGTAATGCTAGACACTAAGGGGCAGATTTGCAATTACCGGCGCATCCCTGCAAAGTAGCAGGGATGCGCCAGTAATTGTGCACCACGCCACCACCACCCATGGTGCGCCGTATGTACAATGCGGCGCACCATGGGCCCAAAACGTCACCGAAGCGTTACGCATCTGTGCCATAAAGGCAGCGCATTGCTGGAGTTGCGTCGCAATGATGGCGCAGCTCCAGCAATGCTCTGGGGTGCCCTATCTCCCCAATGCTGCGTCAAGCCGTACGTCTGCTTCAAGCAGGCGCAGGGTTTGAGTGACGCATCATTGTTCTAAAAGTGACTGATTGAAATCTTGTAGATTTGCCTCAGCCACTTTTAGGATGCGTTCCTGCACAGGATCGCCCTCCCTTGCGCCGGAACGCCCCCTGATGGCGCAGGGCTTTACAACGTGATGCATCTCCCATATGCGTCACGTTGTTAATATACGCCGCACCATGGAGCCTCTTTTGTTCTGCCGCTGCGTCACAAAAGTCACGCAACAACGGAGCAAAAGAGCCGGAAGGGGCTTGTAAATCTGCCCCTACAGACTCAAGTCCAGTCCTTCCTTTGTACACCTGGCAATAAGAAGAAATAGTGGTGGTGGATTGATAGTTTGAGTATTTTAATGACTGGTTAATGTAGTAGGAAACTTTTTAGTGTTGTCACTGATCTGCAATCACGATGGAGTTTGTATGTCACTTCGTGTGCTGCGGACTGCTGCCTGCCAGTCCTAGGCAAACCTTTTTAGTACTTTGTTTAGTGAGTTACATAACTTTCCAAGTCGACGGTCCGCAAATCAAGCAATACTAATATCGTAGTAGACCACATGAGATAGGTCACTATATTACCGTGGAATAGTTGTCTATTTGCTATTTCGCCAAAATATTTTGTTATTGTTCTTTTGAAATGTTTGATTTGGTTGACAACAATCATCCATGTTTATGGGTCTTTCTTTCTTTCATGTTGTACATCAGCCCCCCCAGGGGCAAGAGGACAGAGGAGGAGGTGGTTGCTGCTGCTGCTGTAGAAGGCCAGGATCGGTCAGGCGAGGGCTCCTTTGCTGGCCTCAGTAAGTTTTCATTTTAATAAAGAGTACCTATTTTTTCCTAGCGTTCCTCATTCGATTTTTTCTAAATCGTCTTTGATCTTCTTGTAGACTGTATCTAAATTTTTATCCTGCCTCTGCAATGACTCCCTGTGGCATTACTAGATTATTCTTATTAGTCTGTCTGTGTAGCTAACTAAGATTGCACAGTTGGCAAAAGGTGTCAAACGAACCTCCCAATCTAGTCATCAATAGCTCTATGAACTGAGTGCAGTCCTCTGGGATTGTCCATAATGTCTTTTCAAGTCTTCAAAATGTTTATGCTTTGACAATTCCCAACAATAAAATGCGAATGACCACCAAGAAAGAATAAGATTCTCCTTTACTTTTGGTTTGGATAGGAGGACAATCCATACTACTACTGTTGCAGGGACAAATCTGCACAAACAGAACTATGGACACTAAATAGTGCATTGTTTATCAATTATAATAGGCGCAGGTAGACTTTCCACATACCTCAGTGATAACAGACTTTGAAGAACCCCCAATCTCCTTACTGACTAGATAGTGTGGCAGAGTCATTTAGCTCCCGAATTCATCGATGATTGATCCCCAATGATGATTATCCAACGCAGGACAAGAGTACGGAGTCAGAGTCCAGAAGTGTCAGAGGCACGGACTCATGCTTGCAAATTGCAAAACCTTTTGCTCAGTCACTCTTGACCAAAAACGACAGAGTCTATTTAAGTTTTAAAGCTTTATTAAAAGTAAAAACATTTATTAAAAATCAAGTTTGTCATAAAACATAAACGGTTGATTAAAAATGGAAAAGTGCTTAGTGATTTATTTCACACATTTATTGTGGGCGAGCCGAGCCCTCACCTGGTTTGAACTTTAATTTTTCTTTTTGGTGCTGAATCGTTGGTCACTCCGTCCTAGTGATGATGATCTGATCTTGCTCTTGTTCTTAGAAGTGAAGCTTCTGTCTGTTATGAGAAAAACGGTGCGTGTTAAAAAGCAAGCATTTATCAGTTGTGCCAAAAAGTGCAGCAACACAACACCCTTCCCTGGAAAAAGAACATTTTTACTTTAGAGTAGACAGTCACAAATTATTAGATTGGTTTCTGTATTCACATTCCTTCATTCCTAGACAAAATACTAGTGAGTGGTGTATGTCTATGACATCTAACATTCTTAAATGTACTTTGTAGGTGGAACATCTGGTGCCGGGGCCAGCGAGGAGGTGGAGGAGGACACTTCTGGGGAGGAGGTGGTGCAAGTACCGAAGGAAACTGCTGTGAGTGTTGCCACGGTAGTGGCGGGCAGTGGTAAGCTCTTCTATTCCTTACTTATTGAGATTGCAGACTGCAGAGTATGCTCTCTGCACGGGTGTAGTATATATGTTGTACAGTTAAGTTACTATACTGTTAAGAAGACAAATTTAGAACAAAGTTTTTATCAACCAGGTAGTAGCCTCCTCTAAATGTACTTCAACTCAGCGGTGAATTTTTTTTGAAAATCCAAATCAGATCTGAGATGAACTTGATG
This sequence comes from Lissotriton helveticus, assembly GCF_964261635.1. NCBI lineage: Eukaryota > Metazoa > Chordata > Amphibia > Caudata > Salamandridae > Lissotriton > Lissotriton helveticus. The sequence continues at coordinate 408,847,632 of NC_136065.1, forward strand.
GATGGGATGAATGAAAAGCGAAAGAAGGGTGTAAATAAGTGTGGAAGGACGAGCAAGTTAATAGTAATGATGACTGACAAAGAAGAATGATACGTGTTTGATTGGTGCCCGAGGTGGCTGGGAAGGAATATGATGCATGGCTGGGTGAAGGATGAAGCAAGAATGGGTGGAAGGAGAACAGCCTTGGTGGGTGAAACAGAAACTGTATGTGTGCGCAATATATCCTTTGGTTGAAATTCAAATGCAAGTCAAGCACGGATGTATGGCTTGCGGTTTCCCAAAATAAAATGAAAATGTTGTTTTCCCGTGAGAAAACGTAGGGTTTTTTTTTTTTTTGAAAAAACCTTTATTGGTGACAAGGAGAATGTACACAGCCAATTGCCTACAACCTGACAACCGCAGGCCGGCAGTGATCACACTTCAAGCTTGTACGGAGGCGCATCAATGTTAAAAAGCAAGTCGGTATTAAAGACACAGCAAGTCGCCTACAACCCTAAGGGCCGGCCGCGGTGCACAGGCTGAAATAACTGTTAAACTTTAGTACAACAAGCCTACAAGTTGGCCGCACACAATCATATTCTCATGACGTGAGGTTTCATTTATCTAGTAATGCAGTCAAAGAAAGCAACAAAACGAAAACAATCCCAACTGTGATGCCCCAATCATTCAAGTGTGATGTAGGGGGTGTCTAGGGGGTGCGAAGTGGCGTACGAAGGCATAAGAAGAAGGGGGGGGGAGAACCCGGTGAACCCATTTAGATAGCAGTAGCACATGACTTAACGAATTGGACACCTCGCGAGGCTTGGGGAGTGAGGCATGGACACGGCAAAGACGGGGAGCGGTGTCTGCGCGGCTTCTGCGGGAGGGGGGGGGAGTAGGCCCAGCTCGTGAATACGTGCCCTGTGGAAGTGTGTCCAGAACAGTGGTTGTAGCCTATCCCAAGTGTTGGCAGCTATCAAACAGGCGTGCAGTAGGGCAATGCATGGGGGGGGGAGACGCAAGGGTGAATTACGGTCCAAGGGAAAGAGCGCCTCTAGCTATCACCCTCAGCTCCTCCAGTCCGGGGGTCACCTATCTCTGACAGTGATAGGAGATACGTGGTCAGGGGGGTCCAGAGATCCTTAGGACGCGACTTCGGTGGTAAGAGATCGGCATATGTGTGGAGATGTTCTTGCCACGTCGACATCGTAGAAAGCCACATCTTAAATTTGGGTGCGCGACCCCTACCCCAACGGCACGCCACATGTCTCTTGGCCAAGAGGAAGCTCAGCGCAAAAAATTTCCGATGCACCTTGATCGAAGGCAGTGGCAGGCCCAGCAAAGCGATCTTGGGGCATGGCGCGATGGCCACGGCGACCATATCGGACAGTGCTTGAAAAATTTCCACACAATATGCCGCGACAGCCGGGCATGACCAGGCCAAGTGGAGGAAGCCCGCCCCTTCGAACCACACCTCAAGCACCTGTCATCATCGCGCAAGCCAAAGCGGAGTAGTTTGGCGGGGGTATAATACAGTCGGTGTAAAAATTTATAATGAGCAAGCCGGAGGCGCGCGTTACCTGTGACTGCATTTGTGTGAGAGCAGCTTTCTTCCCACTGCTCGTCCGACATTGGCTCATCCAGATCTCCATCCCACTCACCGCGCGCTCTGAGCGTCGGGGGCGAAGGGGGTGCCTGGGTGTGTTTGTACAGCATAGACACCACATGTTTCGGGGGTTCAGGATGGAGTAGAGCATGTAGCGGAGCCACTGTTTCCGGCTCAGATGGGAAATCGGGTGTGACCGACTTGACGTTCTGGCGTAGCCGGGTATAGAGGAACGTGTCCATGATCGAAGGGGTAAGGTCCCCAAAGAATTGGGCCGAGGTGCGAAACTGCCCCTCAAGATACAAGTCTCCCCAGGTATGGAACGCGCATTTCGTAAGCAGTTTACGGCCTATCTCCTCGCAAGCGACACTTAATCTGGGGTCGTGCGCTAAGAGCATACGTGGTGAGTATAAGAACTCGACCCCATCCGAGTCGTGATACGACTCCAGGCCCGTACCGTGCAATCAACCGTGGTAGGGTCCCGGTCAGTCGCCCGGGTCGGGATATAGAGGTACCCTGATAGCTGAGCCGGCCTCATATAGCCGTCTTCCACCGCAAGGTGAGCCATGAAGGGAGGGGGATGCAGCCAGTACACAGCAAAGTGACCCTGGGCGCATTCGTAGTAGCGCTGAAAATTCGGGACGTCGAATCCGCCCTGGTGGTACGGCAACATAAGCATCGTGAGACTGAGCCTCGCTTGTTTGCCACCCCAGATCAGTCTAGACAGCTGGGAATTCAGGACACGAAAGAAGCTGGCCCCCGGAGAGTACGGTATGTTAGTAAATAGGTAAAGGAGCTTGGGGAGAACCACCATCTTGATAAGGGAAATACGGCCCGCCATCGAGAGCGGAAGGTGGATCTATCTGGTGATGGTGTCGGGCAGCTTGTCTACAGCAGTACCATAATTAGCTCTGATGAGGGCTTCCCGGTCCCTGGTCACGATTACACCAAGGTATTTTATTTCGCCAGCTTCCCATACCAAGGGGTAATCCAGCGGGAAGGGGACGGTATTGTCCGTCAAGGGAAACAGGGCCGATTTTGACCAGTTAATCTGAATCCCAGATATGGCCCCAAACTTAGTTATTTCCCGCAGCAGAAAGTTAAGGTTCTCACGTGGGTTGTCTACGTATAGGGTCACATCGTCCGCATATAAGGCGACAAGCAACTGCCTCTCCGGGTAGATCAATGACTGGTGGTTATGGTGCTGCCGGAGTTTGGCCGCCAAGGGCTCAATGGCAATCGCGAAGAGGACCGGCGAGAGCGGGCAGCCCTGCCGGGTGCCCCTATGGATCACAAACGGGGCAGAGCGAGATCCATTCAATAATACGGTGGCCTGGGGTCTGCAGTACAGCAGCCTGATCCAATCAAGGAAGGAGAAGGGGATCCCCATTCGTTCCAGGAGGGCCAGAAGGTAGTCCCACTCTAGAGAGTCGAACGCCTTTGTCGCGTCCAGGAAGACGGCCGCCGCCTCGCAGCGTGGGTTGATGTCCTGCAGGACAGCTTGTAGGGTGCGCAAGTTGTGAGACGTCGCACGGTTGGGGACGAACCCAGCTTGGTCCGGTAAGACCAGATGTTCCATCAGTAAGTTCAGGCGTGTCTCGAGCACTTTTGCCAGAATTTTCACGTCTGTATTAAGCAGCGACAGGGGTCTGTAAGAATCACCGAATTCCGGAGGCTTACCAGGTTTCAGCAAGGAAGCAATAAGGGCTTCCCGCATGGTGGACGGCAGCGTACCTTCCTCCAGTGCAGAGTAGTAAACCCGTTTCAGCAGGGGAGCAAGCAAGTGTATATAGGCCTTGTAAAAGTCTATTGGAAGCCCGTCCGACCCAGGCGCTTTGCCGGATTTCATAGACATGATGGCGTCATTAATTTCGTCAAGTTCAAGTTCGTGGTGTAGAAATTTCTGTTGGGAGGGGCCGAGCCACGCGACCACAGTGACCTCTAGATAGGATTGCAAGTCGACGGACGTCTGACGGTGTGAAGTGTAGAGGGTAGAGTAATGGTGAGTCAGGATTCGCATTTGTTCCTTAAGGTCTCTCTGTGGTGCCTGATGTTCGTCCATTAGGGTCGAGATATAATTGTGATATTTCGCAGGCCTAACCGCAAAGGCGAGGGCCCTGCCGGGCCTGTCGCCCTCGCCGTATAAACGGGCCGTGTACGGCTTCCCAAGGAATTTGCATTCCTGTTCGGCTGTCTCAGCGTATTCATTGAGCTTGTCCCTTAGGAGGGCCTTAGGAGTAGGACTTTGTGGGTCACGGGTCACGTCGCGCTCGAGTATCTTGAGTTCAGCCTCTAATTTGTGTAGTAGCCCACGTAGCGATTTAAGGACACCACCACCTTTCGCCATACACCAGCCTCTGACAGTAACCTTAAAGGCCTCCCACACCGTAGTGAAAGAAGTGACGGAGCCAGTGTTTCGGTCAAAAAAATCCTGAATGTCATGTTCAAGTTCCCCCCTGAACGCTGAGTCAGTGAGGTGCGCGGGGTTGAAGCACCAGCTCAGGTACGGGGAGGTATCAATGGGTATGCTCATAGTAAGGAGGACTGGTGAGTGGTCGGAGAAAGTTCTAGCGAGGGGGAGAGCACCAGCCAGCCAAGAGAGGAGGCCAGCCGAAAGGAACACATAATCAAGCCGTGCCCAGGAAGAGTGTACCGCTGAGTGATGAGTACCTTGATTCAGAGTGGGGTGTAGGAGCCGCCATGCATCAATGTAGTGGTGGTCCCTGACCAGGTCAGATAACGTGCGTTGGGTATGCGTGTAATGGAGTATCTGGGGGTGGGATCTGTCACAGTTTGGTGTCAATGCAGTGTTGAAGTCTCCCCCGAGTATGACGTGGCTGATACCTAGCGTTTGAATCTTACCCCACATCGTAAGGAGTGCAGAAGTGTCATCCGTGTTAGGGCCATAATAACAAGCTAGGAGGATCGTGTGCGAGTGTAGTGTCCCCCACAGCAAGCAGTATCTCCCGCCCGAGTCTGCCTCAGTGCCAGCAGGTAAGAAGCGCACCCCTCGCCTAACTAATATCGTAACCCCTCTGGCATAATTAGAGTAAGAGGAGAAAACTTTACAAGAAGCCCATCTAGAGGCAAACATAGGGGAGCTGTCCGGCCGCAAGTGAGTTTCCTGAAGCATGGCGATAGAGACCCCCTGTCTGTCCAGGTAACTTAAGATTTGTCTCTTCTTTCGAGGGTCATTCAGCCCCCGAACATTCCAAGTCGCTAGGCGGAACTGCTGTGTCGGGTGAGGCGGCATTACGTCACCCATGTGTCAGAGTGTAAGCGCGTGTAGCGTAGTAATGACTCAAATCTGTTCACTTCATTATTAGGTGCATGAAAACAACATTCCCCCCCATCGCCCACCCCGCAGTCCGGTCCATCCCACCCCACAACCCCCCGACATCTATGGATTTGTAAAACTGGAGCATCAACCCACCCACAACGGCTATCCCAACTCGCCGTGTAGTAATTCCCCACCCCCCCTCCATTAACCCAAACACAACTAGAACAAAAGCCAAGAATATGGCATCGTAAGCCTCAACCCGCAGTAGGGGAGAGGGAATCTGGGGGATACCCATTGGGGGTCTGAAACTAGGGGCACCAGAACCTGCCAACCACCTCCCTACTCACACCCGCTTACAACCAGGTCGGCCCGGTCGAAACCACGGGACGAAGGTGGTCTAGTGAGCACACAGTATACATTTAGACCAGTTACATGTGTAATAAATCAAAGACCTCACCGGGATATAGAGGAGTCAATGCGCTCAGGGCCGTTGCACAGGGAATAAGAAGTTCAAAGGGGCCAACGAGCAATGTCACGTGTCAGTCTTGTTGGGATAGTGGAGAGTGCGATCTGGAGCGGCGGCGGGTGGACTCCTCTCTGAGCTGGTCCTTTTTGCATTGTTTAAGGTAGTCTTCCACCTGCTGCGGATTCTGAAAGAAGCGGTGTTTGCCCTGGTGAGAGAGTTTTAGCTTGGCCGGGTACAACATGGCATAGGGAATCTCCAGGGTTTACAATTTTTTCTTCACCTCTGTAAATTTGCGTCTGGCTTCCTGGACAGCAGGGGTGAAGTCAGGGAAAAAAGAAAGCGTCGTGTTTTCATAGCGCACTGTCTTCAGTTCCCGCGCGCGGCGCAACACAGCATCCCGGTCTCTGTAGTTAAGAAAGCGCGCTATGATGGGCCTAGGCGGGAGACCGGGGGGAGGTGGGGAAGCCAGGGAGCGATGGGCCCTCTCAACAATAAGGAGTGGGGAGAAGGAGTCCTTACCAAACAGGTCTGTAACGAGATTTTCAACGAAAAGTTCCATCTTCCCCGTGTTGGTAGTCTCCGCAAGGCCCAAAATGCGAACATTATTCCGTCGCGATCTCGCTTCTAAATCTTCGTTCTTGTCCGCGATGATTTTGAGCAGTCTGTCCATTTGGGTAATGTGGCGTTGCGAAGATGTAGCGTTGTCTTCCAGCCCCGAGATTCTCTCCTCAGCCTCCTTTATGCGAGTGTTGTGATGTTTGAGTTTCGCCACCACACTGTCCATGCGCGCATTAATATTGTCAATTTTTGAGTCAATCGTCGATAGGCTTTGCTTCATGCCTAGTAAGAGCGTTTTCCAGTCCTCCTCCGGGGGGGGGGGGGGGGGGGGGCGTGGGGGGGGGGGTGAGGTCGAGGGACTTCCACCGCCATTTGGTGTCGTCTTGGAGGTCCTCTTTGATTCGAATGGGATTTTCGATTGTCGTGCATCAGTGCGTCCCATGATGCGCAGCTGCGTCTGGTTCACTGCAGAGGATATGGGCGCCAGGCCTCGAGAGGGAGCAGATCGGGAAGAAGGACGGAGCCAGGAGTCGTAGCCAGTAAGTTGTGGGCGATCGCCCTCAGGGTGTCGACGACAGCTCGGGGCAAGGAGTGTAGAGGGTGAAGACCCTTCCCAAGGAGCTAGAGTCAGGATCGCTGGGGAGGCAGTGTACCAGGGCCAATCAGCAACAGCACAGGTGGTGCTATCGAGTCCTCCCAGGGCTCACACGAAGGAAGGAGAATTCAGCCAAGGTCTGTAATGGAGCAGCGCTCCGAGATTCACAGAAGCAACAGGAAGGCAAAAGTGACCAGTAACACCAGGGGGTGAAAGTACAGCAGCGGGGTGAGCTCGCACAAAATGGCCGCCAACCAGGCACTGTCAGCAGAGGTAATGGCGGGGAGGATCTGCTCAAGCCAGAGAGGAGTTAGCCGCCTTCAACGTGGGGGACAGCCGTACCAACCCGGGTGCATCAGGAAGCATCCAGCCCGAGAGCGCCTCCCGCAGCGTCAGAGTCTGTGCCTGGGGTCCGCAGCGGCCGAGACCGGCAGCGCCACAGGTGCGCGGGTGTGACAGGGCCCGCAGCGCGACCCGCAGCAGTCCAGGCGCGCGGCCGCCCTCAGCACGCAGGAGAGTCTGGGGGCAGAGCGGAGATCAGCAGCGCCGGCAGTGCGGAGTTGGCGGGGGAAGCAGGCACTCACGAGGCGGGACCTCTCAGCAGGTATCGGGGCGGCAATTCAGGCCTCACGCGATGCAGGGCCTGGGACTCCTCCGCTCAGGGCCCTGAAGCCCCGGGCTTTCCCAGACTGGGTGACCAGGGGAGGTGATGGGGTGGCAGAGCGCCAGGCGCCGGCCGCGAGGTCTGGGCCGAATTCCGCCGGCTCCGGTTGAGCAATGCGGTAGCAGCAGGCACCGGAGTGGTCCCAGCGCTAAGGCGGTCAGGATGCCGCCGCTCAGAAGGCAAAGAGATTGGTCAGGATGGCCTAAAGGATGGCGATTAGGCTCAGCAGGGCGAGAGCCTCACAACAGAGCGGCCATCTTGGTCCGGCGCCACCTAGCGCCCCCTCGAGAAAACGTAAGGTTTGTCCAGATGAGAGACATGAAGAAGAATGATTGACATATAGTTTGAATGGATGGATGCCTGGATCATGGTACTATCTGACTCTTAGATAGCATATGTGGATCTAGAGAGAGTAGACGGTCTCTGGGGGAACTAAGTGTTACTTTGAAGAGCATGTAACACCGCACCCGCACGTCCGTTCCAGTGTAGGAAAGGCAAGGAAAAGAAGTTTTAATTTTGTCCGAATACTACCATGAATAGTAGCAGTAGTTTGAATTGCAAGCACAGCATATATCCGGCTATTACGAAGGCCACTCATTACCTCTGTTAATAAGTTTAGTGTGGATGTATCACTGTTCACTCAATAAAAAGCAAAGCACCTAAAGTCATCCCATATGTAAGTAAATACATACCATGTGCAGTGATAGATAATCAGATTATTTCTCTTCTTCATTTTCCTTTTCTAGTATTCATTGGCACTGTAGGGTGAAAGTTAAATTAATTAAGCAGTAGCCCTTGTAACAGAGTATTCTCAGTGCCACCCGTAATAGAAAAGTAAGAGCATCACCACCTGCATGTTGTGGTACTGAAAATTCTGGACTCGTGTAATAAACTTTGTCGTAGCATGACGATTTTTATATCAAAAGACCGAGAATGGCTAGTACACTATGTACAAGCATTTTCGTTATATTCCAGTAACAATTTCACCTCGAAATCGTCATTTTCGTTTCTGAACCCTTGGCTTCCATTTTGTGTACAGCAGCCATTTTGTGTGTTGCCCTTTACATAGGCTATAATACAGCTAAATTCGATTCCAAAGGCCACGTACACCTTGATTGACTTTTCTCTGACCTGGACAAGGTGGAACCATTGCCCCAGGCCGGACCTGTTTGGTCAGTTCCTCTCCCAGTGGCCGAGCAAGATAGCATCATGCAATAAACCTTTTCATCGCACACACACCCTGCCCTATCTTACTTCCATCTGTTCCTGTTCCTACCTCCACGAGCTATTTATGACATGGGCTGTGACCTTACTGTTTTGGGTTTATCCGGCCTTGTCAGTTAGAGAATGTATGCATTATGTGGACATTGTTTATGGCCTGGACTTATCTTGAAAGTGGGTTTTGCATCTGTGTGCACGTTCTGGGAATGTACTTCAAAGCAAAAATGTGTACCTAGGGCATAATACATGGTATAAAGGATCTGTGCTCAGACCATTCAGCAGGCTATCTCATTCAGTTGCTTTAGGTGTGACTGGGCGACGTAGCCTCACAATTAATTGTAATAAAGATGTCTTTTCATATTTCAGATTCTCTGTTGATTTCTTTGCTGCTTTTGAATGGACTACTTATTGGTAAGACCCCTGAGAAGGAGATTGGGGATTCCTAATACGTCAATGTACTGGATCGGTACAGTAACGCAAGTCTGTCTCACTCATCATGGCGGGCGTCTGTTTTTCTCGGGTGCAAGTTGACTGCGCTTGCATTATGCCGGCTTGCAGAAGTTAACGTACCAATTTTGCTAAACAAGAGAGAAGAAGAAGAATAAGTCTGGTGTACTGTCATAGTCGACTCTAATGGAGTGAGTCCATAGTGCTCGTAGAATTGATTCCTTAAACTCCCACTAATGTTAGAGCAAGGATGAAGAAGTGGGAGGTTAGATAAATACTGGCCACAATAGTTATGTACTGCGCTTGCAAGTTGCTAGTTCTACTGTGACACAACTTTCTGCTGAATCATTTTGTGTTAATCTTAAAGAGCATTGGTTACAGACTATGTATTTCTTTCTTCATATAGATGCTCCTTCCAAACCAACACGGAAGGAGCTGGCTAAAAGGGCCCGGCAACGGAGGCTGGAGGCGACTGTCACGAATATCGGCAGCTGGTGGCCCAGGAGGAGGGGGACACGCAGTCGACCACAACATCGACCGGTACAGCTGCATCCTCCTCCGCGCTCCCTGGGTCAGCCAGTCAGCGCAGCAGGTCTCCAGCGGTACGGAGCCGGGGAATCGCAGCCACCCGCCACCGCCGAGCAGCAAAAAAATCAGCTGCCCCCCACAGCAGTACCAAAAAAAGGTTGTACCGCCTTTCACTCAGGGTGTCCTACCTCGAACAGGAGCTGCTCAACACCAAAACCCTGCTCGAGACCCTCCGCAAGGAGCATGCCGACCTGGCCCGAAAAGTCAACAGAAGCCAGCAGTAGGAGGAGACTGTACCTTGCCCCTTTTTTAAAGACTTCTGGGGGGTGGGAATTGGGAGTTGGGTTTTCTACTTTTTTGGACTTAGTTTTCACGGACATTCGTTGGGGTTCGGGAGGGGGGGTGTTGGGTCTTGCGGGAGATTATTTATGTTAGGGATATAAATATACTTTAAACTTTATCTTAGCATACGTGTTTTTTACTGCTTTTGAGGCTGGTGGGTGGGGGTTTAACAGTAAGTTTGTTTTCCTGAAACTTAAGTGGCATCTTGATTCAAGTTGTGTAATTAATTGCCCAAATGTTTTCAAAACTAAGTGCCTCTCACAGAGTAAGTGAATTCAATAGTCCTAGGACCGTTAGTCTCTCGTCTCTCCTAATACTCCATTATACTACCTCCCCCCAAACGCTTATCTTACCTGTAATTTGCGTTTGGAAATAGGGCTAGGCACAGGGCTGGCTGCACGGAAAATGGCGATTAAGGTTGGCAATCCTGGGCGGATGAAATGTCATCATTGCGGTAGTACTAGTGGTGTTACACAGTGGCAGTTGCAGCATCTGAAAAAAAAGAAAATGAAACCTTGTTTGTCCTTACCGTAGCATTAGAACGGTACGATAGAGAATATAGCAGGTGACAGTACACTAGAACAGTGCCACAATGTAGCCTAACAAATGGTAAAGTATTGAAAGTATAACTACTACTTGCGTTGAATTTCTTTGACATTGGCTACTACTACAAGAAATAGTACTTAAGGTGAAGGACATAGCAGCGTAATCATTTGCCACGCCTAGGAGGAGGATGTTCTTGATGAGCAATCAAGTTGATGGTGCACATGAAAATATGCTTTCAATTGCCAATAGTCATGGGTCTGTGTCAAACTGAGTAAGAATATATCCTCAGACTCCTTCACCAGCCTGTTGCTATGACCTTATCCTCCCCAGCAAGTGTGTGGAATTATTGCTGTCATTTAGTCACACATCAATCAAAACCACACAGCCCGGGGGAAGAGGGTTAGGGTTTGGAAAATGGATGGGAATGGGGGTTTTTGGGAAAGTTTTGTTGAGAGAAGAAAAAAAAAGCACAGCATGGACAAACAATAATTGAAGATAAACAAATCTTTGGGTACAAAGCTATCCATAAATCTTTTAAGTGACATAAAGGAAGTGCATGCACTACTGCATGCATGGTTACTGAAAAGTAAGTAGTACTTTAGACAACCGTGAATGAAAGAATGCGACAGTACAGGGATGCAGTAATTATGCGTTTTCACTTGCCTATCTCTGCACTCAGAGAAACACTTCGTACATTAAATTAGGTTTGAAAAATAGCAGAAGTAAAACCTATACAATGGCTGTAGGGATGAATTTAGAAGCAGAGATCAAAGAAATGCAGAGTCACACTCATAGAAGTTCACAGCAATAACATTACTTAAAAGATAATTAGAAAAGAACAGATACTGTATCTGTATGTTGTTGTAGTTGTCCTGTTGAATTTGGGAAGTTGCACGCATCCAACCATTCCTCTTATTAGCGGGACTCCTCCATTCCATCTGACGCTCCGTCCATCAATGTTGGTGACCAGAAGACACCCTGTCCACTGCCTGCCTGGTGGATGCTGAATTGCGGCTCGCTAATGTGAAGCCTGACTTCATCCTTTTCCCATTGCACAGGCTGAAACCCAGCCTGTAATTATTGATGGAAAAACGGGAAGTGATATTAGAACACCACTGACAAATAAATATAAGGTATGTACGCTGTGTAGTGCAAAAAGTCACACTTTGAGTTTCCTAATGGACAGTACAATATTTTTGAAAGTGTGTACTCTGTCTGAGTCTCCTTTTGAAGGATAAATAAGTATGGGCGAATTAATTTAGCGGATTTTTCCCCTCAAGCTAGGTGTACTGTAAACTGTGTTTTAGAACAAAATTAGACCTTCCCAGCAGTGCTCCCAGACCCTTACTAAACCCAGTCACAAAAATGTAGAAGACCCCAATCAGATCTCAAAAAACGTGCGATACTGCTACCTGTCAGAGGCCTAGTAGAAAATGGTGACAAAACGTACTTTGAAAGTAAAGTAGGCCCAAATCCCCCCTTACCCACCATGGATTGTATTCAAACCACTTGCAAGCAAGCAAAAGTATCCATACCCAGCATTGCTCCAAGACTCGCAAACCCCCCCCACGAACCCCAGGAACCCCCACAAACAGCCCCCCGAAAACGGCAGAGTGAGCGAAATCTCAGAAAATGCAAAAACTTTTTCCCCAGGGATTGTCTCCAAAACACTTTCTTTCGGGTATTAGACCTTTACAGCAAAGGCCCCAAAACTGTCAACCCGGGCGAAAACAAGTTTAACACCCCCAACAAGCCAAAAGGCAAAACCCGGGAAAAGCCACACTTAGAAAACTTTGGGCCTACCTGGAATTCAGTCCAAATGCGCTCTGCAGCTAGGCCCCAACTCCCCTTTTCCACCATGGATTTCCTGTAAAACAAATGCAATCAACATTACAATGTGCCAGCAGTGCACACAGACCCCAAAACCCACCCCCAACAACCTAAAAGCCCCCCAAACAGCACCCCAAAGACAGGCAAGTGATCAAAAGCGCAAAAACGTTTTCTGCTCCGATTTTCTCCAAACCACTTTTAGCCGGTATTACCCCTTCCAAGGAAGGCCCCCAGACCCGTGAACCCGGGCAAAAACAAGTTTCACCCCCCCCCCCCAAAAGGCCGAAAAGCAAAACCGGGAAAAGGCACACTTAGGAAACTTTGGGCCTACCTGGAATTCAGTCCAAATGCGCTCTGCAGCTAGGCCCCAACTCCCCTTTTCCACCATGGATTTCCTGTAAAACAAATGCAATCAACATTAGAATGTGCCAGCAGTGCTCACAGACCCCAAAACCCACCCCCAACAACCTAAAAGCCCCCCAAACAGCACCCCAAAGACAGGCAAGTGATCAAAAGCGCAAACACTTTTTCTGCTCCGATTTTCTTCAAACCACTTTTGGCCGGTATTACACCTTCCAAGCCAGGCCCCCAGACCTGTGAACCCGGGCAAAAACAAGTTTCACCCCCCCAAAAAGCCAAAAAGCAAAACCGGGAAAAGGCACACTTAGGAAACTTTGGGCCTACCTGGAATTCATTCCAAATGCGCTCTGCAGCTAGGCCCCAACTCCCCTTTTCCACCATGGATTTCCTGTAAAACAAATGCAATCAACATTAGAATGTGCCAGCAGTGCTCACAGACCCCAAAACTCGCCCCAACAACCTAAAATCCCCCCAAACAGCACCCCAAAGACAGGCAAGTGAGCAAAAAACGCAATATACTTTTTCACCTCCGATTTTCTCCAAACCACTTTTATCCGGTATTAGACCTTCACAGCAATGCCCCAGACCCGTCAACTCACCCGCAAAGAAGTAGAACACCCCCACAAGTGCAGACTCTTTCTTCATTGGGCGTAATCCAGCCATCTGCTTTGAGGGAAATAGGAGTCTGGAGGAGGTGGATAGAGGAGCATGTTCTTGTGAACTTGTGAACCTGAGGAATGCAGACTGCGGCACCTTCAAATCAATAAGCAAATAAGTGAAGACAGTTCTGCTGATGGGCTTGTTTTTGTGATTAGGTGATTAAAGTTTTTTTAATATAGATTTTATATAGATTTATATAGATTTTGCAAAACAAAGAAAGACAGACACACAGGAATAAAAGTGAATAAGGACGAAAAAGAAAGTTAGTGATTCATTGACTCATTTTCAGGGCTCGGTGTCAGGGAAGAAGAGCTCGTCCTCAAACTCTGAGCATTCAGACGGGAGTAGGTCAGTTAGCAGAGAAGAACTTCCCTCATCTAAGTTGGTGTCCTCCTCGTCTTCTTCCTGCGTACATTCTCGTATTTTGTAATCTGGTGGTATGAAGTGCTGATTCATCTTGATCATTGTTAACCTCTCCACATTTTTGGGCGAGAGGCGGGACCTTTTGGAAGTTACAATGCCACCAGCAGCACTGAAAACACGTTCAGAAGATACACTTGCGAGTGGGCAAAACAAGTAATTTATAGCCAGGTTGGTGATCTCTGGCCACACACCTCTTTTCCCATGCCAATACGCCAATGGGTCATGATGAACATAGACCTCTGTTGAGTCATTCAGATAGGCCTGCACCATCGACTCAAGGTTCTCCAGGGTTCCTCCACTTTGCTTACTTTTTTCTGGGACCTTTTGAGAAGCAAATCCAAGCTGAGTTAGCCAATCCTCTTCTTCACACAATAATACTGTTGTGTCTGGTGCAGATGATACGGTTGCTGGTGTCGTTAACGGCTGAGAGGGAAAATCACTCACTTCTGCCACAGCCACAGATGCAGAAGTGGATTTTTTTGACTCCGGATGGCCTGCTGAGGCTGATGTACTACCTTTTCCTTCAATTTCCTGACGTTCTCTTTCAAACCGAGTGGCTGACACAGCTAGACAATGTTTGTACTTTGTAACATCTGCGTCACCAAAAGGAAAGAATACTCTGCCTGCCACTGCCTTTTTGTACCGTGGATCCAGAATAGTAGCAGAAATGTAATGCTGTTCTGTGTGGATGTTTTGAAGACGTTCATCGCGAAGTAGGCGCTGTAATAACTTCTCCGCCAACTCAAATGCTTCTTTCTTTCCATCTTTTTGAAACGTAGAAGACACCGCCTTCAGTTTGTCCTCTAGCATGCGCAACAATGGGATAGCTTTTCCCAAATTACAGTCCTCCCTGCTGACTGCACGCGTGAAGACCTCAAAAGGACGAAGCATGTCTGTCAGGCTTTTAACTAGCTCCCATTGCTCCACCTGTATCCTCAGGTCTATCATAGGTGTACCCAGTTTAAAGAAATACTGATTGACTACCGCATACTGCTCATACAGACGCTCAAGCATGTAGAAGGTTGAGTTCCAACGTGTTACCACCTCCTGGATGAGTGCTTTCACTGGCACTATACGTTCATGTTGCAGGCACCTCAGCTGCTTCCGGGCCTTAAAAGAATGGTTGAAATGTGTGCACATTCTTCGGCAGGTGGTCAGTAACTCGTAGACTGGACTTTCTTCATGCAAGAATTTTTTAACAACCAGGTTTATACAGTGCGCCAAACACGGCACTCTGAAATAGTTACCCATATCCATGGCCTTAACTACATTGGCGCCATTATCCGTGGAAACATAACCAATCATGCGTTTTCTTGGGGACAGCCATTGAAAGACCTTTGTGTTAAACTCATGCAAAATGTTTTCTCCTGTATGAGTTTTCTCCATGGCAAACATGGCTACTGTTGCATGTTTCCGAGCAGCTTTATAAACTTTGTCCGTGTCAACACCTGCGTTTAGCTTTGCTTTAACCCCTGAAAAAGAGCCCCAGTGTGCAGTGATGCACATGTAATCAGTGGCTTGGCAACTGGTCCACATGTCTGTTGTCAGATGTATAGTGTGAACATCAATCTTCTGCAAAGCTGCCCCAATCACCTCCAGCACATCTTCATGTAGTGCTGGAACCGCAACTCTGGCAAAATAGAACCGTCTAGGAACCTTCCATTTAGGGCAGAGCGTTGCCACCATTTCAAGAAAACCCACCCCTTCCACAAAAGAAAAAGGGAGAAGGTCCAGCGCTAGCATTTTAGCCAGCTTAGTGTTATACAGACGCGCCGTTGGGTGGTTGCGTTCAAATGGCGCATCTGAAAACAACATGCTTCTAATGGTGGGCTGGACCATTTTACGGGATGATGATGACTTTTTCGACCCAGTTACGCTCAGTGATGATGATGAACTTTTTCGTATTGGTGTCTCACTCTTTCCCACACTCTTAGTGTGGCTCATATATCTTGCAGGGGGTGTGCTGCTGACAGGGGTACTGGGTATAACTGAAGAAATGTTTGACGCTTCTTCCTCCTCATCATCATCAGATGAAACATCAACGGATACAATTTGTTGACTTGCAATTCGGGCTGCCTTGATCTCCCTTAGGTGCGCATGCCATTTGACAGTGTTCTGTCTTTCAAGATGACCTCTCTGGCCTCCGGTACCATAGTTGGTACCAAGCTTACCACGACTAACTCGAACCTAACAAATGGTACAAATGGCTATGTTTTCCCTTGTTGGGCTAACACTAAAGAAGTCCCAAACTGCGGACTTCAAATGTCTGTGGGGGGCGGAGGAGGTGATACTGGGAATGCTAATGCCAGATGAAGTGGAGGATGTGTGTTGCGGAAATTTAGTATGTTGTGCACTTACAGCACCACTAATTGAGGAAATGGAGGTCGAGGTGGATGGAGGTCCCTTCTGGCGAGAAAATAGGGAAGCTGTAGGTGGTGGCGTACTAGTTAACTGCATTGGTGGTGGTCCCATTGACACGT
Organism: Lissotriton helveticus; assembly: GCF_964261635.1. Lineage (NCBI taxonomy): Eukaryota > Metazoa > Chordata > Amphibia > Caudata > Salamandridae > Lissotriton > Lissotriton helveticus. Next base: position 408,863,617 of record NC_136065.1, read on the forward strand.
CGCCAACATCACGCTCAGCAGCATTTCGAGATAGGGTAAAAATGTCTGTTTGCTGCATGCTCGCTGAGGCTGGAGTGACGTCTATGATGACTGCGTCGTCGTTGTGAGAGTCTTCATCAGCAGGAATATACGCCACGTCTTGTTCCGCGTCATCATCACACTCCATAACTATGAGACTTTCGGGGACCTTCCTTTTACGCTTAGCTACCTTTGTCAGATCATGGTGTGCCTCACTCTCAGACAGGCCTGGTGGTTCCCAATTTTCATCCATATCATCAGAAGGAAGGGGGCTTGAAGAAGATGTAGACACCATCCGTGATGTTTTCCTTGCTGGGGATCTGGAAGACAATGAATCATTAGGAGGAGTGGCTTCCTCATATGATACCTCGGCTTGAATGTTGATTTCCTGATGTGCCCCTACTTCGGGAGGAACAACTATTGTGGGCACTTGTGCCGCTCCATGCACCTCTGCTTGCGCCTATCCTTGCGCCGCCTCTCCTTCCACATGTACTTGGGCTTGTACTTGCACATGTGGTTGTTGTTGCGGCTGTGGTTGTTGAACACTCGTCAGATGAGTTACAACAACCTGTGTTGATTGAGAGATGCTGCTACTTTCTTGCGATGAGCCAACATCACTGGTCGATGGTGATTGAACAACTATACTGGCTGCCTCTGCAGCACTCAAGGGCTTGGACCTAAGTTGGCGTGGTGGTGGTGGCACTGAGTCCAATGGAGCGGAGTTGCTGCTCCCAGCTTGGTCCCCAGCAGACCCCGCTGCTGCTGCAGACGTACTTTTTTTCCCCAAAAAATGTGGCGGTCGGCACACCAGTCTCCTTGGCAAGTGGCGCCACTTGCTTCTTCTGCTCCTTACTGGCAACTTTCTTGCTAAAGGAGCTACGGGCAACTTTTTTTGGGGCCATCTTCTTTAGATGTCAGAACAGCAGGCCGCAGTTGCACAAGTTGCAGAGTTGTCTGTGGCCACATGTGACGTTGTGCTGCACACACCGCAGCAGGACTTCTTCCTGGCACTGATGAGGAACGATGAGGCTGATGATTCGTCTTTCTGCACCTAAAATCAAATGAAGCCAGAGGAACATCAGTTAAATAAATGTTGCATATGTAGCGCTTCAATTAATAGTTTGCAAGTAAGCATTTTTATTATACCCACCCCCCAAAATGGAAAGACCAATAAAATGCACCACTGACAGAGTACCCCTGGGCATAATGGATGAAAGCATGGCAGACTGGGTGCAGGCCTATGACACAACAAAGCACACTGCCTGGCTTCAAAATGGCCCCTAGACCCCCACCCACATGGCCAGGGCCTGCCTGGACCAGGCCTCAAAATGGCCCCCACCCACATGGCCATGCCCCATCAACACCCCAAAAAATCGAAAAACACACAAAAATCACCACAATCCAATGCCACCCATGCCTTCAATGTTGTTCACACTCAAGACACCCCACAGAAAGTCAAGTCAAGTCAAGTATGCTTTATTCGAGGTAAAAAAAACTAATAAAAGCAGAACACATATAAAACCATACGTTCATAACAATAATATTAAAAACCTATCTACAATCACAGAAATGTTAAAAAAATAAAGCTTCAAGACTTCCATTAAAATTCACTATAAAACCACAAAATTCATACAAATACAACACCAATGTATAGGCAGATTCTCAATAGCTAATTGAAAGGGCAGAAAAAGGACTACATTTCTCTAAACATCCTATTGTTGTGCCAGGAAAGTTCTTCTAATTGCCCATGCCCAGCCTAAATATTTCGCAACAGCCACAGCAATGGTGGGGAAAGAATTAGTATGTATTATTCTAAGGGCCACAACACTATCCCTTGTGCCAAGCTGTTTACACATGGCCCTCAACCAGACACGTCGGGGTAGACAGTAGGCCACACATACAAACAGTAGATGGGCAATGGTCTCTGTGCAGACTTTACAAGATGGACAAATATAAGAGTTACCTTCGGCCCATCTTCCATTTAACGATCTAATAGGAATAGACCCCACCCTGAGCCGGAAGTATAACGTCCTTTCCTGGGGCTTAGTTATAATGTCCCAGTAGGACTCAAGGGAAGGGCAAGATTTCACTTCAAGATATTGGCCCTCTAAAGTAGAAGCGTCAGCATCATTCCAGTTCCTATGGTTTACTGTTTCCCAGTACTTGCTTTTATAATTTCCTTAGCCGGGAACTGCACCTCCTCTGGTTTCTCCCAAAGCTCATTCAAACCCAAAGTCTCCAAAGATCTACGCAAATCCCCTAACCAACTTATCTTGTGGAACTTATCACGGTTGATTACGTCCAGGAAGCCCCTTGCGTAATGTGCGAGTTCAGGAGTGACCCAGATGCGACGCCAGTATAGAATGGGTCGCAATCTAGCCATATCAGATATGGCTTTCCTACCCAACTCTCAACGTAGCGGCTTCATGGGTGTGCTTTTAGGTAGGGCAGTAAGGCTTCGGAGAAATTTGTGTTAGTGGTACCAGGTTGTCATAGCCCCAAAGCTCAGCGCCGTATAGCGCAGAGCTAACTGCTTTGGCCTCATATACCTGAAGTGCTGGCTTGATTGGTCTAGTCAATGATTTTTTATGCTCAGCACTTATGACACCTGTGTTTTGGCGGAATTCGAGGGCCGCCAATTCCATATGTTTCTTCCGCTTAACACCCTTGTCTATATGAACTCCCAAATAGACGAAGTCTGATACTATTTCCACCTTTTGGCCATCCAAGAAAAAGTTCCCTCTGAGGCTGGGGTGAGGATTAAAACTCATGAGCTTTGTTTTGGCCACATTTACTTCAAGGCCACGATCCCTACAAATGTCCTCAAAAATGTTCAGGGCACGCTGGAGGCCACTAGGGGTTTTAGATAATATCAGTGTGTCGTCTGCAAAAAGTAGTATTGGGGTTTTCAAACCATCCAAAATTGGAGCATCGACAGACGCAGACAACATGTGCTCCACAACACCATTAATATATAGGGAAAAAAGTGTTGGCGCCATGGCGCAGCCTTGGCGTACCCCTCTTTCCACTGGGAACTCCTCAGATACCTGGCCATGCCTACCCCACTGGATCATTGCATAATTAGCCTCGTGTAATCTCATGACCAGGGATAAAATCTCAGCTGGCATACCCATCTCGCTTAAGACTTTCCATAGCATGGAGCGGGGGACTAAATCAAAAGCTGCACGCAAGTCGATGAAAGCTGCGTACAGACTACCCTTCTCCAGCTGCACTGTTTTCCAATATAGCAAAGTAAACCTAAAGATCTGATCTATTGTGCTGGTCAATTTACGAAATCCAGCTTGATAGCGAGATAATACATTAGATTCTTCCACCCAGTTCATGATCTTCGTTAGGGTCATTTTTCCTACAACCTTCTGGACCGTATCTATTAGGCTGATGGGCCTGTAATTCCCCGGTATTGTTTTATCTCCCTTTTTAAATTCGGGTATTATTACTGCCCCCAGCCACGATTTTGGCACTGGTGCCCCTAAAGCTCCCGCGTTCGCAAGGTTCAAGATATACTTCCCCCAACAAGTTTTTTCATGGAGAAAGACATCAGCGGGCACCCCATCTGGACCCGGGGCCTTGCCCCGCGCCACTGAATCTAGGGCCATTGCTACATCAGTTTTAATAAAGGGTGGTATTTTAAAAACTGTAGTTGTCACAGGTTCTCTCAAGATGTCCTCCGGGCGACACATGTATTGGGGCCCAAAATAGTCCAACCAGCTACTCTGCGAGACATAGTTTGAGGGTGGTTCTGGGATGCCACCTTTCCCCCACTTAACTATATTCCAGAATAGTCTGGAATCTTTGGCCGAACTGGCGGCCTTAAGATCTAACCAATGCTGCTCATCCCAGTCCTTCTTGGCCTGGAGAACACTCGCCCCCCTTACAGCAGCTGGAACTTTACTCTTAATAGCCATCCCCAATGAACTTCTTGCTGCCCTACACTGGGAGTTATACCACCCTGCTTCATATGGGGAGGTTTTCTTACCAGGTTGCACACGTACTGCCCTATAGAAGTGACCTTTTATTAGGCTAAAGAATGCACAATGGAGGTTGGTGATCTCATCCATTTCTATACCTCCCTCCGTTCCCATCTTCAACATAGCTTCCATGGCAACAGTAGTAGTCTCCAGTTCTTTGTTAATACTATCCAAGGCCTCTTGGTTCACCGCTACTTTGGGCCACTTTACTCTTCTCATGTCGTTCATTGGAACGATCTCTAGTATCCCCTCTAATATATTGTTTAAGCCCTCCACCTCCCCACCCCACAGTTTGTGAGTGATACATAGGGGATTATGGTCACTCTCCTGCCTACTGACCACCCTCATGTCAGTCATTAGGTGCCAAATCGCCAAGTTACAGATGACATAATCAATTCTACTTTGCCATCGTCCATTATCAAATGTATTAGCCCCTTGTCCATCACTTGCTGACCTTCCATTCAGAGCTCTTACCCCCCTTTCAATACATAAGGCATTCATCTGAATTACTTCATCTGACCATCTACTCACACGATTTAAACCCAGCTTGGGGACCCCCCACTCTATGTCTGCCTCCTCTCCAGGTTGCCAATCTTCAATAGATAGGGGCTCAAAGGTCATATTCATGTCCCCTGCAATTAACATGTTGTTGTCACTTGGCTGGGCTTCAATCAGATGATCAAGTACTGCTAGAACTGGAGATTTCCCCCCGTTTGAACCTCTTCTATACAAATTGTAGATGTCTAGCGGTTCCCCCTTGGTCACATTTAATCTTATGTGCTGGATGTCATTATTACCTGTGGGGAGTTCTACTATTTTTTAAAATAGTGCCTGTCGAGCCCAAATCATAAGCCCCCCTTTTGGTCTGCCCTTTGGGCCCTTCACGGCAGGGACGAAAAAATTGAGGAAACCCAAGAGAAACTGGGGCTCACAGGCCCATGTCTCTTGGAAAATGCATACATCATAACCATTTATGAATGATACCCATTCTGGTGAATGCAATCTGGGGCCCAATCCTGCGATGTTCCATGAGACTATACTACCCACCATACCACTGAGTTTATACCCTGATGTAAGGATGGTTAATGGAAGGTTCACCGAGCCGCATACGCTCAGGGAAACGCTATCTCCTGCTGTCTCCTTATTAGTTATTCCGAGTTCCCTCCCACCCACTGGGCTATCCAAAACGATCACTGTCATAGGGGAGGAACCTACCAGACCCAAGTATTCACTTCCTTTAGCCCCACTACGTGTTTCGAGAGGATACCATTCGTTGTGCACCTGTTGGGCAGAAGATACCTCTCCAACCCCCCCTGGGGTAGTCAATCGTTGGAATTAAGCCTGGACCTAGGTGCCCATTTTCCCGTCTTTACTGCATCCGTGGCTAAAGCCATTGAAAAAGGTAGAGGGGGCATTTTCCTCAGCTGAATACTGGAATGGGATGGGGGACTAGATCTATACTCCATCTCAAACAGATCCTCTGCTAAAGTGTCAGAGACAAGGGTTAGTTCAATGACATCCTGTGAGGCCCCAGGGTGACTCATCCTCCTAGCTTTAATGATGTCTTCCCTGATTATCGATCAACACCCTCTAACTTGCCTTAACCAATGTATGGCCTTGTTTGTCAGAGAGTCTGCCCCTCCCTTATTCCATTGGGTCGCATATCGTACTTTGGGACATTTGTCATGTATATAGTATTTGTTGCAAAGCTACCCATACCCTGCATGTGGTGCCTAGGCGGGTCAGTCTCATGAGAGAGAGACCCAAGTACCGTTCTTAATCCGTTCCTAGGCAGCAACCCTGGTCTAACACTCCCCCCTATGGATCCTAACTGAGGTTTCTGGGTACTGGTACTAGGCTTGTTAGCCACTCTAGAGTCACTCCCTGATAATTTGGTGGTCTTTATACTCGGATTGGCGTCAGTCCCTGGGACCAATGTGCCCCCGTCAGCTTGAGCAGAGCCTGGCAACTTTTTTACAGCAGGCTTTTCCCCCACTACCTGCCTAGTGTCTTGGGATCGAATTGGGTAAGCAGTAGAAGATATAGCAGAAATATTTGCAGGGGGTAAATTTTGTTTGCAAGGGACACATTGATTGACATTTGGGGCATTAGTTAGATTTAAGACTAATGCTTTCAGACCTTCAATCTCGTCTCTTAATAAGGAGACTAGATTGACCAGGTCACCAATGGTGCCAGAGTTTACCACATGAGGCTGAGAGCTACCAGACCCACTAATAATAATGGTTTCTCCTTCTGGTTCCGGCTCAACCTCTGCCAGGACTGTAAACCTATTGACACAGACAATTGGGTCATTGGCAACAACCAATGCAACATGGGAATTGGCTATAATCTTCTCATTGGCTCCTCCCTCGTGTAAGTTTGCCTTACCCCCCTTTCGAATGTTCTCTGGACCAGGCTGGTTTGGGGAAGCCGCCCTATACTTTGTACTCATTCTGAACATTTCTGGGAGGGTAGTTAATGGGCGAGTTACCTCTTGTGTGACGAGAAACGGGTCTCCCCCTGACTTCTCTTGCTCAGATGCTTGTATGACTCCCATATCCCATTTAAAATGTCCTGGCAGTCCTCAATGATGATATCAATATTGTCCATAATGCAATTTAGCCCATCGTGATTCGGTGTTCCCTTGGGTTTCTTCTTTTTAATCCGCTTTTGTCGTTTAGCTGTCTCTATGGCCCCACTGCCTCCCTCCATGGATTTGCGCTTACCCATTGACAAACCACAGGAGTGGAGGAGTCCCAAACAGTCACAGATATATAGAGGGCAACGCACAGAGTACCTTTGTAGTTAGTGTGTCAGTGCCGAGTTTCTTAATGATGGTGCGCGCAAAAGGACAATTTCGCAAACGCGAGATTGTCGCTGCCCGCTGCATCTACGTGTTCACAAGTGTTACTGCCGCGATGCATGATCATGGGCCTTTATGATGTACTCGCGTTGACAAACTCTCGCTGTGCAAGGTGGCAAGCCGCGATGACATAATCGCGGTCGACAAACTCCCACGGGATCCCGCAGCAAGATCCAAAATGGCGCACCACACGCAAATATGGAGAAAAACAACTCTTCAAACGCTGAATGACGGTAAGTGAACGACGCGCGCCACAATATTGTATTTGTCAAGCGCGACCAAGTAAAAAAATCCGCTTCGTGCGAATTTGCGAATTTTCGGCAAATTCGCGAGAGTTCGCGGATTGCGAATTTGCCGAAAATCCGCAAATTCCGCGAGCGGTACGGATTTTACGCCCATTCTTACCCAGGACAAACCCACCCCTCAAAAAGTCCAGCACCCGCACAGGAGGAGGAAGACAGACCCTTCCCAAGGCACCAGGAGGTGAAATTCTTCCAATGACCGTCGTAGGACTTCAAGGTGGAAGGGTGCCTAGACAACTGGATGGACCGGGCAACCTCAACAGAATAACCCTGATCCAACAAACTCAACCTTTCAAGTGCCAAACCCCCAGCCGGAGGCGGCACAGGGAGGACATGCGGAGAAGAGGAGCCCTTAGAGGGGAGGGACACAGGGGAAACTTCCAATGGGGACACACAGACAAAGTCAGAAGAAGTGGAAACCAAGGCCGACAGGACCACTCCGGTACCACCAAAAAAACCTCCGCCAGGTCCAACCGAACCTTCCTGAGGACCCGGGAGATCAAAGAAAACTGCGGGATGGCAAACAGGAGACCCAGTGACCACAGAACGGAGAAAGCGTCGATCGACCAGGCCAGCTGAGATGGAACGAGGCTACAAAAAAGAGGAAGAAGGGCTGACTCCTCAGAGGCAAACAGATCCAGCCAGGGAAGGCGGACCCAGAAGACAATCTGATCGAACAGAACCGGGGACAGGCAGATGGTCACAGAGGAAGGGAACCCCTTGCTCAGAGAGTCCGCAGGCCCTTTCTCCTTCCCCAGAAGATAGACAGCCGTCAGAGACAAGAGACTATGCTCGGCCCAAAGACTGATCATCCTGCAAAGGAGAAACAGAGACTGGCACATGCCCCTTAACAATTCACATACGCCCAAACAACCTGGTTGTCAGTCTGAACAGAGACAGCATGGCCCAGAAGGAGAGGAGCAAACCACAGCAGAGCCAACTAAACCGCCCGCAGCTCCTTCCAGTTCGAGGACTGGAGGGACTTGAAATGGGACCACCGACCCTGAGCGTTGGAAGCACCCAGGACCGCACCCCAACCCATGGTACTGGCATCGGTGGACAACACTACCACAGCCGGCGGAGGAAGAAGGTCAAAGCCCCGGGAAAGAGACAGAGGGAACAACCACCATTGCAGAGCAGCCTGAATCCCCAGTGTGACAGGAATAAGAGCGTCGTAGTCCTGAGAGGCAGGATCCCAGTAGGCGAGGATGTGCTGCAGGAGGGGATACAAATGCAGACGTGCCCAAGGGAGGAGATTCAGAGTGGAAGCCATCTCCCCTTGACTCTGCAACCAGAGCCGGGGAGACACATGGGACTGGGGCAGAACCCACGAAAGGTGATGGAACAAATTCAACTGTCTCTCTTGGGAGAGGAACACCATCTAGTGGCTCCCCGGCCATGACCCCTGCCACGAAAAGGCTGCGGAGCACGCCCTGTAGAAGAAAAACCAAAGGCACGGAGGGAGCCTAACCCTCGCCCCCAAAAAGGAGGGCGAACAGGAGCCACAAGCTTGCGATTCTCTGTCGAATGCTTGACCTAATCCTCCAGCTGGGGTCTGAACACCCTGTACCCCATAAAGGGCAACTTAAGCAGGACTGACTTCTGAAAGGACTCAGCCTTCCAAGAATGCATCCAGATATGATGCCTAGCAGCAATTGAAGCCCCAGAAGCAGCCGCGGTGGCACCCAAATTATCAAAAGAAATGTCTGACAAATAGCCCATCTGTAGCTCCATGAGGGCCAAGAGAGAGGAGGCATCCTCCCAGTCCTGCAAAAGAAGAGCCAGGGCCTGGAAATATTTCAGCAGGGACTGGACCACGTAGTTGGAGTAGGTTGTTACTCTGACCGCAAAGTTGGAAGCAGGGCAGGAACACTTCACTGCCCCTTCCACCCTCTTATCCACAGCGTCAGAGGAAGGGCATCATCAGACAGAACCAAACCCTGCGTTGAAAGACCAGCCAACAAATTGTCCACCTTGATAGACTGAGGAAACTCAGTAGCAAACCCCTCTAATGGATATCGCCTACCGAAAAAGCGAGAGAAGGCGGCTATATCCACATCCTTCCACTCATGTGCAAGCACCTTGCGCACAGCGCCATGCAAGGTCAAAGACTCAGGATCCAGCTGGCGATATTGAGTAAAAAAGTCATCTTCCAGGACATCTGGCACAGGAGGAGCGAAGCCCAAATTGCCACCCAAATGGTCAAACAAGTCAGAGAGCTCCGCACCCTGAACAAAGCGACCAAGAACACAATCATCCTCCTCGGTCCCAACACCGTCAGCTGAAGGGTCAGGCTGAACAAGAGACCCATGAGGCACCTTGGCAGGAGGGCCAGCCACTTCCAGAGCCAGGAAAGTAGCAGCAACTGCCTCATTAATCAGGAGGCGCAGGGCATCCAAAGTTGGAGCGGCAGCACCAGAAGCACCCTGGTCCATGGCAGTGCAGGGAAAGGGGCACCAAACACAACCAGCAGAGGCAGGAACCAACAGATAACAGACCCATTTTCCAAGAAACGAAGTCCTGAGGCTCCCGACCTCTCGCGCTATTAGGCAAGGGGGCGGACGCATAAAAAAGCGACCTGCTGCCCAAAAACCCCCCAGGGGATCAGGAATCCCAAAGGACGCTCTGCGCCACATGGAAAATACAGAAGACCCCCACCCGCTAAAGCACGGCATGTGGGCCCCCCAGGAGAGGAGTGGTTGCCAAAGCAGGCCGTACAAGCAGGTGAGGAGCAGGGAAAAGAACAGGCACAAGCGGCCGCTAGAGCGGGCCTTGAGAAGGCACAAATCAGAAATAGACTGTAGCAAGATTTGTCCTGCACCCACACCAAACACAAAAAAAAGAGCGCCCACTACAGCAGACCACCAAAACACATTGCAAGAAAACAGAAGGTACACTTACCCGACCAGCAGCTCCGCTAGGCATAAAGGCAACTGACGAAGTCAGACAAAAACGAACAGGATGTGCTATGTCACACTTCCCCCTATATCCTCACCTGATTGGTGGCGCCATGTTGGGGGAAGTGCTGAAAGCTCTGCTAGGTATTAGGTTTCTGGGGAGCAGATTAGCTGCTCACTGTTCAGGAATGGGACGGGAGGACAGGACGAAGAGGTAATTATTGTACTTGATTCCTGTGACAAAAGACACTACAAATGAAGTGAAGAGCAGGGGCAACTGTGGGCCTCCCCGGTGTGTGCACCTTTTCTCGTTTAAATCATGCGGGCTGTCAGTATCTCTCAAATGGATTGAGTTTCATCCTGGGCTTTCCTAGGACTCCCCCAGTTTGTTACTTTGTGCATGGAGCCCTTTCTTAAGAAGGCCCTGCTCAGTATTTGTTCTTGCTCAGAACCCGCTGTTATGTCCATATGAAGTTCCACTGCTATTTCATTAGTAGGTGTAGGCTTCAATCATTTGTTGATTTAATTGGTAACAAAGACACTATGCAATATGAAGAGGCTCCTAAAATGGCCTAAAACATTCCAAAACATTCAAAGTGTCAGTCTTGCTAAAACTGACTAATACCTCCCTTGCCTTTTTCTTGAATTCTTCAAGCTCGTTCAAAAAACAAAAAGGCATGAAATCTCCAGGTAGGAATTTACCTGGCCATCTGTACTTTATCTGCTTTAAGAACCAAAACATCTGGAGAAACGTCTTACAATATAGCTGGTTTTATGCTTGATTCCTCAACATCTGCTCTCGGTGAAACAAGAAAAAACCTACTTGAGCCTTGATAAGACACCCCCTGCTATCGTATGTGTATTGAATTTCTAACAAATGTAAATTCAGCCATATGTTCTTCAACATACAGACCCTCTTTAACTTTATCAGTTGGACATAAGCATTGGTGCAACGACATTTCTCACATTTACAAAGGGATAATCTAGCTAAAATTGATAAATTAACATTGGAGTCACCTCCCACTGTTCCCAAGATGGGGACATTAGGTGAATTGTTACAATTTGAACCAATGTGAATATTAGTTTTGGTACCTGCACTAACCCTATTCTCCACTTCCCACTATTAGACTATTAATGTTTGAGAATCTTAAAGCCAGGAGACCGACCGAAAATAAAAGCAATACCTTAGTGAGCAGCCATACTGCATTATACATGGAAACTGCTGAATCCATTAATATTGTTTTCATCTATTATTTCAGTCATGTTACTATTTTCGGAATATAGATTTCAAGCATCTTTATTCATTTGCTTTTAATCATTAGCAACATTGAATATGGTAATATGTTTTTTATTCTGCATGTGAATGGATAAATGAATGAATGAAATAAAACATCAATAGTACCTTTCAAGGCATACAGATGTTGAGTAAAAAGCTAGTAAGGTACAGCCTGTTGTTGACAAAAATAAAGGTTTTTAGGTTCTTTTTTGAAGCAGAAATTATCTCTTGCTAGCCTTTTCAAGAGAGTGAAAAAAGTGAGAAGGCTCAGCAGGCAGGAACAAAAAAATCAGACACGAGTCAAAATTCTCTTCAAGGCAGGGAGTGACTGTAAATGTGCTCATGTTTACATTTACGAGCGAACCAGAAAGTACTGGCTACTGACTACTGGTGCAGGTAAACAGATTATTTAAAATGTATAGTTTAGCAGCAGATACAACAGGTTTGAAAATTAATTATTACACGTATTGGAAGCTAATGGAGAGGTTTAAGATGACCAAAAATGAGTACACAGGCAGGAAGACAGAGAATGAGGCAAGCAGCCTCACTGTGAATGAACTGCTGTCCTGATGACTGTATCCTGGATAACGGAATCCTGACTGTATATATGATGACAAATGATGACCTTACAAAGCCGCCAGTGAGTCAAAATGTTTCATTGCAGTTAACAGACTTAAAACTATAATATATTTGGCATCCTCACAACTTAAGTAGCTAATATGTATTAAACTCTTACTAATTACATAGTATACACTTAAGAACAACGTACAATTTGCATTGCAGATAATAATAAAAAAATAAATAAAGCTGCAGATGGTCATCCATTCTAAAATTAATATACCCTTCTCTCAGATTTTACTCTGATCAGGGAGGAGTTCATCATCAATATATTAAACAAGCATTGGCATAGCCAATATGTCTCGCCTTTGCGACCTTATAAGTGTTTAGCGAGAGCTATTGGCTTTGCCAATGTTTTCAAAAAGTGACACAGTTGAAGACTGCATGAAGCATGTTATGCCACTTACAAGAGATGACTTCTCAGGGGTCTTTAAAATAGCATATTAGAAAAATATAATTAGATACCTAGATGCAGCTCAGGTTGTCTTTAAAAAGCAATTTTACTCGAATGCAGTTGTTTATGCTGATTAGGAAAATCGTTTCCAAGATTTGTAAGTTGCTATAATGTCAAATTACCACTGAAATCATGAGAGTTAATGAAGAAGAAAATGTGCATAAAGTGCATAGTCTCTCAAAACCTAAAACACTACATTGTGGTGTGCGCTGTAAATCCCCTCTTGTACCGCTGCACATCTCTAGCACAGTAACACCCAGCCGCGTAGCTAGGGGGGGGCGGTCACCCCAGACGGCACCTTTTTTGAGGCGGCATCTTTTCTGAGGCGGCACCTTTTCTGAGGCGGCCGCACGGGCCGGCACTGACTGTCTGGACACAGACTGGAGGCCGAGGCGAGGCCTGTTGCGGCCGCGGCGGCCTCTGTGACTGTAGGGCGGGCGGCGGCGCATTACATATCAATATCATCATCACTTCACTTGTTACCAAATATCATGATCATCTGAAGAAATAAACACTGAGCACAGAGAAGTTCTTATGGGCATTATAAATAAATACTTATACTGTAAACTTGCTGTCGGTCGGGTTCGACTTCGAAATTAAATTCAGCATTGTGATGACCGTTGTTGCCCCAATGCCCCCCCCTCCTCCCAGCCTCGCTCACACACACACACACACACACACACTAGTCCTCCAGGGCCGTCAATCAAGGGGTAGCGTGCGCTGCGAGCGCAACCAATGACGGCCCTGTAAGGACATTGTTGGCCAGCCCTCGCCGCACTGTAGCAGTGTGACGCATTACGCGCTAACCGACTGCCCCGCGCCCCCGACGCTCGCCCCTCGTCGCTCGTCCTGTCGAGGAGTCGGAGGAGTGCGTCACTACTGTGGAGACCATTCTCTTCTTCTGACTTCTTGCCTGCAGCCTGCAGACGGAGAGGGGCAGCGGCAGCGGCACCGGCACCGGCACGCACGCAACAACTATAAAATAATTCAGGTGTGGAAAGATTAAGAATAAAGAACCTGGTCCGTCCGTGACCGTCCAATTACTGTACACAATCATTGCACTGTGCACGGCAGCACGCACCAACAAGTGTTACACACCCAGACTCGTTTTCACTCTGCCGTTAGTTAGGATCTATGCTCTCAGCACTTCTAATTCTAATACCGGACGGCCATTCTGCATGAGTTTGCTCAATTAGAGATGTGAGTTAATAGCGAGCACTCCGTCTTAAGGCTATATGTGAGTAAGGGTTGGGTTGGTGGCTCCTGGTAATTTGAAGGGCAGCATCAGTCTTGTTGGATCAGCGGCATCAATCTTGTTGCAGCAAAACGATGTTGAGATGTTTCAAAGTTGAGAGGTTACCTGTGATGTGTAAATGCCAGGGGTGTAGTCTTTTGTGTAGTGGAAAATTAAATTAATAGAAACCTAAATTCATTGTGAACAAAAACACTGTACAAATTCCGTGTGGTACTCCTGCGTGGGGTGTAAGAGGATGCCCTCAGCTATTTTATGTGAGAAGTAAAATTAGCATTGTCTGGAGCAAGTACTATTCTGGGTGGGTGAGCTAAAACAGAGTTATTCCTCGACTGAGCTGGCATGTTATGCAGGGGTGATATAATTAGGCGTGGACTGATTTTGGCAGTTTCAAGTTGACATGTTACTGCTGAATTCCCAATTTCCCCTTGGACAACCTGCAAGTCTGGTGACTCGTGACTGTGGGGCTTCTGGCAGTAGAGGGACACAGAGCTCAGCTTTTAATCCAATCCAGCTGAACAGGAAAACCACCTTTTGAAGTCTAAGCGCTTAGCGTGTGCGTGGGGGCCCGGGCGCGCTGTGGAGAGTGAGTCTGGCGCGCTGGCAGAGAGCAGAGCTCGCGGATAGCACCTCAGAGCGCGCAGAGTCCTCCAGTGCCTGCTGCTCCACAACACCAACCGTTATAAGGCTGGGGATTGCCATTCAAACCTCTCAGCGTGAGTCACCAGAGGGGACCTTGGCATAAATAAGGACAGGGCGCACAATGAAAGAGCAAGTTAGTACCTCGTCAGGAGTAGTAAGCGCTCTATAAATGCAGCTTCAAATCAATCAATGTCAAATGCTAGGTTTCATCGTCACGGAAAGCACAATCATAATACACTGGTTATGACGAGTTAGAGAGCGTCAGCATTTGCTAACATAAGGGCTCGAAGTGCCTTAGTGATAGATACATCTGCTTCCTGTAACCTGCTGCACAGCTTTTCTGTGTGTCCTGTCTTATGGTAACACACACAACAGCATCACACACTCTCATGGTTATAGTAGATTTAGATTAACTATCACAAGAGCTTGAATACTCTTGTGATAGTTAAGAGATAGTTAGGGAGAGAACCAATGGCCTGTTAGTTACTTTAGTTTTAGAGAGGGGTGATACAGAAAATATTTTTGCAACAACCCCTATATATGAACACTGTGAAGTATGTGATACTTTTCTACTTGTGTATGTACATGTGCTGCCAGTATTGATGGGATGGGATAGTTTGTAATTTGACCTGTTTTCATCCTTCCTCAGTTGTGGAGTGTTGGACCGTTACTTCACCGGGTGGCAGTGTGATGCTGGGGCTCAGTGGTGGACTTTCCTGGAAGTTAGTGGAGTTGTGGGGTAGGTGTGTGGTACTCTGAGCTGGGAGTCAGGTGGCAGTGTAACAGGGATATTGTGGTTGTGAGAGGAGAAGTGGTTGTAATGTGAGGGGGTGCTACTGCTTGTGATATGGGATTATGTAGTGGAGTGATGGGGAATCGTAGTTTGGTATTGTCTCTCAGGTGGTATTGCTATGGTATTGGTGATAGCGCTGTGGTGGAATAGAGGAAGCTGGTATTGTTATACCAGTTTTACTGCAGTCGGGGTTAGCAGGGCATTTATTTTGCGATGCTGTAATGAGGTTGGTTTATATTGTTGGAGAAATGTAGGGCTTGGCTTACTTGTGATTTGCATTTGCATTGGGTGGTAGTGAATAGTGTTGTGGTGCTGGAAGGTGCTAACGTGGTAGTGCTGAGGTGGTTGTGTGTTGATTGGGGAGTGTCTAGGGCTGAGGTGGGGTTGCCAGCGTGGTGGTGTGGGAGAGTATTGAGATGATATAGTGGTAAAGTGATGCAGAGATATTTTAAGGCGGACCAATGGGGCGTTAGTGTGTTGTTGGTGGGTAGCAGAGTGGTGATGGTTGGTGGTAGTCTGTCGTTTGTTTTGTTTTTTTGATCCTTCGGGATCAAGTTTGCGCTATATAAAACTTTATAAATAAATAAATGTAACTTACATGATCGAGGTAACTGTTAGCAGCAATACTACGTGTTTCTCCTCGGAGACTCGGACATCTTTCAAGTGCTCACCGTCCTCTTTTTCCCCAGCACCCCCCCCCCCCAAGGGGCGGCAATCTGAGGGGTAGTCCAGGGTGCCACAAGCTCTAGCTACGCCCCTGGTAACACTGCTGACGCAATGCTCTCGACGTCTATGTGCGCGTTGGTCATCCAGTCTCGATTTTCCCATTGCATTGTGCAATTTGCAGCCTTGTTTTATATCGTGATAAAAACGGGGGTATTTGGAATGTAAACTAATAACTTGGACTGGACGAGCTACCCCCATATTGCCCGGGGAGGCTTGCGTGCACTGCGTATTTTTAGACCACATGTGGAGATGTGCCGAGTAAAAAAAACACAGCAAAAACACTCACTTCTTGTTTATGCCAAAAAAATGCTGGACTGGAAGCAAGCAGAAAGACTTAACAAAACGGCCCCTAGAATGCATACAGCATGTCGAGAGACAGCGCATGCACTGCCGAGTTTCGCGCTAAAAAGCAACCGCAAGGTGGTAATGCACTATTCCATATGGGGTCCACAGTAGCCACGGATTTGAAATCAACTCATCCACGTGGTAACCAAATACATCCCCTCACTGTGGCAAACCTGCAGTTAAGAAGCACTTTTAAAGTCAGCTTGTAAAATAGACAGGTTCAATGAAGGCGGCGTGGCTCCCACTTGTGAAAGCACCAAAATAAAAGAAGAGCACCGCAGACAGGCCGTGTTTTGATCAGCTTCACAAAATAACAACGCTCCACATGGAAGTGTCCTCCAATCCTGGTAGACAGAGTCCGTTTTGGAGGGAGACAGCTGGGTGATGAGTAGAGGAAGGCAGGAAAGTGACATGCACCTAAAAGAAGAAAGGCTGAAGGCCAGAGGCTAATTGAGGATGACTGGGGTGGTGGAAGGAGGAGGGTGCCTTCACCTCTTGCAATAGCAGGCAAGCAAGGATGCTTACCGCTGCTCTAGGCACTGTGTGACTGGCACCATGTGTTACATTACACAGCATTATCAGCTTTCAGTCACCCAGCATCATGATAAATCGAGGGGATGCAGTCTGTTAAATATACATGCTGCCCTCCTGTTTATTAATATAGCTAACTGCAAACATCAAAAGCTTGTTGATGTTCTTACTTGAATTTTCCTTGATAAGAATTGCTCAGTGATGTCTGTGCAATATAAACAGCGCTATGAGCAGCTATAGAACACTTAAAGGTCTGTTGAAATCATTATTTTCAAGAACGCCTTTCCTGTACTCAGTATTTCTTAATGTTATACGCACTGCTGATGGAAAGTGTGCTGTTAGCTTTTCACTATGGGTACAAACAATGCACCAATGCTGCAAAGTACTTGAGAAATTAGAAGCTTGCAGCAGTACTGGGGTGACAGCTTAAGTGTTTGGGTGTGTGAAGTAAACATTCAATTAAAAGTGAATAAGAGGTATGCGGAACACAGAGGTACGAGTGAAAGGAAGTTGAGGGCAGGCAACAAGAGACAGAGGTGAGGCAGGGTAAGAGGGCTGGGTGGGGAGAGAGTGATATTAAGGAGAATGTAAGCAGGAGGGAAATAAAGAGAATCTAGCAGGGTAATCCAACAGGGGGATGTGATGACCAGGGAACCGAAGTGAGCTAAGGCCGAGTAATAAGGCACGCAGAGGCGTGAGGCAGGAAAAGAGCTGGGCAGGGAGAGAGGATTGTTTAGGAGAAAGTGAACAGGCTCGAAGAGAGATCGTTAAGAAAGGCAGTCACGGTCCCAGGCGGTAAATTCTAATCCCAACCACCACTCCTAACCAACAGTTAAGCTCACTCCTAACCGTTTCCCAAAAGGTTAGGCCAGTGGTATTGCTAGAATCACACACGTTGCAAAAGGAAATGATACTGCAATGCGTAACAATATTCTCTTATACTGTGCAACAGAGAAACAATGCCATACATAGCGCCACAGTCATGTACTTTGCAATTGTAGGAATAATGCAATGCGTGTCACCACCAGCATGCCCTGTACCGGGAAGAAACAAAGCAATGCGTCACGCTGCAATCTTGTACGGTAAAATAAAGAAATAATACACTGTGCTACGTTATTCTCAGATATTGTGCACTGAAGAAATAATGCAATGCGCCACGTTACAAGTAAGTAATATGCAAGGGAGAAATAACGTAGTGCGCAACGTATCAAGCATACAGTTTGTCCGGCATAAATGAGGTCAGGCGTCATACGACAGTTCGTTAGCAGCAATAATGCACAGTGTAATTAACAGTGCCCCCGTTATGGATCAAATGATGACACAAAAAGTGCTGCTCCCACTCCGGCCCCAGTGCTGCCCCGTTTCGGGTTAGCACGGGCCAGGATCCGAGCCGAAACAACGGCTCGCGGAGCTGACTGGAGTGAGAGGCCGAGAGAGTGTTCCTCCGGGCCCGCACCCCACCCCAGGTGTTGATCCACTTTTGCAGGGGGGGCACAATCCCACTTTCCTCTCCGACTTCAGCGACTTGGGCCTTGATACAGAACTCTGTCACGGGCTGCGGCGGACTCGTGCCGGCAGCTCAGTTCTTCTGTGGCTGCCGGTCCGGGCCGCTGCTGATTGACTCCGAGGGCCCCAATGACTTGGCTCTCACTCCGGCGGTCTCATTCCACACCAAGACCCGCCCTCAGCACTGTGGAGACTTCACTTCGGTGCACACCCTCACCAGGTGATCCTCACCAGCACCTCAGGTTGCACTTCGACATGCACACCACGTGTCCGAGACTCGCCTCTTCTCTGGTACTCACAGCGATCTGGTGCTCTTCACCAACGCTCCGCTTGCACCTCACATGCACCCTGCGTGTTCGAGCCTCTCCTCTTCTCCCGGTGCACACAATGTCCAGGCGCTTTTCACCAACACCCTGGCTGCACCATGACATGCACTCTTGCACATTGGAGACTCACTTCTTCTTTTGGTGCCGAAAAGGCCCCTGCGCTCTTCACCAACACCCGGGCTGCACCACGACACGCACCCAGCGTGTCCGAGACTCACTTCCCCAGTTGGTGCACATGATATCCAGGCGCTCCTCTTAAACTCCCAGGCTGCAACACGACATGCACACTGCGCGTCAGAGTCTCGCTTCTTCCTTTGGTGCACACGAGGCCCAGGCGCTCTTCACCAACACCCGGGCTGCACCATGACACACTCCCAGCGCGTCCGAGTTTCCCTTGAAACTCCCAGTGCCCAAGATCACAGGACAATACTTGCGAAGGTCTCAGACTAGACAGAGCACACGCTCCCACGACATATCTTAGAGTCTTCTCTGGAAACTTTTATATTCCTGTATTTACAAAAAGGGAGCCAGCTCACCTCAGGCCCTAAGGGTTACAAAACACAGCACAAAGCACAGTCTTCTTCAAGCAGGAGGACCCAGCGCCTCCAAGCACAGTCCCAACAGCCTCTTCCATTGTTAGAACAGCAAACTGCAGACCAGCCCCAGATCACGAAGCAAGGATCGGTCTATCCACAGCATTCTATTCAGTTGCTCCTGAGAACAGAATGGGTCAAAGCCTTTTCAGTCTCAATTAATTTCTCTTTCATCCAACGTTCAGGGGTTTCAGCTCTCTTAGTTATACCCCTAATGTCTTTGAAGTTTGTATGTGCTCAGGGGTCCCTGGCCCCTCCCTAAATCAGTTCTGGATGTCTCCCTCCCAGTGTCACCTCTCTCCCTTTGATATTGGGGTCTGGATCCATAATCACTCAGCAGGAGATGGGTCAATATGTTTATAGCACCAGCCCAGGCCTTTTCACCTCTCGGCTTCTCCTCCCCCCTTCTCTCCAGATGCAAGGCAGTCTGGTGCCATCTCAACCCTTCCCTGGGTCAAGACCTCTCCTACCTCCTCCCTCTCACCTTTCAATTTCAGACAGACAATCCACATTTCAGAGACACACAGAAATGCTTGGAGCACAAACTCAACCACTTTCTAAAAGAGTGGTTTATAAACACACAGCAACAAAACCACCTTCATAGAAAGATGTATTATGACACTGTGACTTCACACATACCAAACTTCACCTCTCTATTATAAACTGACAGGAAACTAGGCTAACAAACATAACACCCAGCCTCCACATTCTGCCCTATGGGCAGAATGGCCTTTCAGCTGTGAAAAACGAAATGGAGAGTTTTTCACTGCCAGAACACAACACACAACTCAGCTTATGTTCTGCCTTCTACTTACACTCCACCCTACCCAGGGGGTACCTGGTACCTACCACAGGGGTGCCCCATCTGTATGTAAAAGGGAAAGTCAGGCCTGACAAGTGGTTGCACTTGTCAGGACTCCATGCTAACTGAGCATTCTGCGCGCAGGCCCCACACTGAAGGCCTGAGTTCTATTCTATACGCGCCCTTGCATTACTAGCCTTTGCACACACAGTGCACATCACTAGGGACTTTTACTAGTAAGGCAAACATACCAATCATGGCAAACCAATCACCATTACATTTTACACAGGGAACTCCTGTACTTTGACGCTGATCAGCAGTGGCAAAGTACCCAAAGCATCTTAATTGGCATCTCTAGGTCAGGAAAACGGTCTAGGGGAAAAGCAAAAAGTTTATATACAATTACCCCCAATTTCAGTGGAATGACTTTATGAGTATCCTTAACAAGAATATCTATCAGAAATATTCTATTTGGATACGAAGTAAAAGTTCATTGACCCAGACACTGTGGCAAAGGCTAGTATGTAGGGCAGTCCCAGCATAACTCTGATAACCATCGAAGACAAAATCTAGCACACAACAACTGGTATCCCTGTCTCCATCACTGTAGCGGGAATTCCTTTCTCCTACAGAACTGTGCATAGAGATTTGGAACCTCGGCGAATTAGGGTGGCCCAAAACTCACCTCAGTACCCAAAATCCCCTTACCAGGCTAGCTACAGTGTCTCATTGGTCATAACAAACTCCCAATGTTTAGACAATCCAGAACATGAACTTACGATACCTCAGGTCACGTGGAACACATGAGCACTCTTTCGTTATACAATCATTTCAAACCAGAACGTGGAGTAAATGAGGACACGAGCACATTTGAAATATTTATTTACTAATGCCGTTTTCTCAAACGCAGTATCTTAGATAATACAAGGAAACATATTATCAGAAGCAAAGTTATCAGCATAGTTACTGGTCCATAAAAAGCAAATGGTGACAGCATACTAAATTGCTGTAATGAATAAGGGTTAACAACACCTAATTCTCACCCTCCCTAACTAGCATATTATATTAATATCTAAGAAGGTCTCTTTGGGTTTTTAGCAGGGCGGCCCCATACCTCAAGATCCTAGCATGAAGAGATCACATCAGCTTCCACCAGCTCTCTCTGCATGCGAACCGCATCAAGTGTGTATGTGTGCCCTAAGCAAAGCAATATAAAACGCGCCTAAAGCCAGAATTTGTCAGGAGCTGCACTTATGTTATGTCTATGAAGGTGAGGAGATCAAACCTCACAACAATTCTGTGTCGAGTTATCCTTGAAGCTTCAGCACTCTCTGTACAGACATAGTTTACTAAGCAAAGCTGATATCAGAGCAATAACATATTATTCTCATGTAAATCACAACGCTCTTGTAGGTTGAAAGCTAAATCAACAATTAAGTGTCGTGTGCAGAGAGAGGCGCTAGGGGGCGCACAGCGGGATGGCTGGGTAAGACCTCAGCTCCGCCGGACGGCCGATAGCGCACTGTCTGTAAACCACCTTAATCTGCACAAAACAGTCACCAAATGGCAGAAGCAGGTGTCGAAATGCAGCGTGCCTCGTTTGGGCTCTGAGGCGGCGAACTGAGTGAGCTCGGGTGCGAGAAACCGGAGTTAACTGTCACCAATGCGGAGTAGCGGACAAGATGGTGGCCACTGCATTACTCTGCGCTCTTCCTCACTGAACCTATCAGTAAGTGGACTGAGGCGATCATATCTCATATAAGCTAGAGTGCTCGCGCGATCAGTGAGCGAATAAACTGCCCGGATAACTACAAGCAGTCCCATTACATGGACAAGAGTGACACTATTGGGCTTCCGAGCTCGAGTTCGGGCTGAGACAAGATGGCGGCGCCCGGCGCGAAAAGGCTCCGCAGACACTCACGGAACTCATAGGAATGGAGAAGTTGCAGCGATGCGATATATAGCAACAACGTTATCTGGGAGGGCGGAGGCATCGATCGGCGCTGCGTGAGCCGCTGGGAGAAATATCAAGCTTGGTACTTTTGTATATGATGCCCATTTCCCATGATCACCTGTACACAGCTAGTTCCGCTACCATGTAGACCACCACCCGACTTCATAGCGCGGCTGTCACTACAGGAGCTGCGCCGCGCGGACCCCCGGCAGTACAGGCGGGTGTCGGACATGGTTCTTGTTTGACGTGTCTTGCCTGGAGCTCGCGGCGGATGCATTGCGTGCCTCTCGCTCCAAACTGTGTGTGACAGAGAGCATTTGCCACTGCCTCGTTTATTACCGCTGCGGACCCTTCGCACGGATGTCCATCACTGGGGAGCGTGGGACCCGTTAGGCATATGCCAGGACCCGATTCCCACGGTGTGGGGCCTCACTGGTATTGACCACATAGTCATGACCCTATTCACACAAACCGCCACAACAGCGTTTTGTTTACTCCCTGCAGGCACACGATTGCAGCTCAATACCCCGAACATCGTGGAAGGCGGCGGGGGGTCTGTGTGAGTGAGAGCCCACAGGAAGACCGTGTAGCGCTGGTCCAGCACCAACCAACCTTCACTCTACGTGCTACAACGGCAATGACTACGAGACTGACAAGGTCCTCCCTGCCGACCGTTAAAACACAACCCCAGCCACGAGGGAGGATGGTGAAGCCAGACAGGCAACAACAAAAGATCAGCTTCGAAGCCAAGAAGACCCCTAAAAAAAACTCTGAACAAATGGCGGAGGGTGGTGAGTCACCTGAGATGGCACCTAACAACAACATGGAGAAAATCCTCCTGGCCATTCAATCCAACCTGCAGGATATTAATGGTAAGCTAGACCACCTGACGTGTAGAATGGATGGAATGTCGAATAAAATTGAGAAACACAAGGAAAGGCTGGAAACGGCGGAGACCAAAATCTCGGAAGTGGAGGACGAGGCGAGAGCCACCACAACAAAATGCAATGGAATGGATAGAGTCCTGGAGGTTATCCGTGCGAAGGAGGAGGAGTTGGAGGCGCGTTCAAGACGCAATAATGTGCGCATAACGGGAGTTCCCGAGACGACCAACACCGGGCGCATGGAACTGTATGTAGAACAACTATGCACTGAACTGTTTGGGGCGGAAGCCCTGTCCTCCATCTTCATAGTTGAAAGAGCTCACAGGTCTCTAGCGCCTCGTCCTCCACCGGGAGCCACGCCTAGACCCATCGTGGCGCGGATATTAAATTATCGTGACAGAGATACCATCCTCCGGTTAGCACGGGAAAAGGGGCCCATCACCCATCAGGGCAACAAGCTAGAATTCTATCCGGATCACACAGTCGCAGTTCAACAGGCAAGGAAGGAGTTTGCATCTTCGAAAGCCAAGCTAAGGGAGCTCCATCTAGAATACTCCATGCTGTACCCGGCTCGTCTGCCTGTGAAATGGGAAGACAAGGCAATCATTTTGACAACTCCTAAAGCAGCACAGGAGTTTATCAAGAAGGCAATGAAGCAGGCTAAGACCAAAGCTCGGGAAGAACGGCACACGGAGTCAGACTGAGAGCCATTGATGACAGACAAGCAAACTCTGCTGACCAGCGGTAAGACCTTCCCAATCGCTTTGACAGGAGATTTCTTACTCTCTACTTCTAGTGCGGGGGTGAAGGAGGTTCTGGCTCATGGTCGCCACAAAACTTTCTTTGCTAAGTTGCAGTGGTGGAACTATTCACTTGCAAAGACTGGGAGCCATTACTTATACAGTAGAGGTATTACCAAATACACTGATGAACATGAGTGCTTTATTTAACGTTATTGCACGTTTACGATCGTATCCCAGCACGCTTAATGTCCACTACAGGTGCCCCCCGGTGCCTTAATTGTCTATTACAGGTGCACTGAACCATGTGGTGGCGACAAGGGCCCCCTCCCACATTGAACTAGACGTACAGATTAGTAAACTGTGGAACTGTACGATTTAGAATGATACCAGTTGCAAATGTTTTTTTCCGTTATTCTGAATGTATTGTGTTCCCAGCGGCTCTGACGTGCACCATCTATGTGCACTACACCTACACATGTCACCTCTGTGAGTGTTCATCAAGCAGGGCTATGGCCCTAGATATGGCGAGGTACAAATCATGAAGCCGATCTCACAGGTTGAGGTACTGGGTCAATACATCACATACGGGAGGCTGGCACATTCCATCGCTCTTCCACATTGCCTATGTCCCGCCTGCTGAGTGGGTGCGATGTTCTCTGAGAAGGGCCAGGTGCAGATTGCCGTAAACCATGAGACGTAAAATGTTGATATTGGGTCATGTGAACACTACACACAAGTACACAGAGATCGACGTCAGTGTCGTCCACATCCACTCGATTGGATGTTGAGTTGTGCCCCCAGCGGACCTCCACAAGGGTGGTCCCCAAAAAGTTTTGTTTCAATGGGAAGAGCTACGGTTCTTTCTGGATTACATGGGAACTGTTACAAGGGTACCTGGCTTCGGCAGGGTTGGGTTGCTGGAGTTGGTGGGGGTGGGGAGGGCAGGGCAGGAGTTTCGTTACTGTTATGAGACCTATTCATCTGAAATGTACTGAATGTAGAACTGTGGTGCACCTGTGGATTACTGAGATGTGTACTAACACACAACTTGCTTGGAACACTGTTCACACTTACAACTGTGAAGACCTTCCACTGTTATTGTCTTTGCTTTACCAATGTCTCAAATGACTGGGAAACCAGGCAGAAATCGGATGAATCTCCTCACTTGGAACGTTAGGGGTTTCAACCAAAAAAGATACAGCAGATATTTGCTTACCTGAATAGATGGGGTATGGACGTTGCCTTGTTACAAGAAACACACATTGCACCTCACTCTCATCACTCCCTGGGCAAGCGCTGGGCTGAATCTACCTACACATCCCATTACTCATCCTATTCTAGAGGGGTGATAACACTGATCCGAAAAGGGACTAATTTTACACAACATCAGGTAATACAGGACCTTAATGGCAGATATGTTATTGTAACTGGCATGTTGTGGTGACAAAAAATAACACTTCTTAATGTTTATGGTCCGAATGTGGATGCGCCTGACTTTATCCAAGAGCTATGGGACCGTCTTCAACCACTAAAGGACACTCACATCATATGTGGGGGAGACTGGAATGTGGTCTTAAATGATGAGTAAGACAGATCCCCACACACTTCTGAACCACACAAACAAGCATGGCTGAAGCTTCAACATATGCTGCAGGATTTGTCTTTGACGGATCTTTGGAGACATAGATACCCTGATGTTCCGGGCGCCACTCATATTTCTGCCATACACAACAGCTGGTCACGCCTTGATTACTGGCTGGGTACCGATAGCATCGCATTGTGGGCCCAAGATGTGCAAGTGTTCCCTAGGACGCTTTCAGATCACAATCCTGTTCTGCTCGGGCTCACGATTCCGCACTACACTCCGCCCCCCTTTCATTGGAGATTTAATTCCCGTGCCCTCACAGACACAATCTATGCCCACACTATCCACACAGCGATAATGGAATATTTTCAAATTACTGAACCGGTAGTAGATGATCCTGGGCTCCTATGGGAAGCTTTTAAAGCAACAATTCGAGGTGTATGTATGAGCACTACTGTGGGCATTTTACGGGACATAAGGCAACAAATACAGCGTTGCGAAACACGTATGAAAGAGTTAGAAGACACTTTTGAGGCCGCACAAGACGTCACAGCACTAAGGGAAGTACGTGAGCTACACACAGAACACCAGACTTTTGTAGAAGACGAGATAAAATATCTAGACAAAAAACACAAGGCCAGAGCTTACGGTGAGGGAGGTAGACCGGGCAGAATCCTGGCGTCTAAGATTTGTGATGGTAGGAGACCAACATCCATTCTGCGGGTCAAATCGGGGGAGGGTGAATTCAAGACACAAGCATCAAGCATTCTGGAGTGTTTTGTTGACACATACGAAGAACTGTATGAATCACGCCCCATTGCACCCGTCGAGGAGATTCTTAGCTATTTAGAAGACGTAGCCATAGCTTGGTTGTCGGACGGGCAGAGGGAGTACCTAGCAGCACCTATAACGGTGGAGGAGGTCACGGAAGTGATTAAGTCATTACCAAATAACAAATCGCCTGGCCCTGACGGATTCACAAACGAATTCTATAAACAATATGCAGATATTTTGTCCCCCCGGCTGGTGGCAATGTATGGCTCTGCCTTTGATCAGGAGGAACTACCTCCCACCCTAAGGGAAGCAGTCATAATCACATTACTGAAACCGCACAAAGATCCGGATCTTTGTGACTCCTACAGACCTCTGTCGCTTATTAACGCTGACTCCAAGATACTGGCAAATATTCTGGCGGTACGATTGACATCCCTAATGACCAACTTGGTACTCCCCGATCAAGCAGGCTTCATCCCCACACGCTCCACGGCGCACAACACCAGAACGCTATTTGCCCTCTCCCACTACCTACAGCCCTCCACAAAGGCAGTAGCGGTGATGCTAGACGCCGCCAAGGCGTTTGACTCCATTGAGTGGAGGTACCTGATAACTATCCTTCATAGAATGGGTTTCCCCAAGAGATTCGTGCAATGGGTGTCTCTGATTTACACTAAACCACGTGCCAGAGTCCGGGTGAACGGATACATATCAAACAGATTTGCAATTGAACGGGGTACTAGACAGGGATGCCCATTATCACCCCTCTTATTTGCCCTAGCACTGGAACCGCTGGCTTGCAGGATCCGGCAAAAGTATAAATCATCTGCCCTGCAATTTCCTTCCAGACCACTGCATATCTCTTTATATGCAGATGATATGTTGGTGTATGTACGGGAACCTGCTATCCACTTAAATCCGCTTATGAGAGAATATGTAAAATTCGAGGGACACTCTGGATTGGCCATAAACTGGTCCAAGTCCTACATCATTCCTCTAACTGACATGGCCACTCCTCTCACTACGGATTACCCCTTAGAATAACAGACGGACCCCATACGATATTTGGGTGTAATGTTTCATAGGGATCCTGAAATAGTGATCAGAGCGAACTATGGGGTGACGATTTCCAAATTAGAGGATACGGTTCGACGATGGATACAGCTACCTCTGTCTTTGGCGGATCGCATCGCGATCGTCAAAATGAATATTCTGCCCAAACTATTATACCTCTTTAATAATATCCCAATCACCCCTCCGGGAGAAGTATTCCGGCGCATTAAGTCACTAGTGCTACAGCTCATTTGGGCAGGTAAACAGGCGCGTATAGAGCTTCAGACTCTGACTCTCCCATATTGCAGGGGTGGATTTGGCGTACCTGATTTTCTATTATATTACCTCTGCGCGCAGGCTCAGTATGCGGCTTATTGGTATCACGAAGTGCCCTACATTACCCACACGGCGATAGAAGAAGGAGACACAGATCCAATTCCTCTCACAGCCATTCTGACACATAGACGACAACCTCTGCATGCCCAGGACATTAACCCCGTAGACACCACAGTAAGGGCTTGGCATAAATTGGGGCAACTGACGCATAAAACGCCACTATATGCTCCAGCGATGCCTTTAGCACACCACCAAGCGTTGTCGGTCACAGGAGAAAAAGTGGGTATGTCACTACTACAGCAGGTAGGCATAGAGCGATTAGGAGACCTATTCCACGAGAGTCATTTTATAGACATAGCAGAGTTAACCTATATACAAAACAAAAATCTCCATTGTTTTATTTCACGTATTACAGGCTGAAACGTGCTTTGAAGGAACACTACCCCACCTTTCCTGCAGAACCGGACAGTCTAGACACGCTACAGCTGATCATTACTTCACAAAACACAACACATCTAGTCTCTAGGCTGTACACAACGGCACAGGCTGAACTGCTGTACACTACAGAGAAAGCCATGGCGAGGTGGAACTCGGTGCTAGAGCTCCCATTAACGGAGCAAGAATGGCAGCAGACTTGCGCTTTGATTCAAATTCTAATACCAAATGGTAATCTTAGAATAATACATTACAAATTCCTTCATCATGCATATTATACCCCGGCACGTATGTGTAAATTTGGGCTACAAGTAGAAGACAGGTGCAAAAGATGTGGTGGAGAAGGGGCGGATTTTATGCACTCAGCCTGGTTCTGTCCTGGTGTTCATGAATACTGGATAAAAGTGCTCGCCATATTGTCTACTATGCTGCAGTCAAATATTTCATGCACTATACGTGTGGGTTTGTTGGGCATAATACCGCAGTTTAAAGCCGCCAAACGCAAATTTTGTGTAGTGGCATTACTACTGGCCAAGAGACAAATTGCACAATGTTGAAATAGTACTAAAAAACCAACCACTACCAGATGGTTACGAGACATGGCTAGCTGCAGGGATAGACTCCTAACATATGAAGAAGAACTTCCTGCGAAATCCAGACCCACGGATTTCTGGTGTTACCTAACTGAATATCTAAACACCCTGGTGGTTGGGTCAAACGAGTGTACTGTAGACGAGGATCAACACCAGTAAGACAGAACTACTGGGTATTGTACGACTCATGACTCCAGCGCCACAGTTGGAATCGGTATGATTCAAAATGCACTGATTTAGTTGTCAGAGGATAAAGGTCTCAGTTCGATAGTTATGTATGTTTGTTTTATGTTCACTTCTGTATATTGTCCAAACCTAAAATCAAGACACAATTGAATGTTTCACGCCGCCGGACCACATGTTGTCGGCTGATGGGCTGTGTACTAACGCCACGATACTGCGCTATGTCTGTTGTTGCAGCCGGCCCCAGGGTTGTAGGCTCCTGGCTGTGTAATTGTCATTTGCGATCATAAAGGTCTTGAAATAAAAAAATAAAAAATAAAAAGTGTTGTGTGCAGAAGCAGCAAAAGGAAAAATGGCGTTTAAACATTTAATAAGCTCATGCTAACTTAACACAGTATATAGATAAGCAGTAACTATATGACACCCCCCCATGATCCGAGCATGGATAAGATAAGATAAGATAAGGGCCTCCTCATGAAAGCAGAGTTCAAGAACGATGAGCAATGTACAATTTAAAAAGTGATGGAAAAAATATTCATATAAAAAATCCAAAATGTCAATTTAATGTTTACTTGCACAAGCCAATAGTTCGGGGAGGTGAAAAAATTCAGTAGAAAATACGGGGCCGTGATCTGAAACTCGGAAAGCTTTTAGGGCAAGACCGAATATGCAAAATATGCAGCAACAACCTCCAAAATGAAATCACCGTCTTCATCCGAAAACAGTTCAGCCATCCAATTTAACAACGGGAAAGAACATACATGCTCTTCTAGGACCGGAGCCTCTAGCACCATCAGAGGACAACTCGGTGGGTTCTCAAGAAAGCTATGCTCCAAGAAGTCGAGCGCTGCTTCGAGAATGTTCCAATGATCCATTAGTCCATGCATCGCTGCCAAAGCCATAATCCTTTCGCCAGAACAAACCAACTCGTGAGTAACGACGGGACTCATCAGCTGATTAAAATCGACGTCAGGAGATACCGTCTTGCAGAGACACAAATCAAGGGCCCAGTCAAAGTCACAGCTCAGGCAATGAAACACAGGCTGGACACATGTAAAATAGGAAAATCAAAACGATAATCCATATGCCGTGCTCAAAGTCACAAGCGGCAAAGTGCCATAGTATTCAAGCATCCTGTTGCGAAACAGTGCCAGGAGGGGGTGCGCGGCTTCTTGCACAGGAAGGGCATCCATGCTTAATGAAACAAAAGATCACCAGAACGCCTGCCGCCAGTGCCAGTAAAACGGGGAATCCACTAAACAGGCTTGAAAAAATAGAATGGAAGAAAGCAGGAATGACCCCAAATATTTTCTCAAATGAAGTCACTAGACCGCTGCTAACTATTTTGAGAAAATGAGCAAGTCCGGTCGTGGAGGACGCGTTAAAGATTGAATGGACCAGCTCGCTGAAATGTAACGGCAAGTCAGTATTTAAAAGGGCCTGAACTTCTGTGCGGGTGTTAGCTATGTGAAGCACAAATGTTTCTCGAGCTGAACTCAAGGCCACTTCTTTTTGGGACAAAAGATCTCTTATTCTACTCATGCCATTGAACTCCGCTGTCAAGGTTGGGATGCGCGGCCAGATGGAAACATCCCCGTTCCCATGCGTGGGTGGGTAAAGCACATTTTTGCAGCAAACCACACGTTCAGATACGGTCACCACATAAGCAACACCTTTAATTAACCCACAACAATCCTCATTATTTAAAAGTAAATAACTTCCGTTCGCCAGTAAGGTAAAAGTGGGAACGATAGCGTGCCATGTAGCGGGAACTGGTGTGCCTTTCAAAACACAGGCTAAATTTGGCCGGTCCTGATTACAAGAACCGTGCAATTGAATGTGTCTACACATTAAGGAGTGATCCGGAGTCTCTGTACACTCCTCCCCATTTAGATAAACTTCTTGTCCGTCTTTTAAACATCTGTAAGTAAAAGGGAGGGACCAGACTTCATGAAGAAATGCATTACCTAATGGTTCATATCGACCTATAGCAACATATCGCATACAATTTGTGAATTTATATAAAGCAAACGGCAATGTTATCAAACCGTGGATAAGCCACGTTGCAGCAGTGGCTTTTGCCACAGAGAAAGGCAAGGATTCCAACCTTTCAATATGTAACATTAAAAAGGGCGCATGGAAAGCAAGTGCTGCTTGTCAGTTAAATTAAAGGGGGCAAAGAGAGAGGAGACATTCATGTAGGTCCATGGCACCTTGCCAGATTTCAATGTCTGCAGGGTCCACGCAAATTGCATGATAGAACACAACTGATTTTGACCATGGTACAATACAGATACTTCATCCTGCACAATATCCACTACAGAGGAACCAATATTATCTAACGTGTAAATGCTGGAAGAAAGCATGTTAATACTATTATCTACCACTGCAAGCACTTTTTCTAGATTAGCTTGATCTATAGCTCTAAGGCGTGTCACCGCCTCAATCTGTGATGTCTTCCAGATTTCATTGTAAATAGCATATATCCATCTTTTTGATCTACCACTAGCCGGGCCTTTTATGAAGTCATTTAAATCTACATCTTCATCTAGCTTCGATAGATGTAATTTAACCGCAGCCAATGTAGATTGTTTCAGCCAATTTTGACATAATTTGCCTACTGAGTAAGTCGTGACAGAATGGTCAGGGTCAAAACGTGGATCAGGTCTGACTTGTTTAAAGCCATCAGATAAACCCAGAAAACGGTGTTGGCATGAATCAGCACTTCTGTGCCACATTAGCCAACCTTTTGGATCCATACTGGATATGTTAAAGGATGAATTAAGCAAAAGGGTCTGCAAGTCCCTAATTGAAAACTGAGTAAAATTACTCCAGCCAGAATATTCTTCCAACTCAGGGATGGTAGGTGTATTCAATTTTTTAGAAGTAGCCAATCCAAAGCATGTTGTCTGTGAAATAGAGGAATTCAAAAACAACATTTAATTTGGGATGAGACAAGCACGATGCAAAGCCTCAGTGCCTTGTACCTGCCAGTTTTTAGAACCCCAAACTGATTTAAGATCAATTGTTTCCTTCCATAATTCGTAGCCGCCAACAGCCAGCTGATCAAGAAAGGACTTCGAGTACAATAATTTGGTATCGGTAAGTCTAACCTTGGACATTGGCTTCTGTGTCATTTTAAAATAAAAGGACTCGGGATTGGACTGATTGAAGTCGGTAAAATAAGTGTACTTTTTCAAAAAAGTACTGGAACTGCCTCGTTTCGGTGCTGGGCAATGCTCCCATTGCGTATAATTTACAGTATTCCTTCTGGAATTCGTTTTATGTAAGAAGTGATTGCCAAAATGTTGAAAGCAAAACAAATCACCATAATTAGCAGATTCTAAGTACAAATCTTCAGCATCAAAGGCAGCATAGTATTTCAAATCAGAAAACAAAGCCTCTACGGCCTGAACATCCCAATCATCAGAACGTATGTTTTGTTTCACCACATCCCCCATGTTAACTCTAAGTACATTAGGGACATTAACAACCTCTGTCGGGCCATGAATTTGAAATCTAACGGCATCCCACACTATCCCATCAAGGACAGGCCAAGCGGTGATGTTAACAAATGTCAAGTCTCTCCTCAGTCTGTGGGCAGAATGCGATGAGGAAAGGGGGGCCAAAGTTCCATTGAGATGTTGAATGCATCTCCTCGACATGGTGTCCATTTACAATTCGAAAAAAATAAAACACAAACCCAATTGACATAAAAAGGTCAATTGAAAAAAGCACCAGCCAAATATATGTCCACGGGGGTATCAAAAAATGTTTTTTAAATACACTGGCATAAACTGCAAACCGTGAGGGTCTCTTCGAGGCATTGGAAACAGAGTCAAATGAAAATCTAGATTCAGTGGCCAAACGTGTCTGCAGATCAGGCATAGATAAGTCAGTGGGGTAAGTGTTGTCAATTTCATCATGGTCTGTACCAGGTAAAGTACTTAATAAAGGACTGGAAATTGTAGGTAACTCGATGGCCACTTCTGGTCCAGGATTAAAAGCAGTGGCCAAAACAGAATTTCTCACAATGGAAGGACAGGAGACTGCCGGTGTCATACTAAGAAGAATCGGCCACTCTGTGTATCTTGACATTGTCAATGGAGATAAACCTGTTTTCCTTACGACCTGGAAGCGGAGGTAAAATGACTGTTCTTGTGCCCTTCACTCCAAGGACTGGAACTGGAGCCCGATAGGAAGGTCCAAATTCTTTCTTATTATCAATCTTTTCGCGAACCAGTTCTGCAACTTGGGGTAGCCAGCCATCTACCGGGATCTGTAACGCATCATCCGATGTGGAGGGCAAATGTTCCTTTGCAAGACTGTCACTGGTCTTTTGTAGATCCTGTAAAACATTGCAATGTTCATCTACGTCAAAGGTTGTGGCGCGAACCACGCAGTCTAGACCATCAAGGTCAGGGACGTACATCTTGATGCCAAACAGCATTTCGTATGGGGTCCGCCCACCCAGAGACCTTCTAGGGAGATTATTAAGTGCACGCGGCACGCCATTGAGGTGGGCCAGCCAGTTTCTGCCAGTGCCTATAACTCGAGCTGTCAAAGATTGCTTTAAATCACGGTTCATTCGCTCCACTACACTATTACCCTCAGGTCTGTAGGGAGACGAAAACTTGACTTGGACCCCCATCGAAGTCATGGCATCCTTATACGCCTTAGAGGCGAAAGCTGGACCCTGATCCGAATGGAAGGTACCACAGGCAAAAATCCCTACAAAGACACGCAAATCTCTAATGACAGACCGTGAATCAGCGCTGCGATGGGGCCAAACCCACAGAAAGCGTGTGCATGAATCAACTGCTACTAAGATGTACTTATACGCAGTATCAGAGGAAAAAGGACCGCAGTGATCCAAATAAACACAACCCAGTGGTTTATTAGAAATGTACAACTGTGTCTGTGGCAGACGCGCAGCAGTCGAAGGTTTAATCTGCTGGCAAATGTCACATTGAAGGACATAATCTCGCGTCTGTTTGTAAAGTCCCCGCCACCAGAAACGTTGTTGTAATTGAGCTACAGTGGCCGAGACGCCCGCATGCGCAGACGCCACACCTTCATGCGCTGCTGTAATCAAGCTAGCCCTGCGATCCGAGTTGGGAATCAAACGTTCACCAACTTCAGGAATTGTCACAAAGGTAACCTTTTCGGGACTTAAGTGGTATGTGTACTTCAAAGGGAACCCCGTAGGATGTTTACCTCCCTTCTTAGTGGCAGCAACAGCCGCCAAGATGTCATCATCAATCTTACTTTTGGACCGTGTAACTGCTGCAACTAAATATGTAGACACCGCTGATTTCGCTGCTTCATCAGCAAGCGAGTTACCGACAGCGTGAACTTCCACACGCTGATGGCCGAGAGTATGAATCACAAAAACGAGCGGCAACTTAGCCTTAAGCTCAGCCACTCGAACCCAGATCATCCTGTGTTTTATTGTGCTACCCTTGGAATCACGAAAATTATTCTGAATCCAAAAGAACAAGTTTTCATTGTAAGACTGTACACAGTAGTAAGAATCACTCACAATAAGAGTAGTCACACTAGGATCAGCGTACTCCAACGCTAGTAAAAGAGCACGAAGCTCTGCCAATTGTGCGGTGCAGTCCCCTAGAGTCTGTGTGTGCACAACTCTGGACTTGAACTCATCGTTCACCATGGCACCGACCACAATGGCGCATGCGGAAACGTAGGCGTGTTTAGAGCCATGCGCAACCTGCGCCGAACCATCAGTGTAAATGATGCAATGGAAGTCCTCCAAAGGTCGCATAGCTAGAGGAGCAGGATGAACGAATTCATACTGCAAGTACTCCTGCGACCGTAATGAGGCGTCAAAAATAAACGTGACATCCGTGGACGTCAAGGAAGCAGCCCATTGAATCCACCGAGGGTGCAAAGCTTTAGAATTTGGTACACTGGCTTTCGTAACTGCCTCCAAATGAGGACAGGGTGTAAAACCAACATGCGTTTTCCCTGTGACAGAGCACGTTCCTTAAGAATCGCCATCTGCACAGCCGTTAAAACTTTTTCCAAAGTGGAAAACCGCATTTCAGCCGAAGAGTACAAGTGTGACTTGTAAGCAATAGGTACTGTGTCTCCTTCATTAAAAGTTAGGTACGTGAAACCAACCATCCCAGGAATGATTCTTATCACCAGGTTAGTGTGGTTGTCACTAGTTAGCAGAAATTTAGAAGCGAGCAGATCAGCCTGCAAGGACTGCAAGATGGCTGAGTGCTCAGGCAGCCAGCATGACTTGGAAAATGTTGGTTGTATCAAAGCATACAAAGGCTTGATACGCTGGGCGTATTCCGGAAAGCCCAGTAAAGACTGTAATTTTTTCAGTGATGTAGGGGCGCGCAACTGTGCGCATTTCTCCAGGAAGTGAGGAGCCAAACCTCTACCTTCATTATTGAGCTCATAGCCCAGGAACAACACTGTGTACTCCGCAATGTGCGATTTTGCAAAGTTAAATTTGTAACCCATGTCTGCAAAGGTACAAATTATGGAATTCACTCAACACAGATGCTCCCAAATTTCGTCGTCTGTGAGATATATGTCATCCACATACGAGCAAGCATCTGGGTCGATCCTCTCTAAGAGAGACACTATACGGGCGGTGAAAATCCCAGGACTATTCTTATAGCCCATCGGGAGACGCCGAAATTGTTTTTGGACAACGCCACAAGTAAAGCTGGTCCATTGGGAACTAAGACCATCCAATCTATGGGCATAAAAACCATTGGATATGTCAAGCGTTGTTTTAAAACGCTTACGCACAAGACTATCCACTAGGGCAGAGCCGTGAGTATTCTGTACTGCACAGTTACGGCAATGCGAGTTTAAATGCCGGTTATCCAATACCAAACGATATGACCCATCTGGCTTGGTCACAGTAAAAAGAGGGTTATTCATCGGTGACACACATGTTTCAATAACTCTCTGATATTCCAATTGTTCAAGGATTGCCGCGACGGAAGCTTTTGCTTCACGCCGTATGGGATATTGAGGTTGAGGCTGCGGCTGAGACCGTAAAGGAATCTCGTGGCATGGGGACATGCGATCACAAAAGGTGGGGGCCAGTCAGCCTCCGAAAGCAAAATGTCATACGTAGACGAAAGATTTTCCCAAAATACCCCTTTGATGGTACGTTGTATGTCACCTTCTATTAACAGGACAATTTCATAAAGTCTATCAGGGGGAGCAACTCTCGTATCAGCTGTTTCTATCACAACATAAATATCAGTCGCTGTCACTTTCAGTAGTGGACGCAGGGCCTCTCTCACAATGGTAATCTCCGCCGCGCTGTCCAGCAAAGTCAGAGCCCATGTCAGATTCCGAAGCCGCATTCTCACTATCTGTGGCATATCGATGCGCTGTTAAAGCTGCGACTTTCTTTTTTGCAAACTGCGGTCTCTTTGGCGTTGAGCCGTCCTGCTGTCCTGTGACGTCTGTTTAGCGGGGCTGGTCACGTCCTTGCTGACCCCCCCGACCCCTTCCGCCTCCTCCACCACCGGTCTTCGGGGCCGATGACTCCTGAAAGGAACGAGGAGAGCGTTGATCAGAAACCTGAAATCGATCAGGTGATTTAATCGTCGCGCGATCGCGCAAGTCATAAACACGTTCTGTCTGCACAGGCATCTGAGACGCAGGGTGAGACTCCTGTTTTTGTTGCTGTTGCTGTTGCTTACCCTGTTTCTGTTTCTTAGGCCAATTTTGTGTTTTGGACTGGGGCTGAACTTCCGTTTCTGAAGTCTGCCCTTGGGGTTGCTTCTTCTCTTTTACAGAAAAAGGTTTTAGACCCTTGCTATTGCGACCCACTTTTCTATAAGCAGCCACAATAATCCTCACCAACTGCCTGGGTTTATCAGCATCGGGAATCACCTCCAAAGCATTAGCTACCTGAAAGTTCACAGCATCCCCCTTGACATTAGCAAGAATGAGATCGCAAACTATATCAAAGGAGCCACACAAGCGCATACCCAATTCAACAGCTGCCTCCGGTCCGTGATCATCTTGAACATGCTTAACGATCACAGGCAGGACAGCCATAGACGGAGTGCCGTAACACTTCGCATGGACCGCCGCAAATGTTTTTCCCCAGGTCTCACAGTCAAAGAGTTCGGGGGCCAAATCCTTCGGTAAACTAATCGTTAAGATCCTATGTTTATCTCCAGGAGTTGTATTAGGAAACACTGCTTCCAGCTGGTCAAATTTCTCGGCAAGCCAGAAAGGAAAATCATCCTTTTTTTGGGGACGCTTACCCATCACAGCATTGACCATCACAGGACTGAGTTTCATACCGCCCTGCCCCGCCGGAAGAGCCGGACCCCCCAGGGGCCCACCTGGGAGATGACGACCTATGTATTGCACTAATGAACTAATCACGGCAATAGAAACTACATGTAGTCTACGAACCTCCGCTAAGGTACAATTGCCGTGTTGAGGATGAGGAGTAAATCCAGCCAAGACAGGCCAATTTGCGCCTGGAATGGACAAAGGACCTAACCTCGGAGCGGTTAAAGAATGGGGTAGGGCGCCACCAAACCAAACGCGATGCTGTCAATGATCAATAGGTATTTCCAGTGCCCTGTACGGAGTATATTCAGCCGGTACAGGTGAGGGAGTGTAAGTGTGGAACACGTTAGAATTTGCGTCTACAGCCGGAAATATCACCCACGAATAAAAGAGTTCGTACGGGTAAGCTGCTTCCGCACTCACCACCAAAATCACAGCCAAGCCATCAACGGGTACATTGTAAGTTTGCAAATAATTGCGCACCGCAATGCGACTATGCTGCGGAATGTCCACAGGCTGAGCCATGACTGCACAGGAACTTAGAAAAACAAAGTAAACTTTGTAGCACAACTGGGAAGTAATTCAAGGAAACCATTTTAGAGAGATTTAAGCTTGAAAAGACCTATTTCAAAAACAGGTAGGTTTGTCCGACACCAACGTTTTCCGGAAACAACAGTGAAGGGGTTAAGGTTTGAATGATATACTACTCGAGTGTCATGAGATAAGACCACCAACGGTTGGGCGCCATGTAGCGGGAATTCCGTTCTCCTACAGAACTGTGCATAGAGATTTGGAACCTCGGCGAATTAGGGTGGCCCAAAACTCACCTCAGTACCCAAAATCCCCTTACCAGGCTAGCTACAGTGTCTCATTGGTCATAACAAACTCCCAATGTTTAGACAATCCAGAACATGACCTTACGATACCTCAGGTCACGTGGAACACATGAGCACTCTTTCGTTATACAATCATTTCAAACCAGAACGTGGAGTAAATGAGGACACGAGCACATTTGAAATATTTATTTACTAATGCCGTTTTCTCAAACGCAGTATCTTAGATAATACAAGGAAACATATTATCAGAAGCAAAGTTATCAGCATAGTTACTAGTCCATAAAAAGCAAATGGTGACAGCATACTAAAATGCTGTAATGAATAAGGGTTAACAACACCTAATTCTCACCCTCCCTAACTAGCATATTATATTAATATCTAAGAAGGTCTCTTTGGGTTTTTAGCAGGGCGGCCTTATACCTCAAGGTCCTAGTATGAAGAGATCACATCAGCTTCCACCAGCTCTCTCTGCATGCGAACCGCATCAAGTGTGTATGTGCGCCCTAAGCAAAGCAATATAAAACGCGCCTAAAGCCAGAATTTGTCAGGAGCTGCACTTATGTTATGTCTATGAAGGTGCGGTGATCAGACCTCACAACAATTCTGTGTCGAGTTATCCTTGAAGCTTCAATACTCTCTGTACAGACATAGTTTACTAAGCAAAGCTGATATCAGAGCAATAACATATTATTCTCATGTAAATCACAACGCTCTTGTAGGTTGAAAGCTAAATCAACAATTAAGTGTCGTGTGCAGAAGCAGCAAAAGGAAAAATGGCGTTTAAACATTTAATAAGCTCATGCTAACTTAACACAGTATATAGATAAGCAGTAACTATATGACATCACCTTCTGCCCAGGAAAGTTATGGTGCATTAAAAAAATGTCTAAGTACATAATGAGGTATGACTTAACTTGAGTCTACTCTTTGTATGATTTTTAGAAGAAACATACTATGCTTCTTAGTTATCACAATTTTCAATTGATGCTTACTCAATGGCTAAAGCACCCAATATGCATTGATAACTTGAAATGTCAGGGGAAAAGCAGCTCCAGCTAAAAGAGATATGACTGATACATATTTGATATGGTGGCACCCAATCAATCAATCAATCAGGGAATTGTGAAGCGTGCTACTTACCCGTGAGGACCTCAAGGCGCTGAGTGGGTGGGTGGGGGGGGGGCGAGCAGCTCCGGGTCAGCCAAAGAGACAGGTCTTTAGGCTCTTCCTGAAGGTGTGCAGAGTGGGGGAGTCTGTTGATGATCAGGAGCTCGTTCCAGGTCTTTGCTGCAATGTAGGAGAAGGCTCTTTTGCCGTCTCTGGCTTTGCAGATGCACAGGGTTTCCGCGAGGGCAAGGTCGGCGGAGCAGAGGTTTCTCTTGAATATGTGGAAGGAGACTCTTTTGTTGAGGTATTGGGGTCTGGTGTTGTGGAGGGATTTGTAGGCATGGGTGAATAGCTTGAAGGTTACTCCCTTCTCAACGGGGAGCCAGTGGAGGTTTTTGCAGGTGTTGGATGATGTGTTCATGTTGTGGGATGCCGGGGATGAGTCTGCTGGCGGTGTTCTGGATGGTCTGGAGTTTGTGGAGCAGGGATTTGTTGATACTGGACTAGTGGGCGTTCCTGTAGTATGGTCTGCTTGTTATGAGAGCGTGGGTGAGGGTCTTTCTGCATTTGGGGGGATCCATTTGCAAAGGATGTAGAGGGTGTTGAAGCAAGTGGAGGCGACTCCGTTGATCTGTTCGGGCCATGATGAGGGAGGAGTCGAGTATGATACCGAGGTTTTGGGAGTGGTCCGTGGGAGTGGGGGGGGGGGGGGTCCGAGGGCAGTCCCACGGACCACTGCCTGCCCTTAAAAAATGAAACGAAAACCTTTCATTTTAATTTTTTTAAATGCATCCTGTTTTCCGATAAGGAAAAAGGGCTGCATTTTTTTGAAAAAACTGCTTTATGTTAAAGCAGTCCCAGACATGGTGGTCTGCTGAGCCCTGAAGGCCACCATCCTTGGGAGGTCCTGTCATATTAATGAGCTTCGCAATTTGCTACCCCATTGGGAATTGCAAACAGTGTTAAGCACACTGTTGTACATTTTATTTTGCACCTCGCAATTTGCGACGCTCAATTAGTCGCAAATTGCGAGTCGCAAAATAAAATGGTCGTACATCTGGCCCCAAGTGCATACAAAAGACATTAACCAAGAATTTGTTGAGTATTATTTCTAACTACATTGCACCAAATCTGCAAAGCCTGTAGTCGTCGAGATGCATAGTTCCTGCCAGAAGATCTTAATGAGTATGCATGGTATTTGTATAGTGCAAACCTAACCAAAAGCAGAACACTGTACAGTTTAAAAGACAAAGAAACTGTTAACAGGTAATTTGACAGGTAGCTAGTAGTGCATCGTGATGTAGCCCTTTTTAAAGAAAATAACCTTTATCTTTTTCTGAATTGAATGAGAGTAAGGGTATGCTGGATAAGGGTATGCTATTCCAAATCGAAAAGTACTGTTGCCTGTTTTTTCTTTTTTACACTGTTTCTCTCTTGCAGGTGGGCCACACACTGCAAGAGATGGTGAGCTTGTATGCCACATAGGTTAAGGATGCAAGGACAACGCAAGTCCTTAGTAACTCGGGACCTTTCTGTTTTGCAGATTTTAATATACGTGGTAGACCTTATCATATGCTATCACGATCTGCCTTGAGGAGTGTGTGTGCCTGAGTGTATTTATTTCTGCATTCTATCTTAATATAAATGTGTTTGTTTAACAGACACTCTTACTTTGCTTGTGCAGAATTCACAAAACAATATTTTCCTATTTTTTGTGTGAGCAAACTGTCATGTCTTCTACTTTTCACTGCTTGAAGGGGGAGATTTCATTTCTGCACAACTCATAGTTAACAGTTGTAAGGAGGGAAAACATTCCTTGACATGTTAAATAACTTGTTAAGTATTCGGTTTCCGTACTCATGGGCTTCAAATACAATGGGCCCGATTCACAAAACTAACTTAAGACAAAATCCTAAACTTACTACTTTTGGTATTCACAGCATGCACTTACTACTTTTGGAATTCACAGAATGGATTTATGACTACTAACTTTACGTCTGCACTCAGGCCTGAGATTCCAGCCCAGAGGCGTAGCTTCCAGCCCGGAAGCGGAGCTTCCGGCTCAGAGGTGGGGATTCCGGCCGGTGGCGGAGATTTAGCCATGTCCAAAATCTCCACCTCTGGGCCAGAAGCTCTGCCTCCTGCCCGGAAGCTCTGCCTCTGAACCGGAAGCTCCGGCCCGAGTGCGGACTTAAAGTTAGTAGTCGTAAATCCATTCTGTGAATACCAAAAGTAGTAAGTGCATTCTGTGAATACCAAAAGTAGTAAGTGCATTCTGTGAATCCCAAAAGTAGTAAGTTTAGGATTTTGTCTTATGGTAGTTTTGTGACTCGGGCCCAAATTCTTCCAATGCTTTAAACAAAAGCATTGGGCTCAGCAAAATGTTGCGTTTTACCCAACTTTGGTTGTAAGTGGTCCCTGTAGAGGAGATTTGAATTTTAAGGTATGTAAGCTTCACCACTTAACAAGGAGTGAGAAAGAGAGAGGGAAATGATGCTCTAATGGATGAAAAGTCTTCAGCAGATATGCAGGAGTTGTTGCATTGCTCGGTAAGAAAGCAGCACAATGACATGATCCTGCAAGACCGACTAATTGATTAGGGATGTGTAAGAAACAATATTTTATTGATGTATTCTCTTCATTTTAATAATATTCATTATTAGTGAATTACCTATTATTACAATCCTAATGTGCATTAAAGTAGCATTAAATAAATACTTGTTATAATGAAATAGATAGGTGTGTGTGCTGATTTGTGGATCCCTGGGCATGGCTCCTTAGCTGAACCCTGCTAGCGATTCTCTGACAGGTCCTTCATGTTTCTAATATCCCTGCCAATTCTGTGACTTTAGCCCAAAGGAGGGAGTAGGAATTGCCCGTCTGTTATCATGTTTGTTTGCAGAAGCCACCTCTGTGTTTTGGCCTCTGAAGACTCAGGATACTTACTCGGTTTTGATCCAAAAAGAGGGGTCTCTCAACATTTCTACTTGATGTCTTCAATCATAGTGCAGAAATGTCTGCAGAGTCGATTGATCTTGCAGTAGGATGTGAGGATGAACTGGCAATGTATGCTGTGGGTACAAGGAAGGAATTCAACTGGGTCAATTGGTGTTACCTCTGGTTTGTGCCAAAAGGTGCTAATCCTGGAACACAGTAGTTCTCTGCAGTTCATGCCCTTTATAGAGTCCACATTGCAAGTCTTGGGGCCTGATTTATAGTTTTGTGTATGGGTACACTGTCACAAACGTGATGGATATCTCGTCCACCTATTTACAAGTGATTTGGGGTTTAATAATACCAGTGACACCTGCATTTATAGCAAAGGTGTACTGATTCTTAAAAAATAATAAATAAGAGCAGAGATAGAAATCCTCATGGTAGGTGCACCAGCAAAAGCATGGGAGGATAGCACCCAGGGACTTTCCCAAATATTAGTGTTTGCTTTTTCCAGGTGTTCTATTGCTGCCTCATCAGTTATTTCACAGGTTGCAATGGGGAATAATGTCATAATATTACATGTTTTCCCACTTCCCATGCGGCAACACTTGGGGCAGAGTTATGATTTTTAACACGATGCATTGCAGCACACAAGGTTGCTGTCCTGCATTGCAAAAGGGGAAGAAAGCATCACAGAGCCATATTTATAAAATATGCCTCCTGCATGAAAGCTCAAACAAGCTGCCTAGTTCCACACACAACCTTTGCACCAGGAGGAAAAGGCGTATATATGTGCTGTGTAGCAATGGATTTGTACTGGAATTATGCCCTTCCAGTACAAACTCCTATAGATAGACAAACTCTTAAACATCCAACACATTATGTGCATGCTGTCAAGCATATTATTTGAAATCGAAGCATGTACTTCCAGTAACAAATGCTATGCCTAGACAAAGACTTAGTCATCAAATTGTGTGTGTGCTATACAGTACAGCCAGCATACATGCAATATATGGAATGTTTAAATAAATGAAAACTGTTAGACCTGGCACCATTGGCGTGGTTCTCCCTTCCATTTTTCGCTGTTGTCTCCTCTGTTTCTGCTGGTATTAGATGCTCTGGGCGCTGTGCAACTGCCATTCAGTGCCACAGCACAAATGCTCCCTGTGTAAATATGACTGCGAATTGATATATACCTGATTGGCTTATTTGGTTTACCTATTAGTCCCTAGCAGTGTGGCCTGTGTGTGCCCCGGGCTGGTAACCCAAATGCTTCTGGTGGGCCTGCAGCGCTGGTTTGCGCCACCCACAGAAGCAGCTTGTAAAGTGTTCCTCAGACCTGCCACTGCAGTGTCTGCGTGCAGTCTAGAACTGCCATCTTGGCTGTGAAGTGCCTACACTTCCCAGCCCCTGAACCTTCCCTTAGCATCATATCAGTCACCCCTATGGTAGGTGCATTGTGTGTGTAAGGTAGGACATGGGTTGATATGTGTAGCATGTCCTAGTAGTGAATCACCTTCCATTTTGTTTTTCTAACAACCAAAAGGCAACTAGGACTAAGGGCGCTCAGCTGTGAGTATGGCTAAATTGTAATTTAAACGTAATTTTTCTAAAGATTGCTACAAGACTGGGAGGAGGGTTACCAAACTTCCTCAAGTAATCTCGGAAAACTCCAAGATATAATACAAAATTCTAAATCCTGTCGAGCAATCTAATTTCTATTGCTATATTTGTCAGCAACAGCA
This sequence comes from Lissotriton helveticus, assembly GCF_964261635.1. Lineage (NCBI taxonomy): Eukaryota > Metazoa > Chordata > Amphibia > Caudata > Salamandridae > Lissotriton > Lissotriton helveticus. Next base: position 408,907,025 of record NC_136065.1, read on the forward strand.
ATACAATAATATGAACCTAATCACATTAACAGCAAAAGAAATTTTTCATATAAATAGACAATTTCTCAACTGATCAATAGTCAATCACTGGGATCAAAAAATAATAACATAGGAGATTTCAATCCAAAGTTCTTTTCTGTTTAACGAGTTCTTTATTCACTCGAGGTTTTCCAAAGTTCCACGTTTTTCAAAGGTCAAATCAAAATTCAGATTTCACAACTTCATTATACATCAGCACCAGCCAACACGTGTTTCGTTGGGCAATTATCAATGCCAATCAACTTCATCAGGGCTGCAAGCCAAAGTAGTACAATATAATCAGATTTAAATATAATATGACTCCTTTAAAATTTCACTTGAGAAGAATTAAATTAAATTAAATACCAAAAAATATATAAAATCACCACCTAGGTGAAAATGTACACAGCGCCCTCATTAAAGTGACATATCTTGTGCACTAAAGGTGGATCCCAGTGTAGAAAAGTTAAATACAGAAAAACATTCTGTCATAGAGCCAAAGTCATGTATATCACAAAGTCATATTACCTTGAAAAAAAGATCAATGTCCTTCTAATATTTAGGAGTTTCTGCACTTATTTGGCCTTGAAAGCAACAATTCCTGGAATGATATAGGGAGGTTCTAAGCAATATCACCACTATAATATAATATGTATTCAATAATATCATAAACAACGTAACCTCATTCTATGTACAACTATTTACACCATGCGAAGCAAGTTAGAAATCTAAGAGGGAAACCTTTCCCTAAATTCTAAAGTAATAATAATCATCACCACTACAAAGACGATAAGTAATAAATTGTACCTTTCTCCGTTTTTCACTCCCTCCAATATTTATGATTTGGAAGTTATTTGCGCTCTAGTCAGTCTGGTAAGAGAAATCAAGGCATACATAATTCTGTTGATCTATTTAATAATGCACATCTTAGTATTAGTTACCCACACTGTCCCTTACCTAATATTTCTCTCGATCAGTGTCCCGCATTCTTATTACGCAGTGGAGGTAAACACGGTATCAGTGCACAGGGTCTGCGGGAGAAGAGCCACTAGTTACGGGGTCTTCCAGTATTAAGAGCAACAGTACTAGAGCAATAAATCGATATTATTAAGAGCAGCGGTACTGGAGCAGTTCTTACCAATATCTCTCTCCAGTATTCTATTCGGTGGATCCTCGCATGTCAGCTATCGGCGTGTTCAGTAGCCGCCATCTTTATAAAGTAGTGTCACATAAGACGCTTCAGTTACTACCACGAGTGTTAATAAACGGCCGCCATCTTAGAACATGTTTACAGCCATCAGTATTCTGTTTTAGTTCTACAATACGGACATCCTCTTATTATTATTTAAACTCCATTATTATCCCCATGTATATTAAACAAAACTATCTTATTTACCATAATAACACTATTATCAGGTGTCACAAAATCGATCGCGGTATGCCGGTTTTCCACCGCCATCTTAGAACAGTCAATGATTGCATGGGAGAGATATGTAAGAAAATTCGCAATTCTGAGTAATAACTCTATTCCTAACCATATTAGTAAAAAAAAGTATTATTCATTAATGAGCAATATAATAACTTTATAGTATCAATATAAGGTCGTATTAACGTAAACTATTAAATAATTTAACCACTGCTATTTATTAGAAATAAAACAAATAACTACATAATGGATCAATGTAACAGATTGAAAGATACATATTGAGTTCACTTATCTAGTTATGTGGTGATAGTGCGGTGAGCCTCCCGCGTCATTCCTAACTGAACATTAATAAAGTTCACACATTGACAAACATATGGGATCGTGGCATCAGCATTTGAGGTCCCCAGGAAATCATTATACAATAGCAAGTGTAACGTTTATAATATTTTAACACAATAATATGTATAAAAAATTATATATATACAAAAGAGCCAGAACAATTATGTTTAATCTAAACATCTGTTGTACACTCAATATAATTATTCTCCTAGGAAATATTGCAGTTCAGTATCAATATTAAGTCCTTCCTCTACAGCCCGAAGAACCATAATCCAGCGTGCCTCTCTTCGTCTCAGCTTCAATGTTCTATCTCCTCCACGTTTGTCTAGAACTACCTGTTCAATACCATGAAAAGAAAATCTATGATTCTTTTTATCATTACAATTTTGTATAGAATGCTTCCATTTTGTTTTTCACTGCTGCAAGGCTACCTGTTCTCCATAGGCTAGAATGGGCAGACTGGCTATTACATCTTATAGTCCTATCTGACTTAGGGAACATGGTAGAAATTCGAGTTTAGTATGCCTGAGCTCAGAGTAATAAAATACAACTTTTAGCAAAGTTGGCTTTAGTATTCTGTGTTTGAAAATACAACTTTTAGAAAGTAGGCCTTTTCTTTCCTAAGCCTCCAGTGTGCTCTGCTGTTATGTGTATTGGCTGTCTGAGTTTAGAGGGGCAAGGCAGACTGAGTCAGATAGCTCCATGACCTGAATTGGGCTTTGCCTGGCAAGGTGAATGCTGACTCCACCTCCTACTGGGCGTCCGATGGCAGACCCCCTCTTTCTGAAAGGAAGGATGCAGCCTGGTAAACAAAGTGCGCCAGGCCTGAGAAGTACTGGTTCTGGCTGGGTTCAGTGACTAGAGACTTTTGAGACCAAAGACTTTGGGGTATAAATATCTGTGCCCAAACCCCTGATTTTTGTATTGCTCCTGGATGTCAAGAGGAACCTCTGTCCGTGTTACTGAAGGAATCTGCGGGAGAGGACTGTCCTTGTGCTTGCGTACTGTTTCTTGGATTAGCCTGCAGTAATTCCCCTTGGACTTGGAAGAAGAGGGAAAAGGACTTTTGAGAGACTTTTATTATGCTAAGCAATCACCCAAGGGCTAGAAGAGAGCTAGCCTCCTGCTGGAGTCACAAGCACATCTGACTCCCCCACCAGCCTTCTGATTCCTCCCAGTGAGGATTTCTATCTGCGGGTGATGCCCCTGTGAGTTCCAGGGCCTCTAGTTCGACTACAGAGAAGAGAGTGCTGAAATCATCGCTAACGCCCGTTTGCGAGCTGCCGCAGCTGAAGGGCGTAAGGAAAATCATCGCTCTGCTGCCGCCGAGCGCTCGCAAACCAAAGATCATCATATCGCACGCTTGTGGGCCACAAAGTGCTCTCTACCCCCGAGATCATCGCATAGGACATTTGCGGGTTTTCGCAGACTCACTAACCCCGGATCATCGCCTCGAGATCGTCGCATCACGACATCGCAGAGCGGCCTCCGAGCGTCCGCCATTTTCCTTGCACCGCACCCGGATCGTCTCTCCCTCGCGGGGCACCATTTTCTTTAGTCGCAACCCGATTGCACATGCAACAGGATCAGCGCATCATCCTCCCTCGCGGCAAGGATTCAACGCACTGCTGGCCTAGCGTGTAGAAGTCTGTCGCTTTGTCCCGCCCGCACCCACAGACTGGTGCATCATCCTCCCTTGCGGCCAGGATTCAATGCATCGCCGGCCTCGCTACAGCTCCTTTGAGACATTTTGCTTGTTTTGCTACGAAATCCAGGTACTTCGTAAGTAAAAGGGTTGCAGAGACACCTGCTTTGAACTAAGCCCCTATTTGAACACTTTGAACTCTTTTTCCAGCTTTCCAAGAGTACCCCCTTTTTCACTATTGTGGCTTTTTACCGTTATTGGTCTTCTGTTAAGTCTATATATAAAGATACTTATTTTTTATAACTACTTGTGTGGTGTCCCTTTGTAGTGTCCTTCACTGTGTTACTGTGTATTATCAAAAATGCTTTACACACTGCCTCTGAGATAAGCCTAGCTGCTCGTGCCACATTACCACAGGGTTGAACAGGGGCTATCAAAGGGTGTAGCCCCCTTACTCTGACTTAGGGAGAAGGGTCCCTACTTGGACTGTGGCTAGCCACTGCCAACTAGAGGGAGCAGACCCCGAGCCTACTGGGGAGCAGAGTGCCAGCCTGGGGGACCCACCTGAGCTGACCCATTGACAGCAGGAAGGAGGGCCCACCAGGGGGGAGTTTTGTGAGCAGCAAATAGTTTGCCCTTCTCTTGAGTGTATGCGGAAACAGGCTGCAGCCCAGGCAGCAGGTGACCAGTCTGGTTCACATCTGATTTATTGGGAGAACGGTCTCCTGTATAGCGAGCCTAAAGCTGCTGAGCTGAGGTCAGCCCATGTGCTGGTGGTGCCCGCATGCTTTAGAGCCTTCCTACTGAGGTTGGCTCATGACATTCTCTTGGCAAGACCTTTGGAAGGCTGGTCACCCACTTTTATTGGCCCCAGATGTGCAAGAGTTCAGACACTCATTGAAGGATATGTGAGACTTGCCAGGCAAGTGGGAAGAGTGGGGTGAAGATCAAGGCTCCACTCCAGCCCTTTCCAGTTGTTAGTACCCCAATTGAGCTTTTGGGCATTGACATTGTGGGGCCTCTGTACCCCAGGACAGCAATGGGCAACATGTTTATCCTGGTCCTGGTGGACCATGCCACCCGGTACCCTGAAGCCATCCCACTCAGGACGGTGACGGCCCCCGTGGTGGGCCGTGCACTTATGGGGATTTTTGCCCGCGTGGGGTTCCCCAGAGAGGTGGTGTCTGACAGGGGAACCAATTTAATCTCCCAGTACATGAAGTCCCTGTGGAAGGAGTGTGTGGTAACCTATAGGTTTACCACTCCTGACCACCCCCAAGGTAATGGTCTGGTTGAAAGGTTCAACCGGACCTTGAAGGACATGATTATGGGCCTAGAAGAGCCCCTGAGGCGTAAGTGGGACGTCCTCTTGCCATGTTTGTTGTTTGCCTACCTCGAGGTGCCACAAAAGTCCTTAGGGTTCAGTCCCTTTGAACTGCTCTATGGCCATCTGGTAAGATGGCCTCTGAGTCTGGTCAAGGAAGGCTGGGAGCAATGCCTTCAGGAACCAAACTTGGCGTTTCATAAAAATTGCTGAGGCAAATCCGGAAGCCAGTCAGGAGGAAATGAAACGCTGGCACGACCAGAACACCACTCTGGTCGAGTTTCCACCTGGTCAGAAGGTTTGGGTACTGGCCCCTGTGGAGCCTGGTGCGCTCCAAGATAAAGTGGGCCGGTCCCTTTGAGGTGGTGGAGCGCAAAAGTCCAGTTACCTTCTTGGTGAACTTTCAGTCTCCCAGGAACCCCTTGCGGTTCCTGCATGTGAACCGCCTGAAGCCCCACTTTGCGAGGTCTGAAGTGGGCATGCTTCTTGCCACATATGCTGGAATGGAGGAGGAGAGTGAGCCTCTTCCTGACCTCTTGTGTGCAGGTGAGAAGGATGGGTCAGTGGAGGGTGTGGTCCTCTCCACAACACTGACCCCCAAACAGCAGAGAGATTGTCACCAGCTTTTGGGGCAATTTTTTGATTTGTTTTCCCTGGTGCCTGGTGTCACTGAGTGGTGCATCCATGATGTGGACACCGGAGACAGTCCTCCTGTCAAGCACAAGGCTTACCGAGTGACTGACTGGGTCAGGGCCTACATTAAGGAGGAGGTCTCCAAAATGTTTGCCCTAGGGGTGATTGAGTCCTCTAGCAGCCCATGGTCCAGCCCTGTGGTCTGGGTACCAAAAGCTGCTGCGCCAGGTGCCACCCCTGAATTCAGATTCTGTGTGGACTACCGAGGTCTCAATTCGGTCTCAAAGACCAACGTGCACCCATCCCCAGAGCTGATGAGCTCATAGATCGGTTGGGGGCTGCCCGGTACCTCAGCATGTTTGATCTAACATCTGGGTACTGGCAGATCGCCTTAACTGATGGGGCCAAGGAGAGGTCAGAATTCTCAACACCAGATGGGCACTTCCAGTTCCGTGTGATGCCCTTTGAAATGAAGAATGCCCCTGCCACCTTTCAGAGGTTGGTCAACCAGGTGTTTTGGCTGGGCTGGAGGATTTCAGTGCCGCCTACCTGGACGACATTGTAGTGTTTAGTTCCTCCTGGGAGGACCACTTGTGCCACCCCTGGGAAGTGTTGATGGCGCTGCGCAGAGCATGCCTCACAATCAAGGCCAGTAAGTGCCAGATTGGGCAGGGGTCTGTGGTGTATTTGGGACACCAGGTTGGGAGCGGCCAGGTGGCACCCCTACAGCCTAAGATTGAAACCATCCTGGCATGGGAGCCCCCCAGGACCCAGACCCAGGTGAGAGCCTTCCTAGGTCTCATGGGTTATTACAGGAGGTTTGTCAAGGGGTATGGCAACATTGTTGCAGCCTTGACTGAGCTGAATTCCAAGAAGCAGCCAAAGATTGTGAATTGGACTGACGCCTGTCAGAAAGCTTATGATGCCCTCAAGACTGCCATGTGTACAGCACCCGTCCTCCAGGCGCCCAATTTTGCTAAGGAATTTCTTGTCCAGACAGACCCTTCAGAGCATGGGGTGGGGGCTGTTCTGTCACAGATCAATGAGGAGGGACTAGACCAACCTGTAGCCTTCATCAGTAGGAGGTTACTTCCCCAGGAACAGAGCGTGAGGCATTTGCTGTGGTCTGGGCACTGAAGAAGCTGGGACCATACCTGTTTGAGACTCACTTCCGGGTTCAGACAGACCACAGGCCCCTCAGATGTGTGATGCAGATGAGGGGTGAGAATCCCAAGTTGATGAAGTGGTCCATTTCCCTACAGGGTGTGGATTTCACAGTGGAACACCGCCCTGGCACCGAACACGCCAATGCTGATGGTCTGTCCAGATGTATCCGCCCTAGTGAAGAGAACCCCCAAGGAGATGGGTAGTTCTCCCCAAATTACAGCTGGGGGGGACACGTGTGCCATTCAGTGCCACAGCGCAAATGTTCCCTGTGTAAATATAAATGCGAATTGGTATATCCCTGATTGGCTTATTTGTTTTTACCAGTTAGTCGCTAATAGTGGGGCGTTTGTGCCCAGGGATGGTAACCCAAATGCTGCTGGTGGGCTTGCAGCGCTGGTTTGCGCCACCCACAGAAGCAGCTTGTAAAGTGTTCCTCAGACCTGCCATTGCAGTGTCTGCGTGCAGTCTAGAACTGTAAAATCAAAAATTCCCTTGGCAAGATTACTAACTAGTCAGGCCCAAATGTTAATATTGGACATTTCTATTGGACAAATATGACAAAACAAAACAAAACATATAACACTCTGAGCACAGGGAACAACGGTTTCTAAGAAGTTGGCACCGTGCAAGACTGTAAATTTAAAAGAAACAAAACATTGAAAAAAAGCATTATTAAAAGCAGATTTCTATCCCGCACAATCCCTTAACAGTGGTATGAGTGGAAGTAACAAAAAGAAGACACTCAGATTCACCAAAACCTTATGATGTGGTGTTCGAAAATTCAGAAGAACTTCGAAAATAATATGAGATAAGGACGTTTTACCACAAGGCAACCATCCAGTGCCGTCTATTAGGAGAGATTTTAAATCCAGTCTTGAGAAAGATGGCAGAATATTGAAAGATAAGCCATCGAAACGCGTCGACGCCAAACAAATTGCACAATTGAGTAATCAAGCTTATCCTGTGTATTGCAAGAATTAAATGTGTCCAGGATTGGGTTTTTGAATTTTTGATACTTGATGTGCAAGTCTTGATGACAAAATACACTGTCTTTTGTTCGTCTCTCCCCCTCTTTGTGTTCTTATAATTGACAAATTGTATGGTATTGTCTTTTTTAGGTTGGTATCTTATGTTCACAATTTTTATGTGATTTAGAACTGTGACAATTTTTAGTATAATATGCCAATGGAATGTTAAATTGTTTTACTGTGTATTTTTTGTGTTTTTAATATAATAATAAATTTGGTATAATTTTTACACATACATATATGTTTTGTCATATTTGTCCAATAGAAATGTCCAATATTGACATTTGGGCCTGACTAGTTAGTAATCTTGCCAGGGGAATTTTTGATTTTACTGTTGAAAAGTACCCTATTCCCCTGGTGTAGGGGGTCTCTCTCGGTTATATCTAACATGCAGTCTAGAACTGCCATCTTGGCTGTGAAGTGCCCACACTTCCCAGCCCCTGAACCTTCCCTTAGCATCATGTCAGTCACCCCTATAGTAGGTGCATTGTGTGTGTAAGGTAGGACATGGCTTGATATGTGTAGCATGTCCTAGTAGTGAATCACCCTCCATTTTGTTTTTCACTGCTGCAAGGCTACCTGTTCTCCATAGGCTAGAATGTGCAGACTGGCTATTACATCTTATAGTCCTATCTGACTCAGGGAACATGGTAGAAATTCGAGTTTAGTATGCCTGAGCTCAGAGTAATAAAATGCATCTTCTAGCAAAGTTGGTTTTAGTATTCTGTGTTTGAAAATAGCACTTTTAGAAAGTAGGTCTTTTCTTGCCTAAGCCTCCAGTGTGCTCTGTTGTTATGTATATTGGCTGTCTGGGTTTAGAGGGGCAAGGCAGGCTGAGTCAGACCTGGGTTGAATAGAGAAATCTGCATTGAGTGCTGGGGAGGGGTAGCTCCTTGACCTGAATAGGGCTGTGCCTGGCAAGGTGAATGCTGGCTCCACCTCCTACTGGGCTTCTGATGGCAGACCCCCTCTTTCTGAAAGGAAGGATGCAGCCTGGTAAACAAAGTGCTCCAGGCCTGAGCAGAACTGGTTCTGGCTGGGTTCAGTGACTAAAGACTTTTGAGAACAAAGACTTTTGGGGTATAAATATCTGTGCCCAAACCCCTGATTTGTTTTGTATTGCTCCTGGATGTCAAGAGGAACCTCTGTCCGTGTTACTGAAGGAATCTGCAGGAGAGGACTGTCCTTGTGCTTGTGTGCTGTTTCTTGGAATGGCCTGCAGTAATTCCCCTTGGACTTGGAAGAAGAGGGAAAAGGACTTTTAAGAGACTTTTATTTTGCTAAGCAATCACCCAAGGGCTAGAAGAGAGCTAACCTCCTGCTGGAGTCACAGGCACATATGACTGCCCCACCAGCCTCCTGATTGCTCCCAGTGAGGATTTCTATCTGCAGGTGATGACCCTGTGAGTTCCAGGGCCTCTAGTTCTACTACAGAGAAGAGAGTGCTGAAATCATCGCTAACGCCCGTTTGCGAGCCGCCTCAGCTGAAGAGCGTAAGGAAAATCATTGCGCTGCTGCCGCCGAGCGCTCGCAAACCAAAGATCATCGCATCACCCGATTGCGGGCCACAAAGTGCTCGCTAACCCCTGAGACCATCGCATCGCACGTTTGCGGGCTTTTCAAAGGCTTGCTAACCCCGGATCATCATCTCGAGATCGTCGCATCACGACATCGCAGAGCGGCCGCCGAGCGTCCGCCATTTTCCTTGCATCGCACCCGGATCGTCGCTCCCTCGCGGGGTGCCATTTTCTTTCATCGCAACCAGATCGCACACGCAACTGGATCAGCGCATCATCCTCCCTTGCAGCAAGGATTCAACGCATTGCTGGCCTAGCGTGAAGAAGTCTGTCGCTTTGTCCCGCCAACACCCGCAGACTGGCGCAAAATCCTCCCTTGCGGCGAGGATTCAATGCATCGCGGGCCTCGCTACAGCTCCTTTGAGACATTTTGTTTGTTTTGCTACGAAATCCAGGTACTTCGTAAGTAAAGAGGGTTGCAGGGACACCTGCTTTAAACTAAGTCCCTATTTGAACACTTTGAACTCTTTTTCCAGCTTTCCAAGAGTACCCCCTTTTTCAGTATTGTGACTTTTTACCGTTATTGGTCTTGTGTTAAGTCTATATATAAAGATACTTATTTTTTATAACTACTTGTGTGGTGTCCCTTTTTAGTGTCCTTCATTGTGTTACTGTGTATGATCATAAATGCTTTACACACTGCCTCTGAGATAAGCCTAGCTGCTCGTGCTACGTTACCACAGGATTGAGCAGGGGCTATCAAAGGGTGTAGCCCCCTTACCCTGACTTAGGAAGAAGGGCCCCTACTTGGACTGTGGCTAGCCACTGCCAACTAGAGACCCCCATTTCTAACAAAAACATTTCTCCTTCTTTGTGCCTCCTTCAAGGGGGCATTATTTTATTTTGCACAAAGTCCAGCCCAGTCTGGCTTTCTCAGTAGATTAGGCTTTGAGTCACAATCTATGGATGCATGCAGCGATCAACTCAAATTCCACCTAAGTAATCCCTCCTTGATGCAAAGTGGCAAAAAGCAACCCTGAGCTTATTTTTGCAGAGAAAAAGGTAACTTTCCAGCACAAGTGACCTTTTGTCCTGGAAAGTAAATACTTTTGCTAGAGTTTGCGCTGCTTCGTGTCACTTTGTGTAACTTTGCCCTGACTCAAACTCTCAGTAAATCTGACCCACTGTTTCATGACTGTAGCACACCATGAAATTGAGTGGAAGGTGAAGGTAACTTTATCTTATTGATGTACAAGTTGTGAGTATGCTTGAAAAAACATTTAGGGGCTTATTTACAAGTAGTAAACGCTGCCAGAATGTCACTTTTTCTGACGTTAAGGTGGCGTTAACTCCTTCGCCTTATTTACAAGGTGGCACTGAGCCACTTAGTGTGGCTTAACGCCGCCTTGTAAATAATACCCTTATTCACGCAGCACTTAGCATGAAAGGAGCGTGCAATAGGCATTTCGCCGGAACACCCATTGCTGTTTGATGCTGCCCAATATTTACAAGTTAAGGGGGAGCTCCAAAAATATCGCGAGGGAATACCTGGTCTCAAGCAGGCAATCTTTTCCGGAGTTCTGCTGTTGGAAAGACCAAAATACAAGGAGAAATAAACATTTCTCCTTGTATTTTGCTCTTTCCAACAGCAAAACTCCGGAAAAGATTGTTTATGTGCAGTAATCACAGCTGCAGCGCAGGCACCCTTGCAACATGGAGCTAGGCAGCTTCTTAAGCATCAGCGCCAGGTGATACTCTGCATTCTTGCAAATACGGTGCATTCCTGCGTTTTGAAACTGATAGAGCTTGACGTGACCAATTTTGGCTTAACACCGCGCTCTGACAGTTTCTTATGCATATGCCCCTTAGTTTCTATTATATCAATCTTGTATCCGAAGCTGTGATTGCTCAATAGATTTAGGTGCCTGCTGCACGGATCTCTGTGCAGTCTGCTAGTCAGAGACCTAAATCACGGCAGATTGACTGTGAATTCGATCTAGATCGGTAGTAAAACTATGTGACATCATGTACAGCACCACACAACTGTACAACAGAACGCTTTATTCAACCAGTGCCTTTGGTGTTCAGCAGTGCCACACATTACAATTTCGAGTACAAAGCAGCAGTATCTTCCCAATGTCGCATTCATTTTTAAAGACCCTGTACCTCGGTTTACTCGAGATGTCTGCACGAGTTGCGCTATGATATTTATTCCTTTGAATTATTCCTGAAATCCAGCCCGAATATAAATATTTCATGACGGAAGGATGACATTTCCAAGAGATTCTGATTGGTAACGCGTGTAATTATTCAGTCCCTGCGTGCAATTTAGCCATGAAGGGATGCACGCGGCAGCCTCCTTCGCGCGCGTTCTCCAGCAATTGGGTGTAGGATTTCAATATTTATATGTGCTTCTGCAAGAAGCTACACATAATTTAGCATATTTTCCACAGCGTTTGACAGTAAAGAAATTCACGCAGTCTCAGGTTACCCACCTTTAAGTTATTAAATAAGTCACCTGACTCATTTTACTAATACCAATTGAAGATACGTATTGCAAGGCTTCTGTGTGGCTGCCAATAAAATGTGCTCATTCCGTTTCCTGGGCCTCTCTGCTTTTGAGGTGACTTCCATTTATAGTTTTTAAAGGTCCTCACTATTTTGAAGCATGCCCTTTCCGAATGCAAATAAAAGTTATCGCCATCAGCATATATGCTAATAATGCGCTCTCAAAACATTCACCTTTGTCGACAGCCTCAGGTTTCAACAATTGTGGGGGCAGGCAGCAGTCACAGGTGGCACACGCACAGCTTACTGGCCATTGGATGAATACGGTTATAGTAGTATTTACTGATAAATAAAAAATGCATTATAGACAGGCCAAAATAAGTATTATTTATTCTTGTTCACTTTTTATGTATGTATTTCTAAAGAACACGTTCACACCTGGGCATCATGGCCATACGTATGCAGGAGAGAGGTGTAGAGGTCTGATTTGCCGCTCGGCAAGGTTCGTGCTATGTAAATATAACATACATGGGAAGGGCCAAAACTGTGAAGCAGGAGTGCCAGGAAAGATTCGTTTTCAGCGCACTGAGGAAGTTAAGACAGCCCCCAGCCATCCCAAGTTCAAAGGGGGATCGTTCTAAGGTTAGGGCAGTGCTCATGTTGTAAAACAAAAAGTGCTCTACCCTTCTCAGGAAGCCACTGCGTCCTTCACCATCCATTGACCCTGCTAGCGATGCCAATGCCAGTACCATCACAAGTACTAACCACCGGACTCTTACAAGTTTGACAATTCCGTCTAATCCAGGCCACCCAAAGTTATAAGAATGGTGTGGATAGCAGGTATTCATTTTTTTTTGTGTTGAATTTTTTCATTGAATTTTACAATGAAAATACATCATGAGAATAAAGACAAGAAAGCAAGACAATTGATAATAAATAAATGACAAAATCTGAAAAATAAAAAGGCAGCAATTGATACGTGACAATTGTTATTTTAATAAATCATGCATAAATAACATATAAGTATAAGTATATTACGAATAAATATTTAAATAATTGAATAGACCAATGGAACAAAAGTAAGCAAGTAAATAGAAGAAGGAAAAGACAACGGGGAGGGAAGAAAGTTGTATAAAGAGTGAGAATTAACAAATATGTAGATAACATAGATAGATGCTGTCACAGGGTAGTACTTACCTTGCAAAAATGGAAACAAAATATAATGGGGATAAAAAGCATATCATAATGTAAAATGTAAGAAGAGAAGAAGAGTATAAAACAGGTGGAAAAATGCATGAAAATGTAGGAGAATGAAAATGTAGGGGAATGAGCCAGGATACGAAGAAGAGAGGAAGAGAAGTAGAGAGGAAAAGAATGAAAAAGGCAGAATAAATCATAAAATAGATGAACACGGATGTATAAAAGAAATTAGTCTACTTGAGTAGGTGTGTTAGGAGAAGTGAGAGAGACAGAAGGATCAACAACTTTGGTTTTTAGGAAGGGTGACCACGTCTGAAGAAATATATCAGCTTGATCTTGAAGATCATAGATTGTCCTTTCGTGTGAAGCCGTTTGTATCATGGCTACCAACCATTCTTCCTGTGAGGATGGCGAAGATGGTTTTCAATGATGTAAAGTACATATTTTAGCTGTGGCCAATGCAGTGTGGAAGAGACGATGCTGTGGATTGGGGAGCTTTGGGGAATGTCGTAAATCATGTAAGAGGATATTGACTGGTGTGAGTGAAAGTGTAGGGGCATTATGGAGTACGTGGTAGCACCAATATAATTCCAAAAACATTGTATACTTGGATATTCACAAACAATGTGAGTTATATCACAGCCAGAATTGGAACATCTCCAGCAGGTGGTATGGGGAAGTACACCAGCTTTATGTAATTTGAATGGAGACCAGTGCCAATCATGTATGATTTTGAATAAACAGAATTCGAGCCTTACTTCATGAGCTCCTTTATGTATATTCTCTAGAAGCTGTTTCCATTCAGTGTCTGTATAAGAGGCTGATAAACGAGATTGCCATTTACAATGAAGATCATGAGAGAGGGGTTTAGAAAAAAGATGAGATGTAAAGGTTTTGTAGAGACCGGAAGTCACTCCTTTAAGTTTTCCCCATGTATTTAAATAGGACAATATTGGAGAAGCATGCAGTGACCAAGGGGGTGGTCCTAAATGGTTCTTTTGGAGCTGAAAATACTTGGAAAAGTGTTATGTAGGAAGGTTAAATTCCGCACTTAGTTGTGGAAACGATTTGAAGTCGCCATTATGGAAGAGTTGATCCGGGCAATGAATGCCTGCTGTTTGCCCCACAGCCCAAGATAGAGTGCAACCATTAATACGGATACCTGAATTATTCCAAAGAGGGGCCTTGCTATGAATACATGAGTTGGAACCTAATAAACGATGGCCCCTCTGCCAAGATTTATGCATAGCAGATAAAATTGGGTTTTTAGAGTCAAAATGACTAGTACCACTACCATATAAAAGAGAAAGACCTGAATCTGTGGACAGAAGATGACGTTCTATATGAACCCATTGTGGAACATATTTGATTCCAGGCAACAAATAAGAAAGTTGGGAGATGTGCAATGCTAGGGAATAATGTTCAATTGATGGGAGATCAGCTCCCCCATATAATTGATGAGCCTTCAACTTTGTTATAGCAAGACGAGGTTTACACGAACCCCAAATAAAATTTTTAATCTTGGAATCTATTGATTGGAGCAGGGATAAGGGAATCTGGATGGGAAGCATGCCCAAAATATAGATAAATCTCGGAAGAGTGACCATTTTAATAGCTTGTACTCTACCCCAGCGGGAAAGCTCCAAGGCCTTCCATTTGTCTAAGTCACGCTGCATTCGAGAAATGAGAGGGGTTATGTTATCTGTTACCATTTCCTCTAAACCTTTATTAACTAAAATGCCTAAATACATAAGACGTGAGGGTTGCCAATGAAAAGGAAATCCGTGTATTGCTGCTTTCATAGTTCCATTAGAAATTGGTAGCGCCTCACTATTGTCCCAATCGATCTTGTAACCCGAGAAAGAAGAAAAGTCATTGATGATTTGAAGAAGAGACGAAAGAGATTGGGGGAGGTGAGTAAGAGTAAGTAAGATATCATCAGCTTATAGGTAGATTTTAGAATGTCGAATTGGAAGATGAACATATGCAATTTCATCAGATTGACAAATGGTGGCAGCTAATGCCTCCATAGCGAAGAGGAAAAGAAGGGGGGGATAGTGGGCAACCTTGGCGTGTCTCTCTCAGAATCAGGAATGTGTCAGACAAAAACCCACCACAATTCACCTGGGCAGAAGGATTATCGTACAATAAACATACTTTATAATAAATTGTTTACCCAAAGGTAGTCCCATTCAATACAGTCAAAAGTTTTTCCTGCATCCAACGAAAGAGCTGGTGCATCATCTGAGAGGTGTTTAGCCGACCACAGTGTATGGGCTAATGTGCGAAGATGATTCCGAGAGGAACGCTCCGGGAAACAAACAACTTGAGTATGATGTATCAAGGAAGGTAAAACTTTACGGAGACGGGACGCTAGAATGCTAGCTAAGATTTTAATATCGGAATTTAATAATGAAATGGGACAATAATTGCTGCATAACAGGGGATCTTTACAGGGTTTGGGTAAGACAGCAATAATAGCTTTGTTGGAGAGAGGACCTAATTAAGATACATTATCCGCCTCCTGTAATGCAGCATGTAAAGTATCAATAACATTGTGACCTGCCCATCTATAAAATTTGGTAGGGAATCCATCTCCACCAGGAGCTGTGTGACAGGGCAGGGCAGCTATAGCACGAGAAATCTCATCTTTAGCGATTTCACCTTCAAGTAGGGCTCTACCGTCTGAGAGACAGGGGAGATACACCTTAGTAAGAAATGTAGACATCTTATCCAAGTCTTTATGATTATCTGGAATGTAAACAGATTGATAAAAGGAGGCAAACTTGTTGACAATGTTTTGAGGTCTTATACACAAATCTCCTTGTGCTGTCCGAATGGCCGGGATAGCCATAGCTGCCTCTCTCTGGCATAATTAGGCAGCTAATAATCTTTCCGCCTTTTCACCCTGCTCGTAATGCTGTCCCTTCATTTTCTGGGAAACACTCTCTGCTTTGGATGTGAAAAGGCTATTTAGGGCCATGCAAGCTTGTTCAAGTGATTTACGATTTTGCAACATTGGGAATAATGTGTACAAGCGAGAGTGAGATTGAATATCTTGTTCGAGTTCAGTTTGTCGCTTAGCGTTTTGTTTAGTAAAAAGTGCTGCATCGTGCATTAATTGACCCCTAAGAGTGGCTTTAGCTGCAGCCAAATGGTCCTGCTGGAAGCTACAGAGCCCTGATTAGTGGAAAGATAATCTTGGAGGTGTGATTGCAATTGAAACTTGCCATTTGGAGTTCTATGACGTTGTATGCTCATGCAGCAGGGTTTGCATCCTGATCTAGAGAGCCCCAGGTCAAGGGATAGTAGGACAGGGGTATGGTCAGGCAGAGCAATTTCCAGGATGCGAGATTCTGTGACCAACTGAACAACTTTCAGGGATGCCAAAAAATAATCTAAATGAGAGAATGTGCCGTGGGCAGAAGAAAAGAAGGTGTATTCTGTATCTGTTGGATGACTAAGACGCCAATGGTCAACTAATCCATTATCCGAAATTATGTCCCCTAATAAAGCCCTATCTCATGCGTTTCCCCTGTCTAATGGAGCTGTTTTGATCTAGAATGGGATCTTGCGTCAGATTCCAATCTTCACCAATTAGATATTGTGATGCATTCATTTCTGTTAATAGACGGGACAACTGAAGAAAGAATGACTTTTTGGTACCTGTAGCAGCATAGACAGATCTTACAAATTTGTGTGAGTCTCCAATTCACAGTTTAGCAAATACATAACGTCCATCCGGATCTGACCATGTTTAAAGACAGTAACAGGGAGTGATTTGTGAATAAGGATTGCAACTCCACATTTGCGGGAAGGACCAGCGTCAGCCACTTCACCCTTTTTAATGCTACTGTGAATGACCTTTCCCACCCAATCTCTGCATAGCTTATCAAATTCTAATGTGTCTAAATGATTTTTTTGCAGCAGGGCCACATCCACATGTTTGGACTGGAGATAAGAGATTACTTTCTTCCGTTTAATGTAATGGGTGAGACCATGTACATTCCATGTGATTGTACATAAAGGGTGTGTATTTGTCAGGAGAAAGTAATTCCAATATCAATGGGAGAAAATTGATGAAACAATAAGCAATATCTTTAGCTAAATGAAAAGAGCGAACAATTTGAAATATAAGGAGGAAGAGGAGATAGGAAAGAGGTACCCTTGCTCAGCACAAAAACATCAATATGTTATTTAATAGGAACAATCAGGAGTAAAGAAATAAAATTAGACAAATAATACAGTATAAGACAGTGCAGTAAGATGTTGTTTATATGTTGGGAGTAGAATAAGGAGAAGAGGGAAGGGATGAGGGTATAGTCAAAGTAAAATTAGAGAAGAGGGTACAGATAAAAGAAAGTTGGGGATCCTAAACTGTCAACCGCTGGCCTGGGCACACTAGGGCGCCGCCGTGGGGGAGGACCCCGTTGGAGAATAGAAAAAATTAGGAGGGCGGATGATAGTATAAGGTAAAAAGCCCGTGATAGCATATTGGTAAAGACTCATGAATACGATAGAAGATATCAGAAGAGTGATTAAGAACAAAATGAGAATTTAGCAGCTATAGAATATTCCATAATGAGAAGAGAGAGACTAACAATAAAATGACAAATACTAGCCTAAAAGAGTATACATTGTGCATATAAATAGGCATGAAATGGAATTAAACCATTATATGTATAGCATTAAAAATGAGAAATATATAGTCAGATAATTAAATATCAGGATAACTATATTAAAATATGGCATATGGTAACATGCTATAACTTACAATATTTAGAGTAATAGAGGAAAATCTTATTAAAATAAAACAACAAGAAAATAAAAGAGAAAGTAATGCAATGGCTATAATATGTTGGAAAAGTAGGCGATTATTATAAGAGAAGAAAGCATCTTAAATAGAGATTTGAATGAATAGAGAGTAAAGTAATAAAACGGACTGGAATTCATACGATAGAAGATATTAGAAGAGTGATTAAGAACAAAGTGAGAATTTAGAAGCTATAGAATATTCCATAGTGAGAAGAGAGACTAACAATAAAACTACATATACTAGCCTAAAAGAGTATACATTGTGCATATAAATAGGCATGAAATGATATTAAATCATTATATGTATAGCATTAAAAATGAGAAATATATAGTCAGATAATTAAATATCAGGATAACTATATTCAAATATGGCATATGGTAACATGTTATAACTTGCAATATTTAGAGTAGTAGATTAAAATCCTATTGAAATACAACAGGAAGAATATAAAAGAGAAAGTAATGCAATGTACTATAATATGTTGGAAAAGTAGGTGAATATTATAAGAGACGAAAGCATCATAAATAGAGAGTAAAGTAATACAACTGACTATAATTCATCTAAAAATGTTTGAATATCATAACATGCAGAGGCAAACACATTAATTCTAGTATTAATATCAACAAATGAAGACCAAGAATAAATACGAGGTCTACTATTAACTATATCTTGGCATATGGGTAACCAATTAAATAACAGAAAGTTGTTCAATCCGTGTCTGAGGAAGTTTTAAGAGGAGACCTGGATTTATCTCTCTGCTGCTCTTGTGTGAAAATAGAGACAGATTGTAGAGCTGAATTTTTATCTTCTTGGGAGCAGTTGGGCCTTTCCAAATCTCTACCACGGTGCCTAGAGTTACTAAGATTTCGTCGTCTGTACTCCAGTGGCTGCGGGGAGAAAGAAGAGGATGATTGAAATTGGTCATGTTGTGAAGGTTGCATTTCCATGTCTTAAGGTTTGATACTGTCTGGAAATGTCCGTAGATGTTAGGATCATAGAAGTCTTTAGCATCTCAGTTTCTGGTGATTAGAAACCGTGCAGGCTCAAACAAACCATATTTGATGTCTAGCTTTGTCAATTGAGATCGCATGGAGAGAAATGCTTTCCGTCGTTCATTTGTTTCCTTAGAAAAATCAGCTGCCATGTGGATTAGATGACCCTCAAACGAGAAGGAGCCTTGTGAGTGAGCTGCAGCCAATACTTGTCTTGTCTGCTCATGATGAAGACAATAGGCAATAATCGGTCTCGGACACGCCGCAGGGTCTTTACGGGGGGGTGGCCAATTCTGTGAGCTTGTTGGATTTTTAGAGGTGTCGTGAAACAAATGCTAGTCAGGTTTGGGAGGATATCGCAAGGAAATGATCTAGTGTTTTGGCCTTCAATATGTTCCGGAAACCCAAAGAAGCGGATGTTATCTCTCCTACTGCGGTCTTCCAAGTCAATGATTTTGCTGTGAAGGAAGAGAAGATCTTGGTCTTTGTTTTGAATTGAGTCAAGACGATTTTCCATTATGTAGATCCTAGAGTCAAGACCTTCAATTCTGATGTGAAAGCTTGCAATGTCTGCTTTGATTGACTTAGTCTCTTCAGCCAAAGATGTGACATCCATACCTTCCAACCGGCGACTGACCACAGAAATCTCATGTAGTATACGTTGCATGGTATCCGCTGATGCATGTGTAGTAGCAGAAGGTGAAGTCTGAGGCAAATTGGATGAAGATGATGTATTTCCTTTCGTTGGCATGGTGTTAGGTTGTTTGAGAACTTCTGTGGAAAATGACTAAAATCGGTATACATAAGCGGCGTTCATTTATGTTCACCACAGCCACTGTTGAAAGTAGAGCGACAACCATGAAAACAGTAGCCACGCCATCTTGTCCCTTTTAGGCCCCATCGCGAAAGTAGGTGGCAGCCATTTTTGTGTCACGACCTCTCTGCCCACTGCCAATAGCCTGCGCGCCTCTCCCCCTCACACCCCAGCCTCGCAAGCATTCCCCCGCGCCCCGACAGCCCCCGGTTTCTCCTGCTTGGGCCATAAGCGCACCTCTAGCGCGACCCTGTCTCTGAGCCACATCCCGTGCTGAACCCCCTCGCTCTTTCATCTCATTCAAAGAACAGGCCCCTTTTTGATAACCTCTTCCTCCCTGCCCGATTGTCCAGCCCGATCCCAGGCCATCACCTAGCCCGACAGATGCAGTTTATTGCCCCCTACAGTAGGACCTCACCTCACATCAAAGGAGCGGTGGTTAATCAATACCCTCACACCTCCAGATCCGACCGATCGCCCACTTTCCCGTTCCCAGCAGAATGTCCAGCTGCGCGACAACCACCACATGCTGAGGTTGAGGTGGGAACTCTACTGTAAATATGTGTGGGAATGGGGGTGAAGCGGGGATTCCGAGGATGTCTTTCCATACATCAAGTATTGACAAGAATGTGTTTCATGTAATAAAGCAATAAACCTGTGTATAAGAGGCCAGGCCTCAAGGATGCGTTTAGAGCACCTCGAGAAGATACCCTGTTGTCTGATTTGACGTGTTCTGCTCCGTCGGAATAAACTCCTGTTTCCTGCCTTCTGTCTCCAGTGCCTGCCTCTTTGTTTGGTAATCTCGAATGGTATGAGAGGCGGCTAACGCCGGGCAAATACTGAAGGGTTCTTGGTCAAATTCGGCCCTACCTTTCTACAATTGGCGTCCCAAACGTGGGGCCCATCAGCGACGCGTGGATCCAGTGAGAGAGGTCCCAACGACAGAGTGAATGACTGCAACGATCGGAAAGTGCACCTGCCCGATAGACCCTCGTCTGGCAGCCGATCATCCAAACTTCACCGGTTCCGAGCAGACCTCTCTCGAGTGATCTATGGTCCTGACTGGGAACCATCAGGAGTGCCACAGCAATTACGGAGAATAGAGGACGATCAGGCGCTGGATGCGGAAGACGAGAAACTGTCCATGCGGTCCGGGTAAGGTCATGTAAACACGACGAATTGCGAATTGATTGTTTGATTGTTTGAAAATACTAGTATTACTCATTTGATTGTTTCTGAGAGATTCTCTATTTGCAAACAAGCACAGAGTCCCCATACTCTGTTTAGTCTTTGCAGATAGTGAAGGGTAGGTAACGCAGGCCTTTGCCCCCGTTGTAATCCGTCGTGCCTACTTCCCTCTCTATTTGATTGATTGTTATCCAAGCATTTACTGTTTTGGAATTGGTTCTCTTTGGATCATTCTCTATTTACAAAAAAGCACAGAGTCGCAATACTCTGTTTAGTCCTTGTGAATAGTGAAGGATAGGTAACGCAGGCTTTTGCCCCCGTTGTAATACGTCGTGCCTATTTTTATCCCTCATTTGATTGATTGTTTGACCGAACATTGATCGTTCGGAATTGGTTCTCTTTGGGTTATTCTCTATTTACAAATAAGCACAGGGTCGCCATGCTCTGTTTAGTCTTTGTGAATAGTGAAGGATAGGTAGTGCAGACTTTTGTCCCCTTTGTAACCCGTCATGCCTATCTTTGCCCCGTTTGTTGGTAGTTGGTTCAGCCCGTACCGTTTATTAGAGGTAGATCATCCGGTTCCACCGGAAGACGCCCCTAATAAAAAGGACATAAATATATATAAAAAAATTGCGGGTTAGCCGCTGTATCGTGCTAGCAAACAAAAACAAAAAAAATCGCTAAGAAAAACGAAAGAAATCGAACAAAATCAGTAGGCCACTGATGAGATCCTTTTTACCCCGCTAAAATAGAAGTACTAAGAATAGCCCCTTACGAGAAATATGAAACTAGTGGGAGGAGCCAAGTTCGAAGCCGCGATGGACGCAAGGCAGCTCGACTCCTCCGTCCCCGCTGCCCAAACATGTCTGCCCCACCGCCCACCACGCCCAATAACGGCAACATGATACAGATAAAAGTTAACAGATACCTACCCCCATTCCGGAAACTCCCGAAGTGCTGCAGGTCCGCAGCTACGCCCATCCGGAAGACGAGGCCCCCGGCACGTATAGGGCGGGGCCTTGCTGGCAGCCATCGGCCGAAGAGGTCGTTGGGTGGATGGCCCGGAAGCACCACTGCCACGATGTTGTTGTACTGGCCTTTCCATTTGTCCACCCTGAGGTGGCATCCAGCGAGCCACGGGTGGGGGGGGTGAATGCCTTGCTGATGACCCCCCCCCTCTTATTGCCTGGTCCGACCATCACATATACCTGCGCCAGGAGACGGCGTGGGGTGCACTGGGAGGGAGAGGCGGCGCAAACGGGCCTCCCCCACCTCCCCAGGTGGAGGTTCCTCAGCTGCACCCCAGCGCTTCACTCGGCCAACTGAGTTGCGCCCGCTCTTGCGGCACAGTGCCTCGCTCGGCCAGCTGAGTTTTGCCTGCTCTTGCGGCTACAGCGTCTCACCCACCATCCGGCTAAATTGCACCCGTTCTTGCAGTACAGCGACAGGCGGCTGCCACGGAGCTCACGAAATGGCGATCGGCTCCACAGACTTGGGCCTGGCCTGCAAGGATGGCTCTGGGCAACCCTGGAACTCGGACGCTTGACTGCTAGGGCATGGGCCCCATTCCCGAAAGCGTCCCCTCAGCCTTGAAGATTCTACAAGAGTCACCGGGGCCCCCGACTCCCGCAGACTCCCGGTGGGGAGCGACTGCCATGATTGCTCGCGGAATGGCCACGACGTAGCCACGGGATGGTGGTGCTCTCATACTGACGCCAGCTTCAGTCTGAAACATCCAGAAACACTGTAGACTACCAATTCGATCAGTTCCGGTGGAGCCCCAACGTGACCCGGTAGGGAAGAACTTGCCCTCCCCTCTTTGACTGATGGTTCTTGTTGCCTGTCCCTTCTGTTGTCATTTAACGGAACTTTTTGGACTGCCGAAAGGGGTTCTGGTCCGACCGCTGGTTGGTGGAGACATTTTGACTACATTCTGGACCTGCCCGGCCTCGCCCAAAATGGCGCTGGTATAAATGAGACTCGCAACTCCTTGATGTGTACTGGTTGCTCAGCCTTGATATCATGAGATATGTATGCAGTTTTGGAGCACATGGCGGGCGGGGACGGGTACTGATTGAACATTTGGACATCCCTATTGATATTAAGTTCTGATGTATTATTGATTACTGTACTATTGAAAGTTCGAATTAACGTTACTCATGGTACTTGCCCGCAAATGTATAGCTAGATAATTTCATTGTAACTGGTCCTGTCGTACCTTGATTATAAAATTAACGTCCACCGATTCCGCAACTGTTAGACACCTTAGTTCCTGCAACCTAATGGCCCGCCCGTTACGTTTTTTCTACAGTGTAAATGTCCCCTTGTCATATACGATTCCAGTTTGCTCCATGGCCGGCCCACGTGGTTGTAGGCCCGTATTTTTATGCTGACATCTTTTTCAATCAAGGTTTTAAAAGAAAAAAATATATATAACATATGTAGAACTAGCCTCATATCAGTCACTTAGATTGGTAGGTTCTCGGATAAAGGCTACTATTTTCAAAATAAATAAAGGACAAGTAAAATGAAGCAATTTTGGTTATGAAAAATTAGAAAGGCATGGTACATACGAACAATGCGAAAAGAATAGTCAAGATCTGTCGTATTTTTGCATTCCTGCAGCATAAGCAATAGGTAAAGGATCCGGATATTTAGATATATCTATGAATAGGACAATAGACCAGTTCCTCTGGCTGCAATGCCGAGATGCAAGGTACTGCTACCCAAAGAAGATAAGTTAGGCACGTGGTAGGTAAAAACATTTTCGTGTTTTTGCGCGCTGATGTGCTTTGTACGCTGTCACCCCCCCCTCTTCTCTTTCTCTGCAGGTTAATATCGGAATTTCAGCTGGAGTATGGAGAAGACCCAGAATGCACCGTGTTACACGCAGAAAGAAGAAGAATTGTATGGTATGAATGCGCGCGTGGGCCCCGATTTGTGATGTATGAATGCTCATGTGTGGCGCACGTCTGGGTTGACGGACGAATGCTTTTTTTTTTGTATGACTGAGGTATGGATCGAGCGGTTAATGGAATAAGAAAAACGAGCCCGAACATGATACCTGCATGTGAAAGACGAAAAAGAATATAGCACTTACCTTACCTAGGAACGACTCTCTCCCTCTCTGGAGCTAGTGAATGGGAGAGTGGCCTACGCCAGAAACTTGAAGGGTTATTGTAGTACCTCGGACCCCAACCGATATCCCAAATGAACGCCCTAAATGACGCGCACCAGTGAGTCAACTTAATGTGCAGACTAGATGAGAAAAGTTAAGGATACCCCGGGTTGGGGTTCATCCAAAAAACCCCCTCAGCCCAGAAATTAGGGATATTGTCATGTTTTAGATTCACCCCCTCTTCTTCCATCCTCATAGAAAAGTCAGAATTGCACCATCGCACATCCGACAGACACCCCTCCTTTACCTCAACTTGGATCGTCATTTGTTAGATGTTGGAAGACCCCCACCGTGAGTATAAGCACGACTGGACCAGTGTCCGACCAATTAAAAGGAGTAAGTATTTATTGAAGCGAGGTTACCAACAGAAATTGTCTGCTATTAGGAAGGAAGGAGAACGAAGAGCTCGACCCCCAAATGAATTAAATGGAGTACTGAAAATATGCAACACGCATGAAAAGGCTCTTTCGCCAAAAATAGCCCTCTGTTTTATCTTAAGTTTTCGTACTCGATGTATGTACTGTCGCACCCTATCTGGTATTTGTGTATACGTAAACTATGAATTTATGTTTTCCCTCAGCTTGTGTTTTATACGTGAAACTGACCCGTACTGATCTATATGTGTGTGCACTGAATAGCCTATTATTGTACACGTCTCTCTCCCTCTCTCCCTCTTTTTATGTTGTACGTGTACTAATAGCCTATTTGGTACGCACGACGCTCTCTACTCTGTTTAGTCCTTGTGAATAGTGAAGGATAGGTAACGCAGGCTTTTGCCCCCGTTGTAATACGTCGTGCCTATTTTTATCCCTCATTTGATTGATTGTTTGACCGAACATTGATCGTTCGGAATTGGTTCTCTTTGGGTTATTCTCTATTTACAAATAAGCACAGGGTCGCCATGCTCTGTTTAGTCTTTGTGAATAGTGAAGGATAGGTAGTGCAGACTTTTGTCCCCTTTGTAACCCGTCATGCCTATCTTTGCCCCGTTTGTTGGTAGTTGGTTCAGCCCGTACCGTTTATTAGAGGTAGATCATCCGGTTCCACCGGAAGACGCCCCTAATAAAAAGGACATAAATATATATAAAAAAATTGCGGGTTAGCCGCTGTATCGTGCTAGCAAACAAAAACAAAAAAAATCGCTAAGAAAAACGAAAGAAATCGAACAAAATCAGTAGGCCACTGATGAGATCCTTTTTACCCCGCTAAAATAGAAGTACTAAGAATAGCCCCTTACGAGAAATATGAAACTAGTGGGAGGAGCCAAGTTCGAAGCCGCGATGGACGCAAGGCAGCTCGACTCCTCCGTCCCCGCTGCCCAAACATGTCTGCCCCACCGCCCACCACGCCCAATAACGGCAACATGATACAGATAAAAGTTAACAGATACCTACCCCCATTCCGGAAACTCCCGAAGTGCTGCAGGTCCGCAGCTACGCCCATCCGGAAGACGAGGCCCCCGGCACGTATAGGGCGGGGCCTTGCTGGCAGCCATCGGCCGAAGAGGTCGTTGGGTGGATGGCCCGGAAGCACCACTGCCACGATGTTGTTGTACTGGCCTTTCCATTTGTCCACCCTGAGGTGGCATCCAGCGAGCCACGGGTGGGGGGGGTGAATGCCTTGCTGATGACCCCCCCCCTCTTATTGCCTGGTCCGACCATCACATATACCTGCGCCAGGAGACGGCGTGGGGTGCACTGGGAGGGAGAGGCGGCGCAAACGGGCCTCCCCCACCTCCCCAGGTGGAGGTTCCTCAGCTGCACCCCAGCGCTTCACTCGGCCAACTGAGTTGCGCCCGCTCTTGCGGCACAGTGCCTCGCTCGGCCAGCTGAGTTTTGCCTGCTCTTGCGGCTACAGCGTCTCACCCACCATCCGGCTAAATTGCACCCGTTCTTGCAGTACAGCGACAGGCGGCTGCCACGGAGCTCACGAAATGGCGATCGGCTCCACAGACTTGGGCCTGGCCTGCAAGGATGGCTCTGGGCAACCCTGGAACTCGGACGCTTGACTGCTAGGGCATGGGCCCCATTCCCGAAAGCGTCCCCTCAGCCTTGAAGATTCTACAAGAGTCACCGGGGCCCCCGACTCCCGCAGACTCCCGGTGGGGAGCGACTGCCATGATTGCTCGCGGAATGGCCACGACGTAGCCACGGGATGGTGGTGCTCTCATACTGACGCCAGCTTCAGTCTGAAACATCCAGAAACACTGTAGACTACCAATTCGATCAGTTCCGGTGGAGCCCCAACGTGACCCGGTAGGGAAGAACTTGCCCTCCCCTCTTTGACTGATGGTTCTTGTTGCCTGTCCCTTCTGTTGTCATTTAACGGAACTTTTTGGACTGCCGAAAGGGGTTCTGGTCCGACCGCTGGTTGGTGGAGACATTTTGACTACATTCTGGACCTGCCCGGCCTCGCCCAAAATGGCGCTGGTATAAATGAGACTCGCAACTCCTTGATGTGTACTGGTTGCTCAGCCTTGATATCATGAGATATGTATGCAGTTTTGGAGCACATGGCGGGCGGGGACGGGTACTGATTGAACATTTGGACATCCCTATTGATATTAAGTTCTGATGTATTATTGATTACTGTACTATTGAAAGTTCGAATTAACGTTACTCATGGTACTTGCCCGCAAATGTATAGCTAGATAATTTCATTGTAACTGGTCCTGTCGTACCTTGATTATAAAATTAACGTCCACCGATTCCGCAACTGTTAGACACCTTAGTTCCTGCAACCTAATGGCCCGCCCGTTACGTTTTTTCTACAGTGTAAATGTCCCCTTGTCATATACGATTCCAGTTTGCTCCATGGCCGGCCCACGTGGTTGTAGGCCCGTATTTTTATGCTGACATCTTTTTCAATCAAGGTTTTAAAAGAAAAAAATATATATAACATATGTAGAACTAGCCTCATATCAGTCACTTAGATTGGTAGGTTCTCGGATAAAGGCTACTATTTTCAAAATAAATAAAGGACAAGTAAAATGAAGCAATTTTGGTTATGAAAAATTAGAAAGGCATGGTACATACGAACAATGCGAAAAGAATAGTCAAGATCTGTCGTATTTTTGCATTCCTGCAGCATAAGCAATAGGTAAAGGATCCGGATATTTAGATATATCTATGAATAGGACAATAGACCAGTTCCTCTGGCTGCAATGCCGAGATGCAAGGTACTGCTACCCAAAGAAGATAAGTTAGGCACGTGGTAGGTAAAAACATTTTCGTGTTTTTGCGCGCTGATGTGCTTTGTACGCTGTCACCCCCCCCTCTTCTCTTTCTCTGCAGGTTAATATCGGAATTTCAGCTGGAGTATGGAGAAGACCCAGAATGCACCGTGTTACACGCAGAAAGAAGAAGAATTGTATGGTATGAATGCGCGCGTGGGCCCCGATTTGTGATGTATGAATGCTCATGTGTGGCGCACGTCTGGGTTGACGGACGAATGCTTTTTTTTTTGTATGACTGAGGTATGGATCGAGCGGTTAATGGAATAAGAAAAACGAGCCCGAACATGATACCTGCATGTGAAAGACGAAAAAGAATATAGCACTTACCTTACCTAGGAACGACTCTCTCCCTCTCTGGAGCTAGTGAATGGGAGAGTGGCCTACGCCAGAAACTTGAAGGGTTATTGTAGTACCTCGGACCCCAACCGATATCCCAAATGAACGCCCTAAATGACGCGCACCAGTGAGTCAACTTAATGTGCAGACTAGATGAGAAAAGTTAAGGATACCCCGGGTTGGGGTTCATCCAAAAAACCCCCTCAGCCCAGAAATTAGGGATATTGTCATGTTTTAGATTCACCCCCTCTTCTTCCATCCTCATAGAAAAGTCAGAATTGCACCATCGCACATCCGACAGACACCCCTCCTTTACCTCAACTTGGATCGTCATTTGTTAGATGTTGGAAGACCCCCACCGTGAGTATAAGCACGACTGGACCAGTGTCCGACCAATTAAAAGGAGTAAGTATTTATTGAAGCGAGGTTACCAACAGAAATTGTCTGCTATTAGGAAGGAAGGAGAACGAAGAGCTCGACCCCCAAATGAATTAAATGGAGTACTGAAAATATGCAACACGCATGAAAAGGCTCTTTCGCCAAAAATAGCCCTCTGTTTTATCTTAAGTTTTCGTACTCGATGTATGTACTGTCGCACCCTATCTGGTATTTGTGTATACGTAAACTATGAATTTATGTTTTCCCTCAGCTTGTGTTTTATACGTGAAACTGACCCGTACTGATCTATATGTGTGTGCACTGAATAGCCTATTATTGTACACGTCTCTCTCCCTCTCTCCCTCTTTTTATGTTGTACGTGTACTAATAGCCTATTTGGTACGCACGACGCTCTCTCCCTCTGAGGGCTCCCTCGCTCCCTTTTGAATAAATGACGACACTGTACCTCGCCGGTACGGGAATAATTGGCTTTTAGAAACGACAGTGTTTGAACAAATTGACAGAAACAAAACGATCGTATTTTGCCATATTACTGCCTCTCCTTTCTGTAAAATGATGAAACTTAATTGGCTGAGAAAGAAAGGACAGGTGAGACGACTGATGTCCCCTAATCTGACCCTTAAAAAGGGAACTATATGTCAGTGGCTTTTATCTTAAGTACTTTGGTAACACCACCCTCATCGTTCGGATTACCACCGCCCATTGTACAAAAATAGAATGTCCGATACGTCCCCGTTCCTCCAGAATGGTCCCAGTTCTGTACCAGCCGTCCCAGAAAATCTTAAAGACTGTAGCTATAGTCCCATGATAACAGCATTTCACATTTTTTATAAATTAACAGACCTTGAAGAAACATATAGCTCAACAGGATTTGTTTTAGACAAACGCGAGTCTCTACTGAAGGAGCCGGTTTGAATTCGATAAACTATGTAATTTTTAGATATCAGACTTCTTGCCACGTTCGCAAATATAACAAGAGTAAAACGCCAGACAGACATGTTGTTTGAAAAAAAAAAAAAATGCTTGCCGACCTGCACTACAGCAATGATGCATGAGTTAACAACATACACCGATGTAAGGATTACTAAGCATCCACCCTATCGTGACCAATGAACGTTTCCCCAACTACTTGGGGTTGGGAGAGAAATTAAAGTGTGTAAACGTCTTTCCCTGCCAATTCTCTCAAAAAAAAAAAAAACCGGTTTTTTTGTACTCATTTAAGGATAACGTGCAGTCGTCGGAGGAGAGGGGCCGGATGTGACGCACAGCCTGGCTGCAGATCGGGGAATATCTATGACCTCGACCAAGGTGGAGCCAGAGCAAAGAGTTGCGGGACAAGGCACCGTTCTCAGCGTGGAAAGTGAAGGAAAGAAGGGCCACCCAGAATCCCCTGCACGTTGATGAGCTCGTGCCGAAAGTCCCAGCCCATTGTGCCCGATTGATTGGCCCACTTGCTTGAAATTTCTGCCCTCCTTGGTCCGTTTCAGATCTGATCCCACTCCACCCTCTGTTCCCTCGGCCTCCCAAAGCACGCCCCCATCACCCCCCTTTTTTCATATGGAATTTTTGAACTTGACTCTGAGACGAAAGACAGCACAAAAGATAGAATAAGGTTTGTCATGAAGGAATAACGGAATGCGGGTACCCCGCCTAAGGTACCTATGATAGGTTAGTTAAGGAACAGGACAAACACAGGACAGTGGTCCAAGAGCAAAGAATGGCCACACCGCGAGATCTGAAGTAGAGCTGGACGCATAGCTCCACCGCCGGTGCTCAACAGTGCCAACGAAAGAAGAAAAACAATGAGAGCCTACCAGTGATGGCTTGCTGTAAAAAAGACACTGGACAGACGAACCCTTTTTGAACATTGCCCCCCTTGACTGTCCCTTGTATTAAGTTGAATTCCTCTCCCAACCACTTGTATTGATTATCACCCAATTGAGCTTTCGAAACCTTACATCGGTCACTTTCAACTGTACATGGATAACTAAGAAAGTGTTAACTCTGTATCATGATGATTGTAGAACACCAGTTATGCACATGAGCATACCGTCTAGTTTTGACCCCCATGAAGTCCAGACCTCAAGAAAAATACTTAATAGCCCTTATTTGGCCAGAACATTTTTGTATGACATCATGTTTGTATTCGAACGAATTTCCTACATCGTCTAAATAATATCCCCGTCTCCAAGGTCTAACATATGACACAGCTAATGTAATTTTGTATGCACTGCCTCCTCGCCTATCTAATCGACTACATGTGGTTATGTACGATTCTGTTAACATTGATAGCAGGATTATTTCCATCTGCCCGTAATGCATATGGGCTACCAAAGACCTCGATAGACAGCCCAGCCACATGCTTCCCTTATTAGTATAACTAGATGTCAGCTTGTACGTCCTTACCTCAGACATAAACAGAAATGAACTAACTCATGATAAAAACTGGGGACTGTGGAAAATGACTAAAATCGGTATACATAAGCGGCGTTCATTTATGTTCACCACAGCCACTGTTGAAAGTAGAGCGACAACCATGAAAACAGTAGCCACGCCATCTTGTCCCTTTTAGGCCCCATCGCGAAAGTAGGTGGCAGCCATTTTTGTGTACACGACCTCTCTGCCCACTGCCAATAGCCTGCGCGCCTCTCCCCCTCACACCCCAGCCTCGCAAGCATTCCCCCGCACCCCCGACAGCCCCCGGTTTCTCCTGCTTGGGCCATAAGCGCACCTCTAGCGCGACCCTGTCTCCGAGCCACATCCCATGCTGAACCCCCTCGCTCTTTCATCTCATTCAAAGAACAGGCCCCTTTTTGATAACCTCTTCCTCCCTGCCCGATTGTCCAGCCGGATCCCAGGCCATCACCTAGCCCGACAGATGCAGTTTATTGCCCCCTACAGTAGGACCTCGCCTCACATCAAAGGAGCGGTGGTTAATCAATACCCTCACACCTCCAGATCCGACCGATCGCCCACTTTCCCGTTCCCAGCAGAATGTCCAGCTGCGCGACAACCACCACATGCTGAGGTTGAGGTGGGAACTCTACTGTAAATATGTGTGGGAACGGGGGTGAAGCGGGGATTCCGAGGATGTCTTTCCGTACATCAAGTATTGACAAGAATGTGTTTCATGTAATAAAGCAATAAACCTGTGTATAAGAGGCCAGGCCTCAAGGATGCGTTTAGAGCACCTCGAGAAGATACCCTGTTGTCTGATTTGACGTGTTCTGCTCCGTCGGAATAAACTCCTGTTTCCTGCCTTCTGTCTCCAGCGCCTGCCTCTTTGTTTGGTAATCTCGAATGGTATGAGAGGCGGCTAACGCCGGGCAAATACTGAAGGGTTCTTGGTCGAATTCGGCCCTTCCTTTCTACACTTCTGTGAAGAGAAGTTGTTTAGGATTTGTGCTTCCTTGTTTATTAGTAGACATTTGGATGCTATTTTTGATGGAAACTTTTAAATATTGTCGAAGCTTTATTTCATGTTACAAGGTAACTGTATGTAATTGATTTGAAAACTTATTGTAAAAGACAATTGATGAGATGTATAAAAATGCTTGTAATATTATGACAGCTGGCAACTACTTAGACAATAAATCAATCAATCAATCAATCATAGCATTTATAAAGTGCACTAAATACCCGTGAGGGTCTCAAGCCACTGGGGGGGGGATGCACTGCTACTGTTCGAAGAGCCAGGTCTTGAGAAGTCTCCTGAAGGTCAGAAGGTCTTCGGTCTGCTGCAGGTGTACGGGGAGGGTGTTCCATGTCTTGGCGGCAAGGTGGGAGAATGATCTGCCACCTGTGACCACTCTTTGGATGCGGGGGATGGTGGCGAGGACGAGTTCTGCGGAGCGGAGCTGGCGGTTGGGGATGTAGAGCCTGAGACGGCTTTTGAGGTACGCTGGTCCTGTGTTGTGGAGTGCCTTGTGTGTGTGGGTGAGGAGTTTGAAGGTTACCCTCTTGTTGATGGGGAGCCAGTGCAGATCTCTCAGGTGAGGTGTGATATGGCTGCGGCGGGGGATGTCGAGGATCAGGCGTGCAGAGGCGTTCTGTTTCAGGAGTCTGGCCGTGGCTCCAGCGTAGAGGGCAAAGATTAATAATACATCATTTACATTACATTAGTAGCCAAGCAGTAATGTGTGTTCAAGACAGTTCCACTGGTTGCTTGCCTCTTCCTAAAATCACAAACCAATACATAAAGACACATATAAGTATATTTTAGAAGCTTGCAAAAAGACAAAAGGAAGGAGGTAAATTTGAGGCTGCCATATGCTAAAGGGTATCAAAAGTCTTGTCTTAATAATAATTGTGAGAGGAAAACAATGGGCTGTACTGTCAAATCTAACGGAGGACATTAATATGCAGCAAGCAAGGCTCAGGCGTATGTGAAATAGAGGACACAACCTCAGGTACTCACAAATACGCCATTATATCAACAATTGCAGCAATAGCGGTAATATCAGCAATAGGAGGCACAGTCTCAAAAAGTAAAGAGAAGCTTCTCAGGCTGTAGAAGGAGGCGTGATCGCCGTAATAGATGAAGAGGGATGGCTCTGTCAAACAAGAAGGTGTGGTCTCAGGAATGCCAGTCAGCCAGCAGTGAAAGACGCTGTTTCCGCTGCAGCCAGGCTGGAAGTTGGTAGGAGGCGCGGCTTCATTGATGGAAGGAGGCGCGGTTCAGAAGGGGATGGCGCTTGGTGCTCTTGGCGGCCTTGTGAGGAAGAGAAGGCGTGGCCTAGAACGATGCGTCAGGTGGGGAAGCGCGGGGCAGAACGGAGCCACGCGAGCACCTTACCGACACTCAAATGTCGAAGACCGCCTTCATCAGACACCAGGAAACTCGGCCAAATCCATCCTGATGCCTTCCGACCACCGCTGGGCAGGAAATTAAGTCTCAGCGGCCGCTGGTGAGTGAATAAATCCCATCAGGGGTCCATCCCGTGACAAAGCTCACACTTCAGGCGGCCATCTTCCTTTGTGGCCAGAGCACACCTCAGGTATTCATTTTTAATGCACTGTTGTTGAGCTCACCTCAAAGTTAGACAGATAGCGCCACCCTGTGGTAGACTGTCATTAGTGTTAGTGTTTAGAATGAAGTGCCAGTGCCGAGCACCAGAAACCACTGGCTTAAATTAAGCCCTGGTTTAGAGTCTTGAACACGAATGAGTCATACTCAATCTAATGAACATGCATGGAACAGGCTGCCTTAATGAGGTATGAGTGATCAGAGCTATCTCAAAGAGACATGACTTATGACTCAGCTGGACATAAAGGCCAGCCAATCATAGCAAAGACACAGTAGGCCAGGCAGAGCTCCTTAAGCTGAAAAGACTTGATTGAGTTTGCACAGTGCTTAAGCCAGTCTTAGACTATGTCTTCCATCCTTTGTAAATAAGTGATTTTCAAAAGTCAGGACTGGAGGGAGGCGGTTGCTTCTCCATGTGTGGTGGCAATACAGATGCGGCTCAGGCTGGTGCAAATAAAGATTTTACATAGGTCACATGTTACGGGACCGGGTCTGATCCGTATGGGCCGTTTGGAGGGCCAGGAGTGCAGGAGGGGATGCGGGGAACTTGGAGCGTTTATGCATATTTTGTGGCACTGCATAGGGGTGCAGACATACTGGGAGAAGATCCACGATAAGATGCAGGAGGTCCTGGGGGTGGAGATGAGGCCGGAGGCCCGCAGATGCATCCTAAACGTCTGGGAGCCCACAGATCTGAATGCGTACAGAAAGTAGTGGGCGACATTGGCATACATGGTAGCGAAGCGTAATATTGCTCAGCTGTGGGGGGCAAGCCAGTCGCCCCAAGTAGAGAAATGGGTAGAAGACAGGAGACACAAAAACTTGAGCAACAGCCAGTTCGATCAGCAGAGTATGTCACCACTGTCAATGAAGACTTCTGTCTTTTCACCTTTACGTTTTAAGAAGCTTGCTGCCATTCAGTTGTGGATGACCTCAACACACTGCTACTGCTGCCTGATGGAATTGGTTCATTGTTGGTCAAACGTAAGCAGGAGCGTAAGTATTATTACCATGGAACAGTATCTTAAACCTGAAGGCCCAAAGCAATTCTCCAAGATAGTTTAAACAAGCAATTCCCAAGATAGTTTAAAATAGGCATATGGCGAATCCTGCAGGGACCTCAAAGGCAGTTCAACAGACCACGAGAATGGTGTCAGAGAGGCTGTCCTAAATATTGCAGCCCTCCAACACCATTCTGTGAGTGGATGGGAAAAGAGATTGTTTCCGTGAAACTGGCAGTTTTGCTGATGGGCCATGTGCCATGTTTTGGTGGCTGCCCTGGTATCAGTTCCATGTGGGGTCTTTCATTTAGCTGCTCTGCTTGCTGGTTTTACCTTCTATGGCTCAGTAAGTTTTGCCTCTACTAAACTCTCATTATATTCTTAGACTGGTCATGTATACTACTAACCTTTCCTTTTGAGTCTACCATGGCAGTGCTCTCACTCACTTTACTAGGAAAAACAACACAGGGTCGTGGCTCTGACCCAGTAAGGCTAAGCCCAATGTAACTAAAGAACAACACAACTGCCAGTACTGGACATCACTTTCTAATATTTATGCTGACCTTTATGAGCAAAACATACCGGTCCGTTTTGTAGTTTCCGTCACTCACTTTACTGGCATAAAATGTTACCCCTGTCCCATGACAGAATTCTTTATTCCCTGCATATCCTGTATTAGCAGCGACGGATTCTCACCACCTTGACCGCATTGTTATCCCATGTCTTTTTTTTGTCATATGCAGTTTACTTCTCTTTTGATTTGTGTGTGAAAGGCATCTTTTCGCTGGACTCTTCTGATTTTGTTAGTTCTGGTATTAGTCAAGACCTCTCTTTCAATCCAGCCCTTTTCCCTAAGACCCACTCCATCTGGAAAAGTCGCCCTAACCCCATCTGCTCTTCCAGTTTTACAGTCCAGATCCGAACTCCACAGCCAGGTGTCTACTTTAATCCACTCTTTGACTTTTGGGTTAATGGACCAGTCCACTTCTTACAGATGTCCCTCTGTGCGATATCAGATAGAACAACAAATGATGAATTCTATGATTACACCAAAGTACCGCCCTAGGTAACGGCCCTTTGGCCGGCCTGAGTGGAGGGGGCCAAGAGTGAATGCATTGGACCCTTGGACCCCAAGGTGCACAGATAGATCAGCTCGAGAGTTGCAGACGCTATGGTGATATGAGGACAAAAAAAGACCTCTCGCTTTCACAATGTCATTAAATATATAAATATAGATACACATTTTGCTTCCACCCACCAAAGCATATGGGACAGGACATGGGTTCAGCCCATTTTGTCCACTGGCTCTCTTTCCTGCGAATGACTATATTTTGCATGTGTGCAGAGACAGCCCAAAAAAACTGTTAACATCAGTGCATTGTGTTCTCATAGCAGTCATGGTGGGGTTAATATTATATAATACTGCCTTAAGTGTAGACAATTCAGTGTCTGCACAGGATGCCTTGAGGGAGTATAATTCAAGATTCCCTTGAAGCTATGGTTCTGCCTTTCTCCAAGTAAACAAACACTAGGTACATTTTTCACACTTAGTCATTTAATTTCCAAGCCTGCATTTATTGTGATTTATTTATGTACTTATTAAGCAAAAGTAAATAAATGTTATGCAAAAACAATTGCTATATTAGGAAGAAAACAAATACACACTAAATGCAAACGTTGTAAAATTGCATTACTCCCCTTACCCAGGGTTAGTCAAAACATATACTCTTTAGGTAGATTTGTTTCCTGTTGAGGTGTTAACATTTATGATCAAATACTTCAAAGTAAACACTGATGAATGCGTTCTTTCGAAAACTGTACTCAAAAGGTTCCAATAGTTTTCACTTTGTTGGCATTTAATGCTTTTTACATTTTTTAGCATAAACATGGCCCCTGTCTCCTCTCTCTCCATTCAATTTATTAGCCTTTATTTCTATATAAAATAGAAAGGAACTGTTCTTTTCTAAGTGCCACTGCAAAGCGAGGTTTCACTTCTTTCTAATGTGTCCTTACGAGCGGAAATACTACTTCCATTTTACAACATTATACAGCCTCTTGCTAATAGCCTTAAAAAATCATATTGTATTACAAATATTTATATCAAGTGTGAATGTGATTGTAATGATGTCAGGTGCAGCGCAAAACCCTGTTAATACATGCTTATCTCTCAGGAATTTATAACGCGTTTTCACAAAAGAAGTTGTGTCAGCATTGCCACATAACCTGTCTGATGGTAAAGTAAATATTCACTTCTTGGGCCAACCTGTAGCTGACTAATCAATATTTATTGAGATCCAACTCATTTAATTGACTTTAGAGGGATTAAATTCTAAGTAGACCCGCTGAGATTGACTTTGACAAAAAGCATTCTAAGAAGACTGCTCAAGAGTGTGTATAGGTGTGCGTCCATGGGTGGCCATTTTTGAATGTTTGTAAATAAGATCTAACAGTAACCTTTTTAAGATGGATGCCAGTGCATCTGCACGCATACTGCATCTTGGAATTATTTTGCCTTTCTTTACTCTTTCAAGATGGCTAACACATTGATTCCAAACGTGTCCTGGAATGGTAAAGTTATATTGAACTATAGCAAAGGAAATAAGAAATGGCATAGCCATTATTTCTGTTGCCAAGACCAGCCCTATTCGCTTTGCAAATTCTTGTTTTTATTTTGGTCACTGGACATTTGGTGCATCAACTTTTAATTTGATGAGGGCCTACTTATTAAAATTGAAATCCGTGTCGGCACATTTGACACATTAGTAATACAACAGAAAGGGGCATATTTACAAGCCCCTATTGTCACCACAACGTCACTTTCAGTGACGTTGTGTTGGTGATAGAAGCGTTGCCTTATTTACAAGGCAGCATTAAGTCACTTACGGTGGCTTAACGCTGCCTTGTAAATAAGGCCCCCTTTCACGCTACACCTAGCGTGAAAGGGGCAGGCAATAGGTGCTGTGGTGGGGGTCCACCCATTGATTTTGATGCTACCACCTATTTACAAGAGCAGGCTATATATAGGAGGGAGCGCCAAAATAAAGACCAGGAAAACCTGGTCGTAAACAGGTGAAATGAAGAGAATTTTTTATTTCTCCTCGTTTTTGCAGTTTCCATGTGTTGTGCCTTGGGCAGCACACATAGAAACAACAAAATGCCAATGATGTTTTATGTGCAGGAAGGCCCCCCTTCCTGCACATAAACAATCATTAAAAAAAAATGCTGTTTTGCAACTTCTATGTGTGCTGTATTAAGCAGCATACTTCGAAATTACAAAACGGCATTTAAAGATTGTTTATTTGCAGGAGGGGGACAATCCTGCACATAAACAATCTTACCCTCAAAATAGGCACCGTTGCACTATGGTGCAAGGGTGCCTGCGTTGGCTCTAGGCAGCTTAATTTAGCACCAGCGCAGGGGGAACTCAGGGCTGCACCATATTCTAGTAAATATGGTGCAGCCCTGCGATTCTAAAGTGACGAAGCGTGTTGTTAGCCTTCTTGGCTAAAGGACACGCTTCGCCACTTTCTTTTAAATATAACCCAAAATATTAAGAACTTTGCCGTAAAATGTGAAGCGAGCAAAACATGTGATTTAAGCTTGAAGAAGATAACTCCACTTACATCCAGAAAAAAGGTTCCCATGTACTAAGGAGTGCACGTTTTGAAACGGCTGCCGGCAAAGTTTAAAAGAAAATTTGAACTTTATTTTTATTGCGAGATTTGACATTTTGAAAAGTCAGCTATAAATGTGTTCAAAGGTTTGCATAGCTGCACAAAATACAAATCTGAGTGGTAAGCTTAAGGGAGATGCTTTCCTCACTTAACAACTAAAAAAAGACAGAGAGCCCTTAAGTGTATGGTTGTGTGGGCAGAGACAGTACAAGCAGCAGATGGTGACATCATTTCCTGCCTCTCCCTCTGTGTCCAGCCTGCTGCAGGGGAGGAAGGATGCCCTGTCTGTCTGTGCAGTTATCTTCATCTTCAGACCCCTCCAGACCCCAGATGTGCACCTGCCCCACCCCAGCCATAGATAGCCTGGAAATGCCTGCAAAGGTTTCTGCTCAGATCGGGAGAAGGCGGGTGTTCCACGGACTTCCGTTGCTTCTGTGTAGTCCTCCGATGGCTGCCAGATCTGGAGAAGAACATTCAAGGACGCAGATCGGGAGAAGGCGGGTGTTCCACTGACTTCCGTTGCTTCTGTGAAGTCCTCCAATGGCTGCCAGATCTGGAGAAGAACATTCAAGGACGCAGGAAACCAGCCTTGAATGCACAAATGATTGTGAATAATGACTGTAAATGTGTAAATCTGCAACAAGGCGTCCGAAACAATGAGCTCCAATATTCAGGTAAAGAGCTGCACACTCAGAGACTGAGGAACCTGAACATAAACTGATAGATCCTGGTAGAAGCAGTCAAGAGCAATTCAGTGGATATAAGAGTCTGAGATGTGCACCTCCATGCCACAAGATGAAGAAATGACCTCTAGAAAATGAACGCACCAACAATAACTAACCATTGCCTATATAAATAAGTCTCCAAGCTATGATCATTCGATCGGTGTGAGGTGGATACAGCATTGCTCTGTTTCCTATAATGATGGCAGACCGCCATTCAGCACGCTAGGTGTATTGTAAACTATTTCTAACTAAACGACAGGAGCAAGAGAAACGCACAAAGGAGTGGAGCCAGACAACTGAAGAGTAGAGGAAAGAGAGGGTCTCTGATCTGCAAGACTGTCCCAATTTGCATCGACCTGAAGGAAGACTAATCTTTACCCGTAAACATGCAAATTCATTATACAATCTAAAGACATAACCACATACAAAGAAGCTTTATTTGCCACAATTATAATAAATGTGGTTGGTGAGTCTTGTATTTCGTTGTGAAATCTGAAATCAAACATCCAAAATACCACACACATAGAGGGAATGTGAGAATAACACAAGTGCTTTATCAACCATGTTAGCTCTTCAGGAAACACAGTCATGGGATGCAGACAAATATAAACCCGACCCAGAGACTCTAACCAAGAAAGAAAAATCATACACAAGCAGCAAGAGCTTTAGTTTGTCATCACTACTAAAGAGCCATCAGCAAACACACACATGAGAAGCAACATGCAAGTGCAATGAATGTGTGAAGAACTTTAGTCAGATAGCACTCCTAAAAGATCATCAGCGGACACACATGGGGGAAAAACAGTACCGTTGCACTGAATGTGTAAAGAGCTTCAGTCGGTTATCACGACTAAAAAGACATCAGCTAACACACACAGGGGAAAAACCGTACCATTGCAATGAATGTGTGAAGAAATTCAGTCAGTTATCAAATCTACAAACACATTTGCGAACACCTGACCTGACCTGGTCAGAGCCGGTCGCTCCACCCGCTGCGTGGCCCACCTGCGTGTGCCCAGTCCCCGTTTGCCGCCGCCACTGCCGGTAACTACTACCTGGATCGTCTTTTGTTGCATTTTGCCGCATTTTACTGTATTGTGCCAGTATTCTGTTTTGTGCCAGTACTCCGTTTCTCCCGCTGTTGTGCCCTGATTTCTCTGTCGTGCCCCTGACCTTTGTCCACTCCATCACCGCTTTCCTCCCGTTGTTGTGCCCCTGACTGTTTGCCCGCCTCCTTACCCATGTACACAAAGCCCTCCACGACCTAGGCCCCAGGTACCTCAACGCCCGCCTGACCTTCTACACTCCCACCCGCCAACTACGATCGACCAGCCACTCTCTCGCCGCCATGCCACGCATCCGAAAAGCCACCATGGGAGGAAGATCCTTCTCCTACCTGGCAGCCAAGACCTGGAACTCCCTCCCCATCCATCTCCGTCTTACTCAAGACCACCTCTCCTTCTCTCCTTCAGGAAGCAACTCAAGACCTGGCTATTCGAGCAATACCGGACCCCCCCCCTCAGCGCCTTGAGACCCTCTGGGTGAGTAGTGCGCTATACAAATTTCTTGATTGATTGATTGGTTGGTTGTGTGAAGACCACGGACTTTTCCAATTTCTATTTAAAAAATACTACAAACTTCAAATTCAGGGTATGTACATAAATAAACTTGACAGATTCATGGGCATAGTTTGTATTTCCATCTGTCACTCTCAGGCAGTGGTTTGGGCCACATTTGTAGTTAACAACCCCAAAGCATGTAAAACAATTACACAAAACAAATAGACATTAATAATTTCAGACAAGAGGTGGTCTGGGAAGGAGGTCTGAACGATTTTGGATAAGCCTCTACTAACTTTGACGCTCTACGTGGGAGTCCCGGAAATCGGGCCGCCCTGAATTATCGCACCGGTTCTCCCGACTACCGTAGATGCTGCCGTCATCTTGAGCCATGCAATCCCCTCGGCTCTATCACGGCAAATGAGGCTTTACATTGTTAGGCATAAATCATATGTCCTGATGATGATCCGCATATCGTGTTAAACAGATCGAAACGCCGTCGACAACTCTGCACACCTTATACATTTGCAAAAAACCTATATGTCTTTTAAGTGTAAAGGTGCAAGTAATGCTCTGTTGTACTTTTGACACTGTGCAATTACCAGTACAACAGAATCCTAAGCTTTTGCCTAAAAGCCCTTAGTTTCATGTTCTGTTCCCTTTTGTATATGTTTTTCATGTGTTAAGTAGGGCACAGGTTTGTGCCCCACCTTGTATATTGTTTGTAAATATTTCCTTGCATCGCTAATGAGTAAATATTCGACCTCTGTCCGGCTGGGCATGTCAAATCAATATAGAAACGACTGAGTCTATATTTATTAGTTCTATCTCTGCTTTTGTAAGGGACCACTGTTGCCTTAAAGAATTTACTCCCAAGGTCCCTTGCTGACTTAATTGGGTTCCCTTGTTATCCTTAAATATACATTTGCACACACGACAATGTTGGATTTGTTTCTCCGAAACTAAACTTGTCTTACATGTAGCTTCGCACAACATTATCACAACGCCCTGAACATCATGTACAAGGTCTCATTCCTTACTAAGTACAAATGTCATCACTATCTTCATCCATGGGGCAACAGTGCTATCTACAAATCCACAGCATCACTAATCTAATACGTTCATCACAAGGCTGCATTCTATTATAAACAAGCATTGGTATTGGTAGAGGGGTAGAGGAGGGGATAGAGGGGTAGAAGAGTAACGGGGTAGAGGGGTAGTAGAGGAGTAGTAGAGGGGTAGAAGAGGTGTACAGGGGTAGAAGAGGGGTAGAGGGGTAGAAGAGTAGAAGAGGGGTAGCAGGGTAGAAGAGGGGTGGAGGTGTAGAAGAGGGGTAGAAGGGGGTAGAAGAGGGGTAGAAGGGTAGTAGAGGGGTAGAAGCGGGGTAGAGGGGTAGAAGAGGGGTAGAGGGGTAGAAAATGGGTAGATGGGTAGAAGAGGGGTAGAGGGGTAGAAGAGGGATGGAAGAGTAGAAGAGGGTTAGAGGGGTACCAGGGTAGTAGACGGGTAGTAGAGGGGTAGAAGAGTAGAGGGGTAGAGGGGTAGAAGAGTAGAGGGGTAGAGGGGTAGAAGAGGGTTAGAGGGGTAGAAGGTTAGAAGAGCGATAGAAGATGGGTAGAAGGGTAAAAGAGGGGTAGAAGAGGGGTAGAGGGATAGAAGAGGGGTAGTTGAGAGGTAAAGGGGTAGTAGAGGGTAGAGGGGTAGTAGAGGGGTGTTCTGGTTGAACTCAGTAGTTTCATCTGCAATCAGTCCCATAACAGCAATCTGTTGATATTTCAATGATCGAAACTAAATCAGCAGGCTTTTTATTCTCTATGTGTTGTACATGCATACATCTCTTGAAGTTGACCCCCATAGACTTTGGCTGATTATTTTATAACATTTTTATCGGACTTTGGAAGTCTTTTTACCTGTATGTAATATTTATGACCTTTTTTATGGGCTCTTTTTATTATAATACTGATGTATATTTGATTTTATGAATATTGTACATGTGCGTAAGAACACCAACAAGTTGAATGGTGGTCTTTGGATTCCGGCGTATGCTTATGTCTGTAGTTTTTAGTTGATAGGCACTAGCACTTTATAAAAAGCCATTGTAATGGATGGCTAGTGGGTTTGAGCTCGTGCTTACTTTTCCCGGTCTTACATATAGCACATATATTGCATATGCACATTAATGAAGCTACTGGGTTTTGGCTGATCAAAACATAGATTGAACTTATGTTATACCTACGTGTTGCACATGCATTGTCACGAGAAGAATGGATTTCTTTATTGTTTTATTCTTGAATCGAATCTAGACAGACGACTGCGGGGAGGGAGAGAGAGCCCACTGGCCAATTCTTCCCACTGTGGCTTCCAGTGTGCTGTGAGCTCTGGACTGCTTCTTTGTTTTTAGGCGCTTCCATCTTGCCGGAGCTGCCAATCACATGCCATGGAATCTTTCCACATTGGACTCAGCTATGGCGCCATAGTGCTTCTTCCGCTGTTGTTCCTCTGTTCGAGGTACTATGTAGCACTGGTCCACCACCTGCCAGCTGGACCAACAAAAAGAAAGTCAGAATGCTAGTTTCACATATTGTTGTGTCACTTAAACAGGAGTACATGCCTATTTAACATGCAGGTGACAAGTGGATATAAAATTATTAGGGATTGGTGGAACTTTTCCATGGGAATCTGCAGCCAGTGGCGTAACACAGGCCCCACAATCTCCAGGGGGCCTCCTCAGCACATTACTCTGGCCGAAGAGCTCAAGATTGAGTCCGGAGGGGGCCCCTCCATGTGCCTTGCAGGGGGGCCCCCTCAAGTTTCGTTACGCCAGTATCTGCGGTATTACATGAAAACTTTGTGAGATTCTGCGAAGTTGCGCTGAATGGTGGAAATAAGCAAGCATCGCTTCTTGCACTGTAATTTAGCACCAGTAGTGCGAGCAGTGCTGAAAAATCAGCTCTGATGGCGCCATGCGGTACGCAAGAGCATGCAACTATTTGAGTTGATTTTGCTGCCCGTTAGGTAGAAAATCGACTTGAGCGGCAGGAAATCTACTCGAGAAGCAGCCTTCTGATGGCGACCCACTTGCGACTGCCCACATTAGAAAATGGTGCTATGGAACGCCAAATGTCACTTGTGCTCACATTTTGGAGCCTCACAGGAACTTCGACTATTTAAAAAAAATCTGTCCTTCCCTGCTGCAGAATGAGAATAGATGCTGGAGTAAGGTGCCATAGCTAACTTAAGGAGCACCCTGTTGGATTCCAAACATGTTATTCCTGAATCCTCAATGGAAGGGGACATTGTAATTAATTCATGGCTTAGGGGGGGTGGCTGTTCTTGTAGCCCCTATTTCGGCATCAAGAAAAGCTAGTAAGACCTACTCAGCATTCTGGTTCTCACAGGAATTAGCCCAAGAAAGAATTTGCTGCTTCCAGTAGCCTCAAAGATGTTGGAGAAGTCGGCAAACCAGAAACTCCCCACCTTTCTGACAGAGAACAACCTACTTCACCCCTCCCAATCAGGGCTCAGAGTCTATCATAACAGTGAGGCCACATTATTAGAGGTCTCAGAGCCCATTACGTTTATTTTGTGTTCTGGCCTCGATGTGACTCTGGTGCTGTTGGACTTGTCTGTGGCATTTTATACTGTGGATCATAACATCCTGCTGAACAGGTTAGAACATCTGGAAGTAATAGGCTTTGCACTATATTGGCTGGGCTCCTCCCTTGAGAGTCCTTGAGCAGGTGGTATGGATGAAGCCATATGCCTCAAGACCTTAAAAGTTGAAGTAGGGAGTGCCGCACGGCTCCTCCCTAAATCCCACACCCTTAAACATTGAAATGTCTCCTCTGGCATATTTGGTTGAAACCTTTAACATCAAGATCATCTCAAACACAGATGATACCCGACTCCTGCTCAAGTACAACGGGGATCCTACAAAGGCATGGGTTGAATTTGCCCACTGTATGGCGGCACAACTCTACTGGCTGAAGGCCAATATATTGCAGCTCAACCCAGATAAGACAGAAATCTTATTGTTTGGGTGGAATTCCCTGCCATGTTGGGTTGGTGCCTGGCCCAATAGTGTTCCCCCTCCGCCTCCTCCAACAGCGGTGATTAGGATTCTAGGGGGGGATGTTTGATGTACGTCTCTCATTTGGGGAACAAGTTTCAGCAGTGGCGAAAGCCTGCTTCTGGATTCTCTGCATGTTAAAGACGTTTCATCACTTGCTGCCTCATGAGTCCCATGTAACAATGGTTAGGGCACCCATCTTATCTGGGTTGGATTATGCCAATGCCCTGTACCTAGGTCTTCCTCAATGCCTGACCCATCGGTTGCAGGTCATGCAGAATATGGCCGTCCATTTATTATATAGTACTTTGGTTTCACCATTTCAGGAAAGACTTCTTTGGCTGCCAGTTAGGCAATGCATAATGAACAAGGTACTGACTCTAATGCCCCAAGCCCTCAGCGGTACTATCTACCTTAATGACTGCATTAAGGAATACAGCCCCGGAAGGATCTTGCGTTCTAGTTTGGATGAACATATTGTGGTGTCCCGCTTCCAGAGACAATGGAGGGAATGCTCCTTCTTTACTGTTAATGCAGCAGGCTCATGGAATAAACTGCCTGAATACTTGAGATTCATCTCGGAGGAAGCAAAATTTAAAAAAGG
Organism: Lissotriton helveticus; assembly: GCF_964261635.1. Lineage (NCBI taxonomy): Eukaryota > Metazoa > Chordata > Amphibia > Caudata > Salamandridae > Lissotriton > Lissotriton helveticus. The sequence continues at coordinate 408,951,446 of NC_136065.1, forward strand.
CTGAAAATACTCCTATTTTGACTTTAGTGATAATCGTGGTCTGTTGATTCTCTGCTCAATTCCCTTATGGGTGCCAAAACAAGCACCGGGGCACTCTTGCAAGTAGCTGTGCGCTGTAGAAGTGCCCATCATTAATTCATTCAGCCATCCAGACAACAAACATCACAGAAACCAAGAACATGGTTCAGTAGACAATTGCACTCATCTGGTCTTGCACCTTCCAGGTGCCCTCTGGTTACAGATTTATGTCTTGCAGGGCTATATCATACTTTCATTCAACTGAGGAAAACAAATCCCAATGATTAGTGAAGAAAGAGCACTTATCATTTAAGCTGAATTTCGAGGTGTGTGTTACATAAATAATAATTATCATAATTAAGGACGCATTTATCATAATATAATGATAATTCTGGGCAGAAAATTTTCCCATGCGTAGTTCTAGCCTACAGTTTATATGAAGCTGAGGAAGATACTGAAATTAAAGGTGGTTGGTAACCATGGATATAAAACTTTGGAGAAAAGTATTTGAGGCTACGGTTTGTATGAGTTAGTCATGGCACATTTTAAATGCTGCTTTGTTTTGTATGTTAGAGGAGAGACAAAACATTTTTTTTAATAAAAACCCAAAAACTAGAAACATTTTTGGTCAAGGTAATAAATGTGAGGTACACAGGTCTAACAACATTAATTACTTTGTATTCGACAAGGAAGGTTCAGGTGAATGATACTGTTTTCTCCATGATACTACTTGTACTCACTCGTGTTTTATATTCACCCACCCTGCGGTCTAATTTGTTGACTTCTAGATTGTATTAAAGTAAGAATTCAATTTATCATGAAGACTCCAGAGCTGTTCATTTTAGAATGTAGACTCTGCACTGATATTTGTCTTGCAACTAACAAAACATTTAGGAAATGGGCCCAAAATACCTTCAAAGGTGGTACTTAACTGCCTAATTGTTAGAATATAAGTGCATGGGTTCAAAGTTGTTCTTAAGAGCCAGCACCCCATGCTCCTGAACACCATGGTTGCTGAATACCATGCTGGGCTATTCTTGATTCCACCTCATGCCTCTTTCTTCCACCATCCTACACTTCCTGTCTGTTTAGGTCATTAATGTACTTACTCATTTTCCACCATTTTCCTTTCTCTTCCTCCTTCTTTCACCCTTTTTTCTCGTGCTAGACCAAAGTCTGAGGAAGAGAAATACGTTCTAACCTCCCCAAACTGAATGCTTGTGCCAACCACTTGCAGCCAGCAGCAGCAATTACACACTGTAGTTGCTGCATCCACTGGCTGAGAAGAATTGCTGACTCAATCAATGGTGATAGGAAGTCCCCACCAGTATGGCCTGTCACTGGAAGCGGGAAGCTGTGATTCTTAGAGTTGTGCACATTTGAGAGATTTTTCTTTTCCAAATTCCCGTGAAACTCCTAAATATTACACGTATTTCCTGTAGTTCACAAAGTTTTCTGCACATGTTTTTACTTTAATCCTGGGACTTTTGCGCCCCTCTTAAGATTTTTTTGAGAAAATAAACTCACCAAAATCCATCCAGTTTCAAAGTTGCGAGAAAAACGGTTTCAAAGTTAATCTCAAGAAAGGGATACATCCATTTTCAGTGTCAGCTTTAAGCATAAGGAGTTATTGGCAATTAGTGGGAAAAACTATACCAGGTGTAAATGTAAAAAAAACAGGAACCTTTTGTAAGCCAAGAGGAAGGATCTACGAAAGTTAATTTAATATTTAAATTAACGGTAGTTTTCTGGGAAAACAGGTCACTAAAAGGCGGGAAGCCCCGGATGCGTTTGAGCCAATCGGGAGGGAGATGATAGGGGTGGAGGAAGGTAAAATAACTGGTGTGGATAGGCAACAGGTTACCGTTGGAGAAATGAGACGATGAGGGGAGGCTTTTAACATGAGCAAGCCAGGTACGTAGATTAACATTAGGTCTCGATTGCCATTAGAATGACAAAGGCGGGAGTGTTGGGATGAGATCTTGAATTTAAAGCTAGACAACGGCAACTTGACACGAACTTTTAGTTTTAATAAAAAATGAACTTGCTCTGATGAAGGGGGAGAGTGCACAGAATATTAAGGGTTTGAGTACGGGTACGGTGAAGGGAGGGACAAACAACGTGACTATTCAGACCAGGGGATTGTTGAGATGAAATTGTGGGTGTACGTGGGTTAACATTTGGTGTAGATGAGACTGGCGGAATATGAAGGAGGTACACAGAGGGTGACGGGGTGCAATGAAGTACCATGAGGAAATGTTTCTGATGTAATGCAAATATGATCATTTTGTAAAATATATATATGTATTTGTGATGAGAAGTGCCAATAATTAATTGTAATCATGTTGTTATTGATTGTAGTGACCCCCGAAGAAGGGCACAGAGTGGCCCGAAATGCATTGGGTTTTACTGAAAATAAATGGCTTGTGACGGACTTTTTGCACTATTCGTATTATTTCGAAGAGGCCTGGATTGGCACAGTTTGAATATCAGAAAAATGAAAATTGGCAACATACAGTTTGGTGGATTGTGGATTAAACACATTATGGATTATTGAAGAAAAAGTATAGTTAAAAGTGGAATACTAAAAAGAATGGGTAAAGGTTAGAAAAAAACATGCACGCAAAGAAGCGGCATGATGCTGTGCGACTGGCTTCGGGGCTATGTAGTCCCATTTCAAAATGAGTACAGTTGTGATTTGTCATCTCTGCATGTAAGGCCACACCTTGTGCCTACTGAGATGTCAGGACTGGGTCGGTTCATGCTTCTTTTGTTGTTAGATTGTATATAAGGTGTTTCTGGATAGCATGCAGGTCTATGTAAGTGTTCTACGGGGGGGGGGGGGTTGATGTCTTTGAACATATATATTTATTGTTCCATTCTCTGTAAATAGAGGACTGGCATGATGAATCTGCTGTCACAGTCACCATGCCCTACTGACACAGACCACTGCATCAGGAGTGTTCAAAGCTGAATACAGATTTCCATAACCCCATAATATTCTTGTCCTGTCTGTTATCCACTTTGAGAAACTGAATTTTCTTTTGGGAGAGGGTAACACACTGATTTAATAATGTAGCATCTACTTAGGACAAAACACGCACGGTCCCTGGCAGCTATGGCACATGCAATTACAAGCTCGGAAAGACTTTTAGCAGCACCAAAGCAACATTAAGGCAGGAAACCGAACAGCATAGTGTGTTAAAAAACATAAGACAGAATTGTAACAATTAAATGTAGGGGATTGAATGTGTGAATTTTCAATTTTGTAAGGCAAAAAAGGCCAAACAAAACAAAGCAGCAATTATTTCCAATACTGACCAAGATCTAGCTGTGATTTCAGGCCATGCAAGATGGCGGGGATCGAGTAAGCTCTGAGGGTTGACCTAGGTAACAATTCTACCTCCATATTTAGCACCTCATTTAGAGATTATGGGCTTCAATGCATATAGGTGGACATGTTTGATGGCCATGTATGCCTGGCCAGTTCGCTTGGGGAAGCAAATGCATCTGGGCCAATAACTTCTATAACTAGTATGACCTCTTTTGATGTGGCATCTACAACATGGAGGGCTTCATGCACTCCATACAACGCAGTCATAACATCAACCTACCTTTACAGCGCAACTTTTACAACGCAACTGCCTTTATATCCCATGTCATTACAATGCATGCCATTCCAACACATGGAACTACAAAGCATGCCATTACAACAGAGACCATTACAACGCATGCCATTACAACACATTATAAGGTAAGTAATGGAGTTCTTTTAGTATTAGGGTGGGTATGGGTTTTGGGGTACATGGGAATAATAATATTTTCCCCTACACTACCCAACACTTTCCCTACTGTTGCACTCACAGGAGTGGGAATAGTAATTTTTACCCCTACACTTTCCAACACTTACCCTACTGTTCCCCTAAAAGTATTATGCATATGCGTTGTAACGGTATGCATTGTAATGGTATGCGTTGTAATGGAAAGCGTTGTAATGGTAGTTTTTAAAAACACGTTGTAATGGCATGCATTGTAAAATCATGCAATGGAACGGTAGTTGCGATGTAAAAGCTGTGTTGTGAAAGCACGCGTTGTAATTGCATGCGTTGTAACGTCATATATTCGCTCCATAAACACCTACTTGGGAAACCTGTCTGACAACCTGCAAAGCCTCACGCGCTACAGTGAGGAAGAAAGAGCCCTACAGGCCCAGACCCAGATTCTGCAGAAAGCATTGGCGGTGCATTAGGAACATCACTGATAAGTGAAGGAAAGCCATAAACGATTGCCACCTTGTAGTCCTGAAGGTCATTTTGGCCTTGGCCACCTGTCACTGCAGTCAGAGAAACTCATAGCTATGGTCTACTTGCTGATCAAAATCTGCCTGCAAAGCAATGCAACCCCTTATAGGGCATGCATGAGGATTCGGAAGTACCTCTTAAGCTTGTCGGAAGTTGGAACTACATGTTGGGACAAGGGGTCCAAAATGTGATGAAGGGCGTCTGGATCCTTCTGCTTTTGTCAGGTGATTTCAACATCTGTTTCAAGTATTAATATGTGCTGAAGGGAAAAACATGGCATCTGGTACACTCTAGCCGTCTGACCACTCAAGCTGCCCCATTATCATTGACGATGGCAAGCTTGCTTGCAAATAAAAATTGCAAAATAAATGTAACTGGAGGATAGAAAGCGTCTGAAAGAGTGTGACCTTGGGCATAATGCCTGCTCTTCCCCTCCCTTGTTATGGTGCCTCAGGGCCTTCCTTTTGCCCCTACTTGGTTTTCCTGATTCCTCCCCCATTTAGTAGTAGGTATTCCATATTTTTGGGACTTTCCCAGTCCACCTCCACATTTACACCTGAGCAGCATTTTTTCTTTGGTAGAGTTTTTTGCAGTGGGGTGGATTAGTATGCCTGCACAATTTGGCAGGCATTTGACTTCTATTGCAGGTATAGTTCTAAACTGGACTTTAAATACTGCGATCATACATCCACTGCAGTCGTACACTTAAAGCACTCCTGGGCATGTATGTAACCGACTTTGTGAAAAGTGCTCATCTTCCTTTTCCCTCTTACTTTAGGATTTTTCATATTTTTACTAAAGTAGTGCCCCATGAACAGGCCTCATCAAACTTTCCATTGTGCCTCTCACTTGAGTATATCTGTTGTACCACTTTAGGACTGGCATCCTAAGGGAAAAAGAATTCTCGTGAATGAGATGTAGTGCTACATCCCTCCGTTTATCAGAGCTCCAGAGTGCTTCTGCCACGTGTGTGCTGGACCCTTCTAACCTCTACCCTTTTAGATCCTCTTTAACTATTTTAAATTCAAATTCCACAGACACAAAAATCTTTCAGAGCTGGTGCAGTCTTGCCAATACTTTTTTCCACATGATGTCCTAGTTTATCGAATGCTTGTGAAACGTTATGACCTTGTTGACATTTAGTGCCTTATTTATGAGGCCTTGCGCCACTTTTACGCCGCTGGTGTGATGCACCGGTGGTGTAAAAAATCGCCATGTTGTGCCATATTTACCAAGTGACGCATCTAGGCAGTCACTTTTGTAAACCTGTGTGCCACATTATACCTGCGCCAGGTATAATGTATGCAGGGAGGGCGTTCCCCCGCAAAAAGCGTCGTAGAAGTGGCACATTGAAATCTATGAGATTTCAGTGTGCCACTTCTAGGATGCCATTGCATCAATATCTTACACCTGCCTCACAGCAGATGTAAGACTGACACAGGCCCTTTCACATGGGCTTGCCCCATACAAAAGGACACATTGCTGGAGTTGCGTCTGTTTTCAGACACACCCCAGCAATGCGTCACTTTTGCGCCTATACATACGTCAGAAATACTGACATCTCTGTAACTCCTTGCGACATGATAAGTTTTTAAGTAAATATGGAACATCTATCGTGTCGCAGGGAGGACACACTGAGAAGTGACGCATCGCTGTTATCACGCAGTAATGCAACACTTCTCACAAATGAGGCCTTAATCTGTACACTATTAACATCTGACGTATCCCTCTACCGATTTCTTTGCTGCTTTCTATGAAGTACTGTAAATCAACTTCATTAGCCATGCAGGCCATACAAACAATGATAGCAGGTTTGCAAAACAGTTTGCCAGCAACGAGTGGCAAAAATGCTTGCGATTTGGATCATATTTAGGACCGGAGACTAGGACATTTTTAAAAAAAATTCCACCCCCTACAATCATATTTTCCACTTTTTCCTCTGTTTCATCTTATTTCCTTCGAAATGGAAGTATATAAAGACCACAACTCTAGGCACAATTTACCGCTTACTACTTCTGTACGTGGGAGAAGGGTGGGGCAAGACTTCCTGCTGTGCGATCCTGGGAGATGTTAAAGTTTCTGCATGCTCTTTATTTTTTGCTTTAAAATTCTTATGCCTAAATTTCCCATATGTCACTTGTTTCTCTGAAGCTCCCATCTTGCCTGCGGCAGAAGCACTTTCAGTGATGAAATATTGGACGGACTGCTACTCCTAGGCATCAGTCTGTATTGTAATAGTTTCACAGAAACAAACCCCCCAAAAGGGAGTTTGTTTCACAGAATTAAAATAGCAACGGACCTGCTGCAATGGGAGATTACCACTAGTGAGGGGCAGAGGGACTAGGGGGAGTCATAAGTGATTTTTCCTGCAGCACTACCTTGAGATATTCGCACTATTTCTCTTTGAACCCGGACTCCCAACCACCTCAACTCCATTCCAGAAAATATCTGCTCCTAATGGCTGATCCATCCTAAAGACTGACAGCAAAACAGAGGAGGAGGCGAATTGCATGTTATTCAGGCCTTCCATTCCTCTTCAAATATATGTTTCTTCTACTCAGCCGCCTAACTTCTATGTTTTAACAAACATCTCTTAATGTAGCATGTTTGATGAACACAATTCTGCCCCTAAGAGGCAGCGGAGCATTGAACGCACAATCTATCTCTCACTTCAGACAGACACATTTTTCATTGAACAATTTTCTGAAATTATTACCATCGAATACCTACATTGTTTCCGAAATATCACCCTAAACCCTTTCAGTGTTGACTGTGGTCCAAAACCAAGTTGAATGGCCTGAGCCTATCTGGGTATCTGCTTCCTTCACCGTCTTCATCAACATTGCTATCTTTATATTTATGCCGGAATTCCCCATAGCCAAGGTTTTCTCTCACCCAATATTCTAAAGCCACTCAAACCTGTTTAAAGTTGACTGTTCATATTGTATTGCGACAATTTGGGGAATCATGTTCAACTGCTCTAATAAGATGACATCTCCCAGAAAAGCTAATAGCCACAAATATATTCCTATTCTTCTCAAAAATCAGTTTTCCAACTTCCCCAAATCAGCCTTGACATCCTAGCCTTCATTTGCACCTCCAATTGAAGGCTAGGATGAAGCCTTGGCTAGGTGAAGCCTTGACCTCTGGTCCAGGCCAGCACTCCCCAGCAGCTCCGCATTTCAGTCGCAACGCTCTGGTTTAGAGCCCCTCCACAAGCAGGGTTCGTACCGGCAGCGCGCCTCAGGTGTTTTATCCTTTTTTCCTGCTGTTCCGTTTCTTAATCCGTGTATTCCCTTTTTATTGCAACGTTATTGTAATTTCCTCATTTGTTGCTTGGACCTTTGTGTGTTGTTCGCTTGTGTCTATTTCCCCACGACCACTGTATTTTGCTTGCCTCATTACCGGCCCTGCAGCCCCGACACAACCCCGCTCCCACCACCCTACCTCTGGTCCCACCCCCCCTACTTAATGCTGACCGCTGTGGGGGAGTGCGTGTAAAGTCTTGACCTCTGGTCCAGGCCAGCACTCCCCAGCAGCTCTGCCTCGCAGTCGCACCGTTCCGGTTCAGAGCCCCTCCACAAGCAGGGTTCATGCCGGCAGCATGCCTCAGGTGTTTTATCCTTTTTGCCTTCCGTTCCTTTTCTTATTCCGAGTATTCTGTTTTTATTGTAACTTTATTGTAACTTCCTCATTTGTTGCTTGTACCTTTGTGTGTTGTTTCACTTGCGTTTATTTCCCAGCGACCGCTGTATTTTGCTCGCCTCTTTCCCGCCCCTGCGGCCCTGCCCTGCCACCCTACCCTTGGTCCCGCCCCTCTTCCCCTACTTAATGCCAACCGCTGTGTGGTCGCGCCACTGGCGTGCCAAAGGCGCGCTTAAGGCAAGTTTGTCTATGCCCGTCCGCGACACGAGTGCGGCCAGCGCCATGAACCCTGGCTCTCCCAGGCCCCACTGCAACGACGCCACCACCCTCCTCGCACTTAATCCCGGTAGACACGCAGACTGTGAAAGATCCTCACTGATCACCACCCTCGGACAGTTCTCATGCAGAGCCTGCTGGAGATCCTTCACCACTGAAAAACCCCACTACCACCAAAGGACCGCCTGATGCACGCACCCCCGAACAACTAACATGCATGCTCCTCAATGTGCGCTCCCTGCACCGACACGCTGTAGAGATCTGGGACCCGACACCGCCACTGCCATCCCCGACGGCTACAAGATCTAGAGAAAGGACCGCCCACACCGCCCAGGAGGAGAGATTGTCATTGCATACAGGACTCCCCTCCGACTCTCCACCTCCAGCACGAGTGACCCACACTTCAACATAGAACACCTCCACTTCCAGCTTCAGACCAGCCCAAGGACCATGCCACGTGGCACCCTCATCTACAGACCGCCGGGACCTTGCACCCAGTACGCAACCACCATCGCCGAGCTCGCCGAACCCCATGCCATCACCTCCACGGACTACATCCTACTCGGGGACCTGAACTTCCACCTCAACCACTGCAATGACCCCGACTCCACCACTTTCATCGACAATCTTGCCAACCTCGGACTAAAGCAGCTGGTCAACACGCCCACTCACAAAGCTTGACATACCCTCGACCCCATCTTCGCAGAAGGGACAAAACATCCGCTTCAGCCACACCACCCAGCCCCTCTGGATGGACCACCACTGCGTCCACTTCACTTTCAACACCACCACTGCAACCAAGCCCACACCATGCCCACCACAAAGGAACTGAAGCAAGGTCACTGAGGAGCACCTCAACACTACCCTCCTCCAAGACCCCCCCAGCACCACGACCGACACCAACTCCGCAGTCAGAGAATTTCACCGCTAAATCTCCTGCTGAGCCGACAAGTTCGCACCCCTCTGCCACCCCGCCAAACAACACCTTAGAAGACCGCCTGGTTCACCACGGAACTACATGAAGCCAGATGCTACTGCAGATGCCTAGAGAAAACCTGGTGAAACTAGAAATCCACGGAAGCATGAAACAACCACAGGATCGCCCTAAGGGAATACTACCAGCTCATAAGGGACACCAAACAGACCTTCATAAGAGACAATGTCCAGACCAACAAGACCAATGCCAAGGAACTGTTCAACGTCATAAATCATCTCACCAAACCCCCCAGCGAAGCCATGGACATCACACCCTCCCAGGAACTCTGTGGCAAGCTCAGCTCCTACTTCCATCTGAAGATCAAGACCCTCTACGACAACTTCAGCGAACAGACGACGGACACTATCCCCCTCCCTACCATCGCCGAAGAGCCAACCATCATGACCTGGGATCCCGCCACCGTCGAACACATCACCGCGACCATAAGGAAAACCCACTCAGGAGCCCCAACGGACCACGGCCAACAGCACATATTCCACAGGGCCGCCGTTGCCATCGCACCCGAACTAGGACGGACCATCAATGCCTCCTTCAGATCCGGCATCTTCCCAGATGACAGGAAGCGGGCGGAGGTTAAACCCCTCCTCAAGAAACCAACAGCTGACCCAACGGACCTGAAAAACTACTGGCCCATCTCTCTCCTCCCCTTCACGGCCAAAGTCACAGAGAGACTTGTAAACGCCCAGCTGACCGCCTTCATCGAGGATAACTCTATCCTATACACCTCACAGTCTAGATTCTGCAGCAACCACATCAGAGACTGCCCTCCTCGCCGCCACTGATGATGTTCGCATGCTACTCGACCAGGGACATACTGCGGCCCTCATTCTTCTAGACCTCTCTGCGGCCTTCGACACCATTTCACACTGCACACTCGCAGCCAGACTTCACGACGCGGGGATACAAGCAGCTGCCCTCGACTGGATCCAATCCTTCCTCTCCGGCAGAACCCAGAGGATCAGACTCACTCCCTTTCTCTCCGATCCCACCGATATCAACTGCGGGGTACCCCAAGGATCATGGCTCAGCCCCACGCTCTTCAACATCTACTGGCCCCCTCGCCGCCATCGTCAGACAGCATGGGCTCAGCATAGTATCCTACATCGACAAACCCAGCTCATCCTCTCACCCACCAAGAATCCCGAAGACACCAGACTCTGCTTCCATGAAGGAATGAAGGACATCGCAGCTTGGATGAAAAGACCGCTGCTTCAAGCTCAACTCTGAGAAAACCGAGGTCCTCATCCTCGGACCCCGCGCCTCCGCCTAGGACAACACATGGTGGCCCTCCGCCCTCGGGAATCCACCGACCCCTACAGACCACGCACGAAACCTTGGCATCATCCTCAACTCCTCCCTCTCCATGAACTGCCAGATCAACGCAGTTGCTTCCACCAGCTTCAACTGCCTGCGCACCCTCCGCAAGACCTTCAAATGGATCCCCTGACTGTAGAAGGACCGCCACCCACGCTCTCATAACCAGCAGACTGGACTACTGCAACGCCCTATATGCCGGAATCAACAGAACTCTTCTACACAGGCTCCAAACCATCCAGAAAGCCACAGCCAGACTCGTCCTCGGGATACCATGTCAAAAACACATGACCCAACACCTTTGAGACCTCCACTGGCTCCCCATTGAGAAGAGGGTCACCTTCAAGCTCCTCACTCACACCTACAAATCCCTCAGCAACATCGGACCCAAATACCTCAATGAGAAAGTCTCCTTCCACGTACCCAAGAGGAATCTCCTCTCTGCCAACCCTCCCCTAGCAGAGGTCCCTGCATCCACAGATTCAGAACGGGCTGGAGAGCCTTCTCCATAAATCGCAACCAAGACCTGGAACAAGCTCCCTGTGAACATCAGACGCTCCCCAACCCTGCACATGTTCAGAGAGACCTCAAGACCTGGCTCTTCAACTGATCAGGAGCTGCCCCCCCATCCCAGTGCCTTGAGACCCTCACTGGTGAGTAGCTCGTTTTATAAACCCCTTGATTGATTGATTGAATGTAGATCAACCCACACTCTAGTACAACAGATTCACTCTGGATATCAAATTCAGTCTCAATTCTAAAGCCAAACATATCAATCCCAAAGCCTCATAAATAGTATGGTGGAATGGGCGGGATGGTGTGAAAAAGGACTCCTCCTGCCTCAATAAACCCACAGTTCCACTTCTCTCTTAAGAGTCAGGGTAACCATTGGGTTACTGTTGACTCCACCGATGGTAAGCCCTGATCCAGAAGACCGTCCACCACAAGACTGCTGAGTCATGGTGGTGGTGGTAGCCCCTCCTCATTGAGAGTGGGGCAGCAGACCCTTATTTTGTGTTGCCTGTGTCAGGCATGTAATGCATGGAGGACATGAACGGTTACATGATAATAGCCCACACATGCTGGCAGAAGGCTCCCTGTGCCTCAGGCCTTTTTTTAGTTCCCTGTTCATCTTTTTCATGCAATAGATGTAAAAAACCATTATCTCTAAATTCTCCACCAATGTTATGTTGTGTTACGTTTTGAATTCATTAAGCGCTCTGATATAAAGGATCTCTTGGTGCAAAGCTCACAACGAGAACATCAAGTGGAGAAAGAAAATAAATTTAATTTGGAAAAGAAAGTTGTAAGTCTCTTCCTGAAAGAAGAGAGGAAGAGATTCACTTTTGATCAAGTGGCAACCTGTTCCATAGTAGTGAGAAGGCTTTCCCTCCATAAGTAACTATATTGATTCGAGAAATTATTAAGAGATTTTTAGATGATACCTAAGTTTGTGTCGAGGTGTCCATTAGACTAACTTAGATTTGAGAAGCTCTGTGAAGAACCAAAAAGACGCTTATGTAGAAGGTGAATGATTTTTGTTAATTGTCCTAGTTCTTATTGGAAGCCAATGAAGCTTCTGCTGTTGTGGTTGATGCTGCTGCCCTGTACCTTTGATACAACTTTTAAGAGTGACATTTCTGTCCTGGTTATTTGCGGCCATACCTGCTGAACTAGATATTTAAGCTCGTGTCTGCATATGTGAACGCTCAACTGGACATCCAAGCATTTGATGCTAAATATATGTATCGGGAGAATGCAGTGGGAATAGAAGGCTATATCTCCTAATCGGGATGCTGCGCTGGGCATTTGAGTCTATTCCAGGGCAGGCTAATGCTATATCTCTGTACATGGTATTTGAGTGTTGACATTAGGACTTATGTATTGGTATTTGGGGCTGTGCTTTGGCCTTTGTTAGATGTACTTTCGCATTTGAATCTGTGGCTTGCATGGTCTTGCTTGTCCTTGGACCTTTAGTGGCTTTATATGGGCATTTGATGCTGTCACTTGTCATTTGGACCTATGCCTGTGTGTACAATATATGTAGCCCTTGTTTTCTGACTTGGTCATCTGCCTTGGGATCTCTCTACTTAGGCTGAGTAGTGCAGGCTAATGCCAAGATTCATGTCACTTTGTGGACTGTAAAGGGTATGTCTCTGCGCCTGTGCTCAAGCATCCTATAGTAGGGAATACCTGTTCTTGGTACCTCCTCCCGGTCTTACCTTTAGCCAAGAAGCTGGTAAGTAGCTCTAGAAATGTTGTGACTTGATGTCCATTCTATCGCCATATTGGAAGAGGATGGTACTGTTGTTAGCAAGAATCATAATGACTGGTAATTTCCGATAAAGGGCTTCAAACAGGTCTATAATCATCTGCGTGAATAAAATGCAGTCCGCTTACTCTCAATAATTTATTTCACTTGTCGATAGAGCCCACAGCTGAAAGGAGGAACAATCTGTGGCATTTTTCAAACAGACTGTCACAACACAGTCACAATATTCATAAAGCCTTAAAATAGCATTTACCATTGTCATCCGATAACCTTCATCTCTTATGAGTTGCAAATGCATTTAAATAGGACATTAAGTAGGACTGCATGAGAGTTGATGGCACTCACGGCTTAGCAGCACAAATTGGATTTCAAGGCCCTGGTCGCCTGGCTCTCCAGGCATCACCAGCAAATTAGAAAAAAAGTTAAGTGTTTGTAACAAATTTACGAAGCGGTTGTGTTATTCTGCAAAACCCTATTATTGCATAAAATGCTGGCGAAATCGTGCTCGTGATAAGCTTTGAGTCCTTGTACTATAATAGTAAATAGGTCGTTTTCTTACTCACCAGGTCTGGATGTAATGAGTTTTTGAGCATGTTTCACAAATTAGAAACAATAATGACACACATGAGACTAAGCTAATACGGATCTAATTAACCCCAAGTCTCTCTCTGAAGTGGGGTACTAATTCAAGTAACGGCAATATTAACTAACTGATTGACTAACACAGGCAGAACTACACTGCAGACACCTGCACAGCGCCTGGACTGTTGACGTCTACATAGAGAGGGAAGTTGGCAATTGCTAAACTATTTTAATGTAACCTCTCCTTTCCGGAAAACGTGTTTCTTATTCATGAAGCCGCTGGAAATGAAGTAGTGCATCTTAATGCATGATAATTTATAATTACTGGAAGGATGCCGTTACCAAACCTTGTCACATATTTTAGTTTTTGTTGAGATGTTTTGATCGTGTTAGGGAAGTGGTGGAGTGGGGTGTGCACAACCCCAGGTGGTAATGTTTATAACATTGTATCTCATCAATTAAGTGGAATTCCAAATATCATTGAAACAGTTTTCTGACAATAACCAAGTGTCTAAAGTGCTCCTGTGTTGTACAGTGCCTTATTTCAAGAAGTGATTCTGGGACTTCAGATTAATCAAAAGTTCATCAAAACCAAAAGGAAGAGCTGTTTAATAAAGTTTCAGATTCCAAGTAAAACCACTTCTTCTGCTAGTCAATATATTATTCAAGTAGCCTCTGGGTGCCTGTATTTCTCCATTACAGTGTGCTCTTAGGGTAGGATGGTGTAGAGTTTCAACTCAAGGTCATGAACCAGGCAATGGGACACGGCTTCGGAAATCAGAGGGCACTGTAGGAAGGTTATGTGAGCCCATGTTTTAAACAACAAGGATTGACCTTAAACGGGCATGGCGTGGAGGCGTTTAAATGGTAAACAGGCCATCTTAACCCACATCATGTGTGCTTTATGTAGGCAATGAGGCTGTGTTTAAGTACCAGAGTTATTTCCCATTTTGTAACCATAAGGCAAGTGGCATGGGCTACATTTGGGGTAGTTTGCTTCACTGCATTTTGGATGGATCACCATACAGAGTTGTTAGAAACTGGTTCTCTAGTTGGCAGAGGTTTGCACGCTGTCCTAGTCGGGGGTCACCATCCTAGTCAGTGTAAGTCTCATACACAACCTAAATTAACCTGTGCTCACACTCTGGTAGCTTGGCACAGAGCAGACAGGCTTAACTTAAGAATTAATGTGTAAAGTATTTGTACAAGACTTTAACTAAAGTAACACAGTGAAAACACCACAAAACGACTCCACCCCAGCTTGGAAAAATGAAGTATATTTCTATGAATTTTAAAGATTAAACTGCAATATGGTGTAAAAAAGCACAAAGCACTAAGCAAGGACATCTGGTCATGCTTGAATGGTGTAAGTCCAAAAGTAAAGGCCGACCGCGATGGAGCATGGGCTGGATACAGAAGCTACTCAGGTTCTGCTGAAAACAGGACCTTTCTGGATGAAGTATCAACAACGAGAAGCAAGATGCATTGGTTCAGAGTCACGCAGTCAGGAGATGTGCCTCCGCCGCCCCCTTTCTGCTGAAGGTGATACGTTGTCATTGAGCTGTGCAGTCAGGAGCCACATCGTTGGTGAACCTCTTGGGATGCATGTGATGCGCAGTCGTCTAACCTCGTAGTTGGGTGCATTATCGTCGTTGAGCTGGACAGTTGGCATTGTGGTGCCCTCAAAGCAGTGCTGCGTCAACATCAGAAGGAGATGTGTCGCTTCCAACTGGCGCAAATGCAACAATGCAGGGGTTTTAAAGAGAAACAGCTGCAGAACCCACTTCCAAGGCCCAGAAATGGATTAGTAACTCTTGGCAGGGCAGACTCACTGATGGCAGAGTCAGGCAGCGGAAGAAAGGCTGTCGGAAGTCTTTGATGTCTCTGAGACTTTAGAATAGGGGGTCAAGCCAGCAAGCCCTTGGAGTCACTAAAGTTCTTTGAGGATGTAGAGATGCAGATCCAGTCCTTCTCACTCACAGACAAGAGGCAGCAGGCCAACACAGCAAAGCAGTTCATCAGGGTGTCAGTCCCCCCTGGCAGCCCAGCAGTCCTTATTCCTGGCAGAAAGTCCTCATATCCAGAAGTGTACTGATTTTGTGGGGTCATAAGTCCAGTTCTTATATCCAGTGGGGGAGACTTCTAAGAGGAGTTTTGAAGTACACATAGGTCCTCCCTTTTCTGCCCTGGATCCATACACACTACAGGGGGTGTGCAACTCTTTGTGTGGGGACAGGCATAGCCCTATTCAAGTGTATGTGTCGGCTCCTCCCTCCCATCCTGCCCAGGATGACCCATCAATATGTGAGCTCCCATCAGGCATACCTAAGATCCTTTTGTGTGTGACTGTCTAAAGGGAATGCACAAAGCCCAGCTGTCACCTAACCCAGACGTGTAGTAGAGACAGGCAGAGGCATACAGGGCTGAAGCGCAGGAAATAGCAACTTTCTAAAAGTGGCATTTGTAAAGTTGTAATCATAAATCCAAGTTTACCAATAAAGAGAAATTATCATTACAAATCCATAGGTACCCAACACGACTGCTCTACTCCTTCTTAATCAGGAATTACTCCTAATAAATGTATTAAGGAATCCCCACTGTTAACCTACGAGAGGAGTAGGCCTCATAGTAGTGAAAAACGAATTTGGGAGTTTTATAGTTTTATAGTTGCAGGACATGTAAAACTAAAATGTATATGTTCTGTATTTTAATTACACAGCACCCTGTCCTATAGGCTACCTAGGGCCTACTTTAGGGTTGCCTTATGGGTAATAAAAGGGGAATTTAAAGCTTGGCAAGGGGGTTTAAATGGTGAGCCAACATGGCAATCAAACAACACATACAGGCTCTGCAGTGGCTTGTTTAGAGGGCTACTTAAGTGGGTGGCACAATCAGAGGTGCAGGCCCACCAGTAGCATTTAAATTACAGGCCCAGGGCAAAGGTGGTGCACTTTACTAGGGACTTATTAGTATATTAAAAAGCCAATGCTACTATGTTTTAAGTAGAGAACACATTCACTTTTGCGATGGTTAATAGTGGTAAAGCTAACAAAAACGACTTCAGCATAAAGGGGGGGGGGGGGAGGCAACATGTTTGGGGGTGACCCTGCAGAAAGGACCAGGTCCAACAATTGTATTGCTGTAATTATAACAAGGGTTGATGGCAGATATATGTTACTGGATCAATATATTTGTGCACTTTTTGTTTGAAACAATTGCTGAGCTACTGACTTCATGGAACTGAGACCTGTGCAATATTTGAGCCTAGAATCAATAGGGAAGGTAGACTGATAGCTCTTGCATTATGCTCACTAAACTGGATGATTAATTCTCTATGGGCCACTGACACATCTCCTGGCCTAAAATCTGGTTGTATTGGATATGGAACCTTCTGAGCAGCAATGTCTCTGGAACACAATGACAGGAATTTCTAGGAGTTGTTGGCTCCCTTCACAGATTTCTTCTCTACCACATTTGAATAATTGAGAGGCCCTCAAAACCTGAGGCTGCTGTGCATATTTACATAGAATGGTTTATGGGCCTGGTTGAGAAGAACTTGCTGACCTGGGGTTGGGACAGCAGAGACTTCATACAGATGCGTCATATTGTGGATCTACTTATGATTCTGAGTGACCTTACTAAAATGCATAAAATGTATAGTTCCTTTTCCCAAGAGTGTAAGGGATGGTTTAAGCCTCATGGTAGAGTTGTGTTAGTACTGAGCGTTCTCCAGACCTCTTGGTACAGATGGCTGTGCATGTAGCTAATTTTTCCTGTAAAACCAGTCAATAAAATAGAGATAATCAATAAAGTAAATAATTAATAGGTTGAGTTGTGGCACATAATGAGGTGGATAATCAAACTAAGGGGAACATCTAGAGTTTGATGGACAAAGTTCTCTGTGACAGAGAACCCTATCCACCAAACTGACAGTCAGCCCACCCTATTTAGAGTCAGGAGGACCATCAACTTTCTTTCCATGGAGCACCCATTGGCTTCATCGACAGAAAGCAACCTCCAACAGGCCGTTGGAGTAAAGTCATCACACCACCCACTCTATTTCTTTCATGAAAATACTGACAGTGAGGGACAGAAATAAATATCCAGGTGTGGGGGCATTAGTTTTTTAAAAACAACAAATGGTAAAAGATTTGTCTAAAAACCAACGGCAACTGTCCACCAAAGTTTTTTACTTTGAATTGAACTGACATGATGGAGGCTCCATTCAACATAGAGAGATGAGTGCTTGGCCAGTGGTCATCTCTAAAAGAGACGGACTAATGTTTGTCAGGGTGGTGGAGGTTACATCCACCACCATCTTGATGAATGGAACTCTGTCCTGCAGGGGCTAAACCAGGGGCAAAATCAGAACCTTAGTGTGTACCTCCTCTAAGAGCTAAAGAACAGTAGCCCTGCTGCAGTTACTGTGTCTTACACAACTTGCCCACACCCATTACCAAATTTCTTCGCACACTTAAGGACGACGTCAACGTCTTAAAGGTCACCTACATGTATAGTTAGGTGTCATCATCACAGAAAGACTCTTGCTTGAAGAGTTCTATAGAAGATGTTGCATTCAAAGAGTAAAGGGATCGAGAGAATGTTCTTCCTAGAATGAGTAAAACTATACTTATGGGGAATTCTCTGAGTAGCTGTGTCAAAAAAGCCAAAATGTTTAGATAGCCCATGTTTTAAAATCTGCTCATTTTTAAAGCAGAATGGAGAAGTGCATAGCCAATGTCCACTAATCTTGGATCGAAGTCCCTAATCTCAGGAAAATGCTTTTATGTCAATGTAGCGGTCTGAGTTCAGATTGGTAGGGGGAAATATAGTGACTGAAATCAAGAACTGTCTGCGGCTCTGGAGCACTTCCTCCTACTATTACTATTACCACACGGAGAAGAGTGGTGATCTGGATTAAATTGCCCTGGGTTTTGAGGTACAGGTTGGCTCCACACAAACACCTCACTACTACCATTAGCGGCATGGAAATGAGGCGCCTGTGATATTACTTCTTCGTGAGACCAAGGATACGATTAATGCAAAACAAGATATGATCTGTTGAAAACCAGAAGAGGGCAAGGCCATTACTGGTGTGTGTCTGATTCTTCAAGAGGCCTTCTGTGGTATCAGGAGATACTAAGGAAATTGACAAAAAGGATTTTTGAGGGCTATAACCCTATGAAGTGAAGTCTATTGAGGTAGCCGTACCTTTTACTGAGTTATTTTGGACCTGATCACAGTCCGACCTCATTTTGTATGTGCAAATTGTGATAGTGCAGGGTTTGCAAATTCATAGGTGTGCAATTCATGCCCACTTAAGTGGGACTGGGGAATAACACGCAAGTAGTGCATTTTATTCCCTCTTACTGCAAGCTCAAAGAGCACACACGTCCTATTTGCTCTGCAATTTGGACAAAGTTTCCCCAGCCTCAAATCATGTGACAAATCACTCACATTTGCACATGTATATTATAACAACAATTCGAGTTTGTGCTTAAAGTGGGCACTGAGCCCCAACTTTTTATTTATTTATTCATAAATGTTATTAAATCATCATCATTTGGCAAGGCGATATATGGCACGATACTTGAAAATGGTACTATGGCAGAAATAGTCATACAGTATACACACATCTCAATAAAGTTACAAAGGAGAAGTACAGATTCAGCAGAGGTCTCTGGAATGCCCGAATATCTTAACACATCACATGGCAACTATATATAGTCAGACATGTTCAAGCAGTTTGAGCAATCAAATGTATCCTATAGGAGCCAATGTTGCAGTATAAGCGCATGAGTGATATAGGCATTAATCAGGATTTAACTTCAACAAAAAGGAATGCAGGTGGTCCCAAAAGTCACGGTGTTGAGCAGCTGACGGTAAGGTTGCGGCATATGTCTCTGACCAGTCCTCATATAACGACATATCTTTAAGCCAATCCTGAAAATTTGAAACATTCTTGTCACCCCATTTAATGGCCACTCTAAGATTACCCAAAAGCAAACCTAGGTACCTCCTTGACATAATCTAACAGAACAAACATGGGTGCTAGTTGGAAAGCATTGTCAGTCATGTCTAGTAGCGCTGCAAGTGTCTGATTCCAAAACGTGGGCACCGCTGGGTGGGACCATGCCAGGTGGAGGAAGTCTGCCCCCCCAAGTTCTACATCTCCTGCATTTAGTATCATCATTGTGGTAGCAGCAGGCGAGATCTACAGACCAGATGTATGTTCTTAATAAGAATTTATAATAAATTAGCCGGTATCTGCAATTAGGGGACACTTTTTTAGTTTGTTGACAGCAGAATTGCCATTGGTCATCTGAGATACAATGACCCAAGTCAACCTTCCATGCCGTGAGAACCTGGAGGGACTCTACAAGCATACAAACCAACAGCGCAGCGTATGATGAGCCTTGTTTGTCATGAACTGCCAACCGTTCTTGTATCTGTCATATCTTGCAGGTGCTAGAGAATATTTCCAGCTCAGTGTTTCACATCACACCTTCTTATGCTGGGATGCAAGAAATCCATTATAGTGGAGGATAGACATTAACATCAATGCAGAAGTAAAATAATGTTACCCAAAGGCTCTCATATCACTGAGAGTATGTGAGAATCATTATGAACATGAACCCAACAACATGAAAGTAGGACAGAGGACTAACATGAAAGTAAGAGAGAGGTCTTCCTGTTTGCACTGAAGATGACAGCTGGGAAACAGCTGCCTAGGCAAGAACCTGACTCTGAAACTCTATGAATCCTCACACTTGCATCAATAAGCTGCATGCAACAGCAGTTTGATGAATTCTAACAGAAGTCTACAGGTTCTTTGAACTGCTCACCTATGAACCATAGCAATGGCCACGAATTATCATACCTTGCATAATTTGGGAGCAGAGCACTATGATTTGAGACTAATCAACATTTTGCAACATTATTTGTAATCCAGAGACAATGGTAGTTTTTAGGTTTAACTTTGTTTTTATTGCCATTCTGTATCCATAAAAGAACATACATCTCAGCAATGAAACAGCACCTCGTCATTGATGCCCTGTTTGGGTGTTACATATAGCAACTGAATGATGGTGTATAGGCATCATGCGGTCCATGTCCGTCAACAGCTACGCAGTAAGCCATAAAGTCTCTGTATGTCCCATTACCATACATATCGTACTTATACAGCAATGCCGAAGAGAGAAAAAACAGAAACAGAGAGAAAAAAGGAACAAAATCCCACCTCCTCCTCCCCGTCACTGGTGTGCTTACAACCTATTTGAGGTAGAGCAGAATATCGGGCAAGGGCAAGGATGCTACTCATGAGGTCGTGTCTGTGTATCCTGAGAGGTAAGGCGGAGAAGCCAGTGGTACCTTGGAATTGTGATTTCAATTATTTCGGTGGCTAGCAAAGAGAGTATCGGCTACCAAATTACAGTGTAGGTGGCTGTGGAGTTAGTGAAAGATGCCTGTATCCTTTCTATCCCTAAAATGTGCCACAACCTGTGTAACCACCCCAAGTATGTCTGCCGCAATTGATTGCCCCAGTGCGATGAGATTTGTTGAAATGCCGCTCCTAGTACCAATCCCATTTGCTTCCCCTCCTAGATCATACAGGGTACGTCAGTGGGTTGGGCAGTCCTTGTATTACATATGCCGGGAATCTCAGGATTTGTGTCTCGAACTGTTTATCTACATCATCTAGGATCACCTTCCAGTACCCTTCTAATTCCCTACACTCCCATAGCAAATGTACAAGCGTGCCCTCTTTCCCACAGCCCCTCCAGCAGGTCGGACTACGATCTGTATTCCCTTTGTTGAGGCGAACCAGTGACAGGTACCAAGATGTAGCTATTTTAATTGTGGTGTTATGTGCCGTATGGTTGGCCCGGTACTAGATATCCGTCCATTCTTTTCGTGTGAGTACCCTTCCCAAGTCTTTCGCCCCTCATTTCTGCCTAGCCGTGGGCGCCTGAGATATTTGGGGGCGTATCATGTCATACAGTTTAGAGATCATTTTCCTATCTGTAGTCTTTCATAATTTCCACATTCATATTTTTTCAGTTTCCTGTTCCCCTTTGTCCGCACCTCTGTTTGGAGAAGCCAGTGCTGGAGTTGCAGATAGTGGAACCGCTCCGCTTCAGGAAGGCCATATTCTGCTCTAGGGAATGAAAGAATCTCATCAAGGTCAAAGAGGTGTCCTGCCGACTTACATTCAGTTCCCCGCCACCCTGGGAACGCTCTTTTATCCAGCCCCGGTGTAAAATCTTTGTTATCCAAGAGAGGGGTCATGGGCGAGGGGAAAGAAGTCAGTCCTTTCTTTGTGGCCACCCCATCCCATACTCTGAGTTGTGTGTGGATGATGGGTGATCCCCACATATTTAAGGGCCTATCTGCACTCCTGAGGAAAGGAACCATCCAGAGGGAAAGTTTTGCTAACGCTCTCTCTTGGAACAGCCAGCTCTTCTCGGATTCTGACCTATACCATTCCAAAAATTACCGGAGTTGCGCTGCTCTAAAATATTCCAGTATGCACGGAATCCCTAAGCCTCCCTCATCGAGGCGAAGGTAGCCCAACTCCCTTTTCATCCGGGGTCGTGCCCCAGCCCAGACAAACTGCAATATCCCTTGTTGTATTTTGTAAAGGGTACCCGGCGGGGACTATAGCGGGAGGGTCTGAAAGAGATATAGTACTTTAGGAAGGAGCGACATCTTAATCGCTGCTACTCTTCCCAGAAGTGATAGGGGATAGTGTTTCCAATACTGCAGCTCATTAGTGAGCTGGGTGGTTAACTTGGAATAATTTTTTTAACAGTTTGTGAAACAGATGGGACCAGTTCATTTCCGAGGTAGGGGATAGAAGTCATAACTGGAATCCCTGTGTAAGTGTCTCTTCCCGGCGTGTTTGTCGTCCCCTGTTGGTACAAGCAGAGAATCATTGATTTCCCGACATTGACTCAGAATCCCGAGACCTGGCCAAAGGCCTCCAGCTCCCGTAGAAAACCTGGGACTGAGCGCTCCGGTGCTTCGAAGGATGTGATAATGTGATCCACATAGAGGCTGACCACGTGTCTCGCCCCACCAAATCGGATACCCAAAATGTTGGGGTTATCTCTGATCCTCTGGATCAGCGGCTCAACGTACAACACAAAAAGGAGGGACGACAGCAGACACCTCTGCTGGGTCCCTCTCTGGATCTCAAGGGGGCTGGATGAGACCCCATTGACCCTAATAGTCGCCATGGGTGCAGTGTAACAGCTCGACACCCAAGCTCTGTACCTGTCCCCCAAGCCATAATGCACCAGGGTGTGATTTAAAAAGTCCCAGTCTACCCAATCAAATGCCTTCTCGCCATCTACCGACAGCAGGAAGTATTCATGTTGGTGCAATGAACTTTGTCGACCAGATGTAACATGCGTTTGGTATTGTCGCTGCTTTGTCTATTAGGGATGAAGTTGGACTGGTCCAGCTTGATGATACCCGGCATGAGGGCGCCTGGACGGGCCGCTAGCACTCCGGTAAAGAGCTTCAAGTCCACATTCAGAAGTGACACCGGGTGGTAGGAGCCGAATAAGGTTTCATCTTTCCCTGGTTTCTGCAGTACCACAATAGAGGCCGCAATCATCTCCGGGGGGTTCGTCCTGGGCCCCGTAAAAGAATTAAAAAGTTGTGCCAAAAAGTGGAGCTAAAACCTGGCCGAAAGACTAAAATAACGTGGCCGAGAAACGGTCAGGTCCCGGTGATTTCATTAGCTTGAGGCACGATATTGCCCCTATCACTTCCTCCACCCTTATAGGAGCCTCCAAAGATTCTGCATGCCCTGGGTAGAGTGCCGTCATGTGTGTATCCTGTAGGTAAGGGATAATGCGGGATCGGGGTGGGAGTCTTTACGGTAAAGCTCGTTTTAAAATGCCTGAAAGGCCTATGCGATCTCCTCATCGCCTCCCTCTCGTTTCCCCGAGTTCGCCTGGATTGATTGCACTTTTGTTTGCTGGGTGCGGGCTGGTAACTTGCTGGCCAGCATAAGCCCTGTTTTGTTCCCCCCAATGTACTAGGAATGCTTGAGCCTTAGTGCGGCATATTCAGCCCGTTCTAGGTCAAGGCCCACTAGTTGGGCCCGTGCCGCTTTTAGCTGGTGCCAAACCCTAGGTGCCCCGGTCCGGCTGTGTACCGTTTCTAGCTCAAGGACCTGCGCCGTTAGGTGTTCCCTCTTAACTTTGGGCTCTTTGTTCTCTGCCGCTGATATCGCTATTAATTCTCCACACTCAACTGCTGTGAGGGCCCCCCATAAGGTGGAGAGGGACATACCAGGGGAATCATTTAGTCTGAGATAGACCGTGATGAATCTGAGAATTTGTTCTTTCACCTCCGGCCTATGTAGCATACCCTCCGCAGTCTCCGTCTCCAGGATCTGTTACTTGATTGAGGCACCCAGAGAGTCGCTACCACCTCATCGTGGTCTGAAAGTGCTGCCGGTGTTATATGAAGTTGAAGTTGAAGTTGAAAGTTCTTGATAAAGCGCACTGCGACCAAGCGGCTTCCTGGCGCTGAGGTTTGACAGAAGCACACAGATGCAGACCTAGGGAAATTTAAAAAAAATAAGCTTGGGCAAACAGATGAGTCTTAAGCGCTTTGCGAAACTGGGGGTAGACAATGATGGACCTGATGGTCAGAGGGAGACTGTTCCAGAAGCGGGGGGCTAGAATGGAGAACCTAGTTCCACCAACTCTGGATTTACGGAAGCGAGGGACATTGAGAAGGACCTGATTGGAGGAGCGGAGGGTACGACTGGGAGTGTAGAGACTGATCAAAGAATTTATGAAAACCGGGGCAGTGCGGGCGCGGGCCATAAAGACTAGGCAACCCATCTTGAAAAGGGTTCTCTGAGGAATTGGAAGCCAATGAAGGGACTTGAGTAGGGGAGTGATGTGATGAAACTTAGGAAGATGGTAAATGAGACGGGCGGCTTGATTCTGGATGGCCTGAAGACGGCGCAGTTCATAGGCAGGAATGCCCACGTACAGGCTTTTTCCGTAATCTAGACGGGAGAGAATCATAGCCAGAACAATAAGTTTAAGGGCATCAGGGGAAAAAAACTGAGAGATTTTACAGATAATACGGAGGGATAAGAAACAGGATGAAACGACTGAGCTAATCTGGGGATGCATGGATAGGTCCTGGCTAACTTTAATACCCAAAGTCCTAACTGAGGCAGAGGGGACCGGGGAAGGACCAAAGGTGGAGGGCCAAAAGGCAGCAGACCAGGGGCTGGAAGAACCACCTGTCAGGACTAACTCCGTCTTATATTAGGATTTAGCTTAAGATGGTTATGATTCATCCAGTCCGAAATAAAAGTAAGGGTGGTGTGAAATTTCAAGAGGGAGTCAGGGGAAGGGGAAAGGTCAAATACAAGC
Source organism: Lissotriton helveticus (assembly GCF_964261635.1). Lineage (NCBI taxonomy): Eukaryota > Metazoa > Chordata > Amphibia > Caudata > Salamandridae > Lissotriton > Lissotriton helveticus. Next base: position 408,976,262 of record NC_136065.1, read on the forward strand.
TGAAGGTCATCCGCGTAGTTGTACACGGAGACCTTCATGTCAAGCAGAGAAACAATAAGGGGGTGAATGTAAAGATTGAAAAGGAGGGGGGACAGGGAAGAGCCTTGGGGAACCCCACAGGGTACCAAGCGGGTGGGGGCAGAGAAGCCTGAGAGATGAACCGCCTGCGACCGCCCTTGGAGAAAGGAGGCGAGCCAAGAGAAGGCGGTGCCCTGAACGCTCGCTGCCCTGACACGGCCGAGAAGGATGGAATGGTTGACCGTGTCAAACGCAGCGGACAGATCAAGGAGCACCAAGGCTTGAGGTAGGTTGGAGCCAGCCTTACTCTTCAGCTCGTCTAGGACGCAGAGGACTACTGATTCAGTTGAGTGGACCGGACGGAATCCCGCTTGGTGGGAGGCCAAAAGGTGGTTGTCCTCGATGTAAGCAGAGAGACAGGTGGTGATATGACTCTCCAGGATCTTCCCAAGGTAGGGGAGAAGAGAGATGGGCCTAAAATTAGTGGGGAGGATGGGGTCTAAAGCAGGTTTTTTTAAGATGGGGATGACTATGGCCGATTTAAAGAATGATGGGACTAATCCTTGAGATATAGAGGCATTGAGGAGAGAGAGGGGCGGATCAGGGCAACTAAGGAACAGCTATATCTATGTCCTTGACTAGTTGTCGGATTTCTGTTGTGCCCAGCATATGATCCAGCCTAGCATATGTACCATGGGCATGGGAGTAAAAGGAAAATTGTGAGGTGTGTGGATGAGCCTCTCACCACAGGTCAGTCAGGCCTCGGGTCTGAAGTCAGGATTTCCCCTCCGGGGATAGCTCCCCCGTTTGAGGGTAGCGTTGACTTGATCTATATTTTATTGTGTCCATCACTAAGCTGAGGTCCCCCCCTATAAGTAGCCACTCCTCTTGTGCACTCAGGGTTTCCGAGAGGGCCTCTGTCAGAAACTTCTCTTGCCCTTAGTTGGGTGCATAGATGGACCCTAGCACCAATGGCAAGCCCCCCACCCAAAACATGTAAGCTGAGAGGCGCCCTTTTATTTCTACTACCTTGTCCTCCACCTTCCCGGTAAATCGGTGAGCCACCACGATGGCTACCCCCGCTCTTGTAGCAGCCATACATCAGCCTCCCAATTTTCTAAATAAGATGTAATGGATCTCCGCCTATTTGGGTTATTCAAGCCCCTTACATTCAGGTTAACCATCCGTAAAGGAGAGTGAGTGTTGTCATCCAGTCTCAGAGTGCTCAGTATGTATTCGAGGACACTTGTCCCGCATCCGAGCCTATCTCCTCCTTCCCCCCGCCCCTTTGCCAGTCTACCCCTCGTTTTGACTGCCCTCCCCTACCATACCACACTCCAGTTCCCCCCTCCCCCACCCTAACCCCAATTGGAACCCTCAAACCCCCCATATTGTTCAGCGCCCGCAAGGCATAATCGCGCACATCTGGAAAGAAAAGAGAGCCGGGACATACCTTAGGCGAAGAATCCCCACCTACCCGCTCCCAGCAGACCCCCTCCTCAGCCCTCCTTATCTCCCTTTATTACTGCAGCCTCTCCAACGTTCATGAGTCTTCCTGTGATGCGGTGTACTTCAATACTGTGTTTAAGGCCACTCGCCGCTCCTGTGCCGTAGTCATAGGATCGGACCCCCGAGAGGACCCCGAGAAGCGTTTCTTTCTGACTCTCTGACACCGATCTCTTGCAGTTTGGCACTCCAAGTTGGTTGACTCCTCAGGGCTGGGTGGTGGTAGGCCCACTATCTCACATGCCTCTTGAAGGGATCCAACCTAGTAGAGTTTGCCGTCCCATTGAAGAGAACGGGTGACCCCAGGAGTAAGCTATTCCTTTGTCCCAGAGATGTAGGGTTATTACTCTAAACTCTCGCCTCTTTTGTAGTGTGCCGGCTGCCAAGTCTTGGTAGAGAGCTATAGAGTGACCCATATACTTGATTGAATGCTTGGCCCTGGCCTCCCGCAGGATACGTTCTTTAAGGGGGTAATCTAGATAAAAGCCAGGATGTCTGGTGGAGGCGCCTGGGCCCGTCGTCTCAATTCCACTCTATGTGCCCGGTCGATATGGATCTTCATGTCTGGCGTGGCTCCCAGGATGTCTTGAAACAGCTCTTGCAAGTAGTGGGTCATATCCTCCCACCCTGCATCTGAAGGCACTCCCTTCACCCAAATGTTATTCCGCTGAGAGCGATTTTCGAGATCCCCCGCGTGGGCCTGCAGATCTATGTGTTGTTCCCGAAGACGGATCACTTCTTGCTGAAGCATTGTTGCCTCTTTGTCTCTGTTTTGCTCTTGATCCTCTATTGCGGACACTCTTTCTCCTATCGCGTTGACGTCCCTTCGGATCTCTTTTACCTCCCCTGCTACCTCACTTTTGAGCGATAGGAAGTCCTCTCTTAGGGTTTTGAAAAGTTTCTCCAAAAAGGAGCGGGTAATCGGGCCTCCAAACTCTCCGGGTCGAGCTGGAGCTGTTTCGTGGGGGAGGATCTATTTTCTCCATTGCCAGCTATTTGGGGTTTAGTTAGCATATCTTTCAATGTTCTGTCCTTTTTCCCTCTCATGGAAGCCATAGTAGCAGTGGAGGCTCTAGTGCTTGAGGTGAGGTGTCGCCCTTCTGCGTTTCCGGACCACACGTGGCCTCTGCACGTGTCTAGTAGCTCTGCCATCTCAGGACCTGCACCCCGAGTGCCTGTGAAGATTGATGCGTTGTGGGCACGTCACTTGCTCTTACACCCTCAGAGCGCTTTCTCCACTACTCTCAGCCTGAGGCAGCCCTGATGGAGCAGTGGGAATTGCAGTTCTACGGCCCAACAGGCGTCCCCTGCTTCTGTGGTACCGCTCTCTGCCCGCAGCTGCCGCCTGTCAGCAGGCCCCGTCCATGCTGCCTCTCCGCCCTTTGGCGCGTAATGCAGTCGTGAGTACAATGCCCCTCTGGCCCCTGCCGCTATGAGGGCTCTGCTTCTCCCTGTATTAATGCCCACTGAGCTGGGCCACAAAAGCTGTGTCCACAACTGCCCAACCTCTAGGGCTGACCTCTTTTGTTCTCTGTCTCTCATGGTGTCCCCTCTCCTCTCTTTGTTCCTAGGTCTCTATTCTTTGCCGAGGCTGGGCTCAGCCCGGCCGGCTGCCCGAGATCAAGACCTCCCCGGCCGCGGCCTGGCCTCCTCCTCGCGCCGCCTCATGTCTGCTGCCAAGGTGGACCTCCGCGATGGGCCTTGTTGGTGGGACCTCTGTATAGCCGTGTGCTCTGAGGTTCGGAGCTGCCCTCTGTGATCCAGCCGTATCGCTGAGTGCTGTATCCTCCACAAGCTGCTCTGGCTCTCTACGGGCACCCTCCATCAGCACCACTGCCCCAACAAGGGCCTGATCGCCAGCGCCAAGCCCCGGTTCCGCGGCTTCACGGGGGATCTAGAGTCACTGTACACCGTCCATGGAGGCCTTTGGTGCACCGCCAATGCTGGCCTTCCGGGGTTGCTGCCTGTTTGAAACACTGCCCAGGCCACCCTCTGGTTCTCAGACCTATGAGCGCCAGCCGATATGTCTGGCCGAAGCTCTGTTGGGTCGATCGACGTCCATGGGGCTCCTACTACAACCACAGCTTCTGGCGCGGCCCCGCCCTACCCAGGTCCCACCCGGCCTCTCCCTCGCTGGGGCTCCTTCTCTACTCCCTGCGGTGCCTGCACTGTGGGTGACACGGGTCTGCTTTGCGTGGGCCTCCTGGCACTAGTCGACCCACTGGCCGATGCCCCGATGCTCCACTCAGCCTCGCCTTTGCTGCGCCATCCCGGGGCTTCGTGCTACCTGCCAGGCCTCAGCTCTCCATGCAGTGCCGGTCAGCCATACTCCCCTTCTCTCTGCCCGGGGCTTCCCGCCTAGCCCCTCACCTCACACAGCCGCTCCTGGTGGGTACCCGCCTGCTCTCAGGGACCCACGTTGCTTCACCGGCCTGCCGCCAAGCTCCTCTGCCAGCTTCTTCCCAGCGAGGTGTGGCCAGCTGCCATTTTCTCCTCTCTGTGCCGTGGACTCTAAATGCTCCGTATTACCTCCTCCAGCTGAATATTCCCCTTATCTCGGAGCACTGTTGGGCTGTAAGTGCGTCTCCACTTATTACCCGGTCTTCAGAGGCTGCTTATCGCTGGTTTTGGCTGATTCGGGCACCCGGGAGCGGGGAGACGATGTAGAACACGTCTTACCCGCTTGCCATCTTGGCCACGTCCCCAATTATAGTTTTTAAATTAATATTTCAAGGATTTTTATTTTTTATCTCAGTATAAATTAGTGAACTCGAAATATGACGTTCATTTGGACAAATATAAGCTCCTTCACATCTTTAATAATTTAGCATAGCCTCTGAGTCAGCCTTTGAGAGGTTTATACTTTGATCTGCATTGCTGGGAGGGTTAATTGCTCTGTTTCCCAGCTGCAAATCATAGACCTTTTCAATACAATAAACCCATCCCAGGAATATTGGGTACCTTTTAGTAGAGGGAGGGGTGGCTCAGGAATCTCCATAGCTGTAAGCAGCACTTCCCTGTAATTTGATTAGGAGGATGTTCCCACATAGGACAAAGGAAAGGCAGTCAGCTCCTTTGCACTAGTCACTACAGGTTCCTTTAAAGTCTAAGACGGATGAAACCTAGCCTGAGTGGGAGAAGCTTAGATAAAGGAGAGCGACAGGCTTTAGTTTTTGAGTTTTGAGGGAGTTGCCATCTTGAAATCTTGCCAGAGTGTAATACAGGGGTTGGACAGGTGGTAAGCTGGGTCCTGTGAGTGACAAAGGGAATGTAGAGACAATGTGGCACTAGTTGGCTGAATGAGTGCCACAACTCCCAAAATAAATTTCCATTTTTAGGTCTTTGCCCAGCATCATAAAGCTAAGAGCAGGAGTGAGAAAACAAGAGCCAGCCTGATACCATGCACCCATATTCAGATGTTTGGACCCCCTGGCTTGAAAACTGGATTTGTATGGACTTTCTCCATAACTAGTTACTTTATTTCTCTGACTCCCTCTAAGTAGAAGATGGCCTTGCTGGGGAACCTGAAGGAGAGGGCCCCCTGACTAATTTATAGATTGGTTCTTCTGTGGGTGCCTCTGGAGTGGACACTACAGACTCTTGCTAGACACACCTGGCAAGTAGTAAATGGTCTGTATCTGGGGAGTTCAGTCGGGAAAAGTGGTCTGTGGAGGTGTTGATGCCCGGAACACCTGCCTGATGGGCCTGCTCAGATATCTCCAGAAAAGCTGCTGCAGGGTCAGAGTCTGTAGAAAAGATTCAGATATCCTCTTAAAGAAATACTAGGAGCCATGGGTTCCATACGTTTTCCCCTGTGTCTGGAGTGTGACAGTACCACCAGGAGCCTAACACAATCAACCCCTTTAAAATTAGCACAACAGGTTCTGAAGTATCCTTCAAAGATTGTGTGAGTGTTTTTTTGTGACCACTGACCAAACCCATCTGGAAAGTTGTTGACAATATGGCTCCCACTGGGGAACCATAGCATGTACCTGCTCTAAATTATTAAAAATCCCCTTAGGGGTGAGGGACTACTGCCAACACCACCACTAGTACCTGGGAGCCCTTAGTCCTTTGCGTGATGCCCCTTTGTTGGCCATGCAGCCTTAGGAATCCTGCATCCAGCTCGCAAAGCCCATGTAAAGAAGAATGTTCAGTATTTTAAAAAATATTTCTAAATTATTTGCTCGCTTAATTAATCTGTTAGGAATAATCAAAGAAAACTGTATTTAATTATTGTTTCAATTGCTCTTTCAATACGTTGTTAACAAATTAACATCATGGCACAATTTCAATTAAATGTCATCTCTTACACTTAACATATCATATGTGCAATGATGCACCTTAATTATTTTGTCCTTTTCTGGAAAGCATTTTCGTTAATTTTGTCCATTTTTCCTATTAAAATAATTGAATACTGCTCTGGCTCTGCAGGGACCCACCATGTCTGGTCGCTCCTCCCTCACCGCGGTTCGGCTCCTGCAGCCGCTGCAGCGCTGCCTCGGACAGCCCTTGCAGGGTCTGGGGGCCAGCTCCATCTACAGACGGACTTACTCGTCGCAACAAGTCATTCCACCTCCGGCTAAGAATGATGGCCGACATACTGTGAGCATGATCCCTGGAGATGGCATCGGGCCAGAGCTGATGCGGCATGTCATCAAGGTTTTAAGACATTGCTGCGTCCCTGTTGATTTCTAGGTAGTGAATGTGAACTCCACAGTCACTAACAAGGATGTTATCCAGACTGCTATAATGGCAATTCGAAGGAACAGAGTGGCTCCGAAAGAAAATATTGAAACCAATCACAATATGCTTCCATCACACAGATTGCGGAACAACCTTCTCCGGACCAGTCTGGACCTGTATGCCAACGTGATTCCCTGCCAGAATCTGCCTGGGGTCAAGACCCGACACAAGAACATCGACATTCTGATTGTGCAAGAGAATACAGAGGGACAGTACAGCAGCGTGGAGCATGAGAGGATCTCTGATGCAGAGGCCTACCATCCCTGTTCACATCCTAACCGTGCATCCATTACCTCCAGAGGATCCCTGATGCAGTGGCCTACCATCCCTGCTCACATCCTAACCATGCATCCATTACCTCCAGAGGATTTCTGATGCAGCGGCCTACCATCCCTGTTCAAATCCTAACCGTGCATCCATTACCTTCAGAGGGTTTCTGATGCAGCAGCCTGCCATCCCTGTTCACATCCTAACCGTGCATCATTACCTCCAGGGGGTCCAACGACCTGCTGGACCTTGGTCCACGTCTCCTGCTGGAAAGGTTGCCGTGATTTCTTGGCCCCCTCCCATCTGCCTTTCACAATGCTTGCATCTCAGGTGGAGGTGGAGTTTGCTGTAGTGCCTGTCCCCGAGATGGCAACTGGGGCCAATCCTGACTACCGCTGCGGGGGACACCTGAGGCACCAGGGCACTCCCAAACCAACCCTGCTCCTGCTTACCCTCCATGACATTTGACTCGTAGATCTTTCCATCGGCAGCTGAGACTTAGACATTTTGAATGACGCCCGGTGGAGCTACCTTACGAGCTACAGGGGAGATGGGCTATGGATTTACCTCCTTAACCATCGCCTACCCAGCCAGTCTTTGGGCAAACTCTCCTGCGTCTCTCTACTGGACTTTTCTCCCTTCTCCTCTTCTCCATACCCCCTACACCCCTCTACTCTTCTCCTCTTTCCAGCTATTGACCTTTGCCCTCACCCGTCCTTGCTCATAGTTCCCACCCTGTCTTTCCACTGGACTTTCTTCTGTGAACTCTCCCTCATCAGTTGAGACCTAGATATCTGACTGATGCCCAAGGGAGCTACCTGTTTAGCTATTGGGGAGACGGGCTGTGGATTCCCTCCTCGGACGTTACCTACCCAGTTGGTCTTTGGGCAGACTTCCTTTCGTCTCTCCTGCCATCTTTTCCCTCATCCTCCCCCTTCACACTTCCCCCTTCCCTCCTCCTCTCTATTTGTCTCACCTTTCTTTCCGCACCCAATTTGTTGCATAATTTTTGATGCAATTTGTATTTGTTTTCATTCTTTGTAACAGTGTGTAGCCTAATGTAAAGTGCTCTGATACCTACGGGTCTAGCCAGTTCTATATATAACTCATAATAACGTTCCTCTGAACTTCTGATGGACCTCTGCCGACGCCCCCTGAACAGTTACCAAAACTGTTTGTACTCACCTCGATGCACGAGGAACCTTGGCTGATGCCCGGTGGAGCTGTCATATGCAGCTAAAGAGGAGCCTGGCCCTGGTTTCACCCCCGCGGCCGTCAACTACCCAGCCGGACATCTGTCATTATTTTCCTTGTTTTTCCCGTTGTGTATTCCCCCTCCTTCCTCCCCGTGTGACTCTTTGATTTAAGTGATGTAACTATGTAACCTGTAACTCGCTGTAACTCATGTAAAGCGTTCTGATACAATTTAAAAAAGTAAAAAAGAATAACATCACTTTAAAATAGGATTTCCTCATTAGAAATGTTTTTCAATGTTTTTTCACATAGACGTAAACCGCAACATCCCACTGTTACTCTGACCATCTACTTAAAGTGGTTTCCATTGATTTGAAAGTGACAGAATGTATCTGTCACAGCCATTTGCTGACATAGTTTCTACTTCGGGTGTGCAGTCAACAAGGGATCATGCAAATCCACCAATTTACATACTGATGCATTGTGGTAAAATTGTATATATGCCTTCAGTGGAGCAAACGACATTATTTTGCTATTGGAAAGACATCCACTTGTTAGAAATAGTATAGATTGAAGAAATGGTTCTGTAATGCATATTGTGTCATATATAATTTGAAAATATTGTAGACTTCAAGCTCCGGACAAAAATACGTGCACACAGCCTTCAAGAGTCGAAAACCACAATGAAACATGAAAAATGATTCATGAAATTATAATATGCTTTCGAGGGAGTTCAATTCCAGTCATCTTGCGTCCCCATGTCAGGCGATTTAGATGGTTTGAAGCAGAACACGGTACATCACTGCAGCGTTCGGGGTAATACATTATAAAAGTGAACAATTCAATGCCTTTAGATCGGCTTCTGTATAAATAAGGGCCATTTCTTCACATTTATTTTTTCATTTTACGTTTTTATTGTGCTCACAACAGATCCCAGGCTGTCAGAGTGTTTTTTACAAGGAAAATGCAAACCGTATACCTGAAGACGAAAAGCGCCAATTGGAAGACCAGCTGAAGGAGTGTATACAAGTAAATTCATAACAATATTTGTAAATATTAGGGACCGAGGAGCAGTCGGCAAAGACTGGGTAGAGCAACAGAAATAGCTCTACTGGAGTATATTTGCTGCAGAGGTAGAAATGTAGCGCTATAACAAAAACTAAATCATAATGGAAGAAAATATCCCGTGTGGATGGCTTGAACTATGCGCGGCCTTCACTTTCTCTGAAGTATATGACAGGGAATGTCTGTTCATGGGAGAGGAGAAGAGGAAATATATTAATACTGGATTTAGCTTACAGATGGTCTACCCAAAAATAAAATTGGCGAAAGTTGTCAACACTTGGCATGGTGGCAGTTTTGGGAAGGTAGAGCTGCTGATAACCATGTTGTCCTTCAATCCCTATGTAGGCAGGTGGGGTAAACAGGACACCCGCAATAGGATCCTGAGGACTACAAGGAACAAGTAAGTAGGAATAGGAATAGGATGGGAGGGAAACACTGAGCAGTCAGTGGGCTGCTGTGTACCGAATTGGAATGTTTCTCTGCAAGGAATCGGCCCGGTCCGAATTGCATTCTCAATGGGCCAAGTGTACGAACCGAATGTAAGGTGTGACTATAACAACACTAATATGTATGCAGCATTTAGGCATCAGTTTATGCATTCATGCATTCAGACCTTGGCTCGCCGTCTCTTTGCAGGAAGATGCTGTTACGAGCCCTAGACCGCTCAAAGGTAATGGATCATGCAACTGCTTCCTGGTGTATTGCACCTCATACTGAACAACTTTCTTGACCTCAGTAGCAAGTCATTTATGCTGTATATTGTTTTGTTGATTCCACGTCTCCACTGTTCAGTCTTCCGCTGTTTCCATCTCTTACTACTTGCTAAGGATTCCGTATGATCTACCCGATGCCTTAGTTTATGACAGATGTGAGTGGGATCATGCTCGGACTGGTGTGCGAATCCTGAAACTTGGAAGCAGTTTGTCTCAGAAGAAGAGGCTCTCTTTGCCAGTTCAAAAAGATGTTTATTAATAAGAAATAACACCATGATATACAATATTATAAAAACAGTACAAATAATGGGAATATAGGTAATATATCAGTTAGATTGGAAAGCATACAAGAAATATAAAAGTATTCTAATAGTAACTAAAACAGTGAAAACAACTTCATCATGAAACACATCAAAAAATGAGGAAGAAAGTATTACACAGCAAGTAAAACATTACAATGCATAAAAAATATAAAGAAAGCTATATATAAACAAAAAAGGAAGTCATGGAGGTTTAGGTACTTCTTGTTGCAGAGGAGTAGTTGAGGAAAGATGCCTGGCACTAGTGTCAATAAAAAGTATAACCGCTTCCCACAATTCTAATCGTTTGGGTGCTAAATGCTGCGGATATAAAAAGGTAGTATCTAATCTATGATTGTAGCAAATAGCATACCACCATGCTTGATACGAAAGTTTGGTGAAATCTTTCCAATTTTTGGGGATTTGTTGGAAGGCCACTGCCAATAATAGATCGATAATTCTTACGTTCATGTGAGTATGTTCCCAAATAGGAGATAAGCTACCCAAAAAGATATGCAGGATAGAAAAGGAATGTTTGGAGTGAAAAATAGAATTAAGTTGTGACCAAACCTGGTTCCAAAAATGGCGAACAAATTTGCATGTAAACAACTTGTGAAGCAAATCAGCGTGTGGTAACGAGCAAGACCAGCATCCATGTGAGGTGGTGGAGCAATATGTATGTAGGGTGGATGGAGTGAGTGGGAGTCTATTATATATGAAGAAGAAGAAGAGAGTCTGTGTTGTGTTTGCAGCTCTAGATGACTTCCTAAGTTTAAGCCATATTTTACTCCAGAAATCCACAGTCCAGGATTTATCTAGATCTTTTTCCCAAGATAGTTCTATCTTAGTTTTGTCTTGTGGAAGAGATGGGGAATGTAAAAACTTGTAAATAGTGGAAGCTTTAGAGCCACGAAGTAATAGAGTTCGTAGATTATCTACGTGAGGAAGAACGGGAAGTGCGTCTGGAAGGGATGTTGTATACTGTGTGTGTGCAGAGAATGGCTTGTGTTAAAATGGAGTGTTTGGTGCGGAAGGAAGGAGGGAGACCTAAAACATCACTCACCTGTGCAAAGGGCATAAGTAAATTCTGACAATACAATTGATGAACCCATATAATCCCTCGGGAGTGCCAAGATTTCCAAAAGAAGGGTTTATTATTTATTAAAATGTGCTTGTTATGCCAGATAGGAAAGTCATAAAAGGTTATGAGGGAAGGAGCGGGAATAGGTTTCGAGGCATACTTAAGGATAGGAGTAGAAACATATTGTGGCTTACGCGTAAAGGATAAATATTCGGAAAAGGAAAAGGGGGAGATATAAGATCGTTCAAGCTTTGTCCAGAGAGGACAATTTGCAGAAGAATCTAAAAGCCAACGTGAAGATTGGGCTAATATAAAAAATCTATGATAAAGAGAAAAGTCCGGAAAGTTTGTCCCCCCCTTCTGATTTAGGGCGAGTTGGTTTGCAAGTAGAGATACGTGATTTCTTGTTTCCCCATAAAAAAGCAGATAAGATAGAATACATTTTTTAAAAATGTTTGAGGGGGATTGGTATCAGGATGTTAGAGAGCGTGTACAGAATAATGGGTGAAAGCATCATTTTGATGGTGTCCAAGCGCCCCACCAGGATAAGTACAGAGGATACCATTTTGCCGTCAAGGAAGATAGTCTATCAATACATTTGTCCATACACCGCGATACTGTTCCCGGAATAGAAGGGGAAAAATGTAAACCTAAATACGTAATAGATTGGGGGCTCCAAGAGAAACCGGATGTGGTGAAGTCAGCACTGAAAGTATATTTCATCAAAGGCAAGATTTCACGTTTATCTTTATTTAATTTGTAACCGGATACCAATGCAAAAGAGTCAACTTCGGCCAGAAAAGCGGGTAAGGAAGTTTGGGGATTTGATAAAAACAAAAGAACGTCGTCTGCATGTGCTGCCATTTTAATTGTGGAATCTTGGAAAGTAAAGCCATGTATGTCTATGTTTTGACAAATTCTAAGTAAGAAGGGTTCCAAAGCAATATTGAAAAGAAATGGGGAAAGAGGGCACCCTTGTCTAACTCCCCGTGCAAGAGTAAAATAAGAAGAAATGTTCCCATTAGCAGTGACAGCGGTCCTTGGGTTAGAGTATAGGATAGAGATTAAAGCAATCATTTTGGGGCCAAAGCCAAACCATTTAAGTGTACTAAAGAGATACGGCCATTCAACCCCGTCGAATGCCTTTTCTGCATCCAAGGCAATGGCAGCTAAAGGGTGAGATACATGTGAGGCTTTGGAGAGGATATCGAAAAATAAACGTGTATTATCTGTAATGAGTTGTCCCTTAACGAAGCCGGATTGTTCAGACCCTAACAACTCTGGTAATTGAGATTTTAATTACAACGCCAAGGCCTTCAAGAAGATTTTATAGTCTACGTTAACCAGGGAAATAGGTCTGTAATTTTTGCAATGTTGAGAATCTTTGCCATCCTTAGGAATGAGGCAAATAAGGGCATCTGAAAAAGAACCAGTGGAGCCTCCAGAATTTAAAAAGGAAAGAATAAGGGTATGCAATTTGGGGATCAATAAAGAGGCAAAATGAGTAACAAATTCTACCGTAAAACCGTCTGGACCTGGAGCTTTATCTTTTTTAAGGATTCTAAGAGCAGCGTGAAGTTCTTTCTGGGTAATATCTAATTCTAATGGAGACATATGCGGGCGTGAGTCAGATGTGAGATGAATTTTATAAAAGGAATTGAGAAATGGAGTGATCAGACGACAAGGTTTCAGATGTATATAATGTTTTGTAGAAGTGGAGAAATTCCATATTAAGCTTATTCTGTTTGGCTTTTAAATAGTTAGCTAGTAACTTCCCTGCTTTATTTTGACCGCCATAGAATTTCACGCTCGATTTTAATAAATAGTTAGATGCATTATTGGTGGTGTCTTGATTAAATTGAAATTTGATTTTTAAGAGTTCAGATAAACAATCCTTCGATTTGGAGGAGTAATAGGAATGTTCCAAATGTTTAATTCTAGTGAGAAGAGCATTGTTTTTTTGGCGCGCTATTTTCCGTATATTGGAGACAAAACGAATAATAAAGTCCCTAGCTGAGGCTTTAAATGCGTCCCAAATTGTATGATAGGATAAATCGTCCATTTGATTAAGAGTAAAATACTCTGTATAAAAGGAAGTGAAAGAAGAAGAAAAGACAGGGTCTAGAAGGAGAGCATTATTAAAACACCATTTATGAGGGGAATTGGGTTTGTGCAAAACGTCAAGGGTTATGGTACCGGAGCGTGATCTGAAATCAAAATGGAACCAATATCTGACCTAACCAATGATTGAGAAATATTATGAGAAACAAAAATATAATCTAGGCGGGACTGAGTGTGATGTGCTGGTGAGAAAAAGGAATATTCTCGTAACATGGGATTACAAATTCGCCATGCGTCAATGAGTTTGTGTTGTTTTATGGTTTGCACAAATGATTTATGAGACCTGTGAGGAGTAAACGAACTTAGTGAGTTTCGGTCTAAAAAGGGGTCAAAGACATCATTACAATCACCTGCAAGAATAAAATTGTCATCATAGCAATGTGTGATTTGTTGAGAGAGAGAAGTCCAGAAGGAAGGGTCACCTATTGTAGGGGCATAAACATTCAATAAAGAAACTGGGACATTGTCTAACAAAAAATTAACGAATACCCATCTTCCTAGTTGATCATGACAATGTGATAGGATTTTAATAGACAGGGATTTACGAAAAAGAATGGCGACTCCATTGCGTTTACCAACACCTGATGAGAACAAAACCTCTCCCACCCATCCTCTCTTCAATTTTGCAGATTCCTCATCTGTTAAATGAGATTCTTGTATACATGCAATGTCTGTGTCTAATTTAGCTAAGTGTGTCAAAACTCTTTGGCGTTTAATGGGCAAATGTAAACCTCTGAAATTCCATGAAATAATTTTTAAGGGCATATAAGAAAGTTACAACAATATAATAAATTCCAATGAGTAAAACATTTTTAAACGATTAGAATAAATTGAACATCCAACCAACTGAATATGAGGCGAGAAAAGGAAATGAAAAAGGAAGAACAAGAAAAGAAAAGGAAGAGATGAAGAGATAACCCATGATGAAGACTGAAAGAAAGAAAGGAATTGAGTGAATGAGCAGGTATGATAAGTAGAAAAAAGAGAAGGAAAAGAAAAGAAAGATAATAAGAGAAAGAGAATGAATAGATGAAAAAAGGAACTTACATAAAATCCAAAACATATGGGAGGTGGAGGGATGGAAGGCCACACTGAACAATGACACATCCAGGACCCACCGGGGAAGGCAGGAGGGAGAACGGAATGAACGAACAGACTTCAAAAATGAAGGGAAGATGGGGAGCACGTAAATACAACCTGTTAAGACAAAAATCGAAGTTAAGTAAATACAGTACTGAAGAATAATAATATAGGATGATTATCTTTTACACAGTAACCTTGTAACATAGAACATATAAAATAAGAACTGCTGCAATAGAGCAAAGAAACAAGAAAAAACTGCTTCCATCGCATAATCTATATTGCCTAAATAGAGTTCACCGGTGAGGCAGTTTCCATTGTGTCAGTGTGAAAGGAGTAAAGAAAACTCTTTAACTTAAGTGGATCCTCATAAGTTGTGGTTCTGTTATTAACAGTCACCTTGAACAAACATGGATGGAAGAGGCCAAATCTTGCATTTATTGAACGTAATTGCAGTCTCGAAGATAAAAACTCTTTACGTCGATCCGCGGTTGGTTTAGCATAATCCTGAGAGAAAAACTGAGATTATCCTGACCACACTATGCGATTCATCGCTCTGGCAGCTGACAAGACCATCAGTAAATCAGTATACTCAAGAAAATACAAAACACTCCTCTCGGTTTGTGTATTGATAAAGAAGGCGTTGGGCGTGATGGAGGCCCTAGTCGATGTGCTCTTTGAATGTTTAAGGTGGTGCCCTCAGGTAACTGAAGAAGATTTGGAAGAAATGTTTTAAAGAAGGCAAGTGAGTCTGACCCCTCCGTACCTTCAGGAAGACCATAAATACGAAGATTGTTTCTTCTGTTTCTATTTTCCAAATTTTCGATCTGTTTGTGGAGTGCAGAAACCTGTGAAGAAATAGAATCTACTTTGGAAGTAGAAGAGGAGATAGACTCAACATTTCTCTCCAGCACAGTAACACGTTGATCTGTGGTAGACCATTTGTCAGAAAGCATCTGAAGTGTGGATTTAGTCTCCTCAATTAAAGGTCTTAATGCTCTTATCTCCTCAAGTAATAAGTCCATTGTGACAGAGGTTGACTGTTTAGGCGGAGAAGGAGGGTCCTTTTTCAGTAGCTTCGTAGAAGCTTTGGTGACAGCAGAACTGTAAGTAATAGGAGGCGCTGTAGCACCCTTAGGTGAGGAGGAATCTGAGGTCTCCATGTATCAGCAGTCAAAACGAGAACTGGTACGTATCTGAAATCTGCGAGGTGAAGGCTGAGGTAATGAAGAAGCTTTAGACAACCTTCCCATAAGCCTGAAATAGGTGGTGTACCAACACAATGTAGTAAATGTATTAAAACAATATATAGAAAATCAGAAAAAACTCATGGGAATATAATGAGAAGGAACCTAAGCACAGAAACATATTCATTGGCAAGAACGAGGCTCAACAAGATAACAGTATAGCCCTAAAGACCCTGGCAGTAGTATGTACACATTTATAACCAAAAAGCATAAATTAGCAAGAATACTGTCTCAGGTAACAAGCGAACAGAGCATGGCATAAATATGAACAAAAAAGAAAAGAAAGAATATAATAAACTGTACAACATTCCAGTGAAATGAGAGTCCAGAAAAAACTAGACACTTAAAATGCTCAAATAGCGAAGAGCAATGGTACAGTAGCACTTTGCAATAAAATGTGAAGAGACTTGTGTACAATATGGCAGTCAATTGAAGAAAGTGAAGGTCTAAACATGGTCAGCGACTAGCTGCCGCCTCCCCCCCCAATCCGGCACAAAACACCCAGGAACGTGGACACGAGACGTTTTTACTTTTTGGAAGGCGGGCGCTAGTCGCCCGGCCGTATTTATTAAAGTATGAAATTAAAAAGGTTTTTAATTGCATAATCAACAATGAAAACAAAAATCAGCAGGACATTTAGTTCACATTCTTATCAACAAGTTTGAGAGCCTGACCTTAACAAAACTCTAATACATGTTGTTCCTAACTTAGACTAAAACATCCTAAACTTGATTTTTTGTACATTTCTGGCCATATGGCAGGGTCACTACCGGTGTCAGGTCCTACAAGCTGCGCCTCCCCCTTAGAAGTGCGCATGCGCAGTGTTACCCCGGGAATTGCCCGGTCTACGCCCTAAACTCCATTTACCCACTAAAGGAGGGCCCTTACTCTGCGCCGGTGGCGTCATGAGTCCACGCGCGCGGGGTGGCTACCAGCCTAAGGAAAGCGTGAACTACTCCTACCCGCGCTCCTTTGCCTATTACCTTGCCCCTGGAGTTGTGGGAGTGGCCCGCAGGCCCCTCCCCCTGGGCGGGAACCTCCATAGGATGATGCCCGCCCCCTCAGACCTCAAATATGTGCTCACCGATAATGACCTTACCGCATGCCCCATACCTAATAAATACGACGACCTATGGGAAAAAATTCTAAAGGACAGCTACACTGGCTAATAAATAACAGTATCAACGTATAACTAAAAGGGAAAAAGGCCTAACGACACATGGCATTAAATTAAAATTCGCTTACACATGTTACACTCAATAACCGTACAATGTATAGCTACAAAGGGAAAAAAGGCCTAAAGACACATGGCTTCAAAATACAATTCACTTCACACATGTTTTGCTAAAAAGGGGAAAAAATTCCTAAACAACGTATCACAACATACACCAACAGATCCGTCTCTCCTGTGGACCGTACCTTCGAAATTTACCATTGATCCAGACATAAAACTACTCAAAACTTTGTTCCTAGGGATGGTGGGTGGGAAAACAAAGAGGCCCCGAACGCGGGGCACAACGTACAGCGGGGGAGCGTCCAGGGACAAGGGGGTCTCCTGGGCGCTCCCCACCTCTTATTCCCGAGGGGCCGGTTGGCCCCTCCTATCGCCCGTCCCCCCTGACCCGGAACCACTAATTTGGATCCGGGTCAGGACGGCCGCCGGCCAATCGGCGGTGGGCCGCACCCCCGGGGCACGCCCCCACCGCCGAATGACGAAAGGAAATAGGGGGGGGCGGCGGTCGCCGCGCCGCCATGCGTGCGGGGGGGCCGAGGGCCCCCCCTTTTCACATGGTCAGCGACTAGCTGCCGCCTCCCCCCCCAATCCGGCACACAACACCCAGGAACGTGGACACGAGACGTTTTTACTTTTTGGAAGGCGGGCGCTAGTCGCCCGGCCGTATTTATTAAAGTATGAAATTAAAAAGGTTTTTAATTGCATAATCAACAATGAAAACAAAAATCAGCAGGACATTTAGTTCACATTCTTATCAACAAGTTTGAGAGCCTGACCTTAACAAAACTCTAATACATGTTGTTCCTAACTTAGACTAAAACATCCTAAACTTGATTTTTGTACATTTCTGGCCATATGGCAGGGTCACTACCGGTGTCAGGTCCTACAAGCTGCGCCTCCCCCTTAGAAGTGCGCATGCGCAGTGTTACCCCGGGAATTGCCCGGTCTACGCCCTAAACTCCATTTACCCACTAAAGGAGGGCCCTTACTCTGCGCCGGTGGCGTCATGAGTCCACGCGCGCGGGGTGGCTACCAGCCTAAGGAAAGCGTGAACTACTCCTACCCGCGCTCCTTTGCCTATTACCTTGCCCCTGGAGTTGTGGGAGTGGCCCGCAGGCCCCTCCCCCTGGGCGGGAACCTCCATAGGATGATGCCCGCCCCCTCAGACCTCAAATATGTGCTCACCGATAATGACCTTACCGCCACAGGCCAGCATTGTTAACCGACGATCTGGCCTCCCCCTTCTAACCCCTACTTATGGCAACCTCCTACTCACAAATCCCTCTAGCCAAGCCCAGATATTGTCAGACCACAAGACATTCCCTTCCTGAGTTAAATGAACCCCGTCCCTCAAGTAATACTTGTCGCCCCAGATACACCCGTGAGGTATTGACTGTAACAGGGGGGATCGAAACAACCTATCCAACCGTGTGTTGATCCTCTTTACCGAGTGATTCAACGCCCTGACCGAATGTCCCCCCCGCCACTGTAGTCGAGGAATGAGTTGTGACCATACCAGTGTGCAACCGGGGCAGGTCCTAGCCATCCAACCCGCCGTTGAAATAATCTCCTCAATCAGAATGCGTCTACCCAGTGTTGCCAAATCATTCTCCCCAAGGTGAAGTATCACCACTGCCGGTGGAGATTGTTGGCGTGCTAGAAGCCCCTGGAAAAATCCCCTAAACTCGTGAAGACACAACCCCCCTCTGCCAAAGAACGTGATGTCCAACCCTAGTTGTGCCGCCCTTCTCCTCTTGTCACCTGACAAAAAGACACATTCTGCCCGCTTCACATATGAATGACCTACAATCCAGACATTGCTCTTCATTGTTTCCTGGTTGCCGCTCCGTGCTGATGAATGTTGCCGGTGCCCGACGACAGATTCCTCCCCTGCTTAACAGGTCTGAGAAACTGTAAGAGAGCGGAAAGAAACCAAGCGTGAGTGACATGTAATCATAGCATGTCAATCCGAACATAACGTTTATAGCATTCTGAAGACCACCTCCCAATTGTCTTCACTCTTTCCACTGGAAGGCCCCCCGCCACCGCCTCAGTTGCTGCCCCAATCCTGAAGGAATGAGAACCAAACTCTTTAGGGTCAAGACCTGCTTTCCTGACCCCCATCTCCAACACTTTCCTGAATTGATACCTGGTCAAGGGGCTCCCGTCAGCGTGACAGAGCAATGTCCTGACCGCTGAGCCTACCAAGAGTCCGAGAAATAATTCCACGTGCCTGACCGGGCAGCACGGGTTGGCGGGGGCCCGTTGCAGAACTATGGTGTGACCCCTAGCCTCCTGGTCTGTTTTAGACTTCTGGATAATCACCCACATGGTGTCCCCCCTTATTGTCACACTAGCCTTTTGCAAGCCGCCCAGTAGGTCCGACTTCGAACCTGCCACAAGTTCGCTAATTCTCAGCGCCCCATAGAATGCCAAAGAGAATGCCGCCCTAAAAAGAAGCACCTCCCACTCCGAGCTACAAACAGTCTCCAGCGTGCCCAGTAGGGCAGTCAGCCGGGCCAATCCAATAGGCTTTCTCTTATCATTCTGGTGTCCCTGAATACGGCGCCATCCCCTTAAAGCCTTACGTATCATAAAGGTATTAGTGGGATCCCGGAAGCCCCTAGCTTGAGCGAAGAATGACACCGCTGCCCTATGTCTGTTTGCAGCTGCCACCGAGCGCCCCTCCCTATGCATCCATTCTAAATAGGCTGCAAAGCCATCTTCCTCCGCCCAAAGCGCTTCCCACTGTGGCCCCAAAAAGGAACAATAAGACAGAAACGCCCCTTCGTAAGCCGTCTTGGTCCTGGGGGCTAGGCTAGCGACCACGAGGTCCTGTAATCTGGGGCACCAATCTGCCAAAGTGCTGCTGGGAAGTGTGCTGGCGAGGGGTCCGCTGAGGGGAGATGCTCCCTGAAAACCTGCATTTTGAAGCGAGAGAGGGAGTCAGCTGCATTGTTTAGAACACCAGGGACATGTTTGGCCCTAAAATTCGCATTCAGTTTAAGGCACCGCAGAACAATTTCTTTGATCAGACGAAGTATGAAAGGACACCGCGCCCCCTGCTGGTTGATACATTCCACCACCGTCATGTTATCTGACCAAAACACCACTGATTGATTACATAGGTGTTCGGGCCAGACCATCAGTGCCACCCATATTGGGAAGAGTTCAAGGAAGCCAATGTTGCTGGTCAGACCCCATGTCGTCCACTCTTCCGGCCACTGTTGGGCGACCCACCTGTTCCCTAGGATGGCGCCAAAGCCCACACTACCGGCCGCGTCAGTCCATAAGCCCAACTCCGCTGATGTTGTGAGCGGGCCGGGCCAGACCACCCTACCGTTAAAATCCTCCAGGAATGCCATCCAAATAAGCATATCCTGGCGAATTTCAGCCGATAGGCGAGTGCGGTGGTGCTTTTCCCTCAGGCCCCTCATCGCGTGGGCGATGGAGCGAGAGAAAGGGCGAGCCATGGGGATGATTCTCAGTGCGAAATTCAATTGCCCTACCACCTCCTGTAATTGCTGCAAAGTGACCTTCTCCTTCCGGAGGCATAACTGTAGCGATGTCTTGAATTTGCACACCTTGTCCTTAGGTAATCTAAAACATCCCTCCATTGAGTCAATCTCGATGCCAAGGAACTCTAAGCAGGTGGTCGGGCCCACAGTCTTCCCGGGCGCAAGAGGGACCCCAAAAGCCCGCATGAGCACGCAAAATTCCTGCAATGCCAGTGCGCACTCCTGAGATCCCGCCGTACCGAGGAAGAGGAAATCATCTAAGTAATGCATGACCCCTTGATGGCCCGTCACTTGTCTCATGGCCCATTCAAGAAAGGAACTAAACATCTCAAAGTAGGCGCAAGAAATAGAACAACCCATAGGCATGCATTTGTCCATGTAGAACCTATCCCCAAAGGTGAAACCTAAAAGATGTTGGTCCGCCGGGTGGACTGGGAGGAGGCGAAACGCTGATTCTATGTCTGATTTCGCCATCAGCGCCCCGGGTCCCGTGGCCTGCAATAAGTTAACAGCCTGATCAAAAGAGGCGTACTTAACACTACAGATACCCTCGTCAATGGCATCATTCAGTGACGTCCCCCTAGGTGCTGACAGGTTATGAATCAATCTGAATTGCCCCTTCTCTTTCTTGGGTACAACTCCCAGTGGGGAACACACAAAATTGGGTACTGGCACTTCAGAAAAAGGGCCAGCTATCCTGCCTAATGAAAGTTCCTTGTCAATTTTGGCGGCCACAACAGCCGGATTGTGTTTGACTGACAATTGATTTCTACAGTGCGCACTGCCTGTGTATCCCCCGGCCGGGATCCTAAAACCTTTAGAAAAACCTTCTTGGAGTAGGGTGGCCGATGTGTGGTCTGGGTATCTGTTCAACCATGGAATCATTGCCGCCACATCCACTGGTGTGGGGGGGCCTGACCTGTTTGAATTATACTGGCCTTCCCCTACCCCTCTGACCTGTGTTACCTTGCTTGGACCTACAGGTAGTTTCTGGATGGGAGGGGTGCCCACAGGAGGAACATGCATGTCTAAACTTACACGCGGCCCTTGTGCAGGTGCGCCTATTAAAATCCCAGCACACCCCTTTTTTCTCTGGCCCACCTGCCCTAAACTTCCCAGGTACCTCACTCGTTTGGGGGGGCCGAAAGGGCTGCTGCGGTCTAGTGAACACCTTGCCCGCACCGAACTGAGGGGGAGGTGCAGTATCGGAGAACTGTTTGTGCCACGCCATGGAATCTACCGTGTCCCATGGCAATGATCTGTTGAATTCCAATGCCTTCCTGAAATTGACATCATAACCCTTCCATGCTTCCCCAGAATACTGTTGACTCCACCCCACAATCCTGCTCGAGTAGCATGCCAATGCTGCCTGTAAATCTGGAGGACGCTCCGCTTTAACTGCAGTGAATACAGCCCATGCTTGCATCCAGTTGTTGAGATTTTCCTCAACCCTAAATCTAGTACACTGCGCCCTCCATTCACTTGGGAGCATCCACTCCTTCAGTGCTTTTGCCTGCTCCATTTCCCTATTATCTAACAACAAAGAATAAATGTACACGTATTTATCCGCCCAAATCATCTCTTTCACAGCTAATGACACATGCTGAGCCAGATTCTCGCTCCTGGAAGGTACAACACCGTCCCCCAAGAGTGGCAATGCCACTTCCTTACCAAGTGCGGGCACCGTGGGCGGCTGCCCATTCAATCCGTCCAGCTGGGGAACACTTGGACCTGCAAGGGGAGAAGATACTGGCAAGACAACACTGTTGGCGACCGCCGCCAATCTGATTTTTTCCACAAACTTCGCCGCCTCTGCTGCATGGTCTGCAGAATTCGGAAAAGCTCCCCCTTTTTGGAGCCATGGCATCAAGGCCGTTATCTGGGATACCAATTCAGGGGGCGTTGACTCGAAATTACCCACAGGGACAACAGGTACCACAGGGGCTATGCCCTGTGGTACCGACACAGCTGGCAGGGCGGGTGCCGGGTGTGGCACACCTGTACCCGGGATTGTGGGCACCGGTGGTGAAGCAGGCCCAGCGTCTACTGGTTGACCCGCAGGCACCGGTACCACGGGGGCAAGGGGCGTAGGCATAGGTATATGCGGGGGTGGCACGACTGCCGACGGCACGGAAGGTACCGGCCCTACTGGCCCTGGGGTGGGGGTTTCATCCCTGGGTCTCTTGGACTTAGACTTCGTAAGAGGGGTGATAAAATCCCCCCTTGGCACTGGTGCAACCCTCTTGCGGATAGGCCTACCCGATGGGCCTGGGGCGTCACCAAGACTCTCATTAAACCGTGCTTCCAGCTCATTTACTTTCCCTAGCTGCTGTTTCATTTCTTTCATGTCACGCATCATGGCCAGCATCATAGCCTCCATGTTGGGCCCCCTCTTTCCACCCCGTGGACCTGGCATGATGCTACCCCAAACAACTGCAGCCTACTCTCTCAATATCACGACAGGCCAACTCTGTGTACCTTTTTCTTGATGGAGGGTCACCAGGGGGCTTTCAGCACCATGCAACGGCGACCGCAACACTAGCGGCTTGTCCGCTTATGTAAGGGGTGAGTAAACCTAATGTAGACCCACCCGGCGGCCACCAGGAGCGATGAATGCCAGCCCCCCGTACCCCTCTTACCGACCAGTCCTGCGTCCTCTCCGGCGGTAATGATCAGCGGTCCCCGTCCACACCACGTTGCGTGCTGGATGGCCTTAGGTCCTGTCCGCTAGAGAATCGCACCCCGAAATCTCGTCAAAGTGCCTGAAATTTGAGGCATGTATTAGCACAGTGTAATGACACAAGGGCAGATTTAGGGAAACCAAGTGTGAGTACAAGGAGACAATTGAAAACCCCCCGTTAACCTCCCCGCTGCTGTGCACCACAAACAGTAATAACAGCACGAATTACCACAATATCCCTCCTAAACTGACACTTATTTTCATAGGTCGCATAACAATACACACCCCACTGTAGTGAAAACACTTAAAGAAATGCCACCCTATTTGTATCCTAAAAACAGCTCATTCCGTTGTTAAATAACACAGTAGTGAGACTCTTAAAGAAATGCAATCCTGTCTTTTTTATATCAACTTCATGCACCACAAAAACGCCTCATGAAATGCTAACCAGTAGTGAGAAAAACAATTGCAGAATTCATCAGCAGTCTCCCCTCCAGGTGCTGCCCTGGTAACCCCTGCTTCTCTCCCCCTTTGTTCTACGCGTTCGAGTGGCCTCCGCCCTCGTGTTATTTCAAAATTGCCCCCCCCACACAGTCTTGCCTCCGATCGGAGGTAGTGCGCGCTAGTTTGCTGGTCCACAAATCATGAAAAACGGGCTGTATGCTTGTCTACAAAACCCTCCGTTCGGAGGTAGTGCGCGCTAGTTTGCTGGTCCACAAATCAAGAAACGGGCTGTATGCTTGTTACAAAAAACCCCGCTGTAATCACCAAGATTGTGGCCGAGAAACCGAAACCAGTAGCGATCCTGCGATCATAAAGCAAGCTACCGCTCACCCAGAGCCCTGCCCGAGTCCTCTACTACCCGCTCCCGCTACCTGAAGGAGCCGGCCGCTCCCCGTTCGCCTGATGAACGCGACCACGCTCACACGCGGCTGGTCCAAGCACCCCGACCCGTGCTTTACACCGCTCGTTCTCCGGACACCGAACTGCACTGCTCCCGACCTCCTCACGAGTCAACAGCGCACCTGGAAAAAGAGACGAGACAAGAAACCACGCTGTCTCCTCGCGACCTCGGTGCTCCGCGCCGCAACGTATCCGCTTTTCACCTGAAATAGAAAAGGAAAATATTTAAAAACAAAGAGGCCCCGAACGCGGGGCACAACGTACAGCGGGGGAGCGTCCAGGGACAAGGGGGTCTCCTGGGCGCTCCCCACCTCTTATTCCCGAGGGGCCGGTTGGCCCCTCCTATCGCCCGTCCCCCCTGACCCGGAACCACTAATTTGGATCCGGGTCAGGACGGCCGCCGGCCAATCGGCGGTGGGCCGCACGCCCCCACCGCCGAATGACGAAAGGAAATAGGGGCTGCGTGCGGGGGGGCCGAGGGCCCCCCCTTTTCAGAGACAAAAGCGCCAGAAATGTGCAATACATAGGAAGAAAAGTCACAAAAGGGCGCCAATAGCATGAAAAGCACTTTGTTGTAAGCAAGCACGTCGAGATAAACTGCCAGAAAACGTTATCCGCGTGGAATAGCTGTAACAATATGTGCAGATCACTCTAATGCCTGTGGAAGAAGGAGCAAGCTTGAGGTGAAATTTGTCGTCTAAAATACCGCTAGGAGAGGCTCCTCCGTCCGCGGTATCAGAACGACAAAATGGCAGCCGCGATCCCGGATAGCCGCGTAACAGGAGATTCTTGCTTCAAAACTTCAGTCCACAGCAATTTTAAGTTACCACAGAGGTAACATCCAGGGCTCCATGACCAGGCACAGCTTGTCCAGTGAATACGAGACTGTTAGCGGGGCCAGAGGCAGCGTTCGTCCCGTTCGTCTCCCAGCTGCCGCGGAGCGTCACAGAGAAGGCGCCATCTCAGTCGGGTGCAAGCCACGCCCCCCAAGAGGCTCTCTTTGGAGCTCGCGAAGGATGTAGCAGAGACCTGCGCTCAGACTTAAATGTAAAAAGCAGAATAAGGAACAGGTGGAGGAGCATGAACAGGTTGCCAGGTGAAAGGCACTTGGCTAGGAAATCAGATGTGCCTCAGTGGGCATGGTAGAGATTGGCATTCAGCCTAGTAGCATAGGGAGAGTATGAGTGAGGGAGAGAGATGGTATGGTGGAGATGTATTTTGGTCATGTTAGTGAGGGCCTCCTGAAATGGAACTTTTTGATCCCTTAATGGAGGAAGATTGGAGCAGAAGCTTGGTGAAAGTGGTAAGAGTGTCTTCGAAACTCACATCAAGCAAGAAAAAGATTACTGATGCAGACATTGTTTCTGGAATCTTTGGACATAAAGGCAGAACTTCTCCTAGATGAAGATGGACCTTAAGACTCTGGAGGTAAACATTTTTTCCAGGAGTATTTTTTTTGATGGAGGGATTTGCACCAAAAATTAAGTCTTGCAAGACCATCTAAGTTTCATGTGGTCCCAGTGACATGACATTAGGAGGGGCATCACGTGGTCAAGAGGCTGGTCGTGAATATCATCTGACCAGCAGTGTGCTTAGATGGATAAGCTAGACCTTTCTGAAACCTGTTAAAAGTGAGTTTTTTTTAATGTTCTTTTCTGTCATAATGCCATCCAATGCGAAACGAAGATGAGCGCCATGAACCGGAAGAAACAATACTATGCATTCAAAAGACACAGTTAAATGTTCGGTAATACTGACACCTTTTATATAGTTATTACTGTGTTAAGAAGAGAAAGAAAGAACACACACACTTCTGGAGAGATCTCATGAATATTTAGACGCCACAAGACAATTTAAGTGATACTGCGACAGGAACATGGTGATAAAAGCTTTAAGATCGCTGATGGCCCGAGGTCACATTCATGAATTAACAGACCGTCTCTCTTCTACAGTGTTATATAGCTGGTTGCTTTTGACTAGGTGTTTGCTCATGCATATGCTTTGGAAACACAGACAGATTCGCAAGATAACAGATGGATACACAGCCTTGCAGCTCATAAAATTGACATATAAGCAGACAAACACAAATATGCAGACACATTTTATATTTTTCACATGATATGCATATATAAGCTCAGATTTGCTAACACTTTGCACCTGGTTTGTATCACAAAAGTGACTTAACTTGGCACATGTGGAGTTGAAATTTAGTGTACAACGTAAATCATGATTTGTGTTAGAAAGTTGCCTACAGTAATGCAAAGTAGCACTTTGCCTCAAGGGGGCATATCACCAAGGCGATGTGGATATTTCCATGCAGCTGCTCATGAGCTTTAATGCAAATACCTATCTATTAATATTTTAGACAGGGATTTGCGCCACAAATTTACAGATCCTCAAGGCAGGTGTTAAAATGCAGCAACTTTTAAAACTCCCCACATTTTTCCAGCTTTGCATGTGTGCTGTACTGTACAGCACACATACAAAGTGGGAAAAGTATTACAGCGTACTGTTTTTACCAGAAGGCTACCCTTTCAGTAGAAAACCTATGCTTGACAGTACACAGATGGAAGGGTGAGTACATTGGTTTAGTAGATATTTTGTTGTCCTGCTTTCTCCCTTTCACACAATACAGCACTGCAACTTTGGTTGTCTCGCTATGTTACATGAAGAGTTAGTAAATGTGCTCCTCGGTGTCTAGCAGGAAGTGTTACACAAATACAATCATACACGGATGCCTTTGTACACTCATAAAGTCAATTAGATTAATAGTCAGACAAACAAGGAATACACACACCAGTATTCAAGGTACGGTAATACAAACACAGAGCTGACCATGAACACATTTGTGGCTACTTGCAGAACAAATATGTATTGCTACAAATCTACATACACAGGTGGGAATTGCCTATTGAAAGTTGAACCCAGGACATGCAAGTGGAAATTGGGGTGAGGTAATTTCTATTGACTGAACATGTTTCTGGAGTTTGACATGCATTATTGGCTATGGACAGATATGCGGTATTGTAAAGTAAGAAAAGATAATTGGGGTAGAGAGAAACGACAGCAGATCGGTTAGAATATAATTGTTGATTGCCTGACTGTCAATTTTGGGGCTGTATTAAAAGGGACAGTGGGCATAAAGCCAGGAGGATGGTGTAACAGGAATGTAGAGTACTGAGTGAAAAACGAGGGTAGAACTAAGGGTACATATGACTTTAGGCAATGAGGAACTGATTGAAGACTGGGAGCCAGATGTACGACCATTCCATTTTACGAGTCGCAAATTGCGATATTTTGGGACATGCAATTTGCGACTCGCAAAATGGAATGCACAACGATGTCTGAGACACTGTTTGTGATTACCAATAAGGTCGCAAATGATCTACCTCATCAATATTCATGCGGCAGGTCGCAATTTGCAACCCATTGGGAATGGCCAGCACTCACAGGGATGGTGGCCTGCTGGGGCCAGCAGACTACTATGTTTGTGACTGCTTTTTAAATAAAGCATTTTTTTTAATTCAGCCTGTTTTCCTTAAAGGAAAATGGGATGCATTTAAAAAAAAAAAAAAAAATTAAGATTGACAGCAGACCGTGGGACTTTCCCATTTGTCACTGGCTTACCACCCACTTGAAGTCGGTGATAACTGCGATTGTTTTGCGATCGCAAAACAATCGTACATACCAGTGCAACTCTCTATTAGGAAGGGACGTCCTTGGCATGCCTCTTCCTTATAGTGACTCGCAAACCCTATTTTGCGAGGCGGTAATAGGTTACCGACTCGCAAAATAGGGTTTGTACATACCACACACCTTTTTAGCGGTTGCAAATGGGGCGATTTCTCATTTGTGCCCGCTAAATAGGGTCGTACATCTGTCCCCATGTGCACATAACTAAATATTGACTAGGATCTGGGACAATATGGCAGGCAACAGATAATACATGGCTTGAGATTGGGCGGGTATAAGTGGTAACTAGGAAAGCATTAATGAGGAGGGAAGGCATTCATAGAGAAACTGAGGACCGGGCAGAAAAAGCAGGTGCAACTGGGAAGATAGAATTAGAATGACTAGGGAGGCAGCTATGTAGGATAATGAGAATTTTTAGGTCCTTCACAAGGAAAATCGTGGAGAAAGGAAAACAGGGATTACATCATGGAGGACACACAGCATAAGAGGTATTTTGTGATAACTGAGGGAAACATGATTTTACAGAACGCTAGCAGAATATGGGGCATGCAGATTAAGTGGTGAGGGTCCCTTTTCCATGCTAAGGTTATTTGTGAAGCTCGCATACACATGATGCTTGATGGGGTTGATAACCTGGACCATGCTCATGATGAAACAAATTACTTGAGGAACAGAAACGTTTTTTAACATGTTCTAGACTGAATGTAGGAGCATATCAAATTGATGGCTACTGGTAAAACATTCCAGAGTTTAGCAAAGGCCCCAGAAAATGCCTGGCCACCAAAGGAAACTGTTTTAGTTTTGGGAACCTTCAAGAGGTCTAAATTACTGGACCTCAATTTGCAGGGAGTTTTGTGCCATTCGGACGTGGCTGCCATGCAATCTAGAATTAGTTGAAAGACTGCCTGATGAATTATGATTATAGCTATAAAAGCAGAGGGAGCTAGTTAAGTTGCTTCAACAAAGAAGAAGTATGTGGATATTTGGCGACTTTGAAATTTCAGTTGTTTCAAGAATTTTTGGGGAGTTGATAAAATAGTATTCCCAGTGACAATGTCATTCTGGACACAGTGACACCATTTGTTAACTGTGCATAAAAGAGGACGAGGCAGCAGGAGTGTTGGGACCTTGCTTTTGGAAAGTCAAGAATGATAGACAATACACCCAGCTGCCTTTCCTTGTTTGGATAGATTGAGAGGTGCGACCTTGAAATATACTTGGATTATTTTATCTGCTACCCACAGAGTAATGAAATTCATCCTTTCTGGCCATTCCAGCCCTCTTTTTTTGCACCCCGTTTTTTTCGTCTTCCACCTTGAATCCCTAATATACCGCACAACTATTTATAAATTTGAATACATGTACATATTTGAATAAAAATGAGTTGTCCTTTTAGAGTTAGGTTCACGGTTAGAAAACCCTAAATATGTAAAATACAAATAAAATCCAGTCTTTTGGAATGCAATATTTTGTTGAAGTAGCTAGTTAGAACTAACTTTCACTGAATACAGTATCGGTAAACCTAACCCACCAGAAAAAGTTCCTTCATGTTAGTCGCTGGGCAGCCCTTCGTACGGAAATTTGACTTTCACAGCTCATCTAAAAGAGGCAAAGAACAGCTCTACATTCCCCATCAGGGGTAAGATTACGCCATGTAAAATTGGTGATATGACATTTAGATAAATCCACTTCAGCAAACCTAGGGCCAGATGTACAGCCATGTAATTTAGCGACTCGCAAATTGCGCTCAATTGCGAGTCGCTAAATGACATGTAAAACGTGTTAGTGATTCCCAGTGGGGTACCAAATTGCATGCCAAATGCATATTAATGAGGCACTGGCAATTTGCGACCCCGTTACGAATGGCTGGCCCTCCCAGGTATGGTGGCCTGCTGGGCTCAGCAGACCTCCATGTCTGGGACTGCTTTTAAATAAAGCAGTTTTTTTTTAAATGCAGCCCATTTTCATTAAAGGAATACGGGATGCATTTAAAAAAAGAAAAATGTAATGTTTTGTTTCATTTTTTAAGTACAGGTAGTGGTCTCTGGGACCACTGCCTGCCCCTAAAAAATATTTTCCCCTGCATTCCCTAGGGACCCCTTCCCATTGGTGAGTGCTTTACCACCCTCCTGAAGAGGGTGGTAAATTCAGAGTATTTTGCGACCGCAATTGCGGTCACAAAACATTCTTAAATAGGCCTCTGACTTGCTATTAGGAAGAGACGCCCTTGAAACGCCACTTCCTAATAGCGACTTGCAATTCATATTTAGGGAGTTGCAAAAGAATTGCGACTCATCTTAATAGGGATTGTACATGGACCTATTTGATTTTGCATGCGTAAACGGGTCGTAAACCCGTTTAACATCTTAACCGCAGAGGTAATTCCACCGCGAGGTGGGTGTTCCGATGAGTGGGCGGGCCGGGTCGGCCAACGGACCTGCGCAGCACTACGAAGTTAGTGCTCGCGACGGCTGTTGGCAGACGGCAGCAACAAAAGCGTTAAGCATGCAAAATAGGGTTGTACATCTGGCCCCTAGTGATCAGTGCAAAATCAAAACATTCGCATAATTTTATAACTGTCGTGTGAATAGTTATGCTAACTGACAATTACAAAAACCGCATATTCGTGGATGAAAATGTCAGTGCAAATTGACCAGACACACATGCAAAATGTGTAGTGGAATTTAGTTCATCTGTCCACAAGTATTGTTATTAATTCTTAAACTGTATTGTATATTTAAAACACTGAACAATCTACTCTACTATATTTGTAACTGATTGACTAGTGTAGAAATACTTGATAAATTACCCGGCACTTGATTTGGAAACAATTTGCATTATGCTGAAACATGTATTCC
Organism: Lissotriton helveticus; assembly: GCF_964261635.1. Lineage (NCBI taxonomy): Eukaryota > Metazoa > Chordata > Amphibia > Caudata > Salamandridae > Lissotriton > Lissotriton helveticus. Next base: position 409,006,485 of record NC_136065.1, read on the forward strand.
CTAGGTTTATGAGAGGACATTTAATTCTAAAAACCTAGCTTAATTTTCAAGGCTTTTCATTCAACGTTATGCATGCTAGCAGCATAGTGTAATGTCCGACTGAGCAATTAACTAAAGTCTGGACAGCAAACGCAGCCGCATTTTTATTGTGTTACTTTAAGGAGAGGTGAAGAAAATAACATTTTTATTTTCCATGGTCTGTCAGCAGCACCTGTGCCCGAACGAAATATAGGGAACATGGGGAAGGCTTTGTTAGGCCTTTAATACTCTCTCATTCAATTTAAAAAAAAAGTAATTTAAAATGTAATTTAAGAAACAGAAGCGAATAAGGAGCACTTGTATGAAAGAAATTAGGAACTTTTATATAGAGCATTTAAATTAACATTTTTGATGGGTCTTGAAATTGGCTATTAATCACTAGAAAAAAACTGAACATTAATCATGGATTAGAAAAGGCCAGCAGAAGAAGCGTAACGATGGAGTGGTGCATGGATATATGGAGAAATTCTTCATAATGCAAGCTGTTTTGAGGTGTTAAGTAAACTATTAAAACTACATTTTCTGAAATTAATCCCTCTTGGAGAATGCCTGCAATATGGTTTCAACTAACATTTGTATCAACCTCGTGAGGTAATGTTGTTATTTGACTGTTCAGGTCAGTGCCCCCTTCTCAGAAAATTATATGATGTGCAGAGTTCGGCTGATAAAGCATAGGCATGGAGAGTGCACACACTGCCACAGGCATACATGTACCCATGCGGTGCATATTACCAACAGCACCCAAGTCTTTGGCATGCAGCGGCTTCTGGTATTTAGTCCTCTGGTATTTTTGCAGTTCTCTACTTTTGATATTACTGATTATCGACATTCAAGATCGGTGACCCAATCCAGGGTCCCACCATCGCTGCACTCCACTCTTCATCGTATTGGCGGGCCCAATCATCTTGGTGGATCCAGCTGAGGAGAAGAGGCATACCACCAAGACAACAACTGTAAGAGGTCACCTCTAGGGGTTCTGCCTGGGTCTCAGCACAGCTCACGTAGGCCTAGGCTTACCAGCTTGCTGATCTCAAGGCAGCATGCTCTTCCCCAGCTCTCCTCCTGCTCATCAGCCCTGCCGCTCTCCACCTGCTTACGCCTCTGCTGACACTTACCTTGCTTTGACTTATGGACTATCTGCCTGACATGACCTGACATTATCTGACCAAGCTCGAGAAATTCCTCACGGAGGGAGGGTGGGGGGTTTTGAGGGACATGCTTAGACCTCTATCTGAGAGTAGTTCACAACACATGAGAATTGCCTGAGAGTAAGTGTGAACATAGGCAGCAAGTGGCAATTGCTTATTGATCCTCTCTCCTCTTGGCAACGTCCCTTCTCCTCTGACCATCTCCTGACCCTGGTCCTTTTTTGGACTCTCCTCAATTGGTATGCCATTCAAATATACACAATCCCAACTTAAATTAGACACATTTTTATTTTATTCTTCATACGTTTTAATTGCCTGAAATATCCCATTATATAAATCCGTCCTTCCATTTTGTATCACCTCATTTGCTGCTCTCAGGGTAGCAGATAACTTAACGGGCGTCAGGTTGCACCAGCAGCGCCTTTTCTACACCTTATTTCCTCTGAGATCCTACGTAAAGTTCTTATACTTCGGCACCATTATCCCTTGTCAGGCTGACTCTCTAGCCATTGCAGGTAGGTTACTTGAGTGCCTGATGTTGCTTTACCATTAGTCTGCATAGGAATACTATGAGGTGCCGAAGTGCTTAGGAGTTAATTCCTTTTAGGAGTCCACCAGAAAGCAGAGGGTGCAGAAAAAGTCAGATGTCACCGTATGGTAAAGGGCACAAACATGCAGACTGTGGGCACTTAGCACACTCTTTCAAAAGGAGCTAACCCTCAGGGTTCCCCTTTAGTGAGAGTCATACGGTGTAGAGGGAAGGGCAAACTTAACCTTTTTTTAAAGGACCCAAGGAGAAGGTGGAGAAGAACAACTACCAAATTTAGGGCCATATGTATCATCAACCTGATTTGCGATTCTCAAATAGCAATTTTTAAGAAATCGCTATTTGAGAATCGCAAATAGGTATGTATGTACAAAATCGCATTTTTTTTCCGATTTCTTAAAATTCCTTAATTGCGATTAGCAAATTGCAAATCGCAATTAAGGAATACTTTTCCATTCATTTCTATGGGCCATGAGGCCCATAGGAACGAATGGGAAGTTATTCTTAATTTGCAACAATTTGATTGGCCTAAGTGCTTTTCAATTTCTCTAACAGGATTTAAATCATGGATTTTATTCCTGTTGTTTATAGACGGAAGTGAATTGGAAAATCTCTTTCAAACAGATCTGACATGTTTTGAACATCATTCAAAAATACTATATTCTAAATCTTGTGAATGGTATGGGACAATCACGTTACTATGTGCAATATATTCAGGTTAGGTATGTTAATTAATGATAAGAAACTGGTCCATTGTATTTATTCGGTGTTCTTTTTGTTCATTTATTAATTTTAGGAGTGGCTTCAAAGTGCACCATGTAACACCTGAGGCACCGCAGGATGGGGATTGCACTGTGCAAATTCAGTACAAGCGGCACTCAAGTGGATGGATGGACCTTTGTCTTGAAATGCGGCTTAATATCAAATCATCAACAGTTAATTAATGACAATGAAGGGCATTATGCTCTATAATAAAGAGATAGGAGTCGATGTGCGAAACATGAAGCTTCATTAGCAGATTAGCAAAGTTAGAAACTGGATTGAGAATGCTCTGGGCTGTCCCTGCCCATTGAACTCTTGTGAATAGATAATTGTACTAGCCTGAGAAGAAGAGGGGTTAACAACAATTCAAATCTTAAAATACAGTGTGTTCATTAAGGCCACACAATACAAATCTGAATCAGTAACCTAAAGTTAAAAGATTTATTACAAACTCAAAGCCAAACTAATGTAAATCATTCTCAAGAACATACTTTAAAAGTACAAAATGATCAAAGGAAGACTGAAGCGTCTTACAATATTGGTCCTTAACCGCAAAAAGCATATAAGTATCTCCATTGCAGCGATACAAAATATGAGGAAAAGAACTTGATGGCTGGAAGAATGATTTTGATCCTTCTATCCAGACATGGAAAATATTTGCAGCATCCAATAAACCCTACACTAATCTATGGATCAGGAAAACCCTATTGAGTCAAGGATGCAAGAAAGGTGTCAGCATCAGAACCTCTGTAGAAGTTATATAAATAAGAAGTCATGTATAGAATGCCTCCAACCAGGGCAGCACGCAATCCTTGAGTACGATTGAGAAATCAGTTTTCTATTAGTTACACCAGGGAGTGCCCTAACCCTTTAAATAATACTATGTATAGAATGAAGCCACATCATCTGAGATGTCAAGAGAAGACAGTACCTCCTCAAATCTAAAGGGATTTTGACTAAACCCAAAGTTGCTTCACTAATTAAAATGCACTGCACAAGGAAGATTCAAGAAAGATGACCTGATGCACATCTTAACATGTTTACCAGTTCCCAGAAAGAGATTGGCGCCTTGAACATTAATTTTGGAACTTTAAATCTGTCTATCTATCCCCCACTAAATTCAGAAATTTCTTTTCCACATCTGACGTTAAACAAGTCACATTATGTCTGTGTACATGCACAGTAGCTAATGGCCTAAGGGATGCAAAATATTTACCAGCAATCCTTCCACCTTTATAATAAGGATTCTTAATCAAATGTTTGATAAGGGGAACTTGTGGAAGAATTACATAATAATTCGAAAAATAATATTGAAAACTACCATTCCTATTAAATAAATATAGCAAAAGACTACAAGAAATACCATATGTCAGAGAGAGAGGGTGATATGTGATTCCCTCTGAATCAGAAGCAGCTAACAGAGTGCAAACGTAACAATTCCTGGTATTCATCGTATCTATATACTCATAAAGCAATCTAAAATAAGCATTCAAATTATAATCCCCTCTTGATACATATGTGTGTAAATTTCTAACCCCCATAAATGCATGTTACTGTCAGAAGAATGTGGAGTGGTAGGAGTAACAGTACACCTAGATTCTAATGAGCTATCTGTATCTGAATATAACCCCCTAAGCACTATAACTAATGCTACAATGAAAGCCAGTAGTGTGCCTACCATGACAAATCCATGCCTACTAGTACTAGGATCGGCTCCTATTACTTCGTTGTAATCTAAACTTTAAGCAAGTTTGAATGATTCTGCAACAAAACTATTTCCAAAGTCTTAATACATCTTATTTTTGCCCTACAAAGACTGTAAAATGTCTTTGATAATAATCAGCTTTAACTCACTCACTATTAGTCCCTATATGAAATGCGTCAGTCCATCAACTAGCACAGGATATTGGTTTGCATCCAAAAAGGGAATTTCAGCCACATCTAAGATGAAATGTTTCAAGGCACTCAGGGGCATATTTTCAAGCACCCATTGCCATAGGAGCATCACTTTTAGTGACGGTCCTGTGGCAATACGGGCTTCACCTTATTTACAAGGCAGCGTTAGTGGCTTAACACTGCCTTTCACACTACACTTGGTGTGAAAGGGGTGGGCAATGGGTGTTGTGGTGGGCATCCACCGCAACACCCATTGATTTTTGACTCTGCCTCACATTTACAAGGGGGGTGTAAATATGGGACAGCGCCAAAATTAAGATTACCCTGGCAAAATGTGGAGAAATCTTTTATTTTTCTTCATTTTTGCTGTTTAAATGTGTGCTGCATTGTGCAGCACACATAGAAACAGCAAAATGCCACTGATTGTTTATGTGCAGGAAGGTGTCCCTTCCTGCACATAAACAATCATAAAAAAAATTACGAGTTACAACTTCTATGTGTGATGCACAAAGTAGCACCCATAGTAGTTACAAAACGCCATCTCAGACTGTAAATTCCTGCACATAAACAATCCTACCCCTCATGCAGGCTCCCTACATTTCGTGCCAGCGCAGGGAGAAACGCAGGGCTGCACCGTATTCTTGTAAATATTGTGAAGCCCCGCATTTCAGAAGTGGCAGAGTGCGGCGTTAAACCAGAAAGCCTAACCCCTTAATCTGTTACTTCTTTTGTGAATATGCCCCTCAATCAAAGGTAGTTCAAAGGTAAATTCAATCTGAAGATCAAGTTCCAGACGTTTCAATTGAACTTTCACAGTGATCCCAAAACTCCCAGAACTCGTTCTTCCTGTCATTTGCAAGAAAGTATGTCCATTCAGGGGATAAGTACCTCTGACAAGGCATTCTCATTTGCTTCGACCTCCTGAGTGGTGTCTCTTCAATCAATCAATCAATCAACCAGGATATGTAAAGTGCAGCTCCTCAACTGCGAGGGTCTCAAGGCGCTGGGATGGGGGGGCAGCTCCTTTGAGTGCTGAGGTCATCCGAAGAGCAAAGTCTTGAGGGCCTTCCTGAACCGGAGGAGTATGTGTGGACTTGACAGAAGTGGAGGAGGAGATGGCTCCTGGCCTTGAGTGCAAGGTAGGAGAAGGACTTTCATCCTGTTCTGGTCTTGTAGATGCATGGAATGCATGGAATGATGGTCAGAGAGAGGTCAGCTGATCGGAGGTGTCTCTTGGGTGCCTGGAAGGAGAGGCCGTTGTTCAGGTATGTGGAGGGCCTTGTATGCGTGAGTGAGGAGCTTGAAGGTTATTCTTCTTTCGATGGGGAGCCAATAGAGATTGCAGAGGATAAGTCTGGCTGCAGCGTTTTGGACGGTCTGGAGTTTGCAAAGTAGTTCCTTGTTGATTCCAGCATAGAGAGCATTGCCGTAGTCCGGTATTTTACTACTGGTGAGGGCATGCGTGACCATATTTCTGTACTCGGATGGGATCCATTTGAACGTTTTTCAGAGTATGTGGTGGGTGTTGAAACGGGTTGACGATACAGCATTGATCTGCTGCTTCATCGTGAGCAATGAGTCTAGTATGAAGGGGAGGTTTTGTGCGTGGTCCATCGGGGTGGGAGGCCACCATGTGTCCTCCCATGCAGAAGGGGAGGAGTCAAGGATGAGGACTTCTGTTTTCTCTGAGTTGAATTTCAGGCAGCTCTTCTTCAATCGGGTGGTGACGGCTTTCATCCCTTATTGGAAGTTGTGTAGGGTGATGTTGGGCTCTTTGGTGAGGGAGAGGATCAGTTTGGTGTCGTTGGCTTAGGAGACGATGTTGAGCCCATGATTTCTGACAATAGTTGCGAGGGGGGCCAGGTAGATGTTGAAGAGGGTGGGGCTGAATGAGAATCCCTGGGGCACTCCACATCTGGTCTCTGTTGGTTTCCAGAGGTAGGGCAGGACTTGCTGCGTTCTGCCTGTGAGAAATTAGCTTATCCAGTCAAGGGCCTTACTGCGGATACAGGCGTTGTGGAGTCTGGTGGCTAGTGTTCGGTGGGAGACAGTGTTGAAAGCTGCTGAGAGGTCCAGGAGGATGAGGGCCGCCGTTTGGTGCTGGTCAAGGAGGTAGCGGATGTCTTCGGTGGTGGCGAGTAGGGCGTCTCGATGCTGTGGTTGCTGCAGAATCCAGTTTGGAAGATGTCCAGGATGTTGTTGGCTTCGATGAAGTTTGCTAGATGGGCGTTGACAGCCTTTTCAATAACCTTGGCTGCGAATGGAAGCAGGGAGATGGGCCTGAAGTTCTTGAGGTCCGTCCGGTCTGTGGAGGGTTTCTTCAGGAGGGAGTTGACTTCGGCGTGTTTCCTGTTGTCTCTCTTCCCCCCCTTGACTCAGGCCCTCTACATCCTTTGGGACAGGAGCGGCCTGTGGAGGTAAGAGCAGTGGGGTGGTGGGTCAATCTCTGCTATGACCACTGAATTAACCTCTCCTTCACCAGTCTTTTCACTCAACTCTCCAGAACCCTCCTCAGGCCAATCAAGTGCTATTTCAGTTTTTGACTGTCCCCCCTACAGCTTGACTAACCTGCTCCTGTGATCTCTTGAACACCACCGTTTTTTTTGTAGAGGTGCTTTTATTTCATCAAGAACATGGAACCCAGAGAGTATGAGCAACATGGATCCAATTACGAAGTCCTCCACACTTCACAGCATTGGTAGTCACATGTATAACTTGGTAGGGCCCTTGCCAACGAGGCTCCAAGCACAAATTTCAATGGGGATTCTTCACCACTACCTCAGTCTCCAGGACTTAGGTTGTGGCACTGCTCCTGGTGGAGCTGTAGCAACTTCAACCTGATGAGACACAGAACGCACCATGTCAACCAATTCTTTGCAGTAATCTAGTATCAGATCTTCAGTAATGTTTACCAGAGCATTTGCAGGCACATCTGGCAATTTCATTGCCCTTCCCATAATGATCTCCTGGGGAGACAATCCTGTCCTACAATCTGGTGTGCTGTGCACACTCATCAACACCAACAGCAAAGCACCCGGACATTTCAAAGACACAGGAGCACACACTTTGGAAAAGTCTTGATTTCAGTAGCCCATTGACGTGCTCTACCAGACCTGGAGCCTCAGGTCAGACACTACAATGCAGTCTCTGTTCAACTATCAAAACAGCACACAATATCAGCTGCACTTCATTATGAAGTGCGTGCCTTGGTCCAATTCCAAAAAAGTTGGGAAGCCGAACCTTGGTATAAATTCCCTCAACAAAAACTTTGCTACTGTAAGACTATCATTAATTTTTGTAGGATATGCCTCAACCCATCGTGAAAAGATGCACACAACAGTCAACACATACCCCAGCCGGTTGCACATAGGCATCTCAATAAAGTCCATCTGTATCCCGTTGAAAGGTCCACCTGACCTTCCTATGTGGCTCAATGTCACTGAGGTTCTTTTCCCTACATTGTTCTGTTGGCACACAACACATCTGTAACATAACTCTTCCGCCATCAACCTGAACTTCAGATTAAACCATATTTGGCAAAACAATCCCTCCCTATAAGAGTCAGACCATGGTAACGTCTAGCCATTGGCGGCAACAAACTATTTGCCAACAAAGGTCTGCCATCACCTGAAACCCATATGTCAAACACAGGTCTGCCATCTCCTGAAACCGTATTTCATCCTCATCTCTTTTAACACAACCTGCATTAACACAGCTCTGCAGTTCTGCCTCTGACACCTCTTCATGTAACCTCTTAATTTTCTCCCAAGTGTCAGCTGCTGTGAGCAAAAGGTTGTAATTGATCTTGTCTGTTCCCTCATTTAAGAACTCTCCATTAAATGTACAAGCATTGTAAGCACATTATCTTGTGACTTCGTTAGCATATCTGTTGCCGACTCTCACATAGTCATCTCCCTTGCAACGAGCAGAACATTTCACGACCACAACTTGTGCAGACAATTGCAGAGGCTCTAACAGTTTTCTTACCTGCTCACCATTATGCATAAGGGATCCTTTTGATGTTATAATTCCCCTTTGCGACCATAACTGTCCGAAGTCGTGCACCACACCAAAGCAGTACTGACTGTCTGTAAATATAGTCATCTGTAACTGATCTGAAATGTGGCATGCTCGGTTAAGAGCAATCAATTCAGCTACTTGTGTGGAGAATACTCCTTGAAGCCAAGCAGCTTCCACTACTCCAGAGAAGGTGCAGACTGCATGAGCAGCTCTCAAATTTCCTTACTGATTTCATACAAACCAGACATTCATAAACAATACATAATCATATTTAGATAATGGTTCATCTTGTATATCTTGTCTTGGCTTGATGCATAGTTCAGTGACATCAAGACAGTTAAGTTCCACCTTCACCATCATCATTGTCATTATAAGGAAGGGGTAGCAAAGTGGCAGGATTCAAAACAGAATACCTCTTGAGTGACATGTTCTTGGTTGCCAGTATGATTTATTCTTACCGGGTAAAGCGATTGTTCATGAAGTGGTGTGTCCTCCTTCTGGTTAACAAAATCTTGACAGGTTGAGGAACATACAGAGTCGAAGGAAGACCCATTACTATACTATCACACCTTTCGATGCTGACATGTGTGACTGCCACCGCTTTAAGGCAGCCAGGCAGAGCGGCAGCCCCAGCAACTAACATGGCTGAAAAATTGCAACTGGTGTTTGGGCACCTTCGTTGGTCTGTGTTAGCACTGAAAGAATGCAGCCCTCTCTCTCACTGCAGAAAAGTGAAAATGCTTTATTGTAATCAGTCATTCCTAGTGCCAGGGCTCAGTGACTTTCTATCAACTCTAAGAATGCAACCAAACAGCCATTGTCCCAAAGCACTGGATCTGATGCATCCTGGTGTGTCAGCCTTTGTAAAGGCTTGGCATCGAGGGAAAAGTTGGGTAATCACTGACGACAGTAACCCACCATTCCCAAACACATCCTGACTTCTATCTGTGATGTTGGCAGATTCATTTGCATGATCACCAAAATTCTGGCTTGTGACACCCTTCTCGCACCTTCCTCAAAACGATGATCAAGATATATGACTTCTCTCAAACAGTACTGCAACATATAGGGGGATACCATATGTTCATTCTCAGCCAATTGGTTGAACAATGCAGTAGCGTCATTTTGGCATGTTTCCTGGGTATTTGATGCAACCATTAGGTTGTCAATATATTGGACCAAGACAGAACTACAAGGCATTACCAAAGACTCCAAATTCTTCTTAAGGATCTAGTAAAAAATGAAAAGCTCTCTGTATATTTTTGTGGGACTTGGCACCATGCAAAAACACAGTTCCCGAGCCTAAATGCGAAGAGGAACTGACTGTCTAGCAAAATCATAAACATTTAGTCACTCAGACTCACATAGAATCTGAAATAATATTATAGCAGAATTCGGTACCACAGAACAGCAGGGGATCACAATATTATCAATTTTGCTAAAGTCCTGCACTATGCAGTACTTACTGCTAGGCTTCTGCAGACCAATATTGGGTGAGTTACATGAACTTCCCATGATTTCTTTCAGTATTCTTTGTTGAATCTTTTTCTCAACCACTGGAGGTATTCCACTGGTGTAACAAAACTTGAGGAGGCCCCCCTGAAGGTACTTGAGGGGCCCCCCTGCAGGTTCACGGAGGGGCCCTGTCTGGACTCAATCAGGAGCTCTCCAGCCAGAGTACTGTGCTGAGTGGGCCACCTAAGGCTTGGGCCTCGAACAACACGGGGTACGGGGCCCGTGTTCTGCCACTGAGTTCTTCCATTAATTGTTTCAGGGGAGAAATTATACTGCAATGGTCTGGGATATTCCACATTCGGACAGGCTCAATTCCTTTAATGAGTCCAATGTCCTTGCCTGAAAGTCCTAAACTTCTGCTCTCACTGAATCACTGGGATCCAAAGGCAAATCTTCTGTCGTCATCACTGGATACATTCAGATAATTGGATTCTGATTTGCCAAATTAAAAGCAATATCCTCATCATGAGTTTGTACCTCTATTCCTTTGGGATTCAATATACTCACCAGCGTTTTCTTCACGGGGCAGAGGTTTGGGCTCTTGGACATTACAGGATTACCTTTGCTGAACTGCTGGCTCCCGGTCGCGGCTCCCGCTCCACGGTAGAACCGCAGGACCCGCCCACACCACCCACACCGCTGCGGGACTGCGAGGCAGACTCATCACACCTGCAGCCTCTTCCCGCAGCGGCTACGCCCACCCGCCTGGGAGGAATAACATCTGACTCCTCATTCCGCGCTGCGGGAGGCGCGCGGGGCTAAGCCCGGGCAAAGGGCGGGCCCTCTGAGGCCCTCGTAGGCCAGTGTAGGCTGGGCTGGGCCTACCCTCTAATGTCTGCACTGTCTTAAACCCGTGGACCTTGATACAGGCGACGGACATGGCAGTGCCGTCTGAGGAGGGAATAACTGGGAAGCCGGGTAGATTACGAAATGGGTCTTTGGATAAATATTTTTCTAGGGTCATGAGCGTTGGCGATAAGGAATCCTCTATGCCTGAGCGTAGAGCTGAGCGTCGACGCTCGGTTGAAAGTTTAAAAAATAGGTCCCTTACCGATATCGCTCCTTATACTGCTGCTCATGAGGGAGGTTCACCTGACATTCGTGAGGATGTATTAAGTCAGGATGGCGTCCCCCTTTTGTTGCGGGATTGTACCCCCACCCCTTGTTTGCCTCCTGATCAGATCATAAGTGTATCCCCCTCCCCTAGTCCTTGCTGCACGGCTGTCGATCAAATTACCCAGTCCCCTATTGCAGCAAAGCCTAGGAACACAAAGCCGAAACAATTAGCTGTGGTAGAGATGCATGGCCCACCACCTAGTAAGCGAAGAAGGAAGCTGAGGGTAGGGCAGGGTAAAGCAAAAATTCCCCACTCCGACTTTGGCAAAGTAGCAAAGCCTTCTATCATTTCTAATAGTGCTATAGTTGAGGTGCCAGAATCTCCTTCAACTCAACCACCACCGCTAGCGGTAGCCTCACCTGTCAGGGGTATTAACATCTTAGACCAGGACACTAATTCTGGGGATTTACCACCGAACGCATCACTTCCCGTTACATCACTGGGAAATTTGGAATTTTTACTCAGGTCCCTGCTCCTGCCCATTAGTGAGAGCATAAAGAAAGTTGAGATTAGACTGACCATCTTGGAGACTGCCATAAGTAGTATGGTTACTTTAGCCAAAGCCCAGGGGAGCGGAGCTGCGTCATCCGCATCCCCGATCAGGTTACCCTCTACCAGTGCTCCTACCACTTCATCTCAGCCCCGTAAACCGAAGCTACAGCCCCATGGTAGGGCTGGGCCTGTCCACCAAAAATTATACCCTCCAAAGCCCATAAACAACCCAGTAGCAGGGCCAGTGGGTGACTCCCAAAGGGGACCGATAATGGCCCCCACAGGAAACAAACGAGAGGAACAGGGAAGCATCAAGCACACTAGAGCTCCAGTGACCAAGGGGCCACAAGTGGGGATACCTCCACAAGCAGTGCCTTTTGTGGTCATCTTGACGGGGGTCCCCCCGTTAGTAGATAACAAAAGGGAGGGTTATGCCCAATTGAAAAACAAAATAATTTTTAAAAAAAGGGTCCATAAAAATCACCCATTGTACTGTATAATGTGTAGGTTTTAACATTTTAAATATGGAATTTTATCGCAAATAGATTTTATTAATGTTTACTGTGTTAAAATGTATTCTTTCATGGTGAGAATTTTTACCGAATAAAGATTATACAACAACAACAACAATATATGCTGCAATTAAATTTGCTCAACAAATAGCGTCCTAACAACTCACATGACTTGAATCACAAACTACAAATTGATGATTATCCTCAAAACCCCCTATCTTTACAGGACCATCCTCAGTAATGGGATTCTTCATTTGTTGATTAGCAACTCCAACGACTTCGACAGTTCTTCCCGAAAGGGGTAGGCTTAAGACTTTAAGGGATCTCACAGTAGAATGGGTAGCCCCAGCATCAAACAAAAATGATACACCATAGCCATTTACCTCAGTATCTATAAATGGGCCACTGTGGTATCCCTCCAAGACTGTGCCAAGCACACAATCTTCCTCCGCCCTCAGGCACCGTCAGAAGGACTGATCAATGCCAAGATTTTCACTTGTCTCAAACATGGGAAATTGTTAATAAGGATTATTATTCAGGAAAGCATTCTAATTCATATTCGGGACCTGGTTTGAAGAAAATATGGGTACATGTCCAGGTTCCCTGACAAAATATCGAAGTTAAAAATGTAAAAGTTAAAAATATCGATGTCAAAATGTAGAATGAAAAAATATCGACTCCCTATACTTAAACAGGTAAGTACTAAAATATTGGGAAAAAGAATATCAATGTAAACAAGCATTTACAATGCAGCGGTCTCGCCTTTGCAAAAGTTAGAGCCATTGGCATTGTAAATGACAACATTTTCATTTATGTGTTGGTTTTGAAAACAGATAAATAAATGGCATTTCCATTTACAATGCCAATAGCTTAATCTCTCGCAAATGCCACACACAAACACACAGACCCACACCCACACACACACAGAGCCCCCCACACACACAGAGACCCACTCACACCGAGACCCCCCCACACACAGAGCCACACACACACAGAGCCCCCACACACAGAGCCACACCCACACACACAGAGCCACACACACACACACAGAGCCACACACACAGAGCCACACACACACACACAGAGCCACACACACACACACAGAGCCACACACACACAGAGCTGGGTTTAATTTTGGGCATAATTGCAAACTATTTCTTAAGCTTCACTATATGACTTCAGCCACCCCAGTGGTTCATGCATTCCATTTTTGCAGACTGTGTAAACATAAACGTGCTGCTGCTGCCTGGGAGCAGGGACTGAGCTACGTAAATTCTATAAAAATATGCACCATCTGGTAGTGCTGACGACTTTGCTAATATTCTGTGGACATTAGGATATACGATCTAGCATGGATAGTGTTGTGTAGATGTTTGGATGTAGGATTTATATTCGTTTATGCTCTGCGGCCCCAATAGGAGTACAAACCATAGATTAGGATGGTAAAAGATAGCAAGTACTTTAAAGTTGAAATATAAATTCGGAAAAGCGAGGTCAACCAATGTAAAAGTGTAAGCTTTATTTCAGGTCTGAGGGACACGTAAACATGAATGAATAATGGTGGGAAATAGAGTGTTTGTGGGTGCTGTAAGCATCATGCATGTGGTACGGGAACGGACATAATACACATGGAAAAGTTATTCAAAGAAAGCTGACCCCTTTCATTTTCCGGTGGTTGGGGGCAGGCAGGAGCATGGGAGAGCCTGGGCCAAGGAGAACCATAGGCTCAGCGGTGCCTGCACTGGGTACCAGAGCCTCTAACGAGGGTGCACAGCACAACCCATTAGAAGGGAAGGTTCTGTCAGACTGGTGCAGTCAGAGTGTAAGGGCATGTAATATAACACTGGTTCACGGGGTGGGGGGTGGAGAATAAACAGGCCCTCAAGTTATACAGGGGTTGGGGCGGGTAAGGGGCTTCCTGGTTTTGTGAAGCACTTACTCTGTGAAGACAAGTCCTGCAGGGAGGTGCGCCACAGTCAGTGCTGAACACAAGGCCTTCACACTTTATGACAGCAATAGCAGTAACGCTGTACAGGGGGGTTGCTGAGACCAAAAAGCTAGGGCTTTTACTGCCAGGTACAGGGCAGCAACGTGCAAGGAAAACAGTTGAGCTGGCAGTATGACGTGCATGGGGAACAGCACGCACTTCCGTGGCATACAGCGGGGCTTGCACTGGGGTGTGCATGGTTGAGTAGCACGTGCTCACGATGCATGGTTGAGTAGCACATGCCTTTGGTGACTTTCAAGTGAAATGGCAGGGTTTTAGTATAAAAGCACGAGGTGACAGCACGCGCCTCTGTGGTTGCCATGGAGCAGCAGTAGCCCGACCATTGAGACGAAGCAGGGGGAAGGCGTGTGACATGCATGTACACTGTTTAACTACTACAGGACTTTCAATATAATCATTCACATTAATAACAGTTAAATTTCCGGAGCAACAGTGACATACAAAGGACAAACATAAGAGCAATAGATAACGACAGTGACCAGCAGCAATTCCTCAGAGGCCTGGTCCAAGTGGCACCAAAAGCAAAGCATTACATCAAAATGAACATGGCAAAATATGCAGTAAGCCTTTCTCGCGAGGTCATGGGTAAACAAAACCTCAAATACAAATTAATAACAAGTAGATGCTGAAGTAAATAGCCCACTGAAAAGGTATGCCCTTGGAAGAGGATAGCCTGTAGGCACTAGGTTGCATTTCACAGAAAGCAGAACATTGGGAGAAGGCTTGAGAAGCCTTCAGAACCTCAGAGCGAACAGCCGAAGTTACTGGCTCATAATCACTGTGGTGAGGGAAGGGGGGGCAGGCAAGAAGACGGGAGGGGGGACGGAAGAGGGCGGCGGAGCGAGGGAAAGCGCTGCCTTAAGTACTGACTGATAGTACGCCACGTGAGACCTAAAAACATGACAGCAGAATCAGGAACAATTTATCCAACACACTTTCTGTAACAATTTGTTGTGTTATTGTGCATGCGGTCTCAATGTATACAAATTGTGGCACCGAAAGTATACTCTGTGACACACTGATTCCCCTGGAGGCCTCGCTCGCGCTTCATAAAATTCCGAAAATAAAATGTTAAAAAATAATAAAAAGCATTGTGACACGGGGTTGGTTCCGAAGGATGGGGGGGGGGGGCTGTTGCATCCATTTTCGCCGCCAGTTTCAGCATCACCGCCGGTGACGTAACGCAAGTCTCCCCCTCTCGAACGATTTGGGGAGCCCCAAAAATGTCAGTGGGACTGGCCGCCACAAAGACAACAAAGGACGTGGGGGCGCCGAACACTCTCACCCCCCTGTGCTAGGCCCCTCACCGCCACCTCCCCCCTGCTTGCACAATGGACCTCGAATGCAAGGGGGGCGGGAGGGGGGTTGGGATCACTTGGTCGGCATGAAGACATTGCCATTGCCATTCCTATGTGAATCTTAGAGTATATCCATTCGTATCCCTTCCCTATGTATATAGAGATAACTCTAATCACTAGTATATGCAGTAGACCTGTATACTCTCTACCATTCCTATGTGACTCTTAGAGTATATCCATTCGTATCCCTTCCCTATGTATATAGAGATAACTCTAATCATTAGTATATGCAGTAGACCTTTGTACTCTCTACCATTCCTATGTGACTCTTAGAGTATATCCATTTGTATCCCTTCCTTATGTATATATAGATAGCTCTAATCACTAATATATGCAGTAGACCTTTGTACTCTCTACCATTCCTATGTGACTCTTACAGTATATCCATTCGTATCCCTTCCTTATGTATATAGAGATAACTCTATTCACTAGTATATGCAGTAGACCTGTGTACTCTCTACCATTCCTATGTGACTCTTAGAGTATATCCATTTGTATCCCTTCCCTATGTATATAGAGATAACTCTAATCACTAGTATATGCAGTAGACCTGTATACTCTCTACCATTCCTATGTTACTCTTATAGTATATCCATTCATATCCCTTCCCTATGTATATAGAGATAACTCTGATCACTAGTATATGCAGTAGACCTTTGTACTCTCTACCATTCCTCTGTGACTCTTAGAATATATCCATTCATATCCCTTCCCTATGTATATAGAGATAACTCGAATCACTAGTATGTGCAGTAGACCTTTGTACTCTCTACCACTCCTATGTGACTCTTAGAGTATATCCATTCGTATCCCTTCCCTATGTAAATGTAGAACTCTAATCACTAGTATATGCAGTAGACCTTTGTACTATCTACCATTCCAATGTGACTCTTAGAGTATTTCCATTCATATCCTTTCCTTGAATGCTCCTCCTTGTGTGACTATAACTTGTACATTTGCAATGTTTTTCTGTTTGTATCTTTTATGCAACGCACGTAATCCTGAGTCCCTATGTATCGCAACTGATTCTTATGTAAAGCGCTCTGACACCTTCAGGTAATGTTTGCGCTATATAAAATCGTATTAAATAAAATAAAAATAAAATAAAAAAGTGTGAGACAAGGGCGCGGATTGCAATGCTGCTCCCCCCACTTGGTGAACAGCCTTTACAACGAAACTTTTACAACGCACTACCTTTGCAACGCAACTTTTACAACGCCATCTATTAAAACGCATTGCTCTGGGGGGCGCTCTAGGATAGGGAATAGGTTAATTTACTATCCAATAACCTTCCCTAGTGTCCACGGGGACTGGAGTTGGAATAGTAAATTAAACTATTCACTATCCAGCACCCCATGGCACTATGCGTTGTAATGGACTGCGTTGTAATACTTACGTTGTAAAGGCATGCGATGTAAATGCATGCGTTGTAATGTCATACATCCCCCTCACTTACTCCGCCCTGGCCTCGTCACTCTTCCTTCAATGTTGCCCCCCTCGCTTCCCACACCCGCCCCCCCCACCCATCCCTCAGCAGCACACAATGGGTATTGAGTCTGGGGCGGAGGGGCGGAGGGGCTATAGGAAGTTCGGCAAGGGTAGATTCTATTAACGAAGGGTGGGGGGGCATGTTACAGAGAGAGCAGGAGCTGCTGCTTCCATGCCTGCTCACCCCTCAGCATCAGCAGCAGCTTCGCAGCGTCTGAAGTAAGCTTTGGGTCCCAGAACTTATTATTTTACAAATTAAGCACTGTGCCCGGGCCAATTTTCTGTCCCAGTTGGACCCTGAGTTGCTGTACGCTGTCAGAATTAGAGGGGTGTGGCTCTCCTCTCCCTATACCAAGTCTCCGGACCCGGCAGCAAGCTCCCAGCCCACGGAGGGGAGGTTTGACGAATGGCCAGCTCTATGCAGCTCGGGCCCTCCCGCATGATTACACGTTTGAGGGTTTCTGCCACCGCAGGAATGCAAGAGGGCCAAAAACCCAGCCCTCGCACAGAACCAGGAGCGCAACAGCATCAGCTAATGAGCCAAGTAGACGCTGACCTGGCTCCCGGTCCAGTCATCTCTTGGCAGCGGGCCGAGGTCTGCCCTCGGCAGTGGTCCCGCTGCAGAGTGAGCCCCCTGGACCTTTGAGGAGTGGGGGGGGGCAGGAGGACACCCGAGCTTCAGTAAGAGGGAGCCCGACAACACAGAGCAGATGTGGCTCCTCTCCAGTGGCGTAACATATGCCCCTGCGGTGCGCGGGGCAACCTCAAGACCCCCCCAGTAAAAGTGCTAGGTGGTGGACCAGATAGGGCCCCCGTGTACTCAAGTTTCGTTACCCCGCCTCTCACATGTGCCCACAGGAAGCCACACAAGACGCTCACAGCAGTGCCCCCCCCCTCCCCAAGGAGCATGTAGGGCCAACAAGGAGACAAATGAGACCCTATCAACAGTGCCCCCATCCCCCTATTCCAAAAGAGATGTAGGGCCCACAGGGAGCTAGATGAGAATCACTCCTTAGTGACCCCTCCAAGGAGCATGTGGGGGTGGCCCACAGGGAGCCCACCAGACAAAGGAGCATATGGGGCCAGACGTGAGGAGAGGGGGATGTCCGAGGAATGCACTCTCTGTCCAAAAGTACAGATGTTGGAGAGCAAGATCTGCGGGACGGTGCCACGTGTTTGTAAACATGGTGGGATGTCAGCCCTCACGTTTTCAGAAAAAGAGGACACACCATACCTATGAAACTACTCAAGGTGGCATACCTTGCACTGCCCATGATTAGGAAAGTGTCCTGAGTTCAAGCCAATAGTAGTGAAGTGTTATATACACAGGGGGGGCAGGCGAGAAGACGGGAGGGGGAGAGGACAGCGGAGAGAGGGAAAGCGCTGCCTTTAATCTTTTATCCCCATCCCTTTCAGACTGGGCGCCCGACTTACTGCTGGCATAAAAGGTTCTTTATCTTCTTTATGGGGCCATCTGGATCCATAAAGAAGATAAGAAACCTTTTACTTCAGCAGTAAGTCAAGGAACCCAATCTGAAAAGAACGGGGCTTAAAGACAAAGAATAATGGGGCTTATTATCAAGGGGGTTTATCTCCTTAAAAGCCAAGAAAGCGGAGATAAAATTATTACCCTATTACCTAGCTGTCGCTAACACCAGTTAGCGACAGCTAGTAGGAGATAGCGACCATCTTGGGCCCCACTTTGCATGTCAGTGATATTTATCACTAATGACATGCAAAGTGGGCGTGCCAAGATGTTAGCGACTGGAAACAGTCGCTAACATCGCTATCTCCTATTACCAACTTATGGAGATATTCGCGCTAAGCGCGAATATCTCCAAAAGCTAACACCTGCCCTGAGCAGTTCTTAGCCATGTTATCCAATGGGAGGTGGATAACATGGCTAAGAGCATTAGCTCGGTAATGCATGAATATCGCTGACTTTTCAGCGATATTCATGCATTGCGGCCGATTTTTATCGCATTTGTGATAAACCTTGGTAATACCAAGGTTTATTTGCGATAAAAATTGCCGCAGCTCAGCGGTAAATTTTTGTCTCTAACCGAGCAATAGCGATAATTATCGCTATTGCTTGGTAATATGCCCCAATGTCACTAGGACCTCTTCTCCAATGGCTGGCCACCGTTTAGGAGGCCAGCCAATGGAAAAGAGAGGCGGGGCTTAACCCTAACTAGTGAAGTTCTCATAAAAACATAAAATTTCGCGAGCTCGACTGCGCATGTGCGCAGTACGCTACGCAAGACCTAAAAATATAGTTGCACAAAATATCGAATTTTACACGGTAAATGGTCAAAATATCGATTCCAAAATATAGACAAACCAAAATATCGAGTCCAAAATATAGAATGGACAAAATATCGAATGGACAGAATATATTCATCAAACATATCATTTTGAAGGTAAGTAATGTAATATTGATTTTAAAAATATAGACAGTCAAAATATCGAAGTACATAATATAGTTTATTAAAAATATCGAATTTGTAATAATATCGAATTTTTTAAAGTGTTTTTTATGTTAGTATATGTGTGAAAAGTGTATATATTTTTGTAATTTATTTTAAGTAATTAATTTTATGTAATTTAATTATTGTGTAATTTAATTCTGTAGCGGGTTGTGGGTTTATAGGGGAATAGGGTGGGAAGTAATTTAATTATAATTAATTAAATATGTTAATTAATTAATTGGGATTTATTTAGAATAAATTGTTAATTAATTTTTAATTGGTAATTAATTAATTCTTAATTGATAATTATATTTTATTAATTGATTAATTGATAATTATGTGAATTAAATTAATTTATTTTCTGTAGCGGGTTGTGGGTTTATAGGGGAATAGGGTGGGAAGTAATTTAATTATAATTAATTAATTGGTATTTATTTAGAATAAATTGTTAATTAATTTTTAATTGGTAATTAATTAATTCTTAATTGATATTTTTTTTATTAATTGATTAATTGATAATTATGTGAATTAAATTAATTAATTTTCTGTAGCGGGTTGTAGGTTTATAGGGGAATAGGGTGGGAAGTAATTTAATTATAATTAATTAAATATGTTAATTAATTAATTGGTATTTATTTTGATTAAATAGTTAATTAATTTTTAATTGGTAATTAATTAATTCTTAAATGATTATAGTTTATTAATTGATTAATTGATAATTATGTGAATAATATTAATTTATTTTCTGTAGTGGGTTGTAGGTTTATAGGGGAATAGGGTGGGAAGGAATTTAATTATAATTAATTAAATATGTTAATTAATTTATTTGTATTTATTTTGAACAAATTGTTAATTAATTTTTAATTGATAATTAATTAATTCTTAATTGATAATTAATTTTTATTAATTGATTAATTGATAATTATGTGAATTATATTAATTTATTTTAACTAGAGTGGGAATAGTTAAATTTACCCCTATGCTATCCAACGCTTTCCCTACTGTTGCACTCTCTGGAGTAGGAATAATAATTTTTACCCCTGCACTATCCAACGCTTTCCCTACTGTTGCACTCTCTGGAGTGGGAATATTAATTTTTACCCCTACGCTATCCAACCCTTTCCCTACTGTTGCACTCTCTGGAGTGGGAATAGTAAATTTTAGACCCTACGCTATCCAACGCTTTCCCTACTGTTGCACTCTCTGGAGTGGGAATAGTAATTTTTACCCCTACGCTATCCAACGCTTTCCTTACTGTTGCACTCTCTGGAGTGGGAATAGTAATTTTTACCCCTACGCTATCCAACACTTTCCCTACTGTTGCACTCTCTGGAGTGGGAATAGTAATTTTTACCTCTACGCTATCCAACGCTTTCCCTAATGTTGCACTCTCTGGAGTGGGAATAGTAATTTTTACCCTCCCACTATCCAACGCTTGCCCTACTGTTGCACTTTCCGGAGTGGGAATAGTAATTTTTACCCCTACGCTATCCAACGCTTTCCCTACTGTTGCACTCTCTGGAGTGGGAATAGTAATATTTACCCCTACGCTATCCAACGCTTTCCTTACTGTTGCACTCTCTGGAGTGGGAATAGTAATTTTTACCCCTACGCTATCCAACACTTTCCCTACTGTTGCACTCTCTGGAGTGGGAATAGTAATTTTTACCTCTACACTATCCAACGCTTTCCCTAATGTTGCACTCTCTGGAGTGGGAATAGTAATTTTTACCCTCCCACTATCCAACGCTTGCCCTACTGTTGCACTTTCCGGAGTGGGAATAGTAATTTTTACCCCTACGCTATCCAACGGTTTCCCTTCTGTTGCACTCCCTGGAGTGGGAATTGTAATTTTTACCCCTACGCTATCCAATGCTTTCCCTACTGTTGCACTCTCTGGAGTGGGAATAGTAATTTTTACCCGTACGCTATCCAACACTTTCCCTAATGTTGCACTCTCTTGAGTGGGAATAGTAATTTTTACCCTTCCGCTATCCAACGCTTTCCCTACTGTTGCACTCTCTGGAGTGGGAATAGTGATTTTTACCCCTACGCTATCCAACGCTTTCCCTACTGTTGCACTCTCTGGAGTGGGAATAGTAATTTTTACCCCTACGGTATCCAACGCTTTCCCTTCTGTTGCACTCTCTGGAGTGGGAATAGTAATTTTTACCCCTACGCTATCCAACGCTTTCCCTACTGTTGCACTCTCTGGAGTGGGAATAGTAATTTTTACCCCTACGCTATCCAACGTTTTCCCTACTGTTGCACTCTCTGGAGTGGGAATAGTATTTTTTACTCCTACGCTATCCAACGCTTTCCCTACTGTTGCACTCTCTGGAGTGGGAATAGTAATTTTTACCCCTACGCTATCCAACGCTTTCCCTACTGTTTCACTCTCTGGAGTGGGAATAGTAATTTTTACCCCTACGCTATCCAACGCTTTCCCTACTGTTGCACTTCCAGGAGTGGGAATAGTAAGTTTTAGACCTCCGCTATCCTACGGTAATAATATTGTGTATTTTTTATTATTATTATGTTAATATATATATATGTTTTAACAGATATGGTTGTATTTTTTTTATAAGTTAAATTAGTTATTTAATAATTTTAAGGTAATTTAAGTATTTTTAAGTATATTTTAGCTATTTATTTTATATATAAACAATATTTTGGGGTCGATATTTTGGTACTTACCTGTTTGTAGATAGAAATTCGATATTTTGTCTGTCGATATTTTGGAATCTATATTTTGGATAGTCTATATTTTGTCCCTCGATATTTAGTCAGTGATCCATAAAATAATAAATATTAAATAATAACATTAATTTAAAAAAGAAAGTAGATTTAATATAAATTAAAAACATAGAATAAATAAAGTTCATTAAAAAAAGTTAAACACACATACATAATAATTCATATATATTTCCTTTAACACAACTAATAAACTATTAATTTTAATTTATTTTATAATTTTAAAATTAAATAAAATAAAGGGATGAAATGGAATTCCGGCTACAGAAGGAGGAAGAAATAATCAAAAAACGTAAGGCGTTTAAATTTGAAAGGGACAGGTTAGACTACCTGAATGGGCGCATATTCACTTTCGCGAAAAGATTTGAGAAAGAAGGAAATAAGGGCCAACGGGCAGATAATAATCGTGCCGGTGTCTCAAAGGAGAATTCAAGCTCTGCTTCATCAATCAGCTTGAGCTCCACAGAAGGAAGTGAAATGGAGGGTGAATTACACAGTACATCATTGGGGTTTACCGTACTAACACCTGCGCAGGAGATGAGACGCCTGTGCGAGGCCAGGCGCGAAACCCTAAGACCAAGAATAAACCTTACCCAAACAGGAAAAGTGCAAACCGTAAGCGATCAGAGCGACGCAGATGCCACAAAGAAAAGTGGCACAACCAAGAAGAGAAACAAAGGGAAATGGTCGAACAAGAAACAGGGCAATCAACTGGGAGCCCCTCAGTAATAAATTTGACCAACATAAATCTAAGTCCCAAAGAGACTAAAATTCTTGGTTTAGGGCTCTCCTATTGTCCGCCACAAACTTTTAATTATGCTAGTACACGTATGGATGCATACAGGTTTGTGAGAAAACTTAAGCTTACCAAGTTTCATCGCCTACGATCAAAAAATAGTAAAGACATTGAGATAATACCCCTAAGCCCGAATATACTAACAGTCGAAGATGCCCCCTCATTTGAAGAAATTTGGGAATTACAGACTGAACAAAACGCAGCAAATCCATGCACAGCGCCAGGAGCGGTTACTACTAATGTTGGCAAAGATAAGGCAATTACACCTTTTAAGCCAAAGTCTACCTTCAACCCCATTTCAACCCATGACAATCTGGATATTTACCAGGACTTATTGGTGGAGGACCTCAAAAAGCTATATATAACTACCAACAAAAAAAGTCAAGCCATTGCACGACAGAATCAGAACTACAATCTTCTGATCAAAAAGTTGAAATCAGATGATAACCTAGTCGTAAAACAAGCGGACAAGGGAGGCAACGTTGTGCTATGGGCACGTGACAAATATATAGCAGAAGCTGAAAAACAACTCGGTGACATTGCCTGTTACCGAAAAACTAACATTATAACTATTAAAACGGCTTG
This sequence comes from Lissotriton helveticus, assembly GCF_964261635.1. NCBI lineage: Eukaryota > Metazoa > Chordata > Amphibia > Caudata > Salamandridae > Lissotriton > Lissotriton helveticus. The sequence continues at coordinate 409,029,990 of NC_136065.1, forward strand.
GAATGAGCTCAATGCTAAACTTATGGGGTGGCGCAGCTGTGGTTTGATCTCTATGGATGAATTTAAATTCATCAAAAAGGAATTCCCTGTAATTCCCACCTTCTATCTTTTGCCAAAGATTCACAAGGATCCACTGTCTCCACCAGGGAGACCGATAATATCGGCAATTGATAGTGCAACGGAAAACCTATCCAGGTACATAGACTTTTTCTTACAAGAATGGGTTAAAGGATTGAACTCGTATTTACGAGACACAACTGACTTCTTGTGCAAACTATCTAAGCAGAGTTGGTCTGAAGACTATTTACTTATGACATTGGATATTTGTTCCCTGTACACGTCTATAAGGCACATAGACGGACTGAAGGCAACACAATTCTTTTTGGACAAACGCCCCATACAAAATGCACAGCATAACAAAATGCTTATGGGGATGCTTAATATATGCCTACAACAGAACTTTTTTACGTTTGGAGGTCAAGCCTATCAACAATTGAGAGGGGTGGCCATGGGGTCTTGCTTCTCCCCCAGCTTCGCGTGTTTGCACATGGGGCTGTGGGAGGAGCAGACCCTGATGGGACAGCACAGAACAACAATGGAACAACATGCTATATTGTACCTCAGATACATTGATGATCTGTTTTTTATCTGGAGGGGTTCTAAAGAAAGTGCTATTGATTTCGTTGATAGGCTGAATGTTAATAATTTGAATCTTCAATTTACCTCAACGATCAGTGAGTTTTCAGTCAATTTTCTGGATGTGGACGTTTATATTAAGAACAACAAAATAGAAACGAAGTTGCACAGAAAAGTTACCGCTGGTAACACGGTATTACATGCCTCCAGTAACCATCCTCGCCATTTAATTCGTAGCATCCCCTATGGGGAGATGTTACGAATAAAACGTATTTGTAGTACTGAGGAGGAATGCAGAATTGCTCAACTTCAGTGCAAGATGCGTTTTTTGGAAAGAGGCTACAGTCATAAAATGATAGACGAAGCTATGACCAAAACAATGAAACTCAAAAGGGAACAACTAATATAACCTTGTATAATCCCTAATACTGTTATTGAAACTATGACCTCACCAACAGAGAAAATACAATGTAGAGCCATTGTCACATATAGTCAGCAACATGCTGAGATTCGCAGGATCTTTTCAAGAAACTGGAATCTCGTACAAGGAGATCAAGTGATAGGAGATCTAATATGTAATAAACCAGAGATTACATTCAGAAGATCGTCTTCCTTAAGTAGTGCCATTGTAAGCAATACCTTAGAACTCCCAAAGAAGTGGTGGGAACGAATTACAGGTTTCAAAAAATGTCAAGTTTGTAAGGCCTGTAAGCACGCCATCAATAAAACCCACTATACAAGTCCTTTCCATGAGAAACCAATTGCCATCAGACAAAAGCTGGGATGTAAGACAGAATATGTGGTATACGTATTGGTATGCCCATGTGATCTTCTGTATGTAGGCAGTACACGTCTTCCTGCACATAAACGCATCCTACAGCATTTAAGAGCTATTTCTGGAAAGGATTCAGCCTATCCAGTGGCGAGACATTTCGAAAAATGCCACCAGAGCAACCCAGAACTATTAAAATACTATCTGGTGGACTCTGTTTTACCTTTGAGGAGGGGGGGAGACAGAGACAGTAAATTACGTCTACTAGAAACCCGATATATCCTTGAATGTAACAGTAAACAGCCTGGTGGGCTTAACAGTACGGAGGATCTATACACCTGTCTATAATCTGAAACATTACCTCATGGTGGCTTTCACTGGTACCTGTACGTCTGATTAAATACTGTAAAATCTATAACATATTTGGCAGCCTGAGTATTTTAAATTTTAATAAGAATTTCATATTTTGAATCTTATCTGCACATTCACTTTAAATGGAACTTTTATAAACGACCCTCAAGGAAGTAACTAGTTGTAACACATACATCACGAAATTGGATGGTTCCCCTATACTAACTTAAAAACCCACTTGGGTAGTATTCGTTTTAATACTGTTATAAATCACGTTTTCCCCGAACTATTATGATACCTTTGATGGAACTGTGGCAATCGTTTCCAAAACAACAGCACAAATATGAAAAAATATCTGTTTTGGAATATGTGAGATGTAAATAATAGGTGTTTTTTATATATTTATTGTACATTATGTAAATATATGAATTTAGAGAAACCCTATATATTTGTATACATATGTGATTTTAGATTTATATATATATATATATATATTTTTCTAAAAGGATTGTTTTTAGGAATTTTTCCAGTTCTATGAAATTTTGAATCTAATCTCTCTTTTTTTACAAAAAGTATTGGAATGATCAATTTAATTCTTATGGAGGTTCTAATTAACATGAATGGATTATTATTCCTTTTGTTTGGGGATGTGATGATGGGGTTTAAAAGGGCACTATGCCCAGTACAATAATGTGATGTGTATCCCTTTAAAATTTGAATGGGATTCTAGACTGATCATGTGATCAATTAAGCTATTTAAGTTACTTCCTCTCTTCTTACCATGACATGTGATCAAGCCTCGGCTGAGGTGAAACGCGTCATGGCGACTGGTGGGCTGTTATTTCATCACGAATAAAACTCACTGACAACAGAGCACGGAGTTTGTGGCTTTACTCTAATTCCGTTTTACTACGTGACGTGGTGTGGCTACACTGTGCCTTGTTGTTCCGGACTCAACGCAATATATATATATATATATATATATATATATATATATATATATATATATATCCATACCACGAAAGCAACTCCTTCTGGATCTCAGCGACCCGTGAAAGGTGGCGTGCACGCCGGCGGAGTAAAGCCGACCAATTTGAATTTAGAGAAAACCAAACGAACTATGAAAGCACGCTCTCAGGACAAATGAAGAAGTAAACACCGGAAGGTCTGAAAGTGCTGTTTATTCCACAACGCGTTTCACCGTAAAACGGCTTGATCACGTGGAAAGCTGAATGAGAGGCATAGTTTTAAAGTGGTAAAACAGTAAACACAAACATAGGACTGGTATTCGATAATCACACGTAAGTTAAATTGCCCAACTGTACATAAACTCGCATGTTAAATTCACAAGCGGGCATGTATTAGAGGTGCTGCATATATATAAAGTCAATAAACACTTTCTTGTGAAACAGAGATCCTGTGTGCGACTTTCCTTGCGCCTCTGCAGCGCGAGATATCTATATATATCTATATATATATATATATATATATATATATATATATATATATATATATATATATATATATATATATATTGTTTTGAACAAAGGAGGCGGCACAGTCAGAGATCGATTTAAGCCTTATTTATTTCAAGACTTCAAGTCTTGAAATAAATAAGGCTTAAATCGATCTCTGACTGTGCCGCCTCCTTTGTTCAAAACAATTATCCGGGTCAGGGTCCGACCCCTTGGCAGAGCACACACTGTGGAGCGCGCTCCCATGGCTATGGGATCTCTTTGGTTGCTGATATATATATATATATATCAATCAAAAACTCCAATGAAAACAAATCCTGACCGCTGATTTCGCAGCGGAACCAAGCAGGTGCGGACCTCTTCCTATTCTTTTCGATTTTCTCTTGGAACATTTTCCGTTTTTTATCTTCCAGGATGCTTGGCGAGCATTGGTACCGTTGCACTGACCCACCCTGCAGAGTCTGTGGCTCATTCACCGGCGCAACTTTGTGGCATTGAACTTTTCCATGAGCCCGGCTCGCCAAGCATTCTGGAAGATAAAAAACGGAAAATGTTCCAAGAGAAAATCGAAAAGAATGCTGGTAAGGGACGCAAGATGCAGTTTTTTCACTTGCTGGCTAAGGGTATGATTGTGCTGGTAGAAGGCAATTATTGTTTAAGACAGGTTTTAAATGAACTTTGCAGTTACTTACAGTCCCCATTTAAAGACATTTGGCAGCACTTGTGTGAAAGAAAACAATAAAGTTTCAACATGCTGCCGCTTTTCATGGAGAAAAAATAAAGGACACACCTGTTTGCAATTGCACTCTGAGAGGAAACCAAACCGCAGTGTTAAATCACGAGGCAAGGTGGAAGCAGAGACTTTACCCGTGATCAAGCCTCTTATGGAGGAGAAACGCGTTGGGCTTTTTTGAACCTGTGCAAGCTTTCTACATGAAATTAAAGCATCGTTTTGAACTTGCAGCAAGGTGTCAGTGTTCCTTACTTGAAAGTGAAGTTTGGAGTTGTGTTGGATTTAATACGTGGGAGCACCGGTACCGTTGCACTGACCCACCCTGCAGAGTCTGTGGCTCATTCACCGGCGCAACTTTGTGGCATTGAACTTTTCCATGAGCCCGGCTCGCCAAGCATTCTGGAAGATAAAAAACAGAAAATGTTCCAAGAGAAAATCGAAAAGAATGCTGGTAAGGGACGCAAGATGCAGTTTTTTCACTTGCTGGCTAAGGGTATGATCGTGCTGGTAGAAGGCAATTATTGTTTAAGACAGGTTTTAAACGAACTTTGCAGTTACTTACAGTCCCCATTTAAAGACATTTGGCAGCACTTGTGTGAAAGAAAACAATAAAGTTTCAACATGCTGCCGCTTTTCATGGAGAAAAAATAAAGGACACACCTGTTTGCAATTGCACTCTGGGAGGAAACCAAACCGCAGTGTTAAATCACGAGGCAAGGTGGAAGCAGAGACTTTACCCGTGATCAAGCCTCTTATGGAGGAGAAACGCGTTGGGCTTTTTTGAACCTGTGCAAGCTTTCGACATGAAATTAAAGCATCGTTTTGAACCTGCAGCAAGGTGTCAGTGTTCCTTACTTGAAAGTGAAGTTTGGAGTTGTGTTGGATTTAATACGTGGGAGCACCGGTACCGTTGCACTGACCCACCCTGCAGAGTCTGTGGCTCATTCACCGGCGCAACTTTGTGGCATATATATATATATATATATATATATATATATATATATATATATATATATATATATATATATATATATATATATATATATATATTACCTACTGGCGGTCGCCAGTAGGTATATATAGTTAGGATTTTTTCTCTATGGGATTTTTGAAAATTCTATGTCGAATAACTTTGGCATTTGAGGACGGAATTGGCTGAAATTTTCAGGAAAATGGCACATTTTGTTTCTGAGCAGCCCCTGAAAATTTGGGGGGGTTTTGTCAAGGGGGGGGCCGAGAAAAAAGGGGGGTCCCAAAACGTGTTTTTCCCATGCAATTTTCCATAGGGCGGTTGGCCTCACTTTTAGCTCGAACGGCTGAATGGATTTTCACGAAACTTGGCAAAATTGTAGGGACTGGTAGCCCGATGTGCCTTTGCTAGGTCTCAATATATGTGCTCCAGTGGATTTTGAGAAATTAACGTTAAAAAAAAAATATATATCTGTAAGCGCGCTCCGGGCAGCGCCCCGGTTCGCGTACCTGACGCGTAACGGAACTTCGCGAAGCGAAGCTGATGGGCTTTCCGGTGTCTGTCAACATTCTAAACAGTCCGGATCGGCCGCCATCTTGTCTCTCGGTAGGATCGAGAGACAAGAGGAAGCCAAAACAAAGGGGGAAATGACCATAAGGGGGCATAGTAGATCCTCCCTGACCCCCTAGGTTTGATGTGGAGGCTTTAAAAGGGCCCTGCGGGGCAAAAAAAAATAAAAAAAAATTTGTTTTTTTTTGCGTGGGGAGCGCCCGGTACGCGCACCGGGAAGCGGTCTGGGGAGCGTACTATAAGGAAAAAAGAAAGATAGACTATGATATTTTGAAATATTGTATGTTTATTGATTGTTCTTTTTGTTGTTTTTTTTGTTTTTTTTATTTAAGTAGCAGTATTTATGATTATTAAATATAAATTTATTTTTGTGATTGTGCACAGTATACTATAAGTCTGACTTTACATTATAATCAATTTGGTACTAGTTTATGAATTACATATAAAAATGATTAAAGACTCAAACAATTTTTGATTATTAAATATAAATTTATTTTTCTGATTCTTTTTCAAAATTTAATAGAACGTCTAACATTTGACTGTCTGATATGTCTTCTTTTTGACTGAACATAACTTCCCACATTTGACCGTCCTGATAATGAAGTGAGAAATCCACAGATTCTACACATTGTAGAAGTTCATGGTCCCGTGATTCATCCATGAATTCCAAGTCAATGGGTTCAATGATTTCCTCATTTTTAATCTCTAGGACAATTTCAAAGGAAACGTTCTGTTCTCCTTCCATTTTTGTGCTGAAATTTGCATAAAAAATAAATATATCAGTAGAGATAGGGCACTGTTGGGTTTAAGTTCAGACAGGTACTTTTCAGGCGTGAAGTAGTACTATTAAAAAGTGCCTGTGAAAAAGCCTAAGTAAATTCATAATTATACCACAGAAACCTAAATCAATCCATAATTATAATAAACAAGCCTTTCTCAATGTCTAACTGTTACAGAGGGATAGTATATAACTATCTGAAAATGTTTTCAAATTTATAAAATAACATCTTACCTTTTAAAAACAAGTTTAAGTTGTCAGAGAAAATGATTTTGCAATGTGGTTCAGGAAGTAGTTGTCAAAATGGCTGTGTTTCTCTCTCTTTCTTTATATATATTCAGGTACATAACCAATCAAATGTCAGGTAAAAAAAGTAGAAAATGAAAGTAACATTTTAATTGGTTGTCAATTCCAACACTTCAGATGTGTTTTGTGAAGTAATTTACCTCAGGGTATTTAGAGAGGTCTACAGGCTAAATGGCTAAATGGAATTCCAATCAAATTTGTGAAAATGGTAGGGATTGGTATGTAGTATGAGCTAATCTATATTTGGTGAAAGTGTCTCCAGTGGTTTTTCTGTGAATTACTTTCCCACCTTTTTTGAGCGAGCGCTTCCCGGTGCGCTCCCCGGTACGCGAACCGGCAGCGTTACGGGAGTCCTCCATTTTGTGTTTCGGTAGAATTGAGATACAAGATGGAGGGCAAATAATGTTCAGAATCGGTAGAAGGGGGCACGGTAGACGTATCCTGACCCCCTAGGTTTTCTGAGGGTAGCTGAGGAGGACCATATGTGAGAAAAAAAAATTTCTTCAAATTTTCGCGCGGTTAGCGTCCGGTGCGCGTACCGGGTAGCGCTCCGGGGAGCGTACTTTGGTGAAAATTAGTGAAAAAAGTTAGAGTAAAATAATAATTGTGAGTCATCAGATGTAGGGTAGCTCTGAAAAGAGCTTTTGGGTCCTGTGGCTGATGTAGGTACCTACAAGTAGGTACCAATGCACAGTCTTAAATTGAGGATGACAATTCTGTTCCCCTCATCTGAGAAGTGAACTCCATCTGCTCTGTAGATATCTTGCATGTAGTAACGCAAGTTATTGTTGTAGATGGAGCCCATTCCATGGTCTCTCATGTAAGCTGAAACAGACTTATTTACATGCTTCCTCGATTTCTCAATTTGTGGACAAAATTGGTTGGACCACTTCCATTTCTGTCTTTGGCATATATTTGAATATACCAAGGCAGTTTGAGGAAATAGTGCCATCAATTGCTCAAAGGTGTCCTTTAAAAGCATTTCCAGACCTACCCCAGTCAAAGTGCCCAAGTCATTTCCTCCACAGTGCACAATTAACAGGTCAGGTTTTGGCAAATGCAAAAAGGTTTTCACCAATGGTATCAATTGGTGACATCTTAATCCTCTGTGACCAATCTAGTTGATTTCCACATTTTGTAAATTGAGATTGTGTAAATTTCTGTTATCAGCATACCTTTGAGCCCAGTGGATGTAACTATGTCCAACAATCCAGACAGAAAACATAGTGAGAGGAGGTTCTGCTGCAGTCAGATGAAGTATGAGAATGAAATGGCAGTTGAAATAGTAGGAGTATGTAATGAAAAAAACTGTGGAGTTTCTGTGCTAATGATTCAGTAGCAGTGATTGGTGGATTTTGATTGCTGAAAACAGAAAGTTAGGGTGCAAGGATGAGTTCTTTGAAAGATGTAATTTGAATGGTCAAGAAAAAATCATTTTATGAAAGATTGCACTGGATACGCAGGTGTACTGAGAGTTCAGAGTTCAATTGAAACATTGTTGTGTGAACTTGCAAACATGAGAGGTCTTTCAGGAGGTGGTCGCTATGGAAAAAAGGCAGAAAGGGCAGAGGGGGGAAGGGTGTTGATATGAAAAAAGTGAGGGAAGAGTTTTGATTGGGTGACATGAGAGATATGTGTGATGAATTACAGCATTTCTGTGCCATTGATGGTTGCAGCCTCTGGAGTGCATACCTTTTGCTCTGCTGAAGACAAATTGGTGTGTGTCTGAGACTGTTTTGAAACTCAAAAAGTATTTGCTAAGGTGAGAAAAGATTCATTTAATTTAAATAGAGAATAGTATGCTTTCAGGAGAAAATTATGAAGAAAGTTGTGTATTTAAAATGTTGCTTTGGGTCAAGTGTTTTACAAATAGATTTTGTTTCTTTGAGTTACATAGCCATGTTACATAGGCATGTTAAAAGTGACGCAAAAATGGTGCAAGGGCCTTAAAAAATGCTTTCATGTGTCTTAGGGCATTTTAAGTCACTTCCCCATGAATGTAGGTATATAATTACTTTACATGATGTGTTTAAAAACGTTTTTTGAAATCAATTAGGTTTCTTGATATGTACTGCTAGAGTTTCATAGGTTGCTTGGGGCATATTTACAAGGCCTTTGAGTTCCTTTGATGTTATTTTTCCCATTTTAATTTAAGACATTTCCTTGTGGTGCAAGGTCCTTGTAAATACGCCCCCATGTGTGCTTGGCAAATTTAGATTTTGATTCTTTGAGTTACATAGCCATGTTAAAAGTGACGCAAAAATGGTGCAAGGGCCTTAAAAAAACGCTTTCATGTGTCTTAGGGCATTTTAAATCACTTCCCCATGAATGTAGGTATATAATTGCTTTACATGATGTGTTTAAAAACGTTTTTTTAAATCAATTAGGTTTCTTGATATGTACTGCTAGAGTTTCATAGGTTGCTTGGGGCATATTTACAAGGCCTTTGAGTCTCTCTGATGTTATTTTTCCCATTTTAATTTAAGACATTTCCCGGTGGTGCAAGGTCCTTGTAAATACGCCCCCATGTGTGCTTGGCAAATTTAGATTTTGATTCTTTGAGTTACATAGCCATGTTAAAAGTGACGCAAAAATGGTGCAAGGGCCTTAAAAAAACGCTTTCATGTGTCTTAGGGCATTTTAAGTCACTTCCCCTTGAATGTAGGTATATAATTGATTTACATGATGTGTTTAAAAACGTTTTTTGAAATCAATTAGGTTTCTTGATATGTACTGCTAGAGTTTCATAGGTTGCTTGGGGTATATTTAAAAGGCATTTGAGTCCCTTTGATGTTATTTTTCCCATTTTAATTTAAGACATTTCCCCGTGGTGGAAGGTCCTTGTAAATACGCCCCCATGTGTGCTTGGCAAATTTAGATTTTGATTCTTTGAGTTACATAGCCATGTTAAAAGTGGCGCAAAAATGGTGCAAGGGCCTTAAAAAAACGCTTTCATGTGTCTTAGAGCATTTTAAGTCACTTCCCCATGAATGTAGGTATATAATTGCTTTACATGATTTGTTTAAAAACGTTTTTTGAAATCAATTAGGTTTCTTGATATGTACTGCTAGAGTTTCATAGGTTGCTTGGGGCATATTTACAAGGCCTTTGAGTCCCTTTGATGTTATTTTTCCCATTTTAATTTAAGACATTTCCCCGTGGTGCAAGGTCCTTGTAAATACGCCCCCATGTGTGCTTGGCAAATTTAGATTTTGATTCTTTGAGTTACATAGCCATGTTCCATACAGTGCTCATCTTCTAAGTAGTCTTTGATATGCTAGACTCCATCTGCACAATGAGATATCTAAGCAAAGGAAACACAGGTGATTTGATTGTGAAATGAGCAAAAGAAATTCCACATTTTTCAATTACATCACCTGTGTTTTCTAACATTACGAATCACATTGTGCAGATGAGGTTTAGGCCTGTCCAGGGACACAGAAGAGGTCTGGCCTTTGTTCAAGAGTGCAGTGGACACGACTCACTTCATTGGTAGGCCTGCACATGTATTATCTCCTCTGTACTCTTCAATAAGCCTAAATTTCATCTGCAACCCTGAGTAGGCCTCACCTCAAACAAATCTCTGGATAGGCCTCAGCTTATCGTCATCCTGAATCAATCATTTAAAATGTTAGGGGCAGATTTATGATGGCCGTGCGCCTCTTTTGCGCCACTGTTGCGTCACTTTTGTGATGCAGCAGTGATGCAAAAGATGCACCATGTTGCAAGATAGGCCTCACTTCATCTCCAACAAGATACCGTCAGTTTAAACTGTAAACATTTAGGACTGTGTAGGGGGCATGGAGAAGCTGAATCTTCTGTAAATGTCAAAATTTTTGTAGACAGTGCTCAGCTTCTGTGTACTCTTTGATATGCTAGACTCCATCTGCACTATGAGATACCTAAGCAAAGGAAACACAGGTGAAGTGATTGTGAAATGAGGAAAAAAAATTACACATTTTTCAATTACATCACCTGTGTTTCCTAACTTTACGAATCACATTGTGCAGATGAGGTTTAGGCCTGTCCACGGACACAGAAGAGGTCTGGTCTTTGTTCAAGAGTGAAGTGGACATGACTCACTTCATTGGTAGGCCTGCACATGTATTATCTCCTCTGTACTCTTCAACAAGCCTAAATTTTATCTGCAACCCTGAGTAGGCCTCACCTCAAACAAACCTCTGGATAGGCCACACCTTATCGTCATCCTGAATCAATCATTTAAAATGTTAGGGACAGATTTATGATAGCCGTGTGCCTCTTTTGCGCCACTGTTGCATCACTTATGTGATGCAGCAGTGATGCAAAAGATGCACCATGTTACAAGATAGGCCTCACTTCATCTGCAACAAGATACTGTTAGTTTAAAATGTATATATTTAGGACTGTGTAGGGGGCATGGAGAAGCAGAGGCTTCTGTAAGTGTCAAAGTTGTTGAAAAACTGTTTGTCCTTCAATCTTTTCCCTTGTCTTTTCTAATTTTTAAATACATGTTTTAATATTTTTCAAATTTTTGTTCTTTCCTTCACAGATTGAAAGTATAAAAATAACAAGTGACTAAGTTAACGACAATTATAAGGTAAATGTTTTGTACTCTTTTCATTACATTTCTATCACATTTAACTTCTATCAGTTCCACTGCTTCATTTCTTTAACCCTCAGTTTCCTGCCTTTGCTACTTCTCTCATTCCTTTCTCTATTACTTACTTACTCTACTCCTTCCACTCCTTTTCTCAGTCTCTCTGTTCTCATAGTTCCTCACTCCTGTTCACTCACTCCGTCTCTATTACTCTCACTGTCTCTGACTGATCACTCTTTCACTAATAGTTCATTATGCTTTCTCCCTGTAGTTCAAGCACACTAAGGGGCATATTATCAACACAGGCAATAAAATTATCGCTGCTTTTATTGGCAGAAAACTGCTGCAAAAGCGGCTTTAGCTGCAGTTTTCTGCCGCAAAAGCGGCTTTAGCGGCAGATTTCTGCCGATAAAAGCAGTCATTATCGGCAGAAAACTGCCGCAAAAGCGGCTATAGCGGCAGTTTTCTGCCGCAAAAGCGGCTTTAGCGGCAGATTTCTGCCGATAAAAGCAGCGATAATTTTATCACCTATGTTGATAATATGCCCCTATGTTATTTACATTTCTTTGCTGTTTCAATCATTCCTTTTCTGTTACTTCTTCTTTTCTGCTTTCTGTTTTTTCTCTCTGTTATTCCACATGTTTTAATCTTATTTTGAACATTCACTCACATTCTCTAAGAAACTCTTGTTTATTATTCTTCTACTCTCCTTTTTTTCTTTCACTTCCTTATCTATTCTGTTTTTCACTATTATACCCTCTTCCATCTTTTCTTCGGTAAATAGATCTATTAAACAGTATCTCTGTGTTACTCCCTGTAGCTGTCTTTCTTTTAACATTACTCTCTGTTTCCTTCCCTTATACTTACTCTTCTTTTTTTTTTTAAATTTTTTTGGTTCGCTCCCGGTTCGCGTACCGGCGAGTGAACCGGGAAGCGAACCAAAAGAAATAGAGGTTGCCAGAGTGCTAAACATTCTAGCAATTTTTTTATAAAGGGGAGGTAGTTCTGAAAAGAACTTTTTTTTAATTATTTTTGTTGTTTTATATTTTTTTATTATTTTTCTGAACAATTTTTTACTTTTTTTGTATTTTTTGAACGGTTTTATATTTTTTTTGTTTTTTTTGAGGGGGAACAACGAAAAATAGGCATTAGAAAGGGCTCAACAGGAGCAAAAAATTTTTTTATTTTTTGGGGCGTTTTGAGCACTTGTGGTTTTCAAATGCTCTGTTTATCAAATTGATACTCATATTTGCACATGAGAGTAGGTCACCACAATAAAGGCACACTATCTTCATGTGCACAAAATTCTGTTTGATGTTTGGGACCGTTTCCCTCGCCTCTGGTCCCGACAGAGTTACCTGTGCCGATGTACTGGCCACAGGCGTTGGTGGGTTGTCTTGGAGGTGACGCATCTCTGCAACGTTGTAATTCAGTGGATGCCACCTCTGCATATGACGGTGCATAGTATAGTTACCGTAACTATACTTTTTGTCTGTACCTCTAGATAAAACATCTTTACAAATGAGGCATGTCACATGTCGGGCATTCACTTTTTTTTGGCCTCGAGGAAAAGAATAAAACTGCCAAATAAAACTGTCTTTGTGGTGGGATTTCCGGTGCTCTTCACGTAAGAACTGCCTCCCCTCTACTTCGTCTTCCTCTTCTTCTTCCTCTTCCTCCTCTGGGTTGGGAAGGAACTGTGGAGGTGGTCCTTCCTTCCTAGGTGGTTGTGGTGGTGGTGGGGGTCCACCAGCTGCAGCTACTACAAATGCCATTATTTTAATAAGCAAAAACAGGTCTTCCTCTCACAAAGATGAAAGTCAGAGTGAGGAAAGAAGGTGGGGGCTTTCATCATTTGGGAAAAAAAAATGTTCTAAACCAATGAAAAGTGTTATTTTTAGGTCACATGACCTAGCCTTAAATCATTAGGAAACCAAAAGTGAAATGAAACAATAGAAAGTTTTATTAACAAGTCACATGACCTGTTACGCTTACGTTACGCGCTCCGCGCCCCGGATCGCTTCCGGGGAGCTGCGCTTCGCGCCTCAGTTCGCGCTCCGGAGCACTTCCGGGTGCGCTAATGCGGCGCGTCATAAGACGCATTACGCGGCAACGCGATACGTCGCGCTTACGCGACGCGCCCCGGATCGCTTCCGGGGAGCTGCGCTTCGCGCCTCGGTGCGCGCTCCGGAGCACTTCCGGGTGCGCTAATGCGGCGCGTCATAAGACGCATTGCGAGGCAACGCGATACGTTGCGCTTACGCGTCACGATGTTGTTTTCTAACGCGGCAGTTGCGCTAACGGAACGTTTACCGGTTCGCGGACCGGGTCGCGGCACCAAATTGAGCTAACGGGAAGCTACCCGGTGCGCGGATCGGTAGCGAAACAAAAAAAAATAAAAAAAAATTATATATATACATAAAAAAATTATATTAAAAACATATAAAATATATTTTTCGATTTAAAGAAGAATACATTTTAAAGCTTTTGATATTTGCGATTAAAAAACCATTGAAATTCACTGAAAAAACCATAGGTTATAGACCATATATAGTTAGGAATTAGCATTTACAAAACCTTGAAAATTCACTGAAAAAACCATAGGTTATAGACCATATATAGTTAGGAATTAGCATTTACAAAACCTTGAAAATTCACTGAAAAAACCATAGGTTATAGACCATATATAGTTAGGAATTAGCATTTAAAAAACCTTATTTTACTCACACAAAACCATTGAAATTCCATATATAGTTAGTTGCACTAACTATATATCGTGCACCCGCAATCCACTGCTGATGATGTCACATATTACATCATTCATGACATGGTCAGTGACATCACTGATGACATCACTGATGACATCTCAAATGACATCACTGATGACATCACTGATGACATCTCATTTGACATATATATATATATATTCACTGAAAAAACCATAGGTTTGACACTAGTTATAGTTAGCTGGAAATTTTACTGATATAAAACCAATGAAATTCCACGTTATAGTTAGTTGGACTCACTATAACTTGCGCGTGTAATGCACTGCTGATGACGTCACATATTACATCACTCATGACATCACTGATGACACCATCCAGTGAATGTGTGTCTTTCTGAAAAATAAATATGTGTTATATATGTATATATTATTGAATATCTTAGTGAATACATATATTACTGAGTAATGCTTAAATATTTAAATATATGTATTAGTGTTTCACTTTGTGTATAAGTGGCTGCATGGGTTGATGAGTAGGTACATGTGTATGTATATAGGTTATTAGATGTTTTTCTTAGTATCCGTATGAGTGTTTGCATGGTTTGGTGGGGGTATTACTTAGTACATAGATGCAAGAATGACTGAGTCTCTGTTTGTATGTGTTTTGAAGACAGCATATGTGCAGGACTGTATGGGTGGATTAGTGTGTATATGTCTGTGTTAGTGAGTGAATGACTGTCTTATTAGTGTCTTTATCAGTAACTACATATGTTTTAATGTAGTATATGTGAATATTGATGTATATAAGTGACTATATGTGAGACTGAGGGATTGTAAGAGTTCCTGTTTAAATTAGTATGTGTTTCTATAAGTGATTTTTTAAGAGAGTAAGTATGTGTAAGTTTCCTTAGAAGTAAAGTGGTAGTGTGTGTATAGCTGTTTATGCAAATAAATGGATGTTCAATAGTTTATTTGCATGTGTGAGTATGTGTGTGAATAACTTTTGGATGACTGTCGGTGTGTAACAGGATGTGTAGGTGTATCACTACATATGATTAGTGAATATATGTATGAGTGACTATATAGAACTGTTGGTGAATTAGTGCATGTGTATATAGATGGTGGAATTATTGAATTGGTTGTTGTAACTGGTATGGGTATCTCCATTTTTAGTTTCTATTTTTGAATATGCGTTTCAAGGGTTAGATTACAGTGAAAGAGGTCTGTCACTGTGTCACAAGGATGGTGTCATCAGTGATGTCATGAGTGATGTAATATGTGACGTCATCAGCAGTGCATTACACGCGCAAGTTATAGTGAGTCCAACTAACTATAACGTGGAATTTCATTGGTTTTATATCAGTAAAATTTCCAGCTAACTATAACTGGTGTCAAACCTATGGTCTTTTCAGTGAATTTCATAGGTTTTGTAAATGCTACTTCCTAACTATAACGTGTGTGAAACCTATGGTTTTTTCAGTGAATTTCATTGGCTTTTAAAATGCTAATTCAGAAATATCTCGTGTATACAACCTATACTTTTGTCAATAAAGTTCTGGCAATATTTTTTTCAGAAACAAGCCGTTTTCTTCACTGTTCAAGTTGCATAGAGACTCCTTGTAAAGCGATACAGAATAAGAAAGTCTGTACCTTGCCTTTTTTTCAACGCATTAAAATTTGCCTGTAAATAAAAATAGCCTTTCTAAACTTTCGTGCGCGACCCGGTGTGCGCACTCTCGGCAACAGTTCTCAATAAAATGGATAGCGCATTTCCAGGCTTTCGTGCGCGACCGACTGCGCGCACCCGCCTATATATTTCGTGAAAACTTTGCAATCTGAACTTATTGTATTTCTTCATAGACCCATCAAAGAACTTATACTACGTCAAAGAGACTAAACCTAGGCTTCTTTTTTAATATTATGAAAATTTTCATTAAATGGAGCCGAATGTCTTTTTAAACTTTCGTGTGTGACCGAATGTACACACCTTGGTATTTAAAAAAAATATATAAAAGGTTTTATACTTTAACAATTGTGCGCTTGAATCGAGCTCAGAAGATATATTAAATCCGGATATGTTTGGATTTACTCCTTTTCACGTTTTGAAACTTTGCTGAATTAGACCGCTACTTCCAAATGGCGTACGTGACCAGATACTATCACCGCGTACACGTCCTGAGACGCGCATGTGAAGTCATGTGACTTGAAAACAACACTTCCAATTGGTTCTTAGTAGTTTCTATTCTGCAATTTACACGGAGCACTCCACCCACTCCTCTCACTATCTTTTCTGCTCTCAAAAGAGAACGACGTTCAACACCCTTCAGAAGACTTTGCTGAAATGGCTGCCGCCCCGCATTCATCTTCCGAATCTGAAGGAAATGAGCGACTACCTTTAAAAAGAAAAAAGGAATCTTTTATTTGGCAATTTTTCACTTATCCTGAAGAACAAAAGCAAGTGAATGCGCCAAAAGTTACCTGCACGATATGCAATTCGGTTCTCTCAAGAGGAAATCCAAGAAAAAAATATTCCTTTTCCATACATACCATGGTGCGGCATGTCAAACAAGTGCACCCTGTGGAATTTGCAAAGGCATCGACAAGAGCCCTGGCCACGCTATTACCATCAGAGGTGGCCAGCACATCTTCTGGTGGACGAACTGTATCAACATCGAGTGCTGTGATGGACTTGAGACCATATCTTGCAAAGGTGCACATAAAATGCAACGAGTGTGGAGAAATTCTTCTGTACGGAGAGCAGAGCCTCATTCTTACTAAACTAAAAATTGAGAGTCATAAATGCCCCGAGAAAAGATAAATTTCTTCATTTCATTTTGATCCTGTGTCACACATGAAAATGTTGTTGCAAGTTTAAAAAATCAAAAACAACATAACACTTGTTTAAAAAAAAAAAAAAGTTCTTTTCAGAACTAACCTAATCTACCAAAAAGAGCTCCAGGAGCATATTATAAAGGGGGTTTATCTCTGCTTTTTTGGCTTTCGTTCGTGCGCGATCGTGTGCGCGCACCCGCATATATATTTCGTGAAAACTTTGCAACTTATTAAATTTCTTCATAGACCCATCAAAGAACTTATACTACGTCAAAGACACTAAACCTAGGCTTCTTTTTTATTATTATGAGAATTTACATTAAATGGAGCCGAATGTCTTTTTAAACTTTCGTGCGTGACCGAATGTACACACCTTAGTATTTTAAAAAAATATATAAAAGGTTTTATACTTTAACAATTGTATGCTTGAATCGAGCTCAGAAGATATATTAAATCCGGATGTGTTTGGATTTACTCCTTTTCACGTTTTGAAACTTCGCTGAATTAGACCGCTACTTCCAAATGGCGTACGTGACCGGATACTGTCACCGCCTACACGTCCCGAGACGCGCATGTGAAGTCATGTGACTCGAAAACAACACTTCCAATTGGTTCTTAGTAGTTTCTATTCTGCAATTTACACGGAGGACTCCACCCACTTCCCTCACTATCTTTTGTACTCTCAAAAGAGAACAACGTTCAACATCCTTTGGAAAACTTTGCTGAAATGGCTGCTGCCCCGCATTCATCTTCCGAATCTGAAGGAAATGAGCGACTACCTTTAAAAAGAAAAAAATAATCTTTTATTTGGCAATTTTTCACTTATCCTGAAGAACAAAAGAAAGTGAATGCGCCAAAAGTTACCTGCACGATATGCAATTCGATTCTCTCAAGAGGAAATCCAAGAAAAAAATATTCCTTTTCCATACATACCATGGTGCGGCAAGTCAAACAAGTGCACCCTGTGGAATTCGCAAAGGCATCGACAAGAGCCCTGGCCACGCTATTACCATCAGAGGTGGCCAACACATCTTCTGGTGGACGACCTGTATCTCCATCGAGTGCTGTGATGGAGTTGAGATCATATCTTGCAAAGGTGCACATGAAATGCAACGAATGTGGAGAAATTCTTCTGTACGGAGAGCAGAGCCTCATTCTTACTAAACTAAAAATTGAGAGTCATAAATGCCCCAAGAAAAGATACATTTCTTGATTTCATTTTGATCCTGTCTCACGGATGTATGACGTTACAACGCATGCTTTTACATCGCATGCCTTTACAACGCGGTTTTTACATCGCATACCATTACAACACATAGCGCTTTTGGGTGTTGGATAGTGAATAGTTTAATTTACTATTCCAACTCCAGTCCCCGTGGATACTAGGGAAAGTTATTGGATAGTAAATTAACCTATTCCCTATCCTAGAGCCCCCCCCAGCGCAATGCGTTGTAATGGTTTGCGTTGTAATGACCGCGTTGTAATGGTAGTGCGTTGTAAAAGTTTCGTTGTAAGTGATGTTTCCCCTGTCTCACACATGAAAATGTTGTTGCAAGTTTAAAAAATCAAAAACAACATAACACTTGTTTAAAAAAAAAAAAAAAAAAAAAAGTTCTTTTCAGAACTAACTCATTCTACCAAAAAGAGCTCCAGGAGCATATTATAAAGGGGGTTTATCTCCGCTTTTTTGGCTTTCGTTCGTGCGCGACCGTGTGCGCGCACCCGCATATATATTTCGTGAAAACTTTGCAACTTATTAAATTTCTTCATAGACCCATCAAAGAACTTATAGTACGTCAAAGACACTAAACCTAGGCTTCTTTTTTATTATTATGAAAATTTACATTAAATGGAGCCGAATGTCTTTTTAAACTTTCGTGCGTGACCGAATGTACACACCTTGGTATTTTAAAAAAAAATATAAAAGGTTTTATACTTTAACAATTGTATGCTTGAATCGAGCTCAGAAGATATATTAAATCCGGATGTGTTTGGATTTACTCCTTTTCACATTTTGAAACTTCGCTGAATTAGACCGCTACTTCCAAATGGCGTACGTGACCAGATACTGTCACCGCGTACACGTCCTGAGACGTGCATGTGAAGTCATGTGACTCGAAAACAACACTTCCAATTGGTTCTTAGTAGTTTCTATTCTGCAATTTACACGGAGGACTCAACCCACTTCCCTCACTATCTTTTGTACTCTCAAAAGAGAACAACATTCAACATCTTTCGGAAGACTTTCTTTTCACGCGATAATGTGAAATACTGAGATTGTTACAGGATTTTCTATCAGTATTGTGTTCCCATTGCTGTAGAAGCACTAACACGGTGGAAAATTCCACCGATAGCAGTGATATTTTTAACGCCGAGCACCGGCGATTTTTATCACTTAGAAGCCTTCCTATTATGAAGGTTTATCTCCTAAGTCTCTGATTCTCAAACTGTGCAACGCGGCTCCCCTGTGTGCCGTAATGAAGTGCTAGGGGCGCCGCCCACACTCTAGTGTGACTAACCATCTATAAATTCCACAGACATCTCTACCCTGTTATCTACAATTGTGAACATCAAAAGGAGCTGCGCTACGCCCCTGTGAGAGGCCTCACTCCCACTGCTGCAACGGCTTGGCAGTCCTCCAGATGCACAGGAACAGCCCCTCCGATCCATTGAAGTTCTGTGTCGTGAGAGGCCTCACTCCCACTGCTGCAACGGCTTGGCAGTCCTCCAGATGCACAGGAACAGCCCCTCCGATCCATTGAAGTTCTGTGTCGGTCTCAATACCACTTACGAAATGAAAATAAGCACTGAAGAATATTCAAGCATGTAGTACTCCTCCTGCTACAGCATACAGAATGCATTCTATTACCTATAAAAAAGTGAAACACCCACGCTACAATCATATAGAATACTTACTCTAAAGAAGCCTGTGAATAACTTTAAAACATCAGGTTAACCTTTTTTTACTCTCTCATCATTGTCAAAAAATTAACACACTACTTCTCATTTTTACATAGAATAATTTTTAGTGCATTGGCAAATTTAGTATTCACAAATAGTAGGAAAGAAATGGAATGCTTCTACATTTTACCTGTGCTGTTTTATATGTGAATCTGATCTAATTTTATGAGCATATTTGACTATTTTATTAAAGACACTACACATAACCTGTTTTTGGAGTTGTGTTTAATTTTAAATGAAACGGTTTACATTTTTACTTTTTATTTCCAGTAAATTTTAAAAATAAATGTTTATAGTTCCATAGGCTCAAGCAGGTCAGCTTCCCACCCTATGTCATACAATTCTGACAAATCGGCATCCTCATCATGTTCTTCATCATCCTCAGGATTTAAATCATCTAAGGGATCTACTTCCACTGATGTTTCAATCACAATTTCAATGATAATATCGAGATCAACAGATTGCTCATTATCACTCATGCTTGATGTTGTCGTTATCTTTAAAGAAAGAGAAGAACAATAAGATGTTGCAGAGTAAGAGACAAATCTCAGAGACTATAATAGTAAAATTGTTTAACAAGAGTAACATTTTGCAGCTATTATTTAGCCATGTCCAGCGATGCTGAGGAGGTGAGGCCTATGTCCAAGTTTTCAGTGAACAGGACTCATCTCTTTTTAACCTTGGATAAGCCTCACCAACTCTGTGTCCCCTGCTCATACTTAAATGTAAAGGGGCAGATTTATGTTAACTGGCGCATCCCCAGAGATGCACCAGTTAATGTGCACCACTGCTCTGCCACCCATGGTGTGCCGCATTTACAATGTGGAGCACCATTGAGCAAAAACAGCACAGATGCGTCACGCATCTGTGCCGCAAAAGCAGCACATTGCAGGAATCACGTCGTAAGCGCGACATGTCTACTGCAATGCACAGGAGCAAGCCACACATTGCATGGTGCATCACTCCTTATGCCTGTTTCAAACAGGCGTAAGGATTTGATTCAGCAATGCTATAAAGCTGACTCAGTGAAATCTTCTAAATTTCACTGTGTTAGTTTTACAGGGCTTTCATGCAAATGATTGCCCACCCTGCAACAAAACGCCTATATGAAACCTGACGCAGGTTTCATGTGGCACAGGACTTTACAGCATGACACATCTGCCTAGATGCATCAAGTTGTAAATATGTCGCAACATAGCGCATCTTTTGCGCCGCCGCTACTTCACAAAAGTGACGCACAGCGGCGCAAAAGAGGCACACGGCTATCATAAATCTGTCCCTAACATTTTAAATGATTGATTCAGGATGACGATAAGGTGTGCCCTATCCAGAGGTTTGTTTGAGGTGAGGCCTCCATATTAATATATATCCTTAATATAATAATCCTCTAAGGATGCTTACACATTTGCGTAGCGGCCCATGGCAGGAATTTGGCGTGCTC
Organism: Lissotriton helveticus; assembly: GCF_964261635.1. Lineage (NCBI taxonomy): Eukaryota > Metazoa > Chordata > Amphibia > Caudata > Salamandridae > Lissotriton > Lissotriton helveticus. The sequence continues at coordinate 409,051,119 of NC_136065.1, forward strand.
TGGCTCTGTTCCACTTCCAAACACCTTGATCCACCCCCCCCTATTCAGTGGGCTGCACGCTCCGCCCCGCCCAAACCCCCTGTTACAGAGCCCCCTACCTACGCTCCCTGCCCAGGGCTGCCATGACCCTATACCCGCCCCTGGAAAATGTATAAGACACAGCAACAGTAAAAATCAAAGAATAGGCAACATGCAGAGAAACTGCACAGTAGATAAAGAAACGAGGGGCATATTATCAAGGGGGTTTATCTCCGCTTGTTTGGCTTTAAAAGCCAAGAAAGCGGAGATAAAATTATCTCCCTATTGCCTAGCTGTCGCTAACACCAGTTAGCGACAGCTAGTAGGAGATAGCGACCATCTTGGGCCCCACTTTGCATGTCAGTGATATTTATCACTAATGACATGCAAAGTGGGCGTGCCAAGATGTTAGCGACTGGAAACAGTCGCTAACATCGCTATCTCCTATTACCAACTTTTGAAGATATTCGTGCTAGGCGCGAATATCTCCAAAAGCTAACACCTGCCTTGAGCAGTTCTTAGCCATGTTATCCAATGGAAGGTGGATAACATGGCTAAGAGCATTAGCTCGGTAATGCATAAATATCGCTGACTTTTCAGCGATATTCATGCATTGCGGCCGTTTTTTATCTCATTTGCGATAAAAATTGCCGCAGCGGTACATTTTTGTCTCTAACCAAGCAATAGCGATAATTATCGCTATTGCTTGGTAATATGCCCCCATATGTTTAAGATAACCCCATTGAAAAACATGTAGTAATTTTTTTTATCTGCCATACATCTAGCCCTCCACGACCGCTTTGGAAACTCCTGCTCTAAACCTTTACATTTCATTTTTAAAACAAACGCACGTTTTTTTTCAAAGCTGCATATTAAACGCCTAAACATATATTTAGTCGTCCACATGCAGGCACTTTCAATTACATGACTTATTTAAGTGGAATCCCTGTAATGTTGCATATCTTTCCAAAAATACACCAGTGCCTATTATTATATATTTCATTCTTCATCAGTGATATTATTTTTTACATATAATGAAAATCACTATGACTTTTTAAACGACAAAGCTTACGCGGTAAAAATCACTCTGCATTTGCTTCCCTTTAAGAATGTAGTTTATCTACCCCACGCATGTGAACCTTGATATTTCCATCTGGCAGCAAATTCCGACCTTGAATCACAAGACATGAACAACAGCCTTATTGTCACAAAAACAAGTTAGCGTAGCATCTGTTCGCGAACATATCTTTCACTTAGCTAATATTCACAGACAACACCATTCCTTATAAAAGAGTGGCCTTCCTTTACAATGTACTAAGGTGACTCCCTTAATTTTAAACGCTTCCTCCACTTCAAGACAGGCTATTTTTTTTATAACTACTAAGCAATGGTTTAGTGACCGGACTGCCAAAAATTATATCAAGTCATTCTGCTACTCTTCACTGCATGCTCTACGACCTATTTCTGTGGACTTCCTGTTGAACTGCCAGTGCTGCGACGTTTGTGTTCCCATCTCGTTTATTTCAAAATGGATGTCCCTCCTGTCTTCGCAAACAAGCCGGAACACTTAGAACTATTTCGCCAAAAGATGCTTGACTACTACGGCATCTTAGCACTCTCGACTCTGAATACTTCATATCGATTATCATTTCGATATTCCTATTTCACCTGTGTGCAGCCTGTATTTCATTGCCTGAGCTGTGATTTCATGTGGGCCCTGGACTTATGTCTCTGCAACTTGGTACCTCCTGAAGTGAATTACAATCATCTCATGAATCCGTTAATTGATCATGAACAGTTTTGTTGCAACGGAGGGATTATGGCCTTTGCAGCGATACAAGGAGTTCTGGGTCATTGGGATATATCCGCAGCGGTGCAAGATTTCCTGACAGACAGCTACATTGAAAACCCACCGAGCTGTCCTCTGATGGTACTAGAGGCTCCGATAATAACAGATCATGAATGCTGCTTTCCTCTTTTCAATTGGATGGCTGACATGTTTTCGGATCATAACAGTGACTTCTTGTTAGAAGCAGTTGCTGCCTACTTTGCCTATACAATCCTGGGTTGACTGTTATGCAAGCCATTGACGTCCACATTTCATTTTGCCTCCCTATATTTTTCACGTTTTCTTGGATATTTTCTTAACATGAACAGACCTATTGGCTTTACTAACAGTGGACATTATGATTTCCTACTGGTTAAATTTTGATCTTTTATGTGGACAACATTTTTTTTCTTCACCTACTCGATTTTGAACTTTATTTTTTTATTAAAGTCTAATCTCAACAATTCTATTGTATATCTTATCTTATGTTATTTCAAACGTACTCGAACCAAAACTCGCTAATATATGCTACATGTGCCCTAATTAATGTGTAAATATAGAATGAGTTTTTTATAACTGTAAACGCAATTTTGCATTTGAACTGCTTAATTCCGCCTCAGACACCTCTGATCATTTAATTTTCCATAAACTGAAATATTTTGATTACATACATGCACCTCTCGCCATTTTGTCCGTTTTGCCGCGTTTTTTTCCCCTTACACAATAGCATAACAGAAACGTGATAGTGCTTCGCATGCAGAGAGCTGATTGATAAAGACATAATGTCTAACCACTAGCATTTTCATGTATCGTTCCTAAACTGAAAGGCCAGAGACCTTCTTCCATTTATTAAAATATAATATACTTCCTCATAAGAGTGTATAATTAATTTTGCAAAACCATATTCATTTTTCATCAACTATACCGTTTGTATTCTATGTACTACTGACTATACCGATTACTTTGTTTTTTGCAATGTCTCTACTCGTATTAGATTAGAAACTTGCCTTGAAAACAGTGCATTTCTGAATAAACATTTCAAATATACACGTTCTCTCTTTTAATCCATAATCTCAACTAAAATGATTGTATACTGAAACAGTATTCATGTGTTCCACGTAACTTCAGCTGTACTAACTTAATATTTTCTTTTGTTGACCTGATTTACTCATACTAGAACCCACAGGCCTATAACAGCCCGTGAACCCTTTCTTAGTAGGTCGCGCACCATGCAGACAGTTGTACCTCTGTAAAAAAATAATGTATTACTCTTCTCAAGCACCGTCGCAGTTCCGCTTCACTCAGTGTTAATCACTGCTCCCACGCTTCTACAGACCAGACGCTATGTCGTATATCACTCCTTATCACACTTTAATCTCCACAATAACAAACACTTCTCCGCCAGCCACCAGAGAACAGAGTGCAGATGCAGAGGCACTAAGTAGTGAAATACAACATACCCTCTGCTCTATGGAAGCAACCGAGCGGTAATTCTGAAAGAAAACATTCACTAGCGCTTCAAAAAAGCATTTCAATTATATAAATAGTTTTTTTAAAACGTTCCAACTACTTTGTTGCGACTATCTGTGTGTGCCTCCACAGCAAAGTTCCTCAGCCCGGACTGAAGGCAGACACAGACAGACACACACACAATAAGATAACACAGGGCAACGGAGACGGAAAACAGAAGGCAGATGAAGATGCAGTCAAACAGCAGGAGTGAGAGAGATATTTTTATACTCCGTTTGGTACCTCAATTTACGAACACATTTACTGCACAAATCTGTGTACAACCTCATGGTCAGAACTTTTCATTTTATTTTACTCGACCACCTCCCCCTCTCACCCCACCAGTACAAGCCGCGGCCACAAACTACAATGTAATTTTGTCGTCTGTCAGAAAGTTTAAGAATTCATTAAGCATTACCACTTTTTCAACACGGTATCACATGTAATATACCAACTTTTCATTTTATTTCACTCAACCACCTGCCCCTCTCACCCTACACCCACCAATGCAGGCCGCGTCCAGAAACCGCACTCTAATTTTGTCGTGTGACAGAAAGTTTACGAATTCATTAACCATTAACATTTTTTCACGACGGTATCACATGTAATTTACCATTTCTCTCTCTATCTGCATTATCTGTCTCTCTGCTTATATCATTTTTTCACTTCATAAACAACTTCTCTCATTATATATAAAGGCTTCAAAATCACACAAATAATTACTCTTTATATTAAACATATTTTATACTTCATATTTCACATTTAAATTAAAAATAGTTTTAGAAATACAACACATTATGACAGCCAAAAATGAGTTTAGTTTCAAACTATGAGGAAAATCAATCATTGTTTGTGAGTAAACCATATTTTACGGTACATGACAAAACAAACAGTTACAGACTTACCTTTACCAATGCTTTGTACGATGTACAACAGTGACAGTCACAAAATAGATATTCGTTTGACGGAAGTCTCAAATATGCTGCTATCACTGCAACCAAAATTCAATGGCACAGATATCCAGTCAATACAGACTCATATATGTCTCTTCAGCCAATCATATTTCCTCCCGCAAAATTTTGTATTCAAATTTACATTTCAGTTGGTTGTCCCTCACAATATTTTCAATGTCACATAAAAGTCACCCATCACCCACTGCCATCTCTGACTGTTTCCATGGTAACACCTCATTCTGCACCTGGCTGAAGGCACAGGTCAAAAGTTCATATCTCAACGTTCTACAGCAAACTAACAACACTGTTTTCCCTCCAGAAACACCTGCCTATCCACAGCTCTGTTACATGTCATTTTTTTCACACCCAATACTACTTTTTCTTTTACATAACATTAACATGCAACGTAGTGTTCAATCTTCACGTAGTAGAATCAACCAATCATTTTTCGTTTTTCAACCACACCAAGCTTCATCCATTTTTTTATCCTGACTTTCAGCTTCTAACTGCCATTCCACTTCCAGAACCCATCGGAGTACGAGTGCATCTGCCTTGAAAATGAAGGTTTGGCTTTTAGGACACAGCTATATTCACTGGAGTGGAAAATATGCAGCAAGCAGACGAATTTCCAACCTTGATTTACCAAATGTGCAGATAACTTGGATTGGGCAAAGAGGATTAAGATGTCACCAATTAATACCATTGGTGAAAACTTTTATGCATCTCCCAGAACCAGACCTTATAATTGTGCACTGTGGTGGGAACGATCTAGGCACATTGACTGGGGTAGGTCTGGAAATGCTTCTAAAAGACACCTTTCGACAATTGATGACACTTTTTCCTCGAACTGCCTTGGTATATTCCAATATATGCCAAAGACAGAAATGGAATTGGTCCAATCAACATTGTGCACAAATTGAGAAAGCAAGGAGACATGTTAATAAATCTGTTTCTGCTTTCCTCAGAGATTATAGCATGGGTTCTATTTACCACAACAACTTGCGTTACCACATGCAAGACATCTATAGGACAGGTGGTGTTCATTTCACGGATGAGGGAAACAGAATCTTCCTCTGCAACATCAGACTCTGCATCGGTACTTACTTATAAATGCAGAAAAAACTCAATTAACACAAGGGCTCTTTTCAGAGCCACCTTATATCAAAGCACTCAAACTTCTGATTTATCTCCATTTTCACACTCTTGTAAATAGGTGTGCGCGCCCGGGTGCGCGCACCCCGCAACTTTAAAAAAAATATATATATATATATTTTCGCGTTTAGGGCCTTACTGCACACCCTGAGAGAACCTACGCAGCAAAACAATCTCTACCTTCTCCCCTTTCCATGTTCCAACGCTTTGAAATGACAATATATTTACTCGCAGTGACAAAATGGCGGTCAACACTTCCTGATTTCCTTCGAATCGAACGTTAACAGACGTCACGCAGCAAAAAAAATTCCGCTCGCACGCAGCCGCTTGAGTGCGCGCACCCGTGCGCGCTTATAGATATATAATTGACTTTAAGTTTAATTTTCTCAGCAACTACTGAACAGATTTACACCATTCCAAAAAAAGCGTAATCTGCGAGCCGGACTCTACAGTTTTGCCAAATTTCTTATAAATCCATTCAGCCGTTCGACCTGTATATACATATATATATATATATATATATATATATATATATATATATATATATATTCACTGAAAAAACCATAGGTTATAGACCATATATAGTTAGGAATTAGCATTTACAAAACCTTATTTTACTCACACAAAACCATTGAAATTCCATATATAGTTAGTTGCACTAACTATATATCGCGCATCCGCAATCCACTGCTGATGATGTCACATATTACATCATTCATGACATGGTCAGTGACATCACTGATGACATCACTGATGACATCTCAAATGACATCACTGATGACAACATCCAGTGACTGTATGTTTCTGTAAAGTTAAAATATGTTTTACATATTGAAGAATGAGTAGATGTATAAGTGTCTGAATGAAGGTTTTAGTAGGTGCGTGGTTGACTGTATGAGTGAGTGATTAAATGCGTCCTACTGAATGCATAGGTTAGTGACTAAACTGCGTGAAAGTTTGCATCAGTATGTCTGTTGTTGTGCAAGCTGCTGCATGTGTTGATCAGTAGCTATATGAGTGGCTATATGGGTTATTGATTGGTTGGCCAAGTATTTGTATGGGAGACTGAGTGTGTGTGTGGCTGGTTGGGAGGTGTGTGACTCTGTGCAGATCAATGTGTACTTGTATCAGTGATTGTATAAGAGAGTAAGTATGTGTTAGTATATGTTTGAAAATGTAAGGTGCTCTATGTTTAACTGTATAGATTAGAAAATGGAGGTGTGATTGATTCTTTGCATGACTGACTAGGTGTGTGAGTAACTCCATGGATGAGCAACAGAGTGTAAATGTCTGTATAGGTGTATGAGTGCATATGATCGTATTGTAAAGATGAGTGATTGTATGTATGAATGATTGTATGGATGAATGAGTGAATGTGTGTGTAGACGTAGGAATCAGTGAGTGCGTATGTAGTAACTAGTATTGGTGTGTCAATGGTTTCAAAAATTATACTCTGTATTTAACACTGGTTGTAACAGAGGTTATATTAAAATGTGAGGAGATGCATTGTATTGTCACATGAATGATATCATCAGTGATGTGGTCATTGATGTCAAATGAGATGTCATAAGTGATGTCATTTGAGATGTCATCAGTGATGTCATCAGTGATGTCACTGACCATGTCATGAATGATGTAATATGTGACATCATCAGCAGTGGATTGCGGATGCGCGATATATAGTTAGTGCAACTAACTATATATGGAATTTCAATGGTTTTGTGTGAGTAAAATAAGGTTTTGTAAATGCTAATTCCTAACTATATATGGTCTATAACCTATGGTTTTTTCAGTGAATTTTCAAGGTTTTGTAAATGCTAATTCCTAACTATATATGGTCTATAACCTATGGTTTTTTCAGTGAATTTCATTGGTTTTTTAACAGCTAATATCTGTAGCTGTAAAATGTATTCTTCTTTAAATCCAAAAATATATTTTATATGTTTATGAATAATTTTTTTTTTAAATATATTTTTTTCTTCGTACCCGCTTCGCGAATCGGGAAGCTTCCCGTTAGCTGACCTTGATGCCGCGAAATAGACCGCGAGCCGGTAAACGTTTCTTTACCGCAAGTGCCGCGTTAGAAAACAACATCGTGACGCCTCCCGTCCGCATGACATTTCACGTTGTCGCGTGATACGTCATATGACGTGCTACGTTAGCGAACTGGTACGCGAAGCGAGTCGCAAAGCGCAGGTTTCTGGAAGCAAACCGGGAGGCCCTGCAAAGCGCTTAACGTAAACACAGCAGGTCATGTGACTTGGTAATAACACTTTTCATTGGTTCATTTCACTTTTGGTTTCCTAATGATGTAAGACTAGGTCATATAATCTAAAATGAACACTTTTCATTGGTTGAGAACTCTTGTTTTTCCCAAATGATGAAAATCCCTCCTTCTTTCCTCACTCTGACTTTCATCATTGTGAGAGAAAGACCCTTTGTGATCACTGAGCAATGGCTTCTTTAGTAGCTTCAGCTGGTGCTTCCCCACCACCTCCACCACATCCAAGGAAGAGTGGACCACCTGCTCAAGTTATAATTCAGCAAGAAGAGGAAGAAGAGGAAGACGAGGAAGAGCAGGAAGAGAGGCAGTTTTTGCCTGAGGAGCCCAGGACGTCTCACCGGAAAGAAAACTTCATTTGGCAATTTTTTAAAATTCCCAAAGGTCAGAAAAAAGTAAATGCAAGATACGTAACTTGCCTTATATGTCAAGATAGACTGTCCAGAGGAACCGAGAAAAAATACAGTTTCGGAAACTACACAATGCATCGCCATATGACTAGGTGGCATCCTAACAACTACAGTGCTGCACAGTTTCGGAACGACCTAGATAATCTCCCTATTATGGCCAGAAGATCTGTTGTACCGGAAGTAACGGGACCAGAGGGCAGGGAGATGGTGCCAAATATACAAATGAGATTTGGTGAAGTAAAACACATCTGCGTATTTTGCGATGGATTCATTTGCTACGGAGAAAGAAGCATCACTCTGATCAACAGAGCTATTGACTATCATATGCAAGTTTGTACGAAACGCCCAAAATAATAAATACTTTTTTTTTGTTTTGTTGCTCCTGTTGAGCCCTTTACAATGAATCGTTTTCATTGCCCCCTCCAAGAAAAATCCAAAAAAATATAAAACTGTTCAGAAAAATTCAAAAAAAGTAAAAAAATGTTCCGAAAAATAATAAAAAAAATATAAAACAACAAAAACAATAAAAAAAAAAGTTCTTTTCAGAACTACCTCCCCGTTATTAAAAAATTGGTACAATATTTGGAACTGTGCCAACCTCTATTTCTCTTAGTTCGCTTCCCAGTTCGCTCGCCGGTACGCGAACTGGAAGCGAACCAAAAACAGTAAGTATAAGGGAAGGAAACAGACACTTATGTTAAAAGAAAGACAGCTATAGGGGAGTAAACTAGAGATACTATTACCCGTAATCCACTGCTGATGATGTCACATATTACATCATTCATGACATGCTCAGTGACATCATCAGCAGAGGATTGCGGGTTTTTTGGCAACGTGCCTTATCCACGGTTTAATAACGCTGCCTTTTGCTTTATATAAGTTTTCAAATTGTATGAAATATATACCAATAGGTCGTTATGAACCTTTAGGTAGTGCTTTTCTTCATGAGGTCTGGTCGCTTCCATACACATACAGATGTTTCAAAGATGATCAAGAAGTTTATCTGAATGGAGAGGAATGCACTGAGACGCCAGATCATTCACTAATGTGTAGGCACATACAGTTACACGGTTCATGCAACAAACACCGACCAAATATGGCTTGCGTGTTGCAAGGCACGCCGGTTCCTGCTATCATCCCCACGTTCAAATTGTTGGAAAATGGTAGTTATTTGATGCTCAATAATGAAGATTGTTCTGGGTTAATTAAAAGTATTCCTTTTATCGTAACAGTAAGTGAACGGGTTATTTGCTGCAGAAATGTTCTATTTCCTCCCACACATGAACATAGGGAGTTTTCAATCTGGCCACAAATACCAACCTTGGGAGCAGATTTCAACGGCATGGCAAGAATAAGAGCTCTTTTGTCTCAGAGAGAGGTGGCCTTGAGTTCGGCCCGTGAAACTTTCGTGCTTCACATAGCGAACACCCGTAAAAAGATGCAGACCCTTTTCAATTCAGATTTGCCTTTCCATTTCAGCAAGATGGTTCGGACTATCTCTAACGCATCCTCCACAAAGGCCCTGGCGCACTTTTTTAAAGTTGTTACCAGTGGTCTCGTGACTTCATTTGAGAAAATCTTTCGAGTCATCCCTACTTTCTTTCATTGTATTTTTTCCACTCTGCTTCGTGGATTGCCATTTTTACTTGCATTACCAGCGGACGCTCTTGTGCTTTTTTAAATTTTTAAATATGGATGTCCCTCCTATGCAACCTCACGCCCTGCAGCTGCTGACACTGTTCCGCAATCGCATGCTAGAATATTATGGCACAATGCCGTTGGCGATATTAAGCACGGCATATGGATTATCTTTTCGATTCTCCTACTTCACCTATGTCCAGCCTGTATTTCACTGCCTGACCTGTGATTTCAATTGGGCCATTGATTTGTGTCTCTGCGGACCGGTTTCTCCTGACGTCGACTTTAATCAGCTGATGACTCCTATCATTACTCACGAGTTGGTTTGTCCTGGCGAAAGGATTATGGCTGTGGCATTGATGCATGGACTAATTGGTCCCTGGAATTTACTGGCGGCAACACAGTCTTTCTTGGAACAGAGCTTTCTTGAAAACCCACCGAGCTGTCCTCTGATGGTGATAGAGGATCCGGTGCTGGGAGAGCACGTATGTTCTTTTCCGCTTTTAAATTGGATGGCTGAACTGTTTTCGGATGAAGACGGTGACTTCCTATTGGAGGCTGTTGCAGCTTATTTTGCATACACAGTTATGTCATAGACCTTTTTCATGTTTGATATGCTGAGTACTAGCATTTCATTGACAATTCATTGACTTATTTGTCAAGTTTTTATTATTTACCTTGCCTATTGGCTTAAGACTCGATAAAGTACTTGGCTGTTTTATTTTTCTTTAGCATTAAATTTTCCTAGTTTTTAATGCTTTACCTTGCGGACCGTCCACATATAAACTTGCAATCTGCTCTCATGAGATGGCACTTCTATTATCTTATTCAGTTCGTTTCTGGATCATGGGGAGGTGTCATCTACGTCCTGGATATCTTTACACCGTGTTAAGTTAGCATGGGCTCATTACCGGTTTAAACGCCATTTTTCCTTTTTTGCAACTTCTGCACACGACACTTAGTTGTTGCTTTAGCTTTCAACCTAGTAGTTCATCGTGGTTTACATGAGAATAATATGTTATTGCTCTACTATCTGCTTTGCTTGTTAAACTATATCTGTACAGCGAGTGCTAAAGTTTCAAGAACAACACGATACAGAATTGCTATGAGGTCTGATCTCCACGACTTCATACTCATAACATAAGTGCAACTTCTGCCAATTCTGGGCATGAGGTGGGTTTTATATTGCTTTGCCGAACACACATACACAACACTTGATGCGGTTCACATGAAGAGAGAGCTGGTGTATGCTGATGTGATTCCTTCAAATCTAAGACACTAAAGTATGGGCACGCCCTAAACCAACACAAAGAGACCTTCTTAGCAAATAAAATAATATGTGTATTAGGGAGGGTGAGATATAAGCAGCCGCGGGCCGTGGAGGGAGTTACGGTGAGGCAGGGAGGCGGGGAGGGGGAGAAGCAGGGTGGAGCCCTCTCCACCCTGCCCCTCCCCCTCCCCGCCTCCCTGCCCCACCGTAACTCCCTCCACGGCCCGCGGCTGCTTATAAGTGTTGCTAACTCTTATTCATTTACAGCATGTTAACATACTGTCACCATTCGCTTTTTATGTACTAGTAACTATGCTGGTAATTTTGCTACTGATAATATGTGTACTTGTATTATCTAAGATACTACGCCTGAGAAGACGGCATTAGTAAATAAACATTTCAAATACACATGTGTTCTTCTTAACTCCATGTTCTGGTTTCTAAGAAATATATAACGACCGACTGTTCATGAGTTCCACGTATCCTGAGGTACTATAAGTTCATATTCTGGATTGTCTAAACATTGAGAGTTTGTTATATCCAATGTGACACTGTACCTAGCTTGCTAAGGGGTTTTTGATTACTAAGGTGAGTTTTGGGATACCCTAATTCGCCGAGGTTCCAATCCTCTGTCCACAGTTCTGTGTGAGAACAGAAACCCTGCGACAGGGGCACCCCCGACCCTTGCTGGAGCTTCATCACACTTGCGATACAACTCCAGCAATACGCCACCTTTACGGCACAGATACATCACGCATCTGTGCTGTTTTTGCCCCATGATGCGCCGCATTGTAAATGCAGCACACCATAGGTGACGGAACAGCGGCACAGAATGACTAACACATCCCTGGTGATGCGCCAGTCATCATAAATCTATCCCTATGCTTCTTATCTTGTTAGAGATGAACCGCCATATGTATCATCAAAGTTTTTTGCATTTCCTAAATAGCGAACTTTAAGGAATAAATAGCGATTCTTTACCATTCCTAGTTTGCGATGAGCTATTTGCTAATTACAATTACCCATTCATTTCCTTCATTTCCATAGGACGGTTGGACTCACTTTTAGCTCGAACGGCTGAATGGATTTGCACGAAACTTGGCAAAATTGTAGGGACTGGTAGCCCGATGTGCCTTTGCTATGTCTCAAGATATATGCTCCAGTGGTTTGTACGAAAATTAACTTTGAAAAATATATATTGGGCTACATTGGCCTATATATATGTTGGAACCCAAATGTAGCCCAATGTAGCCCAATGAAGCCCAATGAAGCCCAATGTAGCCCAATGTAGCCCAAAGATGGCCGCCATAGACGAAAAAAAACAAATGTAGCCCAAATATCAGCCAGATGTAGCCCAACTATAGCCCAGTGACAGAATGACCAATCAGCGTCGCAAACCTCCGTTACGCGAAGCGGAGCGCTGTTACAGATATATATCTTTTTTTGAACGTTAATTTCTCAAAATCCACTGGAGCACATATATTGAGACCTAGCAAAGGCACATCGGGCTACCAGTCCCTAATATTTTACCAAGTTTCGTGCAAATCCATTCAGCCGTTCGATTATTATTATTTTTTTTTTTTTTGCCCCGCGGGGCCCTTTTAAAACCTCCACATCAAACCTAGGGGGTCAGCGAGGATCTACTATTCCCCCTTATGGTCATTTGCCCCTTCGCTTTCGCCTCCTCTTGTCTCTCGATCCTACCGAGAGACAAGATGGCGGCCGCTACGGACTGTTTGGAATGTTGACAGACGCCGGAGAACCAATCAGCTTCGCTTCACAAAGCTCCGTTGCGCGAAAAGTACGCGTCCTGGAGCGCTGCCCGGTCCGCTGTTACAGATATATATCTTTTTTTAAACGTTAATTTCTCAAAATCCACTGTAGCACATATATTGAGACCTACAAAAGGCACATCGGGCTACCAGTCCCTACAATTTTGCCAAGTTTCATGCAAATCCATTCAGCCGTTCGGGCTAAAAGTGAGGCCAACCGCCCTATGGAAAACTCAATGTTAAAAACACGTTTTGGGACCCCCCTTTTTTCTCGGCCCCCCCTTGACGAACCCCCCCCCAAATTTTCAAGGGCTGCTCAGAAACAAAATGTGCCATTTTCCTGAAAATTTCAGCCAATTCCGTCCACAAACGCCAAAGTTATTAGACATAGAATTTTCAAAAATCCCATAGAGAAAAAATCCTAACTATATATACCTACTGGCGACCGCCAGTAGGTAATATATATATATATAGAACAAAGGGATGTCACACTTTAGTAATACTGATCAAGGGTTTTTATTCACCACTACCACCAACGCATTTCACCACACAGGCTTGTTCGTGGTTAGGGACGTCTGTTTACCATTTCCTATTTATACTACTATCCACATTTGCCCATTATGAGGCATTATGAGGCATTGTGTGATATGTAGTTTCAATTGCAATACACATCATCATTTACAGATATATTTACAAATATTTACACTGTTTTCATTCCATTCTTTTATCTTGTATGTAACTTTTTTGTATCCTCTTTTTGTAAGCATGATGTTGCCACACAGGTATGATTATTTCAGTTCATTAGAGCATCTGGCTAATATCACCGGGCACAATGGTCTATTACTTCAACAATTGATGTAAATTCATTATACACATCAATATTATTATTTTTTTTTCTTTCATATAAGAAGTTTTATATGGCGCTGGCCTGACACTAGGGCAGTGGTTCCCAAAGTGTGTGCCTCAGCACCCCGGTGCGCCGTAATGAGAAGCCAGGGGCGCCGAGGCGCCGCGCAGGATGTGGGGGGTTTGAAAGAAATGCCACCTTCAACACGCATCACAATCGGGCCCTCCGTGGTGCCTGTAAATCAATCGCCGCAGGCTATTGCCAGTCTCTCCCGGGCGCTTGACTTCGAGAACACGCACTCCTGCGTTATGCCCATGCCTTATGTCAGCAGTGACGGTATAATTTCTATTCATGGCGACTACAGGGCACCTCAGCAAGTATTATTATTAAAAAGTAAACAAATGCAGCCATTTAATATTGTCCCATTTAATATTCATGTGTCAAGGTCTTGCTGTTCCAGTAAAGACTATCGGCCACATGCATCATTGTTGTCGTTTGCGATTTCTTGATGGCGAAAATTAAGGAATCGCAATTAAGAAATCGCAAAATGCTATGCATCAAGAAATCGCATTATTTTTTGCAATTTCTTAAAATTCCTTAATTGCGATTCACAATTTGCGAATCGCAATTAGGGAATCCCTTCCCATTGATTCCTATGGGCCTAGAGGCCCATAGGAATGAATGGGAAGTCATTCTCAATTTGCGCTTAGCATTTTGCAAATCGCAAATTGAGAATGCAATTTCAAGGGTGCAGGGGGGGAATCCAAAGGACCCCCCCCTGCACTCCTGGAATATAACTTTAAGTGCATTTTTCACACACACATGCCTCAAGGGCATGTGTGTGTGTAAAATGAAACTTTCAAAAATGCACTTTTGTGCATTTTTGAAAGTTTTCGCAAATTACCATGAAGGTCAATTTCATGGTGATTTACCTCTCCCTATTTGCGAATTCGCAAATTTAAAATGTTCATGCATTGCATTTAAGAAGTCTGAAATTGCGATTTCTTAAATGCAATCGCAATTTTAGAAATCGCAACATGATTGCGATTTCTAAAATTGCGAAAAAAACATGATGCATCCCAATTTTGTCAATTGCATTCGCAAATGGACGAAAATTGCGATTTGCACCATTTGCGAATGCAATTGACAATGATGCATGTGCCAGTATGCCTCTTGCCTTTTGTAGTAATAAGACACTTGAGTCCTGACAGGTGTGCCATAACTAAAAATCGAACATCATTTCTCTCACTCTCTCCACTGCCTCAGTAAAGCGCTGCTATCAGAAGAACTGAACCTACTATCACGAATGTTAAAGGATATATAAAGATGAGGAGTTATGGTAAAATACATTCATGATTGTTCACTCTGAGTGCTGGGGCTAAAGCAAAGCAACATTGCATTACACACTTTCCAAAGTAATTTTATTTGCATGTGTAATGGAAGGAGTGAAGGTAGTCCACCTCGGGAGGATGAGCAGGCGCGGTTATCAGACTGTCTTTTCAAGAGATAGATTGTGAGGAAGTGCTTGAAATCTTGTAGAGTAGGAGCTCAGATCTGACTAGGAAAGTTATTTCATAGGAAGGGCTGAAGCAATTCAAAAGGCAAAAACCTAAATGATAAATAGTGTGGCTTATTTACAGCCAATCGCTTATTGCTTGCAAGAGTAGTGTCTAGTGTTGAGCAGTAGTGTGTGAGTATTGTATTGTAATTACATTTATGCTGCGCTAACAAAACCCTTGAAAACGCATTGAAGCACTTTATGGCGGTTAGCATGCTACTCCGTAACCCAAAGTTAGTGGTAAACTCGGTGGTTTTTAGTTACTTTTATAAATTGGTCATTTTCTTGTGCTCTGACGAAATTGAAGCATTTCCTCCAGTTTCAAGTTGTGCATTAAAGTAATAGGAGTTGGGTTTGGTTACTAGGGATGAGTTCATAGTTGAAAGATGTCTGGTTGTGCCCTCCCATATAAAGTTTTGAATTGTAGGATGAGAAGCCTGTAGTAGGCATCGGGTCTCTTCCAAAACCTTGGTATGTGTATGTGAAATATATACTGCATTCTTGTATCAGAACGAATGCTTTTATAAGGGGACTAGTAAGGTGCTGCTGGAGTCCTCCTAGTAATTGTTATGATAGGACAGCTTACTAAACTCCATAGTGATCTATAATTATTTGGCAATATCCGAGAAGTAGGAATCAATATTTCTTATAAGTGGTTGGAATCTGATGGCTGTAGTAGCTGAGTTAGTCGACCTGATTATCATCATGTAGTTAAGTTGCATTCCAAGGTTTCAGGCTGAAGGATGGGGAGCAATGGAATTACAGGAAAATGCAAACTGAAGGAGCAAGGTAGAAGTAGAATTTGAGGTAGAATTTTTTTTTGTTAACATCTGCAGACTATGCAGCAGATGGTGAATTATGCAGCTCATCCTTAATTTTGCAAAATAAGCAGCTTCAGCAAAATCACATTATTCCAGCGGCGCTTTTTAAAACATAAACTCATGCAGCTAGTAGTATGACGGGTGAAGTACTCCTACACTTATGTAAATGCAGGGCTATAAGTGGGATGAAAAAAACTGGGGGGTCTCAAAGGTGCGTGGCCGATGTAATAAAGGGCGTGGCTTAAAACACTTAGGCTAAAAATCTGTGCTTAGCATAGTGTGCTGCCTGACTCACCGGTAAAAAAATGGTGGGGAGCCATGGTCAACTGCCAATTTGGTCAAGGGAGCCACGGGTCAAAAAAGTTTGGTAACCACTGCCCTAGGGTATCGGAGCTCTTTACAGCAGATACATTGCAGAGGTTCACAAAAAAAAAAAGAAAAGAGCAACACGTTGACGGTACCGGACAGTCTTTAACTTCGAAGTCCTTTGTAGTCTTAGAGTTGCAGCAGTGCGGGTTGTCTGCTTTCCTACTCCGAATGATCCTATCGATTCCCTAGGGAGCGGTTGAGGAACAGAATTTTGAATTGGCTTTTGAATTTTACAAAAGAGGCAATGGTTTTGATGTGTGGGGGGATAGAGTTCCAGATTTTTGGAGCGCTTCCGGTGAAGGATCGATCCACAGTTTTTTGTTTCCGAGTTTTTGGTGGGATGAGTAGGAGGGAGTTTGAGCTTCAGAGGTTCCTGGCCTGACTGCCTTTTTTGATTTTTTTTGCCAGATTTCAGGTTTGCCTTTATATAGGGCTTTATGCGTGAGGCAGGCTGTTCTGAAGCTGGTCCGCATTTCGACTGGAAGCCACTTGAGTTCCCTGAGTGCAGGAGAATTGTGGTCAAATTTCTTGATACCGGTGATCATTCTGGCTGCCGCATGCAGCGTTGTTTTGATGGGGGCCAGATGTGATTTTGGTATTCCTGAGAATAATGCATTTCCATAGTCCAGTCTTGTCAATACCAGGGTTTGGGTGGCCTGTTTGAGGTCATTGGGCGGCTTATTAGAGAGGAGAGTCTCAATCTTGTCAGGGTTTAGTTTAAGGTGGTTGCATGACAGCCAGTGTTGAACATCTCTCAGTACTTCATTGAGTCTTTGAATGTCTATGAGGGAGGTGGTTACCAGATATATCTGAGCGTCGTCAGCATAGAGATGGAAGCAGATGTTGGCTGTTTTGATTAATTTGGTGAGAGGTTCCATGTAGATGTTAAAGAGTTGCGGGGATAGCACTGAGCCTTGAGGTACTCCCTTGTTGACTGGATGGAGGTCAGAAGTGAAGTTTTTGATTTAGATTTTTTGAATACGATTGTGCAGGAAGGAGGAGAACCATTGGAGGACTGCTTCGCCAAGACCGGCTCTTTCTTGGAGCGCCCTGAGGAGAAGATTGCGATCTACCTTATCGAATGCTGCCTAGAGGTCGAGGAGAATGAGGAGGCAGCATTGGTAAGAGTCTAGGGATTTTAAACAGAAGGGGGAAGTTAGAAACAGGTCTGAAGTTATTCAGCTCCTTAGTGTCGAGGCAGGGTTTTTTCAGCATGGACGTGACTTGTCCCAATTTAAGGCAGTCTGGAACAACTCCATTTTTCAAGGAGCTATTTATGATCATGCACCGAAGCGGTGCTAGGGAGCGCTTCAGTTTTTAGTCAGTAGGGGTGGAATGGGTTCTAGGATATGA
Source organism: Lissotriton helveticus (assembly GCF_964261635.1). Classification (NCBI taxonomy): domain Eukaryota; kingdom Metazoa; phylum Chordata; class Amphibia; order Caudata; family Salamandridae; genus Lissotriton; species Lissotriton helveticus. Next base: position 409,068,898 of record NC_136065.1, read on the forward strand.
GCTGAGGGTTTGGAGGTGGTGATCAGCGTGATTATCTCAGATTCTTGACTGGGGCGGAAGCTTAGCCATGAGTTGGTAAAGGAACAGGGAGAGATATCGAGCATCCTGGGCGTGATGCTCTTAGTGGGGCGCGTATTGATGACGTCAAGTGAGAGTTACATTTTCGTGATCTTGTCATTGACGAAGTTGGCGAATTTGTTGCATAGTTCTTTGGATGCCTGTATAGAAGAGGTCGCGGGCTTGGACATTTGTTGCCTGATGATGCTAAAGAGCTCATTGGGTCTATTTTTTGTGCTGCCCAGCGCAGAGCGGAAGAAAGAGAATTTCTTGTTTTTGATGTGATTATTGTACTTCCTGCGAGCTGTTTTGAGTTGTTTATACTCTTAGGGGGTCCATTAGGATGGCAGGCGGATTGCCCCCGCCAGGCTGGCGGTAGCCACTGCCAGTCTGGCGGGGGCAATCCGCCCGCCATCCTTCCCTGTATTCCCCCGCCATATTAGTATGGCGGGGGGGGGGCCACGGCGGAAGAAAACACCGCCTGCCACTTTTCCGCCCCGGTCGCCTTGCGGCCAGGTCGGAAAATGTTTAATATGGTGGCAGTGTCTATTAGACACTGCCAGCCATATTACGATGGCAAGAGTGCAATGTCTTTCTGTGGCGGCAATGCCGCCAAGGAAAGGCAGGCGGTCGTCACTCTGGGGGCCCCCTGCAGGCCCCCAGAGTGAAGGTGAGTGGGGGGGTGCACACGGGGGTGTACCTGTGGTACCCCCCTTCATTTTAATTTCCAAAGTGGCAGGCACCGCACGGTGCCTGCCGCTTAGCAAATGAAAATGTTGTGATGTATTGTCAGCATTGTGGTGGGCGGTGCAGAGAGCACCACCCGCCACAATGCTGAGACTACAGGGATGGCGGGCACATCCTAATGGCACCCCCGGGACCCCCGCCCTTAAGGCGGGCAGTCCCGTTTTCAGATAGGGTGGCGGGCGGGCAAAGCCCGCCCACCATCCTAATGTGCCCCTTAGTTTTCTCCTTTCAGTATTGAGGTCAGAGTTGAACCATGACCTGGATTGGGTGGCTCGTTTTTTGTTCAGCTTTAGAGGCGCTAGCTGGTCAAGCATAGCCACTAGCTTTGTATTGTAATGCTCGGTGTGGTGGTTGTTGGAGCTGGGAAGAAGTGAGCTTATCCTTTCTTCGAAGACTGCCATGGGAACCTGGGAGAGGTTGTCGGCCCATTTGGGGGGGGGTTTGCATAGATTTTTGAGATAGAATTTGTTGATTGATATGAAATAAGATCATGTGGTGGTCTGACCAGTCCACGGGGAGGATGTGGTTAATTGTAATTGCGTCTCGTTGAGCGATGATGGCATCCAGGATCACTCCTTTTTAGTGCGTCTCCTCCGTGCAAATGTTGGGTTAAGTTGTTGTCACAGAGGAAATTGGATACCGTTTGAATTAATGGGTTGTTAGTTTCATTCCACCGTAGGTTAAGGTCACCAAGAATTAGATTGTTGGCGTCTCCGAGTGCACAGTGAGCGATCAGGTCAGATAAATGTTCCCCAAATGCAGAGATGTTGCCTGGTGGATGATAAAGAAGGTGACAGAGCAAAAGTTCCATTATCTTTGGTCTTCATGTTGGCTGTAAGGCATTCAAATGAATTGTATTTACATGATTCTATTTCCTTGATGGCAATGTTGTCTTTATGAGTGATAGCTACCCCTCCCCCTCTTGGGTCTTTTCTGTCTTTGTTAATAATGGAAAAGCCTGGGGCCACAAGCATGTCTAGGCAAGGGGAGGAGAGTTTGTTGAGCCTGGTCTCCATGATGAACCCTATGTCAATGTTTTGCGAGAGTATGGCTTCTGCTAATTCAGTTGCATGCATAGACGCCGACCTGCAGTTGATGTGCAAGCAGTTTGTGGAGAGATCTTTGGTGCTTGTATTCTTTATTTCCTTGGTCACCCAAAGTAGGGAGGCGAGGAAGGGCTGTCTAGGGGGGTTTGTGCAAGGAAGTTCTTTTCAGAAGCCAGTGCTCACTTGGATGTTGGATTTAGGGGAATCAGTGGGAGGTGTATCAGATGAGGAGGCAAGATTGGCTGCTTCTTTGTCAGACATTGCCGCTGTGGACCTAGTGGGTCTTGAGGACAGAGGCTCGATATCGGTATTTGAGCATCTCTGGACCCTAATGGGTAGGGCTGTGTTTCTTTGGGAATATAGAGGCAGGGCTTCCACATCCATTCTTGAGAGTCTCTGTACCCGGGTCACGGGGGATGCTATGGGCCAGGTAGGGCACTCATGGTGGTTGGTGTTGGGGGGGAGGGTATCCAGGGCGGGGATTGTTGGGGCCTGCGGGTCTTATCTAGGTTGGAGAGGATTTCGGTCAAGCCACGGGCAATCAAATCTATCTGGCTGTCTAGTGAAGTGAGACGCTGTGGCATGGAGTCATGAGTAAGGGTGGATCTTGGGAGGAGTCGCCCTGAGTGGTACAAGTTGAGTTTGTGAAATGTTGTCTATTGCTCCATGTGAGGGACCTGTGGTCACCTTTTGTGATCTTGGGGGGTATATTGGGACATTAAATGAATTCAGATTTCTGAGATCTGGGTGATAGCTAGTGTGATTAAATGTCGGCAGAGGGTGGTCGTGGGGATGAGGTGGGTGGTTCCAATTAGGACATGAATTTAATCTTTCCTTAGAGAGATGGAGGGCATGCTTTGTCGAGGTGCTGTAGTGAGAGGTGACTCGGGGGAAGGTGGAGGCGGGGGCGAGGAGTGGGATGGAGATAATTTGTGTTTCCTGTTGGGGCCGGTTGGCTGTAAGTGGGAGGTGGGTTGGAGCGTGTCGAGGCAGGTGGGGGAGAGCAGAACGGAGTGTGGGGAAGAGGGAGTCGAAAGCCTCAAGGTTCTTATTGTTAGCCTGAATAAGGATAGTGCTGTTTGTGTAGAAAGTTACGGATGTGATCCCTTTCATTGATGAACGATTGGGGAGCGAGGATGTTAGTTTACAGGTATGTGGGGTAGTTGAGGTTTTGGAGATGTAGAGTTGTGCTCTGAGAGTGGTGATCCAGTCTTCTGGTCTCTCAGTATGAAAGATTAAGTCCATCTTAATTAGACTTTTGGAGGAACAATGGTATATGTCCGTAAATAGGGTTTCTCTGTGCTGTCTGATCAGTTTCTGCTTGAAATTTTGTCTCGCTTTAGGAGAAAGGTTTGGGGGGAGTTGATAGTGTATGCGTTCGCGCTGTGAGGTTTCATGTGGGTCGGTAGAGTTTGATTGGGTGGAGCTGGCGTGTCTAGAGCCATTGTGAGAATTGAACAGGGAGAGGGACTGTGCAACTGGAGGAAAGTTAAGGAAGTTGGTGAGATAGGACAGGTCAGCAGTGCGTGAGTTGAAAGTTGGTGCCAAAAGAGGTAACAGTAATCAGTGTCAGTGAGCAGGTGATTAGGTTAATGTGACTAAGTTGTAGTCTTTTTATTGTTATCTTGAGGGGACCTGGTCTTTGTCATTAAGAAATGTTGCCCCCCCCCTGGAACTCTGGATATGTGAATCTGTTTTTTCATTGATGGGACACCTTAGAGGGGGAAGGTCGGGTTGTAGTTCAGTCTCTTGGTAGGGGAGCGAGCACTGTGCTGATGAAGGTGGCCATCTTAGAACAGGTGAGGTGAAATGCAAGCTCGATCATGTGAAGCAGCACAGCAACACAGTACTTAGGAATTGATGGGAGAAAAGATCCTTTTGCTTGGTGTCCTTTACAGCGGATGATTGTTTTTTGGGGATCCTGTCTTGGTTTAGGTTCAGATCGCCGATGCTCGAGGGTCGGCCATCTTAAGTTGAGGCAAGGACTAATGGGAGAGTGTGACTCCATGTAGGACAGCGCTCTACTTTCACTATCTTCAATTTGTTGGGGGTAGTAGGCGCTAGGTATCCCCTTAAAAGGAGACCCTTGTCGCTGTTGGTTGGGTAGGTTGTTCTTATTTAATTGATTAGTTTTCATTTCATTTCATTTCATTTCATTTAGTTGCTGGTTAAAGGGAGCCGGGGATCGGCCATCTTGAGGCCAGATAGACTCAGCTGAAAGGAGGGGGTCCCTGAGGGACCTGGACGCTGATTGAATGTGGTCTATTTAGTTTGTGGGCAGAGGGGATCCTATACCATGGTGCCCCTTGCAGCGTTTTGAGATTAGAGGATCAGACTTTAGAAACAAGGCGGATCACCCAGAAGTTAGTGATCGGCCATCTTGCCGTCAAGCGAATTCATATGGTGGAGCTGGGCTTCTTGCGGAACTTCCGCACAGTTGCTGTGTCTTCCCGGGTCACCTCTGATCAGTTGGAGGGAGTGTGAGGCTTCGGTTGAAGACGCTGGGGACCCCGGAGCTCAGCGAGCGCTAGAACTCACAGTTGAGTGAGAGCATGAGAAGCGCATTGGTGGCCATTTTAAGGCCAGTCATCCTACCTTTGTGACGCTGCTCCATGGCAGGGCGGTGCGGAGAGCTCTCCGTTTTTGGACCCCACGTCCTTGCCTCAGAATGGACACGCATTTGGCCAGGGGGTTCTTAAGCCTTTTATCGGGAGTCCCCCGCAACACTGATCCTGTAGTGTTTGCTGGGATTGACCGCAATGAAATACGTTCTAGCACAATGGAATTGCCAATATCTAGAACAGTCAGAAGCTATACTAGAAATGACAGAGCTATGCCACGCAATAAAAAAAATGTTTGATAAACAAATGTACCCACAAACCTATGGAACGGCCTTAGGAGTTTCCTTCTCCCTGAGCTATGCAAACCTCTCTATGGGATGGTGGGAGAACACGGTAGCCTGGGTAGAAGGAATACATAGACAAAGTCTATCTCTGGCTGCATTTTATTGACAACTTATTCATAATTTGGAATGGGACAAAGAATGAATTCCAGGAGTACATTTCCAGTTTAAACCAACATGATGTCAGCCTATCATTCACGTGTAACATCAGTGACAAGGAAGTGCAGTTCCTGGACCTCACAGTCTACATTGAGAATGATCATATAAAAACAACAGCATATAAGAAACCGCCTGCCGCCAACAGCATCCTACATATAACCAGCTTTAATCCTCGTGCTCTAAAGAAGAGCATACCATACATTGAATTTCTAAGGATGCAGAGAAATTGTACCAATGACATTGTCATCAAGGTAAAATCAAAAGAAAAAATCAAAAAAATCAAACAAAGAGGTTATCGAAAATAAGACATAAAGGAAGGAAGAAAAAGAACAGCGAACTTAACACAGCTAGAAACATTAACAAATAAACAGAATAAAAAGATGAATGACGAGAACAACAACAAAATAAGTTTCATAATGACATACAATAAAGACCATAACTCAATGAGAAAAATCATGAACAAGTACTAGAATATATTAAGGAAAGATCCAGACATTGGAACCAATCTGAGTGTAAATGTAGACATCTCCTTCAGAAAAGCCCCATTGCTAAAAAATAAACTAACTCATCACTAACTAAGTCACTTCACAAGATCACAGAAAGAAACACGGTTATTGGATCATCAAAGTGGATTCACAAAATGTGACAAATGCAAAGCCTGCAAAATTGGTAGAAAAATAAAGCACCTCATTGACTTCAAGAATCAACTATTTGCAATTACACACAGGGTTACCTGTGAGACAATTTATGTTGTTTACATGATGACATGCGACTGTGGGAAACAATACATCAGAGAAAAATCAATCTACAAGTATTGCCGTGGACTGGACAACTGCATTGCCCTGTGTTCAGTCTGTATAGACAAGATTATACAATATGTCTCAGATATTCAGAAAAACTGTATTGAAGTGATTAACAAGTAAATGGGGGTAATAATAATTCCTCTGCTCTGGCCCACCGTATTTGAGTATGACCGGATGTTTTTGGTGCATGTGGACATAATCTGGAAACCCGACACATAACCCTACAATCTGGTATTGTGTACTCACCAAAAGTGAGCATCATGTTTAAATTATGGATACCCCCATTTACTTGTTAATCGCTTCAATACAGTTTTTCTGAATATCTGAGACATATTGTAGAAACTTGTCTATGCAGACTGAACACGGGGCGATCCATTTGTCCAGTCCACTGCAATACTCGTAGATTGATTTTTATCCATATTTACAGACATCTTGGCATTATATATCAAGGAGCGCCTCACCTATGGTGGGCATCTAGGATTCCCCCTCTGAACAGCTGCCTTAGACCTCTTTTTCCTTCCCTTCCATAACTGTCTATTCTATTTGTACCAATATTATATTACTATTAAATATAGTAACCTGCGCTTTGACTTGACATATGGTCTGCGGTCATACCAACATGGTTCCTCTTATCATAAGGACTTTCATGTGCAACTGACCTTCATCTCTTCCAATCATCCTTTGATTATTTGTTCTTATCTCAACCCGCTATTGGTACTAATCACTCTAATACCAGAGGAATGAACTCTATTTTCCTATCCGAAGCGCCGCACTTGTATTTTTTTCTCTCATTTTACTTATTTTCATCGTTCTTTCTGTTCTCTCCAATTTTTCCAGAATACATTTTATTCAGGCGTTTTGGGGATGCTCTCCTATAAACTATGTATGCAAACCAGATTTTGGGATATTGAATAACATAGTGTCAAATTTCATGTGCTTTAATAGGCTCTTGGGCTTCATATGTTTTTTTCACCTGAAGTGCTGTCCTGGTGAGTTATCATTATTATTAGATGGTATATCATCCCTGTTGAATGCTTCATGTGGAATAGGTTTATATGTCACATCTGATTCTTAAGAATATGTATTTACATAAAGTCAATCCTGTCACATTATATCTGTTCTTTTGTATGTACTGTACTTGGTGTGTTTTCTAAATGTTTTTTTGTACTGATATATATATATATATATATATTTGTTATTCTACTGCCCTGTCTACTGTCTTTGGACGAAACGCGTTGGCTGATTGACTTGAGAAAGTTGTTTATGTTTAATGAAAATAAAAACGGATAATGTAAAGAACAACTCTGGTCATAGTTCTCATATTTGTGTGATATTACTTGTACGGTGGTGCACCACTTGCTTTGTTTTTGTTTGACATTGTAAAGTCCAGTTGTTTGGACTGCACAGCGGCAGTGGGTGCTTATAGTGTGTGCACAAACAACTGTAGGATATTTCCCATCCCTTATAGAAATCTGGTGATAGCAGGTTAGGTGCTAGTTCTCATAGGGTTTTACTGTCAACGATTGTATAATTAAGGTATACAGAGCCGTCCACAAAACCTTTGACATTTTCACAAACCAGCCAGCTTGTTTATACTACTCTACAGGTTTCCCTCTTAATTTTTAGGAATTTATTTATAAATTATGCAAGATCACTCCTACTCCAAGGTACGTATACGTATCCTCTTTTAGGTACCTCCTGTAAAAGGAAACTTGTAGCTCCATTCCCCCCACCTCACCTCCAGGAGGAGGCGGCTCTCCTGTTGTTTTCAGGAGTCATTCTTTTTGACCATTTAACTTCCCATTTCTCCAATTCACTCCAAATTCGGATGCTGTGGATTAATTCCTGAATTTGCATCTTCATTCCTTGTATTCTCATATGTTCTAGATACTGATTTCTATAAGTGACTTCGTGGCCCTTCTGCAAAGCCTTTTAGGATGTACCGTAGAAGCTGTTGATACTATCTTTGCTTTAGGGATGCGGCGATGCATATTTAAAGGCAGTTCCCAGGAAGTGCACCCAGATCTGGTAAACCCAGGAATAACCTTGACTTTAAAGGGCCAAATCCAGTTTGATGCATAGATGTGTCTGCATTTGCACCACAAGGAGAACCTGCAATAACTGAATTTAAAGAAACACATTCCCCTACTCTCTGACTCATGGGTGTAATTTCTGATGCTTGTTGTTGAGTGGGTACAAAAGGGGATGATGGACGGAGCATTTGAGCAAATCAAACACTCACCCCCAGTCAACTGATCTGGGTTTAATCCATCACCATTCTTTAGCTCACTCAGCCACCCCAGTTCAGACATGGCCATATGCAAATCATTCTGACCCTGTGCCTCATGGGAACAGTCCAGCCCGAACTGCCAAGCCATGTCTTCCCTGGACCGGAAACAAGCATCCTGGGACCGGTTTCGGATTCATAATCCTCATCAGACAGGCGATCTTGAATCCAGTGGCCAAGTGAGCAAGGGACTCACATCTGAGCATACCCTGCCACACTTAGGGCGAACAAAGCGATGCAAAATGGGATGATGGACGGAGTATTTGAGCAAATCAAACACTCACCCCCAGTCAACTGATATGGGTTTAATCCATCACCATTCTTTAGCTCACTCAGCCACCCCAGTTCAGACATGGCCATATGCAAATCAGTCTGACCCTGTGCCTCATGGGAACAGTCCAGCCCGAACTGCCAAACCATGTCTTCCCTGGACCGGAAACAAGCATCCTGGGACCGATTTCGGATTCATAATCCTCATCAGCCAGGCTATATTGAATCCAGTGGCCAAGTGAGAAAGGGACTCAGGTCTGAGCATACCCTGCCACACTTAGGGCGAACAAAGCGATACAAAAGGGGATGATGGACGGAGCGTTTGAGCAAATCAAACACTCACCCCCAGTCAACTGATCTGGGTTTAATCCATCACCATTCTTTAGCTCACTCAGCCACCCCAGTTCAGACATGGCCATATGCAAATCAGTCTGACCCTGTGCCTCATGAGAACAGGCCAGCCCGAACTGCCAAGCCATGTCTTCCCTGGACCGGAAACAAGCATCCTGGGACCGGTTTCGGATTCATAATCCTCATCAGCCAGGCTATCTTGAATCCAGTGGCCAAGTGAGCAAGGGACTCACATCTGAGCATACCCTGCCACACTTAGGGCGAACAAAGCGATACAAAAGGGGATGATGGACGGAGCGTTTGAGCAAATCAAACACTCACCCCCAGTCAACTGATCTGGGTTTAATCCATCACCATTCTTTAGTCACTCAGCCACCCCAGTTCAGACATGGCCATATGCAAATCAGTCTGACCCTGTGCCTCATGGGAACAGTCCAGACGGAACTGACAAGCCATGTCTTCCCTGGACCGGAAACAAACATCCTGGGACCGGTTTCGGATTCATAATCCTCATCAGCCAGGCTATCTTGAATCCAGTGGCCAAGTGAACAAGGGACTCACGTCTGAGCATACCCTGCCACACTTAGGGCGACCTCAGTGCTGCATCTTTGAGCCCAGTACTGATCCTGAAAAGTAATTCTAGCCATACTTACCAGTAACTAGAATGTCCTTCCATAGGCTAAGATTGACTGATTTCACTTGGAAATTCTTGTGTGTGGAGTTTTGAAACTTTAAAATATTCACTTAAAATCATCAGAACAACGAATTCCGATTTACTCACCTGTTATCAGGAGAGAACCCAGTGCTGCATCTTTTAGCCCAGCACTGACCCTGAAAACTAATTCTAACAGTACTTACCAGTAACTTGTATTTCCTTCCATAGGAATCCATTGTCTGGTTTTCACCAGAAAAGTTTCGAAGTGTCTATTTTCACAAACTACAAATGTTCCTAAAAAATCGCCTGTATGACTTAAACGCATTCTTTCAACTGTTTACAGGAGATGCACCAGTGCTGGATCTAGGATCCACCACTGAGTAAGAAAAAGTAACGATAACACTACTTACCTGCTAAGTGAATTTCCTCCCATAGGATAACATTGGTGATTCTATGTGAAAGAATTTGTGTCAACTTTTAAAATACAATAATATTCCTTAAAAACCACTACTGTAACCAAAACGCTTTCACTCAACTGTTTTCAGGATATGTCCAAGGACTGAATCTAGGATCCAGTCCTGTGGTTAGAAAACGAATCCATAAAGTAACTAATTGCATTTAACTAGAAATTCACATTGGGGGGGCGTGGCCGGACCAGCCAAGATGGCGGACGTCTCTCAGTGAGGCTCCCGCTGCGGCGCATCTAAAATGGCGGATCGGCGCCGAGGCTCGGCGAACCTCTGAAACCTACCCCCGGAGCCATCCCGGCGAGCGGAGCAGGACTTGGAAGAGGACGATTGCGGGACATGCCCAGCTGGTCCTGATGAGACCGAACCTCGCGGAGGGCCGAGGCGAGCCCAACATCGGCGTGGTGGGCGCCCCTCCCTCCCGACCCGGCCCGCGGACACAGATCCCGCGCCAGCACCCTCGAGACGATGTGGAGAGGTGGCCCTGGACCGGCTGGGCGAGGGGAGTCTGGCCGGCACCACCTAGGGCGAGTGCCCTGCGATAGTGAGGTGAGGTGGTGGGGGAGGAACAGACACGGGGACCCAGCAACCCAGAGACTGCAAATGATGCGCCCAACGCTGGGGGGCAACCTTCAACATCCCCGCTACCCCAGGAGGATCTGTTCAGAGCCACTGGCAGGAGGGAACAGCACGGCCTAGACGTCGCGCCCGCAGATCCCTTGCAGCACTCCGCTAAAAGTGAGGGAGAGTCATTCAACCCATCCGCTCCCTCCCCCGCTCCGCGACCGAGGTTGACTAGAACGATCGGCACCAGCAGACGGACACCGTCCCTGTGGCACGCCTGGGAGCAGGGGGGACAGCGGGCCCGCCTTCCCCTCCATCGGGACCACGCCGGTGCGGACAGGGCCGAGGGTGTGTACCATCCACCTGGGCTAAACATCCTGGTGCACGTCGGGACCAGAGGCGGGCGTGTGCCACCGGAGTCGGCGGTGCAGAGCCTGAAGGAGAGCTGACCCGCGCTCATAAGGTACAGGTGGGTGATCCCAGCGACCAACGACCTACGGCGGACACTCCCTGGGCGTGGGGAGCTTGCGGCGGTCCCGGTTGCGCCCTCCTGCTAACACCCGGCGGGACGGCCCACAGATTCAGCACGATCGGCGCCCACGGCGGGGGGACCGCTCCGCCGCCCCCCTCCCCGAGACCCAAGAACTATCCATCACACCCCCAGGTACCGCGGGGGTGACACCTCAGGGCTTTCGCGATTTAACCCACCATGGGAGAGCGCGACAGCATCTCGCCACCCCTGCGGCCGCCGCGGACCCCTTACAGAACCGGACCGGAGTAAAAACCTCCGACCATAACTGCCAGCGAAGTAACACATCGGGTGGCAATCCCCCTCTCAACATGGGCCGCCCCCAGAAGACGCCCGCCCAGACGCCGGCAGTCACCAGGCCGAGATGACCCTCCCAAAGACAGCACCATGTCCAAGAAGCTCGACCAGGTCTTAGCGGCCATAGAACACTCCAGAGTGGCGATAGAACACAAATTTGACACCTTAGCTACGGACATTAACATCCTACGAGATGATCATAGGAAGCTTGCCGACAGGGTATCCCAAGCTGCAGCAACAATGCAAACCATAGAACCGCAAGTACAGCAACACCACCAAACCTTGAAGGAGCTTCAGACCCGGATTTGGAGGGTCGCTCCCGCAGGAGCAACATCCGTGTTATGAATCTGCCGGAGGGGGCGGAGGGGGCTGACCCGGTCAAGTACATAATGGACTAGATCACAACATTCACGGCGGCGGCCGAGCTGACCCCCCCACTTTTCCATCGAACGGGCGCACGGTGTACCAGCGCGGAAACCAAAGCCAGGCCTCCCCCCAGGCCCTTCCTACTGAAACTGCTACATTTCCGGGACCAAGACACCATCCTCCATGCGGCCAGGGCCCGGGGACGGCTACAGGTCGAGGACAAACAGGTAATGTTATTTCCTGATTATTCCCAGGCCGTGCAACGTCAAAGAGCCACCTTTCAAGCGGTCAAGCGCGCCTTGCGCCTACGGAAAGCCCAGTACGCTCTCCTGTTTCCGGCCCACCTCAGGATTGTCCACGACGGGGGCACGCACTTCTTCTTGGACTCTGGAGAGGCGAGCTCCTGGATTGAACAACACCTTCCACACCAAGATGACACCCTGCCCGCGCGGAACGCCCCTGGTGCACGAAGGGGAAGGGGGCGACGGCCGCGGAAACTCACCCTGACACAACTGGAGGAACGGTCCAGCCCCTCGGGAACAGGCTCCCCAGATCTGACACAAATCATTGCTGAGCGCCAGAAAGCACTAAGAGTGGTGGCCGCCATGGGCGCTGGGAGGAGAAATTCGGACACAGAGGAGGGTCCCCACCTATTCAGCTCGGAGGATGAAGGCAGCGACGCACCTGAGTCCCGGGAAGGCTAAGTGACACCCCCCGAGGTGACCCCCCAAACAGCGGACACCCTGCTCTAACGAGACTTCTGCGAATACACGACGCTCAGACGGACGGATAACGTCTGGGGGAGCTGGGACACAGCAAGAAGCGGCCCTATGACACTAGCTGAGCTAAGAGACCTATCGACTATTGGCCACCACTGGGGGGCGCCGGGACCTGGGCCCCCGCCCAGCCGACCCTGGAGTCAGATCAAGCCGCATTCAGTGGACACTTCACCTTAGCCTTCAAAGACCGCGGGGCCGAGCCGGCAGTGGCCAGAGAGATGCCCTTCCGCGACCCCACAACTACGAACTAAAGTCCTATGCAACCTAGTTTGGACGCGTTGCCTCGTGCAACGGGTCCCCGATGTTGGGACTGTTCGCCAAAGTTACAGTTTTCTATCCCCTTACCCATTTCATTCCTTTTTCAGTCATCCCCATGCGAGAGAGAGAGACACACAGAGCGGACAAATCAGACTTGCGGGTCTGGGGGGCGGCGGGCGACGAGTTGGGGTGGACTGGACGAGGGGCACACCCGAGATGAGTGCTCGAATCACGTAGCCACCACATGATTCACAAACTATTGAACACGGACCTCAAGGTCCTTACGCTCAATGTTAGGGGCCTGCATACAGCCAGCAAGCGGTATTCGGTATATGCATATGTGAAACGCCAACAAGCCCAGATAGCCCTCCTACAGGAGACACACTTGACGGTGCAAGAAGTAGGTCGATTACATAAAAAATGGCGTGGAACCCTCTGCGCCACGGGGTACTCCGCCTTCGCAAGAGGCGCGCTCATATGGATCCGACCAGGGGTCCCCTTTAAGGAACACGCCAGGATCATAGACAGGGAAGGTCGTTATGCAATACTGATAGGTCTGCTTGAAGGCCAGTCAATCCTTATAGGGTGTGTATATGCCCCCAACACAGATCAGGAACAATACTGGAACGCCCTGACTGGTGTCCTGGCTCGCCACGCAGACATCCCTTGGCTCCTGGGAGGGGACTACAATTGCGCACTAGACCTACACCTCGACAGATCTCACCCCCCGCCACTCCGCTCACCAGCACACAAACAAACTGGACGCTTCCGCCAGTGGTTGGCTCACTGGTCCCTGGTGGATGCGTGGAGAACATTGCACCCAGCCGAACGACTCTACTCCTTCCATTCTATCCCACTCGACTTGAGGGTGAGACTAGATAGATTCTTATGCACCACAAGTCTGCTGCCCAAGATAAGACACGCAGAGTACATGGGGAGAATACTGTCAGATCACGACGGCATGTGTTGACTCTTCGATGGTGGCCTCCACACCCCCCGGTCCCTACGTGGAAACTCCCCCAGGAATGTCTTACTGATCAAGCCTTTCGGCACGCGCACGGCGAATTCCTCCGGGACCACTTTCTGCACAATGTGGGCACAGCCTCCTTCAGGGCCATAGAGTGGGATGCTTACAAAGTTAGCGCCAGGTGTCACTGCATTCAACAGGTGGTGGGAGTCCGGCGCACACTAGAGCGCGCGCTGAGTGTAGCGGAGAACTCACTGGCGGATCTTTCTTGGGACTCAGACCAAGGGACAGCCACGCTCGCACAACTCACCGCGGCGAAACTAGCGCACGCGGAGGCGATGAGGGACTTGCGTAAATACAACTTCTGCGCATATGCGACCCGAGCACACAGGGAGGGCAACAGAACGGGCGCACTTTTAGCCTGGCTGACTAAACAAGACACGACAGCGTCGCCCATCACGGAACTTATGGATTCACAGGGCCACTTAAAACAATCCCAACTCGACATACTACACATCTTCCGTGACTATTACGCCACAATATACCGCACCCCGACACTGACGACGTTGTGCGACCTTCCCCAATTCTTGGGCCCATCGAGCATGCCGACTGTATCTCCGACAGATAGGAAAGACCTAGATAGTGCAATTACACCCCGGGACATAAGGGGTGCTATGACCTCGCTAGCAAAAAAGAAAGCGCCGGGGATGGACGGCTTCCCCTTGGAATACCTTAAAACCATCACGACCGACCTCGCACCCCACCTGGCATCCGTATACCGAGAAGTCCTAACTACTGGCATCCTACCAGCCTCATTCCGAGAGTCGATAGTAGTAACTTTTCCAAAGCCCCACAGGGACCCCACACTCGCGGCCTCCTATAGGCCTATTACACTGCTGAACGCAGACTGCAAGCTTCTGGGGAAGCTGTTGGCCGTCAGCTACAGTCAAATTCTCCCAGCGCTGGTACACCCCGACCAATGTGGCTTTGTCCCCCGCAGTAACACCTCCCACAATTTGCGCCGACTATTCCACATACAGCATGAAAGCACGGACTGTTTTCCACGCGCGGCCTGTCTGAACTTCGACTTAGAAAAGGCTTTCGACACCCTGACCTGGCCCCATCTGTTCGCTGTCCTGCGGGCCATCCAGATAGGCCCCACCCTGTTGGCATACACTCAGCTTCCGTATAGAGGTCTGACCTCCAGGATCAGAGTTGGAAAGCTGATCTCAGGCCCCGTTCCCAGTGGAGAGGGGGACCAGACAGGGGTGCCCTCTCTCCCCTCTTCTATTTGCACTGGCTGTGGAGCCCCTGGCCATCCTCTTGAGGTGAGAGGGAGAGAGCTGGGGCTTCCCGATCGTGGGTGCGTTTCACTGCGTCTCACTCTACGTGGACGACCTACTGGTCTACGTCCGTGACTTAACAGGCGATCTCGCCCCCATTTGGAGCACCCTGCAGGAGTTTGGAGACATGTCAGGTCTCAAAGTAAATTGGGATAAGTCGGCATTATACCCGCTTAGCCCGGACCTGGCACCTCATGATTTACAGATAGGCGAGCAGACCCTAAAATGGAGCTCGGCGGGCCCTAGATATCTGGGCATGCGATTGTACTATTCCCCAACAGACCTACACGAAGGTAACCACAGTGGCGCCCTAGCGAGCCTGAGGTCCGCAGTAGGCTTCTGGAAGACTCTCCCACTGGCTCCCATAGGGAAAATAGCCATAGCCCAAATGGTCATGGTGCCCAGACTACTGTACCATTTCGCTAACCTTCCCGTGATTCCGCCCCGGGCCTTCTTCCGGGAACTGGACACACTCCTCACGACGTTGATATGGGGGGACGGACGACGCAGTGTTGCTCTCCGTACTCTACAGCTCCCCACTATGTGCGGAGGCCTGGGCGCCCCCTCCTTCTAATCCTATTTCTTAGCGGCGCAACTCCAGTGGCTGTCCCATTGGATGGCAGAGAGGCAGATGGGAGAGACGGTCACTGACACTGGGGCACTACCTCTACCCCTTCTTAGGCGGCTCCTGATGCCGGGCTCCAAGCCGGACCGTACCCACCCCATGCATGTCGCCGTGGCCCGTAGGTGCATGATGCGCATTCACAGACTATCCAAAGAGCGACCACTATACTCCCTGTTGCTCCCCCTGGTAGGCTTCCCTCGGAAGGAGGGGTACTACACCGACAGAGACCTGCAGACGTGGACGGACTGTGGGGTATCAGAATTGGAAGCCCTATTCGAGGAAGGACAACTGAAGACTTTCGAGCAATTGATCGAATGGCACAACCTTTCTCCCGGACAATTCCTCATGCACAGACAACTGATAGACAGCAGCCGGACATATTGGGACCCGCTGGCGGGTGAACCCCTTACACACCCTGTACTGCACACAATACTGCGTATGGGCGCGGGCAGTCACCTGGTGACATGGCACTATAAGGCCATTCGGGAACTCACCGAAACTCCACTAGATAGGCTACGACACTCCTGGGAGGACGACATAGGATGGGTTCTCCACAACACGGAATGGACACGGGCGCTAGAGTACCCCAAAAAAGTTTCCCGAAATGCCCAATTTAAAAATATACAGTTCAACATTCTCCACCGAGCCTATCTGACACCTGACAAGTTACATAAATACTATCCCGACACGGAATTCCTCTGCCTCCGATGTCTGACGCTGAATGCAACCTTTCACCATTTGTTCTGGGACTGCCCGTCCCTGCAAGCATACTGGAACAAAGTGCTCCTCACACTGCGCGAACTAGTACACCTAAAAAATTTCACCACTTGGGAAGCCTGCGCCCTAGGCATATATAAGAGGAAGAAATCCGAGAAGCTACAGTGGCGATTCGCATCCCTGGCCATCCTCCTGGCCAAATGAAATATAGCCATGCACTGGAGAGCCCCGGCTGGGCACCGGAGGAGGCCTGGGTGGGAGCCGTCAATAAGTGGGGCACGGCGGAGGAGGAGGTCCTAAGAGATGAAGAGGTCAAAGGGATACGCAAACATCCTATATCTATGGAATGGGCACAACTACTGATAAAGTTTAAGCATGATACGTCAGCCCAAGACGCCCCAACACCGGCGCAGGCCCAAACTGATGGCCCGCCTCGAGTCCCCAGCCCATTCACGCAACCAATACCACACACATAGCGCCCCTGTGAGATACCCGACACATCGCGACGACATGCCCAGAGGCGGAGGTCCATAACTACGACCTCGAATCCCCCCCTCCTTATGGTTAGCGCGAGGCCCCCCCCATGACATGCACTACTGGGTCTCACCGAATGCCGCCCGGCAGACCCTCGTCCTACAGCGCTATGACCCCTGCGCTCGCGGCTGCCCTCCCCCTCGCGCCGCCCTCCTCTCCCTCTCTCCCCTATGCCCCGCAGGGGGCGTTTCCCCCACCCCCGCGGATCCCAGTTCAACCTCAGCCGGAAAGTTCAAATCCGTCGAGCTCGCACATGACACCACTGCGGGCATTAGTTACACAGGGTGGAACGCAGTCAGTGGATAATGGATCCTTGCAACCCCAAGACCACACAGACCACGGAATCAGGTGCACAAAGACATGGCATTCACCTACACTATAGCCTACTGACGGACTCAGGAATTCCCTACATGACGGACATGCCCAGGAGACATAAGTTACCCTGTCGTCATTGTATCAGAATTGTATTGTCATGCAATGATCGCATCTTCGTTGATTGTATTGTGACCTATCCTGAACATGCAGAAAACCCTAATAAAAATGTTTTTAACAAAAAAACTAGAAATTCACATTGAGCTCAATGTTGCATTGTGTTTGAAATTGTGTTGCCCATTGCAACAACTGTAACTACTGTACTTAAAAGTCTATTGCCTATTTGCAAAGTATTTAAACTAAAGTAATTCATTCTGAGAAAGTATATTTTGTAATGGCGGGCCAGATGTAGGTAGCCCAATACCGGCCGATAACGGCAGAAATTACCGAATTTCGCCGTTACCGACTGGTATTGGGCTTTTTAGATGTAGGTGGCATTTGTTTAGGATTCGTTATTTTACCGAATAAGGATTCGGTAAAATACAGAATTCTTAACATACCGTTTTGGTAAATTATCGAATCCAGGATGTAGGGAGCACTCAAGTTGTTGCAATCCTCAGTTAAGGATTCGTTATTTACCACCAACTACAAGTTGGTGGTAAATAATGAAAACCTTTGAAAAAGCATTTTTTTTGCTTTTCCAACAGTGCGATGTGGCAGACATACATGCCCTTAGGGCATGTATGTGTGCCACATGTGCACCCATACACAATTGAGGGGTCCAACAGGGTGTCAAAGTGACACCCTGCCGCCCTTCAATGTTTTCCCCCTTTTACCGAATCAGTATTTACCGATTTCGGTAATTGCCATTCATCCCTAAGGGCCTCCAGGCCCATAAGAATGAATGGCAAGTACCGAATCGGTAAATACCGATTCGGTAATTACCGAAACTTACCGATTCGGTAATTTTAAACGAAATTTACCTGCATCCCATTTACCTATTCTTAAATACCGAATCGGTATGATTCGGTATTTAAGAATAGGTAAATTGAGATTACCTACATCTGGCCCATAATGTATAATGTAATTATAATGTAGTTTAAAAAATAAAATATCAAAAAATGAAAAGTTTTAAAAAATGTAGTAAATCAGTATAAAATAAAAAATACGTTTAAAAATTGTCATTTACAAAACCTTTAAAATTCACTGAAAAAAACATAGGTTTCAGATATGTTATAGTTAGGAATTAGCATTTAAAAAACCTTTGAAATTCACTGAAAAACCCATAGGTTTCAAACAAGTTATAGTTAGGAATTAGCATTTAATAAACCTTAGAAATTCATTCAAAAAACCATAGGTTTTAGGGGTGTTATAGTTAGCTGGACATTTCACTTGTACAAAACCATTGAAAGTCCTCAGTTATAGTTAGTTCTATTAACTATAACTCACGCGCCCACAATCCACTGCAGATGATGTCACATATTACATCATTCATGACATCCCTGATGACATCACCGATGACATCTCAAATGACATCACTGATGACATCACTGATGACATAATTCCCGTGACAATCGGATACACCTCAACATACACTAGTATAAACTTTCAACACTCATTATAAAATATGGAGTACCATATTTGAAACCATTGACACACCAATACAAGTTTCTAAAAACCCACTCAGTGATTCCTACATCTACACACACATCTAAACACTTACCTATAGATTCACTCATACAAGCTAACAAAGATCAATAGAACATTATTAACTATACTTATACACCTACATCGACATTACACACCAGCACACCAGCACACATCCTATTCACTTATGCAGTCATCCTACTCAATTATGCAAACAATTGATCATACTTACATTTACTAAGCTACACACTTATACAAACACCACTTTATTGATTCATATAGATAGTAACTCATACATAGGGGCCGATTATGATGGCGGACGGACTTGAGTCCGCCCGCCACCATAGAGTAGGAGGGACCGTCCGCAGGGGCAGCGGCGGTCCCTCCATACAGATTAGGATGTGACCGCAAGGGTGGCGGTCACATCCTCTATTTTTAACATTGCGGCGGGTGGAGCTTCAAGCTGCACCCGCCGCAAAGTTAAAAATACATGCACAGCATTTGCGTGCACAAAGCGGCAGGCACCGCACGGTGCCTGCCGCTTTGTGCACGCAAATGCAGGGGGGTACCATAGGTACCCCCCATGTGCACCCCCCACCCCCCCTTCAACCAGGGGGCCCGCAACGGGCCCCCGAAGTGAAGGTCCGTATGCTTTTCCACGGCAGAAAAGCCGCCGTGGAAAAGCATACTTTTTACTCCATCCTAATATGGCTGGCGGTGTCTGATAGACACCGCCAGCCATGTTACAGCTTATCCGCCGCGGTTGTAAGTCAACCGCGGCGGACTGAAACCAGGACCCACCAGCCATCCTAATGTGGCGGTGGGTCTTTGGTGGGTCCGCAGAGGATTTTCCGCATCCTCCGGGCAGGCGGTGGCTTCCGCCGGCCCGGAGGATGCGGAAAATCCTCCATCATAATGAGCCCCTTAGTGTGTTATAAAATCACTATTACAAGTATACAGTTTTCGATACAGTCACTCATACAATCACTGAATGTTTAGTATACTTATTTAAAAACAACAACTGCCACATACACTGCCTTTTATATTTCTACTTTGTTGGATATGTATCATTGAGAAATATATTTACTCATCACCACACCCATAAAGAGATTCACTCACCCAAACAAGTGTTTCCACGTGCAGTTTTAACTCATATACCTACTAAATCAACTATTTATACATCTTTGGACAGTCACACACCTCCCACCCAACCACACACACATTCAATATACCATACAAATACTCACTTAAATAATTAATACTAATATAGACTTTCACATAGCCAGTAACCAACTTATGTAGTAGTTAACACGACAAGAGATACAGTGAAACATATATTCATACAGTTTAATCACTATCCCATATATTTAGTGAGACTCTTTAAATTAGTCATTTAGACAGTCAATCACAGTGCTACTAAATCCTCCATCCAGATACTTATACATCCACTCAGTCTTCAATGCAGATTGCTATATATATAATATATAGTAAAATATCGAACCAAACCACACTCACTGGATGATGTCATCAGTGATGTCACTGACCTTGTCATGAATGATGTAATATGTGACATCATCAGCAGTGGAAGCGAGGATCTCGAAATTAGTGCAACAAGTGTTCAAAACGTATAAAGGGTGCATGTAAGAAATATTTTGACCCTTTAGACCTACCTAGGGGGTCCCACAAGGACCCCTAGGGCCCCCAAAAAGGATTTTTTTTCGTTGAAAAAACGGAGAAATGTGCACAGGGTGCATGGATCCGCCGTAATAAAATAAGAAACGAAGCTCAGGCTCCTGTGCTTGTTTAAAAATTAGGTACCTGGGAGAGCCAAATCCCGGGGTCTAAAATATTACATTTGATGGGGGTTCCGAGGGGCCCTGTAGCCCGGGGACCGCCATTCTTTGGTGCTACAAAATAAATGGGTGAGGGAGCTCAAAGCCCCAGGGACTACCACCCTCCAGGGCTTTTTATATTTTGCGAGAGGGGCCGCGTGGTCTGCATCCTGGAGCAGTCGAAAGCCTTGGGGAACACCACACCCTAGGAGCGGCTCCTGCTGTGTCTCGGGGTGTCTACCCCTGGACACTGCTGTTTGCTATGTCAGGGCGGGAGTCGAGGTTCCCGCTCTGTCATAGCAACTTGAGGGCATATTAACAAGTGCCATTTCGTCGCAATGTTTTAAAAAAAGCCAATAATGCGGTGAAACTTATATCGCCCTATTTACTAGGCAAAAAATATCACCTATCATTTTTATTCTTCCTCGGGATCCCATCCCATGAGGTAAAATGTTGCGGACTGTGGGTGGAGGCCCAATGTCCCTACGGTCCCAGTTAGCTCCCTGCATCCTTCGGATGCCGCCAGAGAGAGTAGGTTTCCGTGTTCTCTCTTTCAAAATGCAAACCAAGTTTGCTATGGCAGGGCGAGAGCCTCGTCTCTCACCCTGCCATAGCTAACAGCGGTGTTGAAAAAATCTTCCGGTAAGATAACAAAGGATTTTGAAGTCCATTATCGCCATTTTAGTTGTAGTTTGCTGCCGTTAATGCAGCGATAATGTTAACGCCGTCTTTGTAAATATGCCCCTAAGTTTTGCAATGTTGACAATCCCGTCTCCCATTTAAATAGGCACAAAGTATTTAATGAAGTGCATTGTGAATCGTGCAGCAACACTGTCTAATTGTGATCGATAAAAATTCGAAGAGTTTTTTTACTTCTTTTGCTCGTAATGTACATAGGGGCAGATTTACAAGTCCCTTGCGCCACTATTGCGTCACTTTTAACATGGAAAAAGTGACGCGAAAGTGGCGTACAGGGCTTGTAAATCTGTTTCACAGTGTTCTGTTGTCTCAGTTTGCTTTCCCCTCTGTCATGTAGAGGATCCTGGGTAAATATAACGGTTTCTGTACAGCCAGTACCTTTCAACCATACCCGCTAACTGCTTATTGCCGGTTACCATAGTAACTGTTCATGGAACAGTTAAGTGAGCACACAGGTCACAAGTTCACCACACAATGTTGCTAATCCAAACAGTAACCATGCTGGAGTTTTTACAATTTTCCATAGGAACCGTTAATCGCAGCTACATACTCTGGTATAGAGTTAGCTTCAGTATTATACTGCTAGTTATAAACATCATTTCTACTTTAATTGTTAAATCTTCTCTAAGCATATGATTATCACACTAAATAATAGTGAAATGTTGGCAGAAAAGGAAGACTTATACACTTTTTTTTAATTAACTTTTATTACAACAAAAATAAATAACTAGAAACTTAACTTTAACAAAACAATATAATAAATAACTAGAAACGTAACTTTAACATAACAATGTAATAAACAAAATGTGAGATGGACTCCAATGGTAGGAGGTAGGTAACCTGCAAAACAAAAATGGAAATACGTTTTTTAAAATTAGATCGATGTGACTGAATGAGGTTAAAGTAACATAACACTTTGCAATATTTGGTTATTTGCACGTCTGCAGTGTGCCTGATACATCCCACCACTCTCAAAGGCCCGCATTGGAGAGGTGTCTGTAGGGAAGTGCCTACTGCGTCAGACCTACAGTATGGTCCAGCAGGTCTTTAAAATGATTCAGAGATGAGACAGAATTAGGTGAGAGATCACGTCATTATGCACGACGATATCGTTTATTTGCAAAGCATTTAATTTAAGGCATTGTGTATCTAGGCCGCTCTGCTTACCTTTTGCAAACACCGTGTCGAATAGAGTTCACAACTTGAAGTCTGCTTTGATTCTACACTGCAGACTGTATTAAATTCAGCCTTGATTTATTTATCTGTAGAGTGGGCAGCAGCGTCCATAAATTGAAAAGAGAAAGAGAAACAATGTGAGAGAGAGAAAGAGAAAAAAAAGGTCATTGAAAGTGAGAGAGAGAGAAAATAATAGATGGAGCAGGAGAGGTAGTGTTAATACTGGAGAAAATCTTTGTAGCTCACCTTTTTGCCTCCGTTGTGTGTCCAAGCATGTGCCGGTTCATAGTGCACCCTCAAGTTTAGTGATCTTAAAGATAGTATAGAGTTAGTAATAGCAGAGTACGTACAACTGCACAAGTATATTTCTGATTTATGCCTTTGGACACTCAGGATACTGTATTACATCAACTTCCACTGCAAGGTGGTATCTGTATGCTCTTTTTCTCCCAGAGTACTATACCCATGCACTCCCACCGCATAGTGGTGAGTTCTCATTACTGCGTACCCAGACTGTTGCACCCCATTGACTCCCAGAGTCCGGAGGTGAGTGCCTTTTCTTGCGCACCCAGAGTGTTCCAACCTATCCATTCTCACTGCCCGGAGGTAATTGTACATTCCTACGCAGTCAAGCAGCTGCACATTACCCACTCTCTCCACCTACAGGTGACTTCACGTTGCTTCGGAAACAAGTTTCTTTGCTCACCTTGTGCCATTGGCGTGATTCAAAGAAGGTGCACCACGTGTCGAAGCAGCCTTCTCAGGCATTGTTACGATGGCCACACATCACCACAGAATCCTCAAACGCTGAGCTTTGGAGGTGTTGGGGGGACGTCAATTTGTGAAACACAACCTGTTAGATAAAAAGGAAGATAAGATTGTGTGCTATTTCTTTACAAAGGAGAGAGGAAGTGAGAGAGTGACTGAAAAGAATATTCGCAGCTCACCTTTCTGTAACTGGTGTGTCTTCCACCACGTGCTGGGACATAGTGCACCCTGAAGCTCTATTTCTAAAAGATAGTAAAAGAAAGATGTTATGATTGGTAATTGTCACTATCTTAATGTGGAGTAGAATAACATCACCCTTTCAGACACCTTCCCTCCCGCATTTAAAATACAACTATTTGTACAGTTCCAACTTGTTTAATGGGCTTCGATTTTTGAAGAATTAGTAGAGTAGTAATGCTTTCCATCTGGTTGTGAAAGCAAGAGGTGCACAGTGATACACGTGGTTTCAATCATCACGCGCGATGGACATTTGACCAACTATAAAAACTTTCCTGCTATTGGAAAAAAAATACAAATGCAATAAGGTACGGTATATAGGACTGTGTACGCCTAAATCGCTGCGTCGCCTTTTTGTATCCAGTCTGCTACACCCCATCTACTCCCTCCGCTGCGCACCCAGGCCTCACTGCTCACCTTTTCGCGGACAGGGTACGTTCTACATCATGCAGTCCCGCTCTGCAACCATGAAGTCTCAGATTTGGTGCTGAGTCTTGATATCAATATGGCAAAGGACATACTCGTGCACCTATCTTCATCGCAGGTTCCTCACCTGCTCAGTCCTTGAGGTACCACTGACTCAGTGACGAAAGAGGTCACGCACGCGGGAGTGGGTCCGCCTGTTTTTTTAGTTCAGGCCTACATGAGGCGTTCGAACCACTAGGATGGGCCATCAGAGCGCTTGTGATGGGAGCAACACTCAAATTGTGTAGAGAACGTGCGCACCTTCTTTTTTATTGGTAGGGTACCGTGTGTAGTGACGCATGTGCTGGATGGGTGTGGTGTGGGTGTATACCAGCCATGAGGGAGTGTGTGTGCCATTCTGACAACTAGACCTGGAAGTAAGAAATCACTACAATGGAAATCTGGGCCATGTAGCGCTGTTGTGTTTTCCTGGTAACGTAAGCGGAGTGGGCTGGCCTGACGTATGGCAGTGCTGCGCAAAGCTGTGAATGATGACTCTAGCGCTATGGGCGTGGTTCCGTCATGAGCTATATGAGAAATCAACTGATTTGTGTGTCCGTGTTGCAGTGCTGCCATCACCCGGGTTTTAAACGCAAATGTGTCATTATGTCTGTAAAGTCCCACAACATGGCCAACATGGGAAGTATGGGGTATCACTGACCCCATATTCATCCATAGTTGCACACATAAAGATGGTGGACATGACACATTTCTGAGAATATGAATGTTTGTTGTACATGTACATTCAGAGGAGTGTTGTAGCTGTAGTAATACAGGGCTGTGAAAGCTTTAGGTTGCAGTTTTTGGCACACGAAGGGCAGTTAATATATATACGTATGTAGTCATTCAGGTATACTGTCGAACTTGGTGCTGGAAATCAGTGTTCGAGGTGCGTCCACATCCTGTTGTTGTAGAGAAATTACGTAATCTATGCGTGCCTGAAAATGTACTGTAAATACGGTGCTCAAGTAAATTGCTGATATGGTTTTGGGTCGACTTCGGACTATATAAATATGCTAAAAAACAAGAAAAAGCACACACTTATAAATTTACTATGCACTTTCTTTGCAGTATTGTAATGATCCAGTGTGTACGTTCGTATTTGTAGAATGAGCAAGAGAAAGTTGTATAATTAAAGTTTTTGTTACTGGCAGAGGTAAGATGGTTGCATACGCTGTTTACAGTACAATAGAATGTGGTAGGGCACAGGAGCAGGATTTTACAAACATAATAAATACTCAGACACAGATAGATAGCTGAAGTGGGTACGGGCAAGTGTGATCGACTCCATTTTATTACATTGCTGTTGGTAACAAGTAGAATAGTAATCATGATATCATACACAGATATTCAATCCTAAACGGTTTATGACTTCAGCTGTACAAAGGTAGGAGCACTATATGTGAAATAATACACAGAAGATTCTATCGTAAAGGTTTCATGAGTTGTGGTGCAATAAGGTAGGGTCGGTTTGTGTGGAATCTGCGATGATGCGTGTCCAGGCAGACCGCACTGGTAACAATGTCTTATGGCTACTGAATTTTGCCTCAATAAGGCCACGTGGTGATTATTTATGGTGCACTGAGTTAGTGGTATGTATGGTGCTCAGCGTGTGCCTACTGGTTTGTATCATCTGTAATCACGATTGAAATAAAAGATGAAACATGTATGGAATACATTGTCAAAATATGTATGTTTCAGGGACATTATAGTTCAAGTTGTGACCTGTGCTGTCCGCAGTGTAGACTACCATTGAGTGTGCCTTTGCCCTTGCAGCGTGAATTTTGTTTTTCAACTAAACCTAGAACTGATATAAAAGAAGTTTTTGAAGGAAGGCTACTAAAGGGATATTGTGTAGGTTTGAGGGACGTTATACTTTGTTTGGTACTGCGCGCTATAAATAATGAATGAAGAATCAGTTGAATTATGCCTGAATACGGCCATGTGGCGATGAATTATGGTGCACTGAGTTAGTAGTACCTTTGGGACTGAGTGTGTAGGTAACCTGTGATGATGCGTGGTCTGGGCAGGCTACACTGGGGGTAATGTTTTTGACTACTGAATCTTGCCTTATTAAAACCTTGTGGTGATTATTTATGGTGTACTGGGTTAGTGGAACATCTGGTATTTAGCGTGTGTTCACCCCGCGATGATGCGAGGTCAGAACGGGCTGCACCCAAAGCGTTGACTGTCGCATACTGGACTGCCTGTACTTTGAGGGGGGGGGGGAAAGTACCATTGATGGTTATCAATTCTTCAGTAACAAAATTATCAGAATCAAATTATTCTTCCAGTGGTGTAGCCATTTTTGTCTCCAAAAAAGAAATTCAGGTTTTCAATGAAGAAAAAGTGTGGTTCAAATTGTGACCTATGCTCTCCGCACTGTAGACTGTCATCAAGTGTGCCTTTGCACTTGCAGCGTGAATTTTATTATTCAACTAAATCTATAAGTGATATAAAAAAAGTTTTTGAAGGAAACATACTAAAGGGATATTGTATAGGTTTGATAGGTGTTATACTTAGTTTGATATTGTACTCTGCAAATAATGAATCAACATTCTATTTAATTGTGAGCTCTGCTGACCGCAGTGTAGGCAGGAGGCTGCGGTTAGCAAGAGCCCAAGGCCACGTGGGTTTGACTAGAGCTGCACAGTATTGATAATATAGGGTGTGTGTAGCCAGCAGTGATAAGTAGTGCACTGAGTTAGTGACACATTAAACAACAAGGTTCTGTGGACCCTGCGATGATCTGTGGTTCGGGCAGGCTGTACTGATAGTAATGTTTTTTGTCTTGTGAATTCTGCCTTAGTAAGGCCACGTGGCGATGATTTTGGTGCATTGAGTTAGTAGTACCTTTGGTGCTTAGCGTGTTTGTACCCTGCAGTGATGCGTGGTTGGGGGAGAGGGAGGCACAATAATTGGAGTGATGTCTTTTGTTGATTGAATTCTGCATAAATTATATTTAAAAGTGATAGTATGCCTGACTGTGACATGCTACTGTTCACTCTTCTTTGCAATGATTTATGGTGCACTGAGTTGGTAGTATCTTTGGGGCTGAGCTTGTACGTTGCCTGCGATTATGCGTGGTCCGGGAGGCCGCACTGGGAGCAATATTTTTGCCTAGTGAATTCTGCCTTAATAAGGCAACGGGGAGATGACTTGTGGTGCAGTGAGTTAGTGGTACCTGAAGAACTCAGCGTGTGCGCACCCTGCAATGATTCGTGATTCGGGCGAGTCGCACTGGTACACTGTCTCTTGCCTACTGAATTGCGTCATGTGCAATCGCCATTCCACCTGAATCGTGAGCTCTCACAAAGTAGATCGAAGGCAGTACTCAGCACAGACATTGAGGAATGTTTTTTGTCGCTTCGTTTAACAAAATCTGAGGACGTAGAGTAAAATTGTCTCTGCCTTAAATAAATCAAGGCTAAATTCAATGCTGTCCGTAGTGTAGATCCAAAGCTGAATTCAAGTTGTGAGCCCTGCTTTCCTCACTGTTTATCGAAGGCAGTAGTCAGCACAGACATCAAGAAATTCTTTTTGTCGTATCCTTTTACACAATCTGAGAACATAGAGTACAATTATCTCTGCCTTAAACAAAATAAGGCTGGATGTCATGCTGTCTGTAGTGTACATACAAAGCTGAATTCAAGTTGTGAACCCTGCTGTCCGCACTGTAGATGGAAAGCAGTAGTGACCACAGATATCGACGAAGAATTTTTGTCACTTATTTCAACAAAGTCTGAGGACATAGAGTACAATTGTCTCCGCCTTAAATAAATCGAGACTGAATTCAATGTTGTCTGTAATGCTGATGATAAACTGGTTTCAAGTTGTAAACTCTACTGACCGCACTGTAGATCAAAGGCAGTACTCAGCACAGATATCGACGAAGAATTTTTGTCGTTAATTTTAACAAAGTCTGAGGACATAGAGTACAATTGTCTCTGCCTTTCATAAATCAAGGCTAACTTCAATGCTGTGCGTAGTGTAGATCCAAAGCTAAATTCAAGTTGTGAACCCTGGTGTCCGCACTGTAGATCGAAGGCAGTAGTCATTACAGATATCGACGAAGATTTTTGTCACTTATTTTAACAAAGTCAGAGGACATAGAGTACAATTGTCTCTGCCTTACATAAATCAAGGCTAACTTCAATGCTGTGCGTAGTGTAGACCCAAAGCTGAATTCAAGTTGTGAACCCTGCTGTCCACAGTGTAGATCAAAGGCAGTAGTCGATACAGACATAAGTCTGAGGTGCTGTGGTGCTGAGTTCGCAATGGGCCTGTATCAATGAGGCACGTGGTTATGGTGGCAGCCATGTGGCAGGGTCAGGACCCTCGCTGTGGCAGACTTTTTTCTCTTTGCAAAAGTGAACCACACCCAAGGTGTAGGCTAATTATTTATAGTCTTATGCTGGAGTTGCCTACGTTGGGCCAGCCCACTCCGCTTCTGCTTCAAGGGGGGGAGACAACACAGCTACATGATCGATTTATTCCCCAGTGTCCGAGATAATATGGTTGCGTCCACTGTGCAGTACACTACACGTATCATTAGTATATCTACACACGGAAAAGTTTTGATGTGTATAGTGAGTTGTGTATAGCATATCACCGGTAGTGTTAGGATTGTGTACACTATTGTTGATGTGCGAGTTCCTTCCCTTATACATAGTTGATTGCCACATCTTTGATCATTGAGCTAGTGTGCTGTTGAAGGGATATATTACTTTGGGAAGGTTCGTTGTCGTGTTTTGCGCTGCCTCTGAGGTAGTAGAGGGGGAGGGGTCAGGAGGGGTGGTTGTAGTGGTGGTGGCGCTAGGTGTTTTTGTTGGGTATTGGAAGTGCATAATTAGTACCTCTATCACATATTCATCTTTAAATATGGGTGTGAGTTGGGTGTAATTCACACAGTAGATAGTCGACCTCCTTACACCAGTTAAATGTTGATGTTGATTTGTTACTGGTCAGTGGAGCTATCGCCTGTTTTTTTTAGTGGTTTGTGGCGAATTTGTTGGCGGAAGGAATCAATTGAAGAGTGGTGATATCTGTAGTTTTTACTAGGTTGAGATAGGGATAATAATTAAAAAAGAAAGAAAAAAACAGATATGCTTTGTAATTAGGAATTATCATTTATCATTTACAAATTATAATTGACAAATTATCATTTGTAATTAGGAATTATCATTTAAAAAAACATTTGAAATTCAATGAAAAAAACATAGTTTTCAGACAGTTATAATTAGGAATTATCATTTAGAAAACCTTTGAAATTCACTGAAAAAACCATAGGTTTCAGGCAGGTTATAGTTAGGAATTATCATTTAAAAAAACCATAGAAATTCATTGAAAAAACCATAGGTTTCAGGGGTGTTATAGTTAGCTGGACATTTCACTCATACAAAACCATTGAAATTCCTCCATTATAGTTAGTTGTACTAACTGTAATTCTTGCGCCCGCAATCCACTGGTGATGAAGTCACATATTACATCATTCATGACATGGTCAGTGACATCACTGATGACATCTCAAGTGACATCACTGATGACAAAACACTACTCAATAAAAATACTTTAAGCCCATTTTCACTTTAGAAGATAAAGAGTATTCTCTTTTATTCCAAAGTGTTTTGTTTTTTTGTCTATACTTTATTTATACTACATTTTTCAATCATTAAGAAATAATTGCATACTAAGAAAAATATTATTTATTATGTTTTGAAATCCTCTGTTGAAAGTAATTCAACTCCAGTTGAAGGATCATGAAGTTATAAATTAAAATATACATTAACAATATGATCCCTCTGTGGAAATGAAAGATACATTCAAGATGATGGTTTCGCTCCAAATTATTACTTTGAACGTAGAAATTCGTTAATTAACTTATATTTCTTGTAATGTTTGCTTCGTCAACTTGTTATTATATTACATTTAAACCTAATCATTCCACATCGTATAATCATTTACATTTTTTTGCTTTCTTTTTTAAAAATATCAAACATATACCCATTCAGATAATTTACCTCTCTTCGATATTCTTTCCTTGCTCCATCGAAATTCATACAACTCCTCTAGAAGGAAGATAATGTTTAATGTATTTTTAAATATACATTAACAATATGTTCCCTCTGAGGAAATGAAAAATATTCTGAAGATGCTTCCGCAGCCCTGAATCATTACCTTGCTCGTAGTTTCTTCGCCAGTATTAATTCTCCAAAACAAAACTAACTTTCCCACTGGTTTGGTTTATATACTTTTTGGTTACTTAACACTCTATGGGATCAATTTATTGCTCCTCCGACTTTTAAGTCATGTTTTTCAGTTGACAGGTGTTCTCATTTCCTCTGTTTTAGTGCGTCACGTGTTTATGTAAACGTGCATCTTTCCTTATTTTTTAACTTTCATATAATTTCTAAAATGCTTTATTTAAATTCATTTTTCTTATTAATGCATTTCTATAGGTTACTTTTTTAATACGAGTATTAACAATCATTCCCCTTTTTTTTGTAATTATCATTGTAGTAACCTCCCTTTTTTTGTAAAACTTTTTTTATTATTCTTCATTACCCAAAACCATTTTTTCCTTGTAGTCCGTGCCAGAGATACTTTCTAATAAACTTTGAGTATTCTAATTTATATCTGACTATTAATTTATTTAATTCCATTACTGCAAGTTTTAATACATTTGTTTATCTAATATTTTTAATCTTTTTTAATACACTGCAAGGGTTACTGTTATTTGTCTAGAATCACACTATGAATCAGTGTCCCTTTGGCAAAATTGAGAGAGAATGATTTGGTTTGTTGATGTGTTTGCAGTTACATAAGTACGGACACTCTTGCAGTAAGCCAGGCTTTAGGGTATGCACTGCTTCAAACTACTATGCATTATGCATGTACTAGGCGTGGTTCTTGTGGGCAGCAGGATTGTTCAGTCCATCATCAATCCTTATTTCTGTCTCTGCCTAACACTCCTTTGTTTAATGAATTGTTGTCCATCTTTATCAATTCATTTGATGGCGTTTATGTACTAGTGGGATTATTTATGTTTGATGTGTGAAAGATTTGTTGTGTGATTTTGTTAATGAAATATGTGGATTTGCGAGTATGAGAGTTGTACAGATTGTGCGGGACAGTATATGTGGTATTGAATATGTATGTTTTAGTCTATTGTTGAATAATGAACCTATATTTATTTGTATTTCGTAATATCGATATATGAAATTTTGAAACTTTAAAAATGAATAATAAATGTATATATTAAAAAAATCTATCCATGATGGATCGGTCTGATGTTTGGCTCTGAATGGTAGGTTTGTGGTTCCATTTGTATTCTAGGATCCCTTTGTAGGACTTTATTAAAAACATTATTGGCAGGGTTTTCTAGTTCTGACTGTTTCTGCATGTACTGGTGTAGCCAGCTTCACACTTATGCTTTAGGCCTAAAATTCCCCAGTCACTATCTATATACTCCAGCAAACACAGTGTGACTGCTGTTGCAAATTCAAAATGAATTTTTCAGTACCATGTAGTAATTCATTCACTAAAGTAAAAATCAACCAATTAAGAATTCACCCAGTGTCTTTATTTATATTAATGTAATAATTCAGTCAGTAAGCATATACTCATGCAGTGAGCCAGGATTTAGGGAATAGAGTGATTGAAAGTGCTATGCATTATGCCTGTAGTTGTGTAATAACCTTCACATTTGTGCTTCAGGACTACAATTTCCCCTATCTATACATACGAGGGATCTCCAACTAGTAGCTCGGGAGCTACTAGTAGCTCACCAGCACTCTGAAAGTAGCTCTCAGAGGTGAAGCCAAACCAAGCCAATCTCAGAGATTCTGTGTATATTAAAGAAGGTAGTACTGCTCATTTCACTACCCTTAAGAGTTACAGCCAGCCAAATGAATGGCAGGGCCTGTTGATAACACTCAAAAAACCATTGTGGTGGCGTATCAATTAATCAATTAGGGATGTATAGAGCGCAGTACTCACCTCAGAGGGTTTACAGGTGCTGGGGGGTATGTGACAGGGATTTGTGATTCGATTGGTGATTCGAAAAGCCAGGTCTTATGGGTCTTCCTGAATGCTTTCAGTGTGGGGGTTCACCTGATGCTGAGGGGGAGTTCATTTCAGGGCTTGGCCATGATGTAGGAGAAGGGTGTAACACAACACTAATATATTCCCTCACAGCCTTCATACTTGAGACATAGTTCATGTTTTTTTTTCTAAGACCTTCAAAGCATAACAATTACACTTTACGTGGTTCTATTTTTAAATTCTTTATTTCTTTTTTCATATTTCATCTTTTTCTTTTTTTTAAAGTTGTTCAACTCTTTTTATCATTTTTCATAGAAAATATTTCTAAAAAGTTTCTTGTTAAATTATCACTGTTCTGTACAATACATTGGATTGTCCACAATACTTTTTATGCAGCACAGAGAAATGTTTTTTTGATTTTCAAAGAAACCACAAAAAAAGGGAAAACGTATGATACCCTGGTTACACAACACCAATATAACTGACATACAGCACTCACACCAATTCATACACTTCCATACCATCCAATAACATCCAACTCTTATGCATAGCAAGGTTAGGTAGAGGGAAACTCCACTATGATGGAAACCACAAAGTGTTTAGTAGGGTTCCACGCCAGGTGAGGGTTTACAGGTGCTGGGGGAGTATGTGACAGGGATTTGTGCAGCTTTGGTGATTCGAAAAGCCAGGTTTTATGGGTCTTCCTGAATGCTTTCAATGTGGGGGTTCATCTGATGCTGAGGGGGAGTTCATTTCAGGTCTTGGCCATGATGTAGGAGAAGGGTGTGCCTCCTGTCTGGTTCTGTGGATAGAGAGAATTTTGGCCAAGGCCTGGTCAGCGGAGTGGAGGTTTCTTTTGGGGGTGTAGAAGGAGATTGAGGTATTGGAGTCCGGTGTTTGGAGGGCTTTATAGGTGAATGTGTGAGCAGCTTGAAGGTCACTTCTTTTTCGACTCGGAGCAAGTAGAGTGATCGTTTATGCTGGGTAATGTGATCTTGTTGTGGGATGCTGAGGATGAGTCTGGCTGCGGTGTTTTGGACAGTCTGATGTTTATGGAGTAGAACTGTGTTGATTCTAGTATAGAGGGCATTCCCGTAGTCTAGCCTGCTGGTGATGAGTGCTTGGGTGATGGTCTTCCTTGATTCGGGGCTGGGTCTTTTTGAAGGTTTTGCTGAGTATGTGGAGGGTGTTGAAGCATGTGGAAGCTGCAGTGTTGGCCTATGGGTCTGTCACATGAAACATGTGTATCCACTTTAAATGTAAGTTGGGGAGACTTACTGTTGTGGTAATATCATTTGTGGGACACTGCTTGTAATGATTTGAAATGTACTTAATTAGAAGCATTTAATATTGATAAACGTTTTCCTAGCATTCTGCTGATAACTTCACCTGGAATTTTTTGACGGTTAGTAGTGATAATTGTGCTTTGGGTGGTCATAGTGTAATGTTAATACATACCCCGAGCACAAACCCTACACTTCACAAACACTACTACACTACCCTAAACCATAAAACCCTACTCCCAGATGAACTTCTATAGTACTTAAACACCACTGCACTTCTTTAAACCCTAAAACACTATCCCCTACAGTAGACGAACACCTCTGCACTATTCTAAACCTTAAAACACTACCCTTAGCACGGCCCCCTACCCTACACAAACACCAGTGTACTACCCTAAACGCTAAATCTACCACCAGCACGACCCCCTACTCCACACAAAGACCAATGCACCACCTTAAACACTAAATCTATCCCCAGCACAAACCGTTCAGTACACAAACACCACTACATTACCCTGAAACCTAAAACACTATCCCTAACACTTATACAAACAGCACTTAGATAGTAACTCATAGTTAGTGTTATAAAATCACTATTACAAGTATACCGTTATCCATACAGTTACTGATGCAATCACTTAGTTATATGTATACTTCTTTATATACAACAAATGTCACACACAGTGGCTTTTATTTTTGTACTTTATTGTACATGTAGCATTGAGATATATATTTGCTCATTACAACACCCATAAAGATATTAACTCACCCAAACAATTGTTATAACATGTAGTCTTAACATCATAAACCTACTGAATCAACTATTCACACATCTTTGGGCAGTCAGACACCCCCCAGTGACCCACACACACATTCACTCTCCCATACAAAGACTCAGTTAACTAATCAGTATATGTATTACCTACTGGCGGTCGCCAGTAGGTATATATAGTTAGGATTTTTTCTCTATGGGTTTTTTGAAAATTCTATGTCTAATAACTTTGGCGTTTGTGGACGGAATTGGCTGAAATTTTCAGGAAAATGGCACATTTTGTTTCTGAGCAGCCCCTGAAAATTGGGGGGGGGTTCGTCCAGGGGGGGGTCGAGAAAAAAGGGGGATCCCAAAACGTGTTTTTAACATTGAGTTTTCCATAGGGCGGTTGGCCTCACTTTTAGCCCGAACGGCTGAATGGATTTGCACGAAACTTGGCAAAATTGTAGAGACTGGTAGCCCGATGTGCCTTTTGTAGGTCTCAATATATGTGCTCCAGTGGATTTTGAGAAATTAACGTTTAAAAAAAGATATATATCTGTAACAGCGGACCGGGCAGCGCTCCAGTTCGCGTACTTTTCGCGCAACGGAGCTTTGTGAAGCGAAGCTGATTGGTTCTCCGGCGTCTGTAAACATTCCAAACAGTCCGTAGCGGCCGCCATCTTGTCTCTCGGTAGGATCG
Source organism: Lissotriton helveticus (assembly GCF_964261635.1). Taxonomy (NCBI): domain Eukaryota; kingdom Metazoa; phylum Chordata; class Amphibia; order Caudata; family Salamandridae; genus Lissotriton; species Lissotriton helveticus. Next base: position 409,103,537 of record NC_136065.1, read on the forward strand.
AGAGACAAGCGGAGGCCAAACCGAAGGGGCAAATGACCATAAGGGGGCATAGTAGATCCTCCCTGACCGTTTAGGTTTGATGTGGAGGTTTTAAAAGGGCCCCGCGGGGCAAAAAAAAATAATAATAATAATAATCGAACAGCTGAATGGATTTGCACGAAACTTGGCAAAATTGTAGGGACTGGTAGCCCGATGTGCCTTTGCTAGATCTCAATATATGTGCTCCAGTGGATTTTGAGAAATTAACGTTCAAAAAAAGATATATATCTGTAACAGCGCACCGCTTCGCGTACTTTTCGCGTTACGGAGCTTTGCGAAGCGAAGCTGATTGGCTCTCCGGTGTCTGTAAACATTCCAAACAGTCCGTAGCGGCCGCCATCTTGTCTCTCGGTAGGATCGAGAGACAAGAGGAGGCCAAAGCGAAGGGGCAAATGACCATAAGGGGGCATAGTAGATCCTCGCTGACCCCCTAGGTTTGATGTGGAGGTTTTAAAAGGGCCCCGCGGGGCAAAAAAAAAAAAATAATAATAATAAAACGGCTGAATGGATTTGCACGAAACTTGGTAAAATATTAGGGACTGGTAGCCCGATGTGCCTTTGCTAGGTCTCAATATATGTGCTTCAGTGCATTTTGAGAAATTAACGTTCAAAAACAAGATATATATCTGTAACAGCGCTCCGCTTCGCGGAGATAAAATTATATCTGTATTACCTAGCTGTTGCTAACACCAGTTAGCGACGGCTAGTAGGAGATAGCGACCATCTTGGGCCCCACTTTGCATGTGAGTGATATTTATCACTAATGACATGCAAAGTGGGCATGCCAAGATGTTAGCGACTGGAAACAGTCGCTAACATCGCTATCTCCTATTATCAACTTTTGGAAATATTCGAGATAAGCGCGAATATCTCCAAAAAGTAACAGCTGCCCTGAGCAGTTCTTAGCCATGTTATCCAATGGGAGGTGGATAACATGGCTAAGAGCATTAGCTCGGTAATGCATGAATATCGCTGAGTTTTCAGCGATATTAATGCTTTGCGGTCGTTTTTTATCGTATTTGCGATAAACCTTGATAATAGCAAGGTTTATCTGCAATAATTTCTGACGGTAAAAAAATCGTTGCTAAGCATCGTTAGGGATAAATATCGCTTAACTTTGGTAATATGCCCCAACGTCTGTTAACGTTCGATTCGAAGGAAATCAGGAAGTGTTGAAAAACATTGTCTGCGCCATCTTGTCTTTTTTCAAATGCCACACTTTTGTCGTGCACGGCAGCCATTTTAGATGCCTTGACCAGACCCACTCTGTGCACGCTGTCGATCCTTAGCATGGCTCCCCACCCTCGCAAGTATCTCCCCCAGGCAGTGGTCACCCCCGCTCTCTGTCTTATGCATGGGTAATAAACCTCCCCCCATCTGCGCTGCTCTTCCCTGAGAATCACACCCTGTGCCTGCCCGACACCTCCCTTTCGCCCTATTCACTACCGCACCCTCTGACACTCCTTTTCCTCTGTGTCCGATTGTCCAGGCTGGTCCTAGGGTATCAGCTAGCCCTGCAGATGTAGTTTATGGCCACAGCTGTAAAGAATCACCCCTCTTCAAAGGAGTTATAGTAGATCAAGGCCCACACTCGATGAGATCCGTCACAGCAGAAGCGTTGCTATTATCTGAAAACCATCCTTTATTGTAATTGGAGGGGGGACCGAGCCTGAAGCGGAAGATTCCAGGGATGACTCTTTGTACATCAAAGTTTTTACAATTATGTGTCACATTAAAAATATATAGCACTCCGACAAAGTAGTAAGATTATAAAACTTTAATAATTTATAAATATATACAAGAAAACAAAAATAGTAATAACATATAAACATTTTTAGGGAAAAACAACGAAGTAGTGGTCGGCTGTGCGAATAGTCCCAACGCAGCACAACGTCCAGATTTCCGGCGTGGGGCGTCGCGGGGGGTGGGTCATCAGTAGCAAACTGTTGTGCGAATAGTTCCAAGGCAGCAGAACGCGCTGAAATCTAGATGACACGAAAGTGATGTCTAGTAAGTTGCCACCCAGCAAATAACGGCGTGGGGCGTCGCGGGGGGTGGGTCATCAGTAGCAAACTGTTGTGCGAATAGTTCCAAGGCAGCAGAACGATGGCACCAAGGTGATGTCCAGTAAGTTGCCGCACTGGTTTTGGTATCCTACAATGCTGCTCCGAATAACGGCGTGGGGCGCCCCGGGGGAGGCGGCGTGAACGGGCCTCTCCAGGTGGAGTGTCATCTGTTGTAGTGGGGCGCCCCTTTACCGTTTCAGTTGCCATTCCGTCCGTTTTTGGTCCACTGTGTCAAAAGCCGCAATTCAGCTGAGTTGCGCCCACTCTCTTTCCTTTTTGGGCCTGGTCCACTGAAATGGCCCTGGGACACCTTGGAAATCGGACGCTTGTCTGCTAGGTCTTGGACCCCATTCTCGAAAGCGTCCCCTCCGCCTTGAGAATTCATCAAAAGTTTTGGGGGCCCCGACTCCTGCAGGCTTCTGGTGGGGAGCGGCTGCCATGATTGCTCGCGGAATGACCACGACGGAGCTACGAGATGGTGGTGCTCTCATGCTGATGCCAGCTTCAGTCTGAAACATCCAGAAACAAGGTGGGGCTTTCATCGTTTGGGAAAAAAAAAAAGTTTTCATCCAATGAAAAGTGTTGTTTTTAGGTCATATGATCAAGCCTTCCATCATTAGGAAACCAAAAGTAAAATGAACCAATGAAAAGTTTTATAAACAAGTCACATGACCTGTTATGCGGCATAGGGTATAAAATGCGGAGAAAATACGTTGGCACGTGAGGCGGCGTCAGTAGCGGACCGATGTGCGAATAGGCCGAAGGCAACACAACGCGCCAAGATCCGGATGGCACCGAGGTGGTGTCCAGCAAGTTGCAGCACTGGTGTGGCCATCCTACAATGCTGAAAGTGGGCGTGGGGCGCCCCGTTGGCCTGTGAGATGGCGTCAGTAGCGGACCGATGTGTGAATGGGGCCGAAGGCAGCGCAACAATATTTTCGGAATAGAAGACACCACTAGGCGCTGAGATGCCAAGATCCGGATGGCACCGAGGTGGTGTGTAGCAAGTTGCCGCACTGGTGTGGCCATCCAACAATGCTGAAAGTCGGCGTGGGGCGCCCCGTTGGCCTGTGAGTTTGCGTCAGTAGCGGACCGATGTGCGAATAGGCCGAAGGCAGCACAACGCGCCAAGATCCGGATGGCACCGAGGTGGTGTCTAGCAAGTTGTGGCACTGGTGTGGCCATCGTACAATGGTAAAAGTCGGCGTGGGGCGCCCTGTTGGCCTGTGAGATGGTGTCAGTAGCGGACTGATGTGCGAATGGGGCCAAAGGCAGCGCAACAATATTTTCTGACTGACACCACAAGGCGCTGAGATGCCAAGATCCGGATGGCACCGAGGTGATGTCTAAGTTGCGGACTGATGTGCGAATGGGGCCAAAGGCAGCGTAACAATATTTTCTGTATGGAAGATACCACTAGGCGTTGAGATGCCAAGATTCGGATGGCACCGAGGTGATGTCTAGCAAGTTGCTGTACTGGTGTGGTCATCCTACAATGCTGAAACTCGGCGTGGGTCGCCCCATTAGCCTGTGAGATGGCGTCAGTAGGGGACCGATGTGCGAATGGGGCCAAAGGCAGCGCAACAATATTTTCTGACTGACACCACAAGGCGCTGAGATGCCAAGATCCTGGATGGCACCGAGGTGATGTCTAAGTTGCGGACTGATGTGCGAATGGGGCCAAAGGCAGCGTAACAATATTTTCTGTATGGAAGATACCACTAGGCGTTGAGATGCCAAGATTCGGATGGCACCGAGGTGATGTCTAGCAAGTTGCTGTACTGGTGTGGTCATCCTACAATGCTGAAACTCGGCGTGGGTCGCCCCATTAGCCTGTGAGATGGCGTCAGTAGCGGACCGATGTGCGAATAGGCCGAAGGCAGCACAACGCGCCAAGATCCGGATGTCACCGTGGTGGTTTCATAGTTGAGAGGCACTTCATCTGCAGTGGGGCACCGAGATCCGGATGGCACCGAGGTGATGTCTAGCAAGTTGCTGTACTGGTGTGGTCATCCTACAATGCTGAAAGTCGGCGTGGGGCGCCCCATTAGCCTGTGAGATGGCGTCAGTAGCGGACTGATGTGTGAATGGGGCCAAGGCAGCACAACGCGCCAAGATCCGGATGTCACCGTGGTGGTTTCATAGTTGAGAGGCACTTCATCTGCAGTGGGGCACCGAGATCCGGATGGCACCGAGGTGATGTCTAGCAAGTTGCTGTACTGGTGTGGTCATCCTACAATGCTGAAAGTCGGCGTGGGGCGCCCCATTAGCCTGTGAGATGGCGTCAGTAGCGGACTGATGTGCGAATGGGGCCAAAGGCAGCGCAACAATATTTTCTGAAGAGAAGACACCAAAAGGCGCTGACATTCCAAGATCCGGATGGCACCGAGGTGGTGTCTAGCAAGCTATGCAGTTGAGTTGTGTGCGCACTTGCGGCGAATAGGTCGAAGGCAGCATAACAATGTTTTCTGAATAGAAGACACCACAAGGCGTTGAGATTCGGTTACCACCGAGGTGATGTCTAGCAAGTTGCCGCACTGGTGTGGCCATCCTACAATACTGCTCCGAATAACGGCGTGGGGTGCCCGAAGGGGGGGGGGGGAGTCGGCGTGAATGGGCCTTCCTAGGTGGAGGCTCGTCTGCTGTAGTGGGGCGCCCCTTTACCGTTTCAGTTGCCATTCAGCTGAGTTTCGGCTGCTCTTGATGCTACAGCGACAGGCGGCTGCAAGAGGACTCTCAAAATGGCGGCCTGTTCTTTGGATTTGGGCCTGGTCCACTAAAATGGCCCTGGGACACCTTAGAACTCGGACGCTCGATTTTTTTTTCCTTTCCTGTACATGCAAAAAAAGGTAAATGCCCGGTACGTTACACGCTTCATCTGCCACGATGAACTCTCCAGAGGAACCGAAAAAAAATATAGTTGTGGTAACTATACCATGCATCGTCATATGGAGAGGTGGCACCAATTAATTATAGTGCTGCATAAAAGAGAGATTTGGAGGAGAACCCCTGACCTGCTAGTACATTCATCAAAGAAGTGGCACTGAGAGCTTCAGAGGCAAGGGAAACGGTCCCAAATATTTAGAAGAACTTTGGAAAGATTAAAATGACATGTTTAGATTGTGGCAAATTAATTTCATGTGGACAGATGAGTGTTACTCTAATAAATAAAGCATATGAACATCATCATAGTCGATGGTTGGTAGAGACATTTTGACTATATCCTGGACCTGCCCGTCCTCGCCCAAAATGGCGCCGGAATAAATGGGACTCGTAACTCCTTGTTGTGTACTGGTTGCAGAACCTTGAAATCACGAGATACGTATGCAGTTTTGAAGCACATGGCGGGCGGGGACGAGAATTGATTGAATATTTCGACATCCCTATTGATATTAAGTTCTGATGTGTTATTGATTACTGTACTGTTGAAAGTTCGAATTAACGTCACCCATGGTACTTGCCCGCAAATGTATATCTAGATAATTTTATTGTAACTGGCCCTGTCGTATTTTAATTATAAAATGTACGTCCACCGATTCCGTAACTGTTAGACACCTTAGTTCTTGCAACCTAATGGCCCGCCCGTTACGTTCCTCTACAGTGTAAATGTCTATTCATCATATACGATTACAGTTTGCTCCGTGGCAGGCCCACGTGGTTATAGGCTCGTATTTGTATAATGAAATTTTCACAATAAAGGTTTTTAAAAGAAAACATGGTAGTAGTATATACATTGGTAAAGTTTTTAATAATAGTCACTGTTTTAGAATCATTAAAAGGCAAGTGAAATAAAGCAGACCAATTACATGAAGGGTAAAAGGTATAATACGAAGGAACGCAGTAAAGATAAATGGTCAAGGGCTGTTGTGTTTTCTATTCCTGCAACATAAAGTGATCGATAAGAATCTCATATACAGGCGTATCGGCGACTAAGACAGCAGGTCGACCCTCTTTTGCTCAACGGCTCCGTCATGGGACGAAGAAACGCTCTTTTTCTCGAAAAAAGAATATATTTTACTTGCAGGACAGTTGTAAAATTTCCGGGAAAGTACATTAGTCTGGAACATTATAACATATATTTAAGAAAAAATAATGTTCGGAAGTAATGAAAAGCGTAATTTTTAGGTCATATGACCAAGCCTTTCATCATTACAATAAGAAAAGTAAAATGAACCAATGAAAAGTTTTATTAACAAGTCACATGACTTGTTATGCTTACGTTACGCGCTGCGCGCCCCGGATGACTTCCGGATGCGCTAACGCGGCGCGTCATATGACGCATTACGCGACAACGCAGGTCCAGAATATAGTCAAAATGTCTCCACCAACCAGCGGTCGGAACACAACCCCTTTCAGCAGGCTAAATAGTTCTGTTAAATGACAACAGAAGGGACAGGCAACAAGAACCATCAGTCAAAGAGGGGAGGGCTAGTTCTTCTCTACCGGGTTACATTGGGGCGCTACCGGAACTGATCGAATTGGTAGTCTACAGTGTTTCTGGATGTTTCAGACTGAAGCTGGGGTTAGCATGAGAGCAGCACCATTTCGTAGCTCCGTCGTGGCCATTCCGCAACCAATCATGGCAGCCGCTCTTTATCGTTATTTTGGGCGGGGTGGGTGGCGGAGCCGAGCTGTTTTGCAGCCATCATTGTGTGGAGTTCAGTTCATCTCACTAGTTTTGTATTTGTCATGAGGGGTTGTTCCTAATGTTTCTATTTTAGCGAGGTCAAAAAGAGATCCCATTAGTGGCCTACTGATTTTGCTCGATTCCTTTTCTTTTTTTTTACACGATTTTTCGTTATCTGCAAAGACTAAACAGAGTATTGCGACTCTGTGTTTGTTTGTAAATAGAGAATGAACCAAAGAGAACTAATTCTAAAACAGTAAATACTTGGATAACAATCAATCAAATGGAGAGAGAAGCAGGCACGACGGATTACAACGGGGGCAAAGGCCTGCGTTAACTACCTTTCACTATCTGCAAAGAGAGAGTACTCCTAATAGAAATGAGGGGGGGGGCACCATTCAAAGCAGATCAGTGTGCATAAACACGAAAATGTTTTCACTTACCACGTACTTGACATTCGACAGCTTATGATATTTGCTATTAAAAAACCATTGAAATTCACTGAAAAAACCATAGGTTATAGACCATATATAGTTAGGAATTAGCATTTACAAAACCTTGAAAATTCACTGAAAAAACCATAGGTTATAGACCATATATAGTTAGGAATTAGCATTTAAAAAACCTTATTTTACTCACACAAAACCATTGAAATTCCATATATAGTTAGTTGCACTAACTATATATCGCGCACCCGCAATCCACTGCTGATCATGTCACATATTACATCATTCATGACATGGTCAGTGACATCACTGATGACATCACTGATGACATCTCAAATGACATCACTGATGACATCACTGATGACATCTCAAATGACATCACTGATGACATCACTGATGACATCTCAAATGACATCACTGATGACATCACTGATGACATCTCATTTGACATTACTGATCACATCACTGATGACATCATTCATGTGATAATACGATGAACCTCTTCAGACTCTAATATAACCTTAGATACACTCAGTGTAGACACTCATAGACTGTCACTCATCCATGGAGTTACTCAGACACTTAGTCAGTCATGCAAAGAATCAATCACACCTCCATTTCCTCAACTATACAGTTATACACACCTTACTCATTCAAACATATACTAACACATATTTACTCTCTTATACAATCCCGGATACAAGTTCACAATGATCCATACAGCCACTCACACATTCACTGGCTCTTATGCACAGTTATTTATATATGTCAACTCTCACATGTACTGTGTTTTACATATGTACTTACTTTGACATGTAGCACTGAGATATCCATTCACTCACCAATACACTCATGCACACAGTCAACCGCCCATACAGCTGTTTCCACGTGCACTTTTGAACCCATACATCTAGTGAATCAACTGCTCACACATCTATGCACAGAGTCATACACCTCCCAGCCACCCACACACACACTCAGTCTCCCATACAAATACTTGGGCAACCAATCAATAACCCATATAGTTACTCATATAGCTACTGATCAACACATGCAGCAGTTTACAGAACAACAGACATAATGATGCACAAATTAAGACAGTTTAGTCACTAACCCATGCACTCAGTGAGACACATTTAATCACTCACTCATACAGTCAGTCATGCACCTACTAAATCCTTCATCCAGACACTTATACATCCACTCATTCTTCAATATGTAAGACATATTTTAACTTTACAGAAACATACAGTCTCTGGATGTTGTCATCAGTGATGTCATCAGTGATGTCATTTGAGATGTCATCAGTGATGTCATCAGTGATGTCACTGACCATGTCATGAATGATGTAATATGTGACATGATCAGCAGTGGATTGCGGGTGCGCGATATATAGTTAGTGCAACTAACTATATATGGAATTTCAATGGTTTTGTGTGAGTAAAATAAGGTTTTTTAAATGCTAATTCCTAACTATATATGGTCTATAACCTATGGTTTTTTCAGTGAATATATATATATATATATATTACATTTAAAAAAAAAATATGTATTAAAAATGTGTAATGTAATCTTAAAAATAAGATATCTAAAAATGAATATATTTAAAATAAATTTGTAAATCAGTATCAAAGAAATAAATAAAACAATTAATAGATTTAAAAATTGTTATTGAATAAATCCTTCAAAATCACTGAAAAAAACCTTGGGTTTCAGGCAGGTTATACTTTGGAATTATCATTTAAAAAAACCTTAAAAATTCACTGAAAAAAACCATAGGTTTCAAGCAGGTTATAGTTAGGTATTATCATTTAAAAAACCATTGAAATTCACTGAAAAAAAACAAAGGTTTCATGCAGGTTATAGTTAGGAATTCTCATTTAAAAAACCTTAGAAATTCACTGAAAAATACCATAGGTTTTAGGGGTGTTATAGTTAGCTGGACATTTCACTCATACATAACCATTGAATTTCCTCCATTATAGTTAGTTGTACTAACTGTAACTCTCGCGCCCGCAATCCACTGGTGATGATGTCACATATAACATCATTCATGATATAGTCAGTGACATCACTGAGGACATCACTGATGACATCTCAACTGGGGACCAACACCCCCCAGGGCCAGCTCCTGCAGTGTCCCGGGGTGCCCACCCCCGGGACACTGCTGTTTGCAATGGCAGGGTGGGAGCCTCGAGGCTCCCACCTTGTTATTGCAAACTGCTTTGCAAACTGCTTTTCTTCATTGAAGCGAGAGCAGGGATTACTTTTCCATATTGGGAGCAGCATGTTAGCTGCTCCCCATATGGAAAAGCAATGCCGGCTCCCGCAGGAGGCTGGGAGTGGGCTAGACCATGGGGGGATTGGGGACCCCCCCACGGTCCCCAACGAAGAGGGCCATTTCCGGGGGATGGGGTCCCCGGGGCAACAAGTGGCCCGGGAGGGGGGCCACGCGGCCCCCTTCCCCCATAATTTATTTTTTTAATAATAAAAGAATGGCCGGCCCTGGGGGATGGGGTCCCTGGAGCCCTAAGTGGCCTGAGAAGGGGGCTATGCAGCCCCCCTCCATAAAAATATCAAAAAAATGTGGCCATGCCCCAGGGCCCAAAATTGCCCAGGGGAGGGGGGCCATGTGGCCCCCTTCCTGTAAATAATTTTTTTCAAAATTTAATTTTGGGGTGAGGCCCTGGGGAATGGGGTCCTCAGGGCACCAAAAAAGAAAAAAGAAGGGGGCCTACACAGCCCCACTTCACAAAATAAAAAAAAAATTAAGAAAACGGGATTGGGCCGGGGCCACGCCCCCTTATTGCACCACTCTGCAAACTCTCCCCCTGACTCGTTTGCAGAGGTGGAACAAATTCCCCTTGAATACTGAAGGTCCCTGGGGGCCTACTAGCCCACCAGGTACGTCCAGTGGTAAACAACCTTTACAACGCAACTTTTACAACGCACTACCATTACAACGAAACTTTTACAACGCAAAAACTTTTTCAACGCATACCATTACAACGCATGTTTTTACAACGCAAGTACTTTTACAACGCATGCCATTACAACGTAAGTATTGGTAAGTATATAATTATATTTAATATTTTATATGTTTTTTTTTTTTTTACGTTTTCAGTTTTTGGGTAAAGGGGTATTTTTAGGGTTTAGGGTCAGTTTTCAGTTTATGGGTAAAGGGGTATTTTTAGAGTTCAGGGTCAGTTTTCAGTTTTTGGGTAAAGGGGTATTTTTAGCGTTTAGGGTCAGTTTTCAGTTATTGGGTAAAGGGGTATTTTTAGGGTTCAGGGTCAGTTTTCAGTTTTTGGGTAAAGGGGTATTTTTAGGGTTCAGGGTCAGTTTTCAGTTTTTGGGTAAAGGGGTATTTTTAGGGTTCAGGGTCAGTTTTCAGTTTTTGGGTACAGGGGTATTTTTAGGGTTCAGGGTCAGTTTTCAGTTTTTGGGTAAAGGGATATTTTTAGGGTTCAGTGTCAGTTTTCAGTTTTTGGGTACAGGGGTATTTTTAGGGTTCAGGGACAGTTTTCAGTTTTTGGGTACAGGGGTATTTTTAGGGTTCAGGGTCAGTTTTCAGTTTTTGGGTACAGGGGTATTTTTAGGGTTCAGGGTCAGTTTTCAGTTTTTGGGTACAGGGGTATTTTTAGGGTTCAGGGACAGTTTTCAGTTTTTGGGTACAGGGGTATTTTTAGGGTTCAGGGTCAGTTTTCAGTTTTTGGGTACAGGGGTATTTTTAGGGTTCAGGGACAGTTTTGGGTTTATGGGGTACAGGGGTATTTTTAGGGTTCAGGGACAGTTTTGGGTTTTTGGGGTACAGGGGTATTTTTAGGTTTCTGGGTTAATTTGGGTTTTTGAGGTATAGGGGTACAGGATAAAAAAAATTAAATTAAATAAATTAAATTAAATTAAATTATATTAATTACAATTAATTTAAAAAAAAAATATTATATACTTACCAATACTTACGTTGTAATGGCATGCGTTGTAAAAGTACTTGCGTTGTAAAAACATGCGTTGTAATGGTATGCGTTGTAAAAGTTTTTGCGTTGTAAAAAATGCGTTGTAACGGTATGCGTTGTAAAAGTATGCGTTGTAACGTCATACATCCACGTCCAGTATACGCCAGGGAGCTAGCTGCGTTACAGAGAGGTGTTCGCCACGCCCCTTTTTACACCTCTCTGTAATGCAGCTCTGTGGCGCTTACTGGAGGTAGCTGGTGGGCTACTTGCACCCCAGGGACTCTCAGTATTCAAGGGGATTTAATCCCCCAACTTAAAACGCAACACGGGGCGCGTTTGCACAGTGGTGAAGGGAGGGGGCGGGGCATAAGTTCACATGTGTGCAAACACGCCCTGTGGCGCGGTTTAAGTTAGGGAATTAATTCCTTGTCAATACTGAGGGTCCCTGGGGGCCAAGTAGCCCACCAGCTACCTCCAGTAAGCACCACGGAGCTGCGTTGCAGAGTGTAGTAAAAAGGGGCGTGGCCTCTAAACACCACTCTGCAAAGCAGCCTCCTGGCGCATACTGGAGATACCTGGTGGACTAGTTGGCCCTGAGGGGACCTCAGGATTCAAGGGCACTTAATCACGCAACTTAAAACGCGCCACAGGGCGTGATTGCACACATGTCACCTTAGGCCCCACCCCCTTCCTTCACCATTGTACAAATTTTCCTCTAAAATCAGCTGAGCTACGAATTCCAATTTACTCACCTGTTATCAGTAGAGAACCCAGTGAGGCATCTTTTAGCCCAGCACTGACCCTGAAAAGTAATTCCAAGCGTACTTACCAGTAACTTGTATTTCCTTCCATGGGAATCCATTGTCTGGTTTTCACCAGAAAAGTTTCTATTTTCACAAACTAAAAATATTCCTAAAAAATTGCCTGTATGAATTAAACGCATTCTTTTAACTGTTTACAGGAGATGCACCAGTGCTGGATCCAGGATGCACCACTGAGTAACAAAAAGTGACGATAGCACTACTTACCTGCTAAAGCAATAGGATAACATTGGTGATTCTATGTGAAAACATTTCCAAGTGTCAACTTTTAAAATACAATAATACTCCTTAAAAATCACTACTGTAACTAAAACGCTTTTACTCCACCGTTTACAGGAGATGTCCAAGGACTGAGTCTAGGATCCAGTCCTGTGGTTAAAAAAGTAATCCATAAAGTAACTAATTGCATTTAACTAGAAATTCACATTGAGGTCAATGTTGCATTGTGTTTGAAATTGTGTTGCCCATTGCAACAACTGTAACTACTGTACTTAAAAGTCTATTGCCTATTTGCAAAGTATTTAAACTAAAATATTTCATTCTGAGAAAGTATATATTGTAATGTAATGTATAATGTAATTATAATGTAATTAAAAAAAATAAAATATCTAAAAATAATTAGTTTAAAAATGTAGTAAATCAGTAAAAAAAAATATAACAATTAAAACATTTAAAAATTGTCATTTACAAAACCTTTAAAATTCACTGAAAAAACCATAGGTTTCAGGCCTGATATAATTAGGAATTAGCATTTAAAAAACCTTTGAAATTCACTGAAAAGACCATAGGTTTCAGACCTGATATAGTTAGGAATTAGCATTTAAAAAACCCTAGAAATTCACTGAAAAAACTATAGGTGTTACGGGTGTACAAAACCATTGAAATTCCTCCGATATAGTTAGTTGTACTCACTATATCTCGCGCGCCCGTAATCCACTGCTGATGATGTCACATATTACATCATTCATGACATGGTCAGTGACATCACTGATGACATCTCAAATGACATCACTGATGACATCACTGATGACATCATCCATGCGACAATCAGATACACCTCATCATACACTAGTATAACCTTTCATCACTCACTGTAAAATACAGAGTGCCACATTTGAATCCATTGACACACCAATATAAGTTTCTAAAAACCCACTCAGTGATTCCTAGATCTATACACACATCTAATCACTTACGTATAGATTCACTCATACATGCAGTCAATGATCAATAGAACACTATCAAATATACTTATACACCTATATCGACATTACACTTGTGCAAACAATGGATCACACTTACATTTACTTAGCTATACACTTATACAAACACCACTTTATCTATTCATATAGATAGAAACTAATACTTTGGGGTCCATTGCGATGTCGGGCGGATCGCCACCGCCATGGTGGCGGTGGCGATCCGCCCGACATAAATGCCCGCCCGCCACCCTTTCCCCCCCCGCCACATTACAATGGCGGGGGGGACCACAACGGAGGGAAACACCGCCCGCCACATTTCCGCCCCGGTCGCCTAGCGGCCGGGGCGGAAAAGGAATAATATGGTGGCAGTGTCTAATAGACACCGCCAGACATATTATGATGTGTGGTGTTCAGTGCCTTTCCGCGGCGGCGCTGCCGCCACGGAAAGGCATGGGGTCTTCACTCTAAGGGCCCCCTGCGGGCCCCCAGAGTGAAGTACAGGTGGGGGTGCACATGGGGGGTACCTGTGGTACCCCCCTTCATTGTCATTTGCAAAGCGGCAGGCACCGCGCGGTGCCTGCCGCTTTGCAAATGACAATGTGAAAGTGCATTTTCAGCGTTGTGGCGGGCGATGCAGAGAGCACCGCCCGCCACAATGCTGAAAATACAGGATGTGCCCGCCACTGTGGCGGGCACATCCTAATGGCACCCCCGGGACCCCCGCTCTTATGGCCGGCGGTCCCGATTTACGATTTGTTGGACATGTACCATTGAGAGATATATTTGCTCATCACCACACCCATAAAGATATTCACTCACCCAAACAACTGTTATAACATGTAGTTTTAACTTCATATACCTACTGAATCAACTATTCACACATCTTAGGGCAGTCATACACCCACCACTGAACCACACACACATTCACTCTCCCATACAAATACTCAGTTAGCTAATCAATACCTAATATAGACTTTCAAATAGCTAGTAACCAACTGGAGAAGCAGTTTACACAACAACTGACAAAGTGATACAGATGTTCACACAGTTTAGTCACTATCCAATATATTTAGTGAGACACTTTAAATGATTCAAGTAAACAGTCAATCAGACTGCTACTAAATCCTCCATCCAGATATTTATAGTTATATATCCACTTATCTTCAATGCAAATTGCTATATATATAATACATATTTAAATAACGAACCGAACCACATTCACTGGATGATGTCATCAGTGATGTAATTTGAGATGTCATCAGTGATGTCACTGACCATGTCATGAATGATGTAATATGTGACATCAGCAGCAGTGGATTGCGGGCGCGCGAGATATAGTGAGTACAACTAACTATATCGGAGGAATTTCAATGGTTTTGTACGAGTGAAATGTCCAGCTAACTATAACACCCCTAAAACCTATGTTTTTTTCATTGAATTTTTAAGGTTTTTTATATATATACACACTAGCCAAACATAGGGTGGAGCCGAAATAATGCTACTCCAGGATGATCAGCCCAACCAGGCACAGATTAGAAAAGATAATATTCAGCTTTCGGCAAAACTCACATTATTAATGGTTAACTACGACGTGAAACTCACAGCTTGATTATGGATATATGTAATGTGCAGACTAATGCAAGTTAAGCAAAGCAAAACATTGTGACACAGCTTCACCACGCCTATCGTTAACAGTTCTACAAAATGTACAGCAAGTGGGCTTTTAGTCAGTCCTGAGAAATATTACTTTTTGGCCTAGTGATATACATTTGGCTTATTATTCTACCTCCTATGGACTGTATGCAATGCGACTAGTTTACATCTCAAATGTATGCTGAATCATCACACATTAGTCTTTGTCTCGTAGGTGCAGTATATAATGCAGTTGGTATTGATTTTTTTTATTTTTTGCAGCTCCCCCTTTTTTTTAAATATTTTCTTTAGTCAAGACTCAAAGTGTAAGCCATCCCTATTAGCCTTTCCAGTGGCTGTTTGTGAGTCACACCATGCTTTGTGGCACATATCAATGTTGTCCTTGTCGTCACGGGAGAGGTTGGCGACAAATCCCAGACCGCTGCAGGATGCTGACTTTTACTCTCAAAGAGACCAGCTGCGCGTGGACGTTACTCTACTTAGAAGCTGACGCGCTGTGGAGGCAGAATAAATATCAGGTAGGTCGCATGAGAACATCAGCAAAGTAGAGATCAGATCAGAGGGGAAAAGGACAACGTTTTCAACCGAAAACACATCATGCGTGACAATTTTCGAGAGGCCCCACTGCTTTCCTTGCCCAAAAGAGCACAACATCACAGCTTCTTTTCCCGATGGCAAGCACACTAGAATGGGAAGAGCTGGATTTAAGGCAGGTGAAATCAATTTGTCGCTCAACATGTGGTATTTGCTTAGAGGGGACATGCTATGACTATCAAAGGCGCATTTTATAAGGCATGCAGAAAGACTGTTTCGAAATTGAAAGCAAACATTACCGACAGCACGAAAATGTATGGTCTGGGGATTTGTACATTTAGGCCAGTGAGTGCCACTGGTTTGGGATTAGCTGTGCTTCACACTGACAGTCCTGCTGCAGAAAGAGAGGTCCACTTGCTCTGTGATTAAAGGGACTGTTTTATAGAATCGAATGGGTCACAGCATAGTAAAATATGTACTGAAAGTGCCATTTTACGATTCAGTCTTTGCCACAGTTTTGGGGTGACTGGTGTCTTAAACAGCTGAAGAGCTAGAGCACTTCTATTTAACCACCTTAACCGTTGCTTGCCACTGGAACTTTAAAGGAATGTGCTGCTTTGGCTGAACACATAGAAGTATTTTTTGAATATCTAAGGCAAAAAACAGAACATAATTTTATAAACATACATACACGAACACAATTGAAATATAACAGGGCACAACACAACAAAACTGTCAAATCATGACGCACAGTGCAACACAGCATCACATTACATAATGCAGTACAAAAACACAGCAGCACAAACATCATAACACATCACCAGCACAACAAACTACCACTCAACAAATATGCACAAACATTTTAACACACAATATCACCTCCAGAAACCTTGGGGCAGATTTACAAGAAACTGGCGTAGTGCAGTCTCACACCAAAATTGGTAATGCTGCGCTTCGACAGTTTCAAATTGTAGGAATGCGCCGTATTCACAAGAATGCAACGCAACCCTGCTTTACCCCTAGCGCAGGCGCTAAAAAAGCTGCCCAGCACCAGCTCAGACACCCTAGCACCATTTTGCTAGGGTGCCTGAGCTGCAGGGGGTATTGTTTATATGCAAGAAGCGCCACCTTCCTGCACATAAACAATCTTTACAGGCGATTTGATCTATCTATGTGTGCTGCAGAATGCAGCACACGTGCAAAGAGGAAAATACGAGGAGAAATAAATAATTTCTCCTTGTATCACCTGCTCAAGACCAGGTATTCCGAGGTGGTATTTTTGGATTTGCGCGATATCTTGTAAATATGGGGCAGTATCAAAAAGCAATGGGTGTTGCAGTGGAACGCCAACTGCAACACCTATTGTATGCTCCTTTCACGCTAAATGCTGCGTGAATAGGGACATTATTTATAAGCCACGTTAAGTGGCTTAAGGCCACCTTCTAGATAAGGCAAAGGAAATAACGCCACCAGAACTATGGAAAAAGTTACGTTCTGGTGGTGTTAACTCCTTGTAAATACACCTCCTTGTATCATAATATGGCGGTAAAAGGTGTTTGCACAAAACACAGCCTTCATTTACCACTAAGGACATGAAGTAGTGCCACACAAGATTTGTTTATGATTCGGCCCTCCGTCATGCTCCTCTCAAATAGCTCTAGCACGGAAGCTGGTTATATAATAAAACATTGTTCTTATTAACTGTATAATAAAACATTGTTCTTATTAACTGTATAATAAAACATTGTTCTTATTAACTGTGGCCGAGACACAGAGCAGCTGTTTTGGTTTCGTCTAGCTAAAATGAGGTGTCTCCTAACGAGCACAGAAAAAAAGAAAACAGTGGTATCCCGTTGGTGTTCTTCATGTACGACCTGAGAACTAACTGTACAGAGTCCAGGGTGTCAGTGCCTATTGCAAATATATGTATAGCACATTCGAGCATTAGTAGAAAAGCGTGGCACAGGGTACGACGAGAAAGGGATGTCAACCTAAGGAGTTGATTCTCAAATGAAGAATACATGTGAGCCAATCTACACAGACAAACTGTTTCATCAACAAACTGAAAACAGAAGCTACACACTGAACAGTTGCTGCAGCACTTGGAGCAATCCACAATGATGACCTGTAAGCTTCAATATCATTACTAAGGAATGGTATGGCTCCAAGGGACTTCTCGAGAACACTGAGCTATCGAAAGGGGTACTTAGTGACTGGTGTCTCCAGAGTTGTTTGAGAAACAGCTATGACCATAATTTGGTTTAAACTTTCAAGTGCCTGAATTTCAAAAATGGACAAACCCAATTTCAACACAGATATGCAAACATTGTCCTCAGAGATCGGGCATTTCATCTTCTTTATAAAACTTACCAAATAAATAAATACACGAATAAACAAATAAATAAATAATAAATATAAGCAGTATCTATGGACGTTTATGCTAGCAGGTGAAATTTGCAAAAGGGGATATTCCACAGTTGTTGTTTGCGGTCAAGAATGAGAACATAGGTGTACCCAAGGGAAAAAAAGTAGGCGATGACCATTGGAAATGTTGGGAAAACCCAGATTGTTGCAACTTTGTGGGCTTTTGTCAACATGGCAAAGGTATTCACACCCAATTGCACACATAACTTCAGTCCAAAAATATATTTTCGCACAGTGGCAGGACAGCTACTATTGTGATATGCCTGAGGATTGATCATTGAGCATTACAAACTTTGCAAATAAAACCAGTGAATAGTTGTTGGAAATGCCAATTTTGAACAAAAAGATAAACAAGTAAGGCTTGGGTCCTTAACTGCCTGGACTTGACCACTATACTAATTGCAAACAAAACGAAGTGTCCAGGAAGACTATGGACCATGAGTTCAATGGGCACCTTAGACCAACAATTCGAAGGTGCCTCAGCTTTATTCAGCTCAATTTCTAATATTTTATATACAAAATAATCAAACTCAGTTGTGCATGTCTTAGAATGAAAAGCACTTAGTTGGAATAGCGACATACAAAGCTCATTTTAACACATACTCAAAATCAATATATACAACACCGCAAAATTATATACAAATGACAGAAAAATATACAAGTGAAAAATTCATACAGCACAAAATACCATATATGAGCAGAAAGCTATTGACCAGTCCTAATTTCAGAACTAAACACTAGGCGGACATTGTGTCTATACAGGGCTGCTCTAACTTGTCCTGCCTGTGAGTGAGTATTGGGGTTACACACATTTGTCTGGGTGTTGTCTAGATAGGGGAAGAATTAAGCTAGATCCCTGATGGCACACCCCTGTTGAAGATACCCCGAACTCAAGAAGCCAATGCGTTTCAAACCCTTAATGGTTGTAGGGTGCTCCTCAGGACTCGGACATGGCCGTGGGCCTTGATAAGGCATTGGAATCCCCAGCTAGTTGAACATGGCAATGTTCCATTGATTCGAAAGGGCTTTTCGCACTCTAATTCAGTCAAACTCTCTGTATGTTGTTATAATGAGACCCCTCAGAAGCTTGGATTTTTTTTGGCTGTGTGTTTCTGCTTAACAGCCTCGCTGGGCTTTGTGAGCGCCGTTCGGTTACACATCCCTGTGAATTATTTGCATGGACGAAATAGCGTGTGGACATCCATCGCGCTTCATTCCTGGAGTTTTTTTGCAATAAATTTTGGACAAAAGGCTGGAGTATGTGTGTGAACTGGGTTCTCCACCAGTCTGGGAAAGCTCGTATCCCTGACACACTGAATTTTGAATTGCCTGTGTAAGAAAACTCCATTCTGGGCCTTTAGACTTGATATATCACCTCATTCCATTGGATCACTGCTTTTCCTGCAAACCGGAATCTACTCTCAATGTACCAAGCCTTGCTGGTGATGCTGTGTCACTATTTTCTGCTTTGGTTAACATATATTATTACACATTAAATGCTTATATCTAAAGTGTAATTTTAATGTAAGTTTGACCATAGTTAGTAGTTCTCACGTTATAATTAACCATATTTAAGGGGCGAGGCTTGACAGCCAATGATGGCGGTCGCGTAAGTTGGTGGCTGTGCGCTGGCCCATCTTTTTTCCCGCTGTATACAGCATACCTCCAAGCCCAGTGCACGGAAGTGGTGTGTGCTGCCTCAGACTGGAATGCTGGAACTCGCGGAGGCCTGTTGCAGCGAGAAGGTTCCATTGTATCCGAGCCTCCTGAGGCCGAGCAAGGCCCAGGCCTGGGCCTTGGTGGTCTGATGCAGCAGGCAAATCTGAGAAAGTTCGATCGAGAGGGCTGGCCGACTTGGCCTGTGACACCTCCGGCCGAAGGAGCGAGGTGTCCAGAGCTGTGGATTGCTGCCCCTGGTGGGAATGGGCTGTGCCTAACACAGACTTACGACGACCTAAGAATGCCGCAAAGAGGGGCCGCACCGTGAGAGCTGGATGTGACCGGCGGTGCTGGGACCCTTCCAACACGGGATGGCGGCTAGGCCTTGTTTTGAGGATTAGTGCAGTGGATCTGAAGTGAGGTCCGCTGCGGAAGCTGTCGGCGGCCTCCAGATTGGGCCCTGCACTGGGAGACACTAAGATGAGAGCTGCTAGGCTCACCAGAGCGAGTGTGGAGCGGTCCTTGGTGAATGAACCTCCCCTCCAGACACAGATTGTGAGATCCGCCTCAACATTGCGCGACCTAGGTGGAATGGAGATGTCGGCCGAGGGGCGACCCGGCCTGATGGAGGGCTGATGACAGTGTAGGCTGGTCGCACTGCGGACATCAGGGAGAAGGTGAGGCGTGACCGCTATACTTCAAAGCTGGGAGTGTAGTAGGGGTTCCTGCTGGACCTGCAGAGAAATGCAAGGTGGGCATTGAGATCCAGCCTCTCGAGGCGACCCCGCTGAAAGCTGCGGAACTGCCTGTCGGGATAGACTGTGGCATGAAGGGGATCTGACTTCTGGGACACCGAAGATAGGGACAGTGGGCACTGATTTAACCCTGCCTTGTCCCAAGTGGAGTGCCTGCTGTGGGTTACAGACAACGGAGGGCAGCCAGATCCCGATGGTGGTTGCCTGATTCCTGCTGCCAATAGAGCTAAACCCACCAACCAACCAACCGTAAGGACAACATACTTACTTAGACCTCCTTGGGGTCCCCCCTTACCGCGGGAGCAATGCTACACTGCTTTGCGACTCTCACTACTTGCCGGACTGCCTACTGACCTCACCTGTGTGGGGATATTCCCCCTTCCTCTCATGAGACTGGGAGAGGAGAGGTTTGTGACTCCCCTGGGGCAATGCTAGGCTCTGGCTGATCCACTGTGACTCCTGGGTGACTGTCTCTCTCTTGGCCCCCGCATCGGTGATCAGGTGTGCCCTTCCTGCTTGTTTGTACTCAGCACTGCGCAGTGGAGCACAAGTGTCAGGGTTGAGGGGTCCTGAAACCATGGAGAGGGGGTGTAGCCCTAGCCCCCAACTGGAGGGTATTCCTGGAACTACAAAAAGTGAAGCCTAGCAACCAGACTCCAGCATATGCTACGGGATTGGCCCCACCGTGCCTAGAGAAACAGGTCTCAGAGGAACCGTAATTAGGAGAACAAAGGCACTTCAGAATTTGTAAGCCCTGACGCACTTTGGGCGGGGATAGAGCCCTTTGGCTCCTGCGGGTTGTGCAGGCCTCTCCACCCCCTTGGCATTTGGAGAATGAGCTCTCCATTGATTGGCAGCGTGAGCCTGGTGGA
The DNA here is from genome assembly GCF_964261635.1 of Lissotriton helveticus. Taxonomy (NCBI): domain Eukaryota; kingdom Metazoa; phylum Chordata; class Amphibia; order Caudata; family Salamandridae; genus Lissotriton; species Lissotriton helveticus. Next base: position 409,124,591 of record NC_136065.1, read on the forward strand.
CCAGAGTCAACTACCCAGATAGGGTGGGGCAGCTTGTGGATGGTGCCGACCGGAGGCCACAGACAAACAGTACACAGCTGTGGCTGCAGAAATGGGTAAACCCTGGGGAAAACATGCAGGGGCAACCCCAGAACAAGAAGATGACTAGCGGGAGCAGGCACCAGGCAGCCCTGAGGCCCAGCCCAAATCGGTGGTGGCCAGGCTGTTACATTATAGAGATAGAGACATTCTCCTGCAAAAAGCCCACATGTATGGCCCCTTTGTAGTAAATGATGCTAAGGTCTCAATGTTTCCGGATTACACCCTGGAGGTCTAATGGAAGAGCGCCTGGTACTTGGAGATCTTCGAGAAGAGAGTATCCAGTACTCTCTTATGTTCCCTGCCAGGCTCCGCATTGTTGTAGATGGCAAGACTCACTTCTGCGACGATCCCCAAAAGGCTTGGGACTGGATAGAGGCCTACAAAATGGAGACAACTGGATCGGGCCAAAACCCAAGCAGGTGGTAAGTAGCCGGGACCCAGAAAGTGCTCCCAGTGACCATCAGAGTGGATTAAAGCAAAGAAGCAAAACTCTTTGCAGATGGAACGAGAAAGGGGCGCAGTGCTAAGAGCGTTTGCCGAAACTGTTCAGAGGAGTGGCTCCCCATCGAGGTGGGGTCTGGTTCCATGAAGGGGACTGAAGGCTCAGAATCAGATACGTCAGGTAGAAACAGCTTGGAGATTCCAGTGGTGACGTCGAAAATGGGAGATGACATAATATAATGGGAGTCGCCCAATCCATGCTGGTAACAACCCTGGACCGGTGTGGACGTCACCTCCTTGTGTCACAAAGTGGATTATTTATTGGCTGAACTCAAAGCAGTGTTGTCTTGTGTGTCCACGAGCCCCTGAAAGGTTCACACTAAGACTGGTTTTGGCCTTCAATGTTTTACACTACAGTACACTTGAAGTTTGGGCAGATGGCCGTTGCTAGGATGCCCTGGGGCCGGGGAGTTGTAAGTTTGGGTTTGCTACGTTTGTTTTGTTATGTTCCTCATGCTTGCGGAAATGCTCCCTTTTCATCCTCCAAGGGGTTAGAAAAGGTGGGGAATTCCAATAGGAAGGGAGTCTGGACCTATTTGAGATAGCAGCTATGAACCAGGACCTGAAATTACTCACATGGAATTTTAGGGGGATGGGATCCATGTCTAAGCATCACAACATACACAGCTATCTGAAACTGTGGGGAGTGCAGATTGCGCTGTTGCAGGAGACGCATCTCACACAGGGGGAGGTGGGGAGCTGAAGAAGGAGATGGAGAGGGCAGATTTTTTCCACTACGTTTCCAGCATATGCCCGAGGGTGCTGATCTGGGTTTGTCCTGTGGCCCCTTTTGAGGCAACATGTACATTAATTGACAAAGAGGGCAGATATGTGCTGCTAGTGGGGCATCTAGGTCAGGAGATTACATTGGGCTGTTGATATGCCCCTAATCAGGGGCAGGTGTCCCATTTTTCCTCTCTCTCCGCTCACCTAGCTGATCTAAGGGTGGGGCAAGTGATCTGGGAGGAGATTTTAACTGTGTCGCAGATGTGCAACTGGATTGAAGCCACCCTCTCTCCCCGGATCGCGGGCATACAAGACCGCGGCTGGACTACAGGAGTGGATGGCACATTGGGATCTACGGGACACATGGTAGCTCCAACATGGCGGAGATTGGGAATACTCCTTTCACTCCCCCATTCACCACCTCCACACGAGATAAGATGCATTTTGGTGTTCCCCAGCAATACGCCACTCCATTAGAAGCACTGAAAATCTTGGTCAGACATGCTCATACCATAGCCCTCTGATAATGGAATACCGCCCTCATGGGCAGAGGCCCCCAATACTAACATGGAGGCTTAACCCAGTGGCACTAGAAGATATACAGTTTGCAAAACCATGGTGCACCACAATAGACACATACTTCACAGAGAATACAGGCACAGCCACTACAGCCTTGGTAGAATGTGAGGCATTCAGGGTGGTGGTGAGGGGGCACTGCATGGGACAGTCAGTTGGAGTACAGAGGGAGCTGCATAGAGAACTACTGGAACTGGAGGGAGAGATGCACACACTGGATAATATGCAGGGGTTGGGGACACAGGCACATGCACAATTACGGACCACTCGGGGAAAATATGATGAGGCTTTGGAACGGCTTAGATCCTATGACTATAGAACCTATATGGATATAGCACAGACTGAGGAAGGGAAAGCCAGGCGCTTATTGGCATGGCTCGTTAGGCCTGAATCCCAGGGCACCCAAATAACCTGAATTAAGACTGATGTAGGCTTGATGGAACACTACCCTGATAAGATTATTACAATCTTTCAGGGATACTATCAAAGACTATACACTGCCCCACGGGGTGCCTCATGGCCTGCTAGGTCTCCATGGAGTTGATGACAAAACCGCAGAGGAGCTGGGTGGCCCAGTAACTTTACAGAAGGTCAGGGGTGCTATGACGTTGATGGCGAGTGGGAAGATACTGGGTCCTGATGGCCTTCCTACCGAGTTCTATGCGAAATAGAGGGATAACTTGGCCCTCGCCTGGTGACCAGGTATAATGAGGCCCTCCAGCTGGAGTGCCTACCATCCTCCATGCGGTCTGCACTAGTGATCCTGCTCCCCAAGAGCACGGACCAGGATGCAGGAGAAAAGGACTTCAGACCCCTGTCCATGCTTAATATAGATTTTAAGTTATTAAGTAAGATACTAGCAATTCGGCTGCTCCCACATATGAGACACCTGGGTCACTCTGACCAGAATGGGTTCATCCCCTCTCGTAACACCTCGTATAACCTACGTAGATTATACTCAGTGCTCTACCATTCCAATGCTTGAGCATTGACGCCAGCTGCCTTCCTCTCAGTTGACCTGGAGAAGGCATTTGATACGGTGAATTGGGACTACCTGCTCACAGTCATGCAGTTGGGGGAGGGTTGGTTGAAGTGGGTCCAACTGTTATACACTCTCCCCACAGCAAGAGTTAAGACAGGTAGGATTATTTCTCCACAATATATGATATCACAGGGTATATTTCAGGGGTGCCCCCTGTCCCCGCTCTTGTTTGCGCTGGCGCTCTTCCACTAAGGGGGGGAGGGTCTGGCACTGACATTGAGTGGGAGAACATACATGATCTCCTTGCAAGCAGACAATTTGTTGATATATTTGAGGCATGCTATGAAGGGGTCAGGAACTGCCTTCGGACTGCTGGAAAATTTTGGGTCTCTATCGGGCAACCAGGTTAACCAGCATAAAACACACCTGTTCCTGGTGGTTGGGCACTCCCTTGGACCAGGGGAGCTCCGGGCAGACTATAACTGGACCCACAGTATGTTTAAATATTTGGGCATCCAGATTTTTCACTCACTGGAAGACATGAGAGAGGATCTTACGTTTGCTCCGCTCTAGCGTGGCTTTTTGGAACTCATTGTGACTACCATTGATGGCAAGAGTATCATTGACCAAAATGGTCATTTGCCCCCCCTACTGTACTTCTTTGATAACCTACCAGTGCTGATGTCAGCTGGGTGGTTCAGGCCACTGGATGCGCTGGTCGAGAACTCATCTGGGCAGATGGAAGATGCAGAGTATCACTGCGGACCCTACAAAGTCCCATGGGAGAAGGGGGATTTGCTGTCCCAGATTTTAAATTTTACCAGCTGGCCGCACAGCTACAATGGTAGGCCCAGTGGCTGGAGAGAGTGAATCAGGAGGGGACCTTCCTGGCGGAGCCAGAGCAACGCCCATGCCAGCTACTGGCAAAATTGCTAAACCAGGCCACAAGGGTCCCGTACACCTCAACACTGCAGTCCACAGCACTGCAGAGCTGGAAAAGATGCATGGCAAGATTGCCGGCCACCCCGAGATACTCCCCGACATTGCCACTGGTAGGACTGCCCAACGGTGAACCCCAGGCGATTCTGAAGGCAGAGCAGCTGGTGCGTTGGGCAGAGGCTGGGATAGAGGCAATGAGAGATTGCTACCTAGATAAATGTTTGATCCCTTTTGCTGAACTGGTAGTGGGATGCGGACTTCCCCCAGGTCACTTCCTACTTTAAGAGGTGGTGGTACGGGCATTCAGGAGCTTGTGGGAAACAGGAGTGAATGAACCTGACACGCACTTGGTTCTCCACTCACTAATTACATTGGGCACAGTAGGACACCAAATAAAGTGGTTCTATGAATCTCTTCTCAAGGCATCTCTATCCTCGATGCAGAGATTGAGGATAGGTGGGAAAGATCCCTGAAAAGGACGATTACTGACTGATCCTGAGTGGCGTAGAGTATTGGAGTCTTCCAAGAGGATCTCCTGCATTGCCCGTTTCAAATACCTTCAATTCAATTATGCACGCATGCCATATATGACCCCCCCCTCATCGCCTACATGCCGCCTTTGGATGAGCACCAAGAGGCTGCCCGAGGTGTAGCCAATTAGATGCAGACTTTTTTATTATGACTTGGAGCTGTGCGTTGCTGCAGGGATTCTGGGTAACAGTACTAGCTAAGATCAATGACACACTAAATCGTGCACTTGAGCACTCGGCAGAGGTATGCTTGCTTGGTCTATATCCTAGACCACCTAAGCATAAGGCTGGGAATTCATTTCTTGATTTGTCCCTGGCATTGGCAAAGAGGGGAATAGCATGGAAGTCTACCAAGGACCTCAGAATAGCACATGGATACAAGAGGTGTCTAAGTGGGCCATTGCGGAAGGTAGAACACTGGGTAGGGAGGAGATGAGGGGACTGCGCTAGCACCCAATTGCTGAAGCATGGAGAGGCCTATTGTTTAATTGGGACCATCTGGACTGCCCTAATAGTGAAACCGATGGAAGCGAGTCCCCGATTGAGTAGGTGGGGTGGACACTGAGAGGGTGTGAAGAAGAGGTACAGTAGACAACGTGACAGGGACATACCCAGCACCGAAACGGGGTTAACACCCATCCCCCGAGTAACTTCTCCCCCCCAAGTATGTATGTAGTAATATAGGGGTATACTGGTCTACCCAATATGTACAAAGGTTCAATTCGCCCTACCAAGAAGAGTAGACTACAACATGACCACCCTTGCTACAAATTAGGCCTGACGTATGAGCACCCACATGTACGGCTTGAGGATGTTCTCCTTTTTTCTTCATTATTTTGTTTTTTGTTAATTAATGAGTTATTTGGCACAATGGAGTTATGGAGTTGACAGTGCACCGCACAGCACACCCCACTAATTAGCAGGCCCCAGAGAATACTAAGGGGAAAAGGCAGGAGCAAGCACATCCCTATCATGAGAAGTAGATGGACTATAACAGATCAGAGTTCCTATGAGGCAGATGGGGGTGGGCAGTTGAATAGAAGGTAATTTTTTAACTGCATACACTTTGTGCCATTTACTTAATAAAGTAGATGCAATTTTTAACTTGTAATACACAGTAAATGTCCAAGCGGGAAGAACCTTGTAAACCATACTCAACTTGTTTTATATGTCATTCAATATTTACAATACGATACCATGCATGATTATAAAATGCCAATAAAGATGTTTAAAAACATTTTTAAAAATTGACCATATTTAAATGTGCTCACATTAGGTTGTCCATAGTTGATGTAGGCCTCAGTTAAATAATTCATACTAACATCGAAAAATGCTCTGTGTTATTACACTCTTTCTTTTATTAAGGAGGCAAGCTCTAAGCTACAGTAGTTTGAACAAATTACTTATTTGGTTGTTTTAGTTTCTATGAGAACCTTTATTGTTAGATTCACTGAAATTTGAATAATGAGTTTCTTGCACCTGTATTGGGGATGGGATAACTGTAATGTACCACCCTGTACAAGATATTTCCTGCAGGCTGTGCAGCTGTGAGCTTTCTTTGTGAGAGGCCTAGAAAGAAGGCCTAAGACACCTTATTGGGAAATGCTGGATTTTTGATTTCCCCCCCACTTCTTGAGATGTGTGGGGTGTGGAGCAGTCTGGTAAGTCATATGTTTTATTGTGCATTGCTAAAATAGTACGTTTCAAATGCTCCTATCTACTCTTTTGAGAGCAGTTGCCCCGTTCCACTTTCTTGAGACCCCATGCTTAGTTTATTCAAACTCATTGAGTTAAACTGCTGAGGAAAATCTATTCCCTTTGTCTGAGTGAACCTTCATTTGGTTTTGCCTTTCAAGGTTTTACATGCTGACACCTTCTGCTTAAACTTACCTAACCTCATTTGGGTCCTCAGCTTAGCATTAGGGAACTTCCCTTCATCGGAATTTGAATTGTATTATTTGCTTATGGCCATCTTCAAATTACCTGTATGTGTGTTTTCTATGTTGACTCACATTGGATTGTACCAACCACCTTCTTGAATGTAGCTTGTACTTGAATTTGCACCAAAGATTTGCATGGTGAAAACCCCACCCGGGGATGCTTCAATCTGGTAGGAGAGGATGGTTCTCATTGAGTCTTAGAGAGTTAGAAAATGCTCAGGGTCAGTTAGAATATTTACCTGGTCCCCGAGGTTCCACGGTCCAGTTTGGAGAGCTGGCGGAGTTCCAGAGTTCCTGAAGTGGTTGCAGTGCTCTAAGAGTGCGAGTATAGTAGTGCTATCTGTCTTTGATTGTGTTTTGTTGAACGTTGCATTGTTTATGAGTTTGGGAGTTACAGTGTTTCACCATGTGATGTCCAGTTAGGCCAGAAGAGCTCTGTGTTGAAGTTGTTATTTGAAATAGTGTTTCGTGCTTATTGCTTGTGCTTATGCTTATAAAGAGAAACATGATTGCTGCAAAGAGTTGAAACTTAGTTATCAGATTCATCAAAATCTAAGATCCTAGGATAGATATTAAGTTGCATCATGTTGTAACTTGACTTTTAAAGTTTCTGGTGCTAAATCGTAAAACGCACGAAAAAAGGAACTTCTGTTTTGAGGGTTTACGAACGGATAATGGTGTTTGTTTATTCTTTCTTATGGAGAGGAGCAGACTGCACCAATTTCCCATTAGTTGAGAGTTTACATGCATGTGTGATAGCACCAGGAGGGCATTATTCCCTGTTTCCCTAGAGGGATTGTGGACTGTGAACATTTATGCTAGTGAGACAGACAAGTTATCATTTGTTTGTGGTTTTTAATAATTTGTTATTGTAAAGCTGATCACTTTTGAGTGTAATGAGGTGCAATGTACTGTGTATTATGTCATAAGGTGTTGTGCTGATATTGGTTGGTTGGTATGTGTGCCGTGATGATATTAGATGATCGATAGTGTTGTGCATGTTTGGATGTTATAATAATAATACTGGATTTTGTAATGCGCAGCAGCTACCTCGCGAGGAGGTGTCCCGGCGCTAATAGAACACAGATGACCTGGGGATAATGATGGAAAAACTAACGGGGTTGGATAAAGAGCCAAGTTTTCAGCAGTGTCTTAAAACAGGGTTCAGAAGGAGCCTGTTGAATTTCTTGTGGCAGGGCATTCCACAGGGCGGAAACGTTAGCCGAGAAAGTCCGACCGCCTAATCGAGCCTTTTTCGTGCGTGGGACTGTCAATTGAACACGACAATTGGACCGCAATGCACGGGTTTGGGAGTATCTGGGGAGGCGGTTTTTCAAGTATTCTGGACAGGAGCCATGCAGAGATCTAAATGCCAACGTCAGTGCTTTAAACTTTATCCTGCTGGCAACTGGCAGCCAGTGCAAAGATCGAAGATGCGGAGAGATTGACTGCTTGAGTGGAATTCGCAGTAGCAGTCTCGCAGCTGCATTTTGAACTACCTGAAGCTTTTGTGTCAGGTATTTTGGTAGGCCTAGGTAGAGTCCGTTGGCATAATCCAGCCTTGAGGTAACAGTAGCGTGGATAACCGTTTTTCGGCAGCTCTCTGGTAGGAGTTTGAGGATTTTTCGGAGATTTCTCAGTTTACTCATGCAACAGCCGGCAACTTGTTGGATATGGGAGGTAAAGGACATGCTATCATCCCATCTCACTCCAAGATTTTATGCCGTGTGACTAGGTGAGGGGGCAGGGCCAATCTCCATCGGCCACCAAAATTCTGACGCGGGAGGGGAACCCTTGCCAAAAAAGATAACTTCAGTCATATTGGCATTGAGTTTTAATTTATTTGCATTCATCCAATGAGCTACATCTTGGAGACAGCCTTTGAAGTTTGAAAAGGACTCTTGCGTGATCTCGGAATACGGAAATACCAACTGGGTGTCGTCGGCATACGAAATTGCCTTGACACCCCAGTTGGCAATTAGCGTAAAGAGAGGAGCAAGGTAGACGTTGAACAGAAGGGGGCTTAGGGCCGACCCCTGCGGAACTCCACAGCCAAGGGTCTTGGCTGCCGAGGAGATCGTCCCAAGTGCCACCTTCTGAGTTCTCTGGGATAGATAAGAGTGTATCCAACCCAGCGCCTTATCCTGAATCCCTATCTCGGCCAGCCGGCTGAGTAGTCTGGCGTGGTCCACCGTATCGAAGGCGGCCGACAGATCCAGGAGTACCAGCATTGCTGAGTTCCCTGCATCCATCGACCACCTTACTGACTCGGCTACCTCAATAAGCGCTGTTTCCGTGCTAAAGCCGGGGCGGAAGCCAGACTGTGTTTCATGTAGGATTTTATTTACTTCTACAAATTTACTCAGTTGGCGCTGTATGACTTTCTCCAACATTTTTCCCGGGGCAGCTAATAGGGAAATCGGGCGGAGATTAGTAAGATCTTCTGGATCCCCATTAGGCTTTTTCTTTAAGGGCAGGAGGGTAGCATGTTTCCATACATCCGGAAATATGCCCGAAACAATGGAGGAGTTCCAGATATGTTGAAGTGTCGGGGCTACGAAGTCGGCTATAGAGCTCCATAGTTTTGCAGGGCAGGGGTCGTCGGGTGAACGGTGGTGTGCTTCATTGTGATTTGTTGACAACTGCTGGGTGTTATATTCTGTTATATTGATTTGTATAGCGCACAAATCACCGGAAGGGCATCCAGGCAATTGGGCAGGTGTTTAGATGTGAGGTCTCCCAGGTGCTTATAAGAAGAGCCAGGTCTTCAGCTTCTTGTGAACTCAAGAAGTGCGGAGGAGGCTCTGTTGTGTTAAGGGATGTTGTTCCTTGTATTGGATGCTTTGTAGGAGAATGAGCGACCCCCAGTTTTATTTTTGTGAATGCAGGGACTGTGTACAAGTGAGAGTGAGGCAGAGCATAGGTGTCTGGTGGGTTGGTGAAAGTGTATGCAGCTGTTCATGTATTCAGGTCCTGTGTTGTATAGGGCTTTTGTATGTGTGCGTGAGAAGTTTGAATTGGCTGCGCTTGTGAATAGGGAGCCAGTGAAGCTTCTTGAAGTGTGGTGTGATGTGGGGTGAAGTGGGATGTAGTGTATGAGTCTTGCAGTGGAGTTCTGTATGGTCTGGAGCCTGTGTAGGAGTTATTTGGAGATTCTGGCGCAGAGAGTGTTGCTGTAGTCCAAACTGCTGGTGATGAGTGCTTGTGTGACAGTCGTTCTGGTGTTCTGAGGCAACTATTTCAAGATCTTTTGTAGTCTATGTTGGATGTGGAAGCAGGAGGTGAACATTGCATTGACTTGAGACGTCATGTCGAACTTGTTGTCTAGGATGATCCCTGGGTTTCCGGCATGGTCTGTGGATGAGGGTGATGGTCCAAGCTCCAACAGACACCAGGTGGAGACCCATGAGTCTTGCTGCCAAAGGCCAGTACGTCTGTCATGTCTTGTCAGAGTTGAGCTGATGGCAGTTGGTTCACATCCAGTTTGTTATCATGGTAATGCAGTTGGTGAAGTTGGTCCTAGTGGTGGTTGTCTAGTCCATCAGGGCGAGGATGAGTTGGGTGTCATCTGCATCCAAGATGACGGTGATGTCTTGGGATTGGATGATGCTGGCAAGGGGTGTCATGTGTATGTTGAAAAGGGTGGGGCTGAGGGACGATCCCTATGGGCATATCAATCTTTTGGTCTCTGAGGTGAAGGGTGACAGCCTAACCCTTTGGGTTTTTCCTGTGAAGGAGGAACAGATCCATTTGAGAACATATCCTTGTATGCGAATCTTGCTGAGTCTTCAGATGGAGGATGTTATGCGAGACATTGTCCCACCTTTTTACAATATTGACACAGAGTAGTCTTTTCAACATCGCTATGTCCTGCAACTGGCATCCCTTGTCCCCAATCTTGAGAGAAATTGTTCCCATTCAGCATCATCTGCCCATCACCTTAATATCTACCTCCCTGCATTCTTTCACAAAGACTAGGGGCATGATTCACAAAAGTAATCTGAGACAAAATCGTAACTTTACGACTTTCGGTATTCACAAAATGCATTTAGTAGTAGTAAAGTTGGGATTCCTAACTTAACTTCTACTAAACTGAGAATAATCCTAACTGTATGACTTTCGGTATTCACAAAAGGCATTTAGTAGTAGTAAAGTTAGGAATCCTAACTTTACTACTACTAAATGCCTTTTGTGAATACCGAAAGTCACAAAGTTACGATTTTGTCTCAGATTACTTTTGTGAATCATACCCCTAGTCTTTGTGAAAGAATGCAGGGAGGTAGATATCAAGGTGATGGGCAGATGATGCTGAATGGGAACAATTTATCTCAGGGTTGGGGACAAGGGATGCCAGTTGCAGGACATAGCCATGTTGAAAAGACTACTCTGTGTCAATGTTGTAAAAAGGTGGGACACTGCAAATTGATATGTAGGTTAAATCCACATTGTAAGAAAAATATTGGTCACATGTCTAATATGAATGGGATGCCAATTCAAAATATGCAATTGCAAAGACCTCAGAAGCCGAACTTCCCCCAAGCCCCCTTAATGCAGATCACACTTTGAATATACATACATAATTTGCAGATTAGTATAATTTAAAAAACGAGAAAAATAGTGACAAGGTATCTCCTATCACCTTCTTTGATAACTCAGAGAGTCATCCCACAATATATTCATCAGTCTCTCAAGACTGATTTTCAAATATATGGGACATTGCAGCTCCTCAAGCTCTACTTCCCTCTTTTGCTTTCAACCATTTCCCTTTGCCACTTTCTCCCTTCCTATAGTCTTTATTTCCTTCTTTCCAGTCACTCCTCGGATCCATCTCATGCACAATTAGCTAAGATATAAATGATTAAAGGGAGTAATCCCCAATATCCAACTCTGAACGCCCCAAAACTAGATACTAACTGCAGGAAAGCCTTTTCCAACTACCTCCAAGCACCTGTTGTTTCCAACTCTTTCAACTCCTTTGAAACTCCAGTAACGCTGTTTACAAACTTGATAATGTATTTGCTTTTGTCAGGCACATTTGTACAGCAATGCTGAATGCGTTCCCTGCGGCAGACTCCACCCTCTTTTGTGAGCAAGATTGCAAAAGCAAGCCTATTCTGAAGAACCATGACCCTGATAGCCACAAGTCTGAGCCAGAGTTAATAATGGACAAAACTCCTGCAATGTTGGATGCAAGATGGATCCGTAGCGCCAGAGATGTTACCTATTGTTTGCCAAGCACTATGCTTCTGTCTTTCATGACGCACTACTTCCTTATCATCTATATTATCTATAATATACACCTTAGGGAGCACTAAAGCTAGATAACAGCTGCCTATGCAATCTGCAGGAAGCTGAAAATAAGCATTCTTCCCACACACATAATAAACTCCAAGTATACCAGGATACTTTCTACCAAAAACTAGCTCCCACAAATGCCAAATCTATACGGGCATTCGCTCCAACCCATCATCTGACGGTTTCTAATGCATACCTTTCTACTCATAAAAGAAAGCTTTCATTGCTGCTCTAAACTGAGCTTTCAGTGCATCCCAGTAATCTTCGGTTTTTCTTTTTACTTTCTCCACATACCCTTAGTAACTCTCTGCCTTTAATTCAATTTCTTGCCTTCTGTTCTCCAGTTTTACAATAAACTCTTGCTCAGATTTAGTCAACTCACATGTCAGCCCTTCTTTATGCACCCGGGGACACCAGTCTTTTGTTCAGAGATAATGAAATGCTATACTATATTCATATATCTAGTGTAATAATGAGGATTAAAATGTTAGTACATAAGTACCTCTTCAAAGACGAAAGGCCTGATTTAGAGTTTGGGGGACTGAGTTACTCCATTCCGAATGTGATGGATCTCCTGTCCACCGTATTAAGAGCCCATTATACCTGAATGGATAACTGTCAGGTTTGTGACGGAGTAACCTGTCCGCCAAACTCTACATCAGACCCTAAGTCATAGTTTGAGAAATAATATTCAAACTGACCTTGAAGACAAAGAAGATTAAGGATTAGACTACATGACAAAGTATAAGTAAGGGGAAAATGATGATATGTCACTCCCTCTGCAGTAGCTGCAGGCAGGTAAGTGAATGCATCACAGTTATGCACATGCATAACACAGGAAAACTCTTACAACAGGTCAAAGAACATATTATTTGAGAAGTTCCCTTTGGAACCATCTCTGTGTAAAATCTTGATATCAGATCCATGCTGCTCTATTAGGTGTGTAGAATTAGGTTTGGCTAAAATAGAAGCATGCTAAACTGGAAAATCCAAGCCTACTAGTGGGCAGGTCATGACAAAAAGACTAAGACAATAGCCATTACAGAAAGTATCACTCTATGTTAGTTTGTTGTATTAGGCACCATGATTTCTTCGGAGTCAGACTTCATGGAACACACATTCCAAAAGGAAAACACATTCTATTTGTGTTTTTTTAATTGTGCAAATTGGCAAAACATTGATTGGTTAAAAAATTACAATATTTAGTTATCTTTGGAAGTTATCCCTAACCCTACATCAGCTTCTTCTAAAATGGCAACTGTTGGAAATTGAGTTACATGCTAAGGGGGCTGAGTTCCTTCTCAAGCAGCAACCACAATTTCTCTCAGGGTGAAGCCACAAGCAAGCCCCAAATTAACCGGTGTGCAACTCCCTGGTAGCTAGGTGCAAAGGCAATCAGGCTTAGAGGCAATGTGTTAAGTATTTGTGCAGCACTTCAAACAGTAATAAAGTAAAAACACAACGCAAGAAAAATCCCACAATTTAGAAAAATAGAGTACAATTTAATAAGTTATTTGAGACTGACATGACAAAAAGCCAAGCAGTAGAACTGGAGATATGCAATTTTAAAGATTTTAGGGAAGTATAGTGTATATAATCACAGAGCACCACTTGCGGTTATCTGGTTGTGCATAGATGGGTGAAAGTCACAAGCTCAGGCCGACCGCAATGGCATGTGGGCTGGACACAGGGACCAGGCTAGACCTGCTGAAAGAGTTAACTTCAAAAGTCCAGCACAAAAATTCCATTCACAGTGCAGAGGGCCGCAAGGAGCAGGGAGAGATATGCGAATGGTTGTCGATGTAGCACTAAGAGCTTGTGATGCGTCATGGATGGTTGTTGCTGTAGCGCGAAGATCCAGTTGGGCGGCGTGTACAGTCGTTGCCGTAGCTTCGCATTGGTGGTCATCGCTAGCTCTCGATGCTGTAGCATGAAGTAGAGATCTTGTGTTTCCTGACATTGCCGGTGGTCCCCGTGGCGAGGAGGGTCTGGCTCACCTGAACTTCATCTCTGCAGACGGAGCGGCTGACAAGATCCTGGTGTGAATAGGCCCGTTTGAGGTTGTGAAGGGTCCAAAACTTCAAGCTTCCTCTTTTTCATAAGGAAATAGCTCAAGTGATGCCACACCAAGGTTCCAGGACTTGGGGGCACCCCTGGGGGTCTGGAACTCACTCCAGCAGAGGTCAGCATGGCTGAGGCATGTCCAGGCATCAGCTCTTCTGCTGGCAGTTGCAGTGAGCCTCTACATCATTTTATGTCCCTGTAGTTCAGAACTTGGGGTCACTTCAGCCTGGAATAAGGGATGTAGGTCCAGTCTTCCTTCTCAGCAAGCAGGGAAGCCTGCAGCAGGGCAGCTGAGTAACAGGGCAGTAGAGTAGCAGTCCATCTTGCAGCAAAGCAGCACAGCAGTCCTTCTTCTGTAGTATCCACAGGTCCATGAATGTACTGAAGATTTGGGCCTGAGGGTCCAATATTTATACCCAGTGCCCACTTAAAAGTAGGGGATGTTTTGAGAGCGTTCCATTTGAAGTCCTGGAAATTTCCTGCCCCCCCTACCCTGGCTCCCAGCTTGCTGCATGGCCAACGCACTGGTGACAAGACCTTTGTGTGAAGGCAGGGCACAGCTTATTCAGTTTAAGTGGGGCTGTGCTCAGCTCTGTCCCCAATCCTGCCAGTTGATGACCCATCCAAGCACACCTAATCTCTTTATTGTGTGGCTGTCTAGGAGGAATAAACAAAGTCCAACTGTCAACTACACCCAGTCATGTGCCCCAGAAATAGGCTGCAGGCACCAAATGGTTCAAACAAGAAAATGCTAACTTTCTAAAAGTGGCATTTTCAGATTTGTGACTTAAAATCCGACTTTACCGCTAAAGAGGGCTTTAAATTTCAATTTTTTAGAAACCAAACTCGCTCCCAAATGAAAGTTATCACTTATTAAATGTAATAAGGTAACCCAATGTTAGTTAGTACATTAGTCATGTCATCCATAGATTATTGCAATGGGCTTTTTGTGAATACACAAATCAAGGTCATTCAAAAGCTACAAACAGTTCAGAATGCAGCAGCTAGAATGTTATCTGGAACACCTCAGTTCAAACCTATTTCCCATGTTGTCAAGAACTATCATTGGCTTTCGGTGAAGAATCGTATAAAGTTCAAGGCACTTTGTATTGCCTTCAAGGCCTCTCATAAAATCGGCCCCAATTTCTAATAAATCATTTAACAACTCGCATTCCTAACCAGGCACTTCGCTCATCCACCGCATTTCAGCTAAAGGTGCCACGTGCCAAAACAGCTTCCTGGGGCGACAGACAATTTGTGGTCACCAGGGCAAAACTCTGGAATACTCTCCCGTTGGAGATCAAATCCTGACAGTCCTTGCTAATGTTCAGAAAGCTGATAAAAACTTGGCTATTCAACCAATAACATTCCTATCAGGGTTCCTGCTGACCGTCTGTATCGCCGTGACACCCCCGGTTATTTGTGCGCTCTACAAATCTCAAAAATAAATAAATAAATAAATGTTATCCTGTAGGAGAGGTAGGCCTTGCAGTAGTGAAAAACTAATTTAAGGGTTTTTCACTGCCAGGACTTACATAAGTTAAAAGTACATGTCCAGCTTTTTAAATACACTGCAACCTATCCTCTGGGCTGTTCAAGGCCTACTCTAGGAGTGACCTATATGTATTAAAAAGGAAGGTTTGGGTCTGGCAAAAGGTTTATTTTGACAGGTAATTAAGCCAGTTTGAAACTGCACACACAGGTTGCAATGGCAGGCCTGAAACATGTTTAAAAGGCTACTTAAGTGGGTTGCATGAGTAGAGCTACATGCGCCCTTTCAGTATTTAATTCATGTACCTTGGGTACATTGTGTGCCACTTTACTAGGGATTAAATGTGCCAATTGGGTATACGCCAATGATACCATGATTAAAGGAGAGCGCACATGCACTTTAGCATTGGTTAGCAGTGGTAAAGGGCACAGAGTCCTAAGGCACTAACATTAGATCAGCAAAAATGGAGGAATAAGGCAAAAGATTTGGGGGAAGAACACCCTAAAACTGACAGGTCTAACAACAACCTTAGTCTTCTGCTGGAGCCTGTTCTCTGAGAAATGTCACAAGTTATTGCAAGGTTTTCAGTTCAGTTGTACAGTTCTCTTGGATAAGTAAATAAAAAATAACAAATCAGCCAATCTTCACTGCAGTAGCCCTTTTCATGGAGGTTTCTCAAAGACTTTCTGTTGATTCTCAGTTTCATGTGGTCTAAAGACAGATTTACTTTCAGCAAAGTATGTCCATTCAGGAGCTGAGTACCTTTGTGTTAGATCTGGCATCCTTGGCGTGGTTTCCCAAGTCTTTTTGATGGAATGCTGGACTCCGTTTGTGCTGGTTTTTGCTGGTTTATGTACTCTGCGCACTTTACCACTGCTGATCAGTGCTAAAGTGCAAGTGCTCCCTGTGTAAATTGTGAATATGATTTGTTATCCATGATTGGCATATTTGATTTACTAGTAAGTCCATAGTAAAGAGCAGTATGTGTGCACAGGCCTGCAAACCAATTGCTACTAGTGGGCCTGTAGCAGTGGTTGTGCCACCCACATGACTAGCTCTGTAAACCTGTTTCAGGCCTGCCTTTGCAGTGCCTGTGAGTGCAGTTTTAAACTGCCATGTTGGACTGGCAAGTGCACCCACTTGCCAGGCCCTAACCTTCCCTTTTACTACATGTAAGGCACCTCTATGGATAGGCCCAAGGTACCCATATGCACTGGGTGCAGTGCATGTAAGAATTAGGACATGCACTGGTGTATTTTACATGTCCTAGTAGTGAAATACTGCCGATTTAGTTTTTCACTATTGCAAGGACTAGCTCCCCCATAGGCTATCATTGTAGCTGCCTTGTAACATTTTACAAGTGTAACTTACAATTGGGAACAGCTAGATATTTGGAGTTTGAGTTCTCTGAGCTCAGCATTTACAAACACATCTTTTAATGCAGGTGGTTTTTAAACTGTGTTTGAAAGTACCACTTTTAGAAAGTGGGCATTTTCTTATTAAAGCCTCCTGTGCTTCTGCCCGCCTGTGGAATCAATGTCTGGTTTAGACTGACAGGGGCCTGTTTGTGCATTCACTCTAGACAGTCACACAAATGGAGCTGAGGTGTGCCCTGCATATCCTGGTCACCAGGCTGATGGGCCTTCCTGAGCTAGTCTGGTGGGTGGAGTTGTCACTGACACCTGATTAGGGCTGTGTCTGGCCTCTCACAATGCTGTCTCCACCTCTCTGGAGTGGGTCTGGACCAGGCAAGGCAAGAACTTGCACACTGCAAAGACAATCCTTTGAAGTATGCCTACTTCAAATGCCAAAAGGGGTATAAGTATTGAACCTAAAACCCCAGACTTTTAGAACGTTTTGGATCAAGAGGAGACTCTGCCAAGGAGATGAGATGATGAGCTGTAAGGCGGAGTACTGCCTCTTTGCTGTGTGTGTTGCTTTGCTGAGTTGTAAAAAATGTAACTCCCTTTGGGTAAACTCAATTCAATACTCACAAACACATTCTTACTGTCTCATCTAAAAATCATATATTAACCTAAACCCTGGTATCACTAATAGTACCACAAACTGAAGAGTATAGTTAAAAACAATGTTATTGTGAAGTAAGCATGGTTTTCAGTATAATATTACAAAAAAATTCCAATCATATTCAGCAAATCTAAAATTCATTATTGCTATAAAAAAGTCGATTTACTAAATAGAAGATGCCACTAAAATATCAGACAAAAAATCATCAATAGGGTTTGTATATCATTATGACATAGCTATAACCTAGGTGAAAAGGAAAAAAATGTAAAAACGGAAAAAAATGCAGAAGAAATAGGAGAGAGAGAAAAAAGACATACGACAATACACTTAAATTTACTGTTCGTTCACTAATCGATTAGGAGAATTGAGTTTGGCGTCCGTGTTAACACATTTTTTTCAGTTTCCTTCAATATTGCCACCAGATTTAGTTAATTCAATGCGTTGGCGCGTTCCAGTGGTATCAGCAAATTAAAACCACCTTTATCAATACCCAGCTTGTTCCACTCTCTAAACATACAAAACTTCTGTAGTGGACACCACTACTTTTCTCAATATAATCTTGTGACTCTAATGAGTGATGGTATATGCAAGAGCCCACGTCTCCTTTGTGTTAATTCTTCTTCTAGTCTTATTCTGTTTATCATACATAGCATCTTCAGGTTCAAAAGATAATCCCAGCAAAACAGTTATTCCCTGTAATCAATCCAGAAACCGTACAAGCAGGTGGCTTCAATAAACCTTAGTCTGCAACGTAGTGATGCTGATGTAGATGCAGTTGTCACCACAACCAATTCCTCTGTTCCGTTTTGTATCTTTATTGGGTAAGATACAGCATCCAACAGCATTGATTGGTTCACAAAATTTTCACATTTTGTTGGCCTGAAGTTGCTGCTTCTGCTTGGGAGTGGAAAAGGATGGGACTTTGCTGTGCATCCTGCTACTGAAGCTTCTCCAAGGGCTTTTATGTACTTGCCTCCTGTTAAGAAGTCTCAGGGCAATCAAAGACTTCACCTGCAGCATCTCCACTGCTAGGAATTCTGACCTGCCAAGTGGTGCCAATTCCAATTCTCCCTCCTCGTTGTCTGTCAAAATCCCCCCACCCAGCCCCACCGCTCCACCACTCTTAGCTGCACAGGCCGCGGCTGGAAATCAACACTTCGCCCTTCCAGCACCTGTTTTTCTGTCGCAGCACCACCGTGTGGGAAATGTTTCCCTGCACTGCCTCCATGTGGCCGAAGAAATCAAATCAGTGCCTGACTGTGGCTGAAGAAAATGCAGCAGCCCGAGTTCAGTGCACTGTGTCTCCAAAGCCTGAGACCCCCACACTGACTCCAACACAGACCCAGTGTGTGGCTGAAAGAATCGATGCATTTTTGGACGGCGGCTGAAGAAATGGATGCAGCTCCAGTTTGCCGCCGCCACATCGACCTCCAGCAGGTCTAGATTTCCACAAAGCGCACCTGTGCGCCAAGTTTTACACCAGATCACTCACAGACCAGAACCGTCTTGGATTTTGACGCATTGCTTCAGCTTAGAGTTCAGGTTTGATGCAACATTTCTCCTGCGTACAGCAGAATGGACTCATTATTCCTTTAACTTTCTTTCTTCCTTTTTTTTTTCAAAAGTCCCTTTCTTTCTGGCCACCTCCCGCAATACTCCTCACCGTATTAGCGCCTCACAAGACGGTGACTCCTCAAATATACGGCCGCTGGGAAGACCACGCTTCCTTTTCATTACAATCAGCCGCTGGAGAGGTTCCAGATTTTAGGGACGACCGCGTGTTGAGGCGAAACGAGGTAAGATCGTCGCCAATGTAAAATCGCTATTAATTATAATAATTAATGAAGATAATTCTGTTGTTCCAGTAGTAGATTTATTTGCCTCATCCACGAACAGTCAGGAAGCCAACTGACTCCCAAGTACATTCTACATTCTACCAGCATCTAAGTGCAGAATTCCACATTCCTTAAAGAAACATGTAATCATAAATTAAGCAGGACATTACAATCCCCTCCCCAGAGACTCAGGAATTGACACATTGCTGTGTTTTCTCATGCTTTTCTCCTCTACCGCTGTTTTTCTTGTGGATTTTGATGCATCTGATGTACTTTGTGTAAATATACCGCATCCATAGAGTTCCATGTACCGAATTGCTTGAAACCTTTAAAAAGTCATATTTTGAGTTCTGTATGTTGGGTTTTTGTTGTTTTGGTCTTGTTGGGTTTAGATAAAGGTACTTTCCTAAACTGGTGTGGTATCTATTTGTAGTGTTTTCACTGTGTTACTGTGTTTGTTATGTACAAATACTTTACACATTACTTCTGAGATAGACCTGACTGCTCATGCCAAGCTACCAAGGTGGTGAGCAGGGGTTCTCTTGGGTGTGTAGCTCCCTTATCCTGACTAGAAGGAAGGGTCCCTACTTGGACAAGATGTATACCACTGCCAACCTGAGACCCCATTTCTAACACTTCAACTAGGTACCTGTGTTCTTCCTGATCTTCTGATAACTGGCACTTTGTTTACTTGTGTTTGCTTCCTTGTTGACTTTCTCTGGGATGTGTTCAACTGACACAACAGCTCTCACTCTCTGACCCTTCCGTGCCCATATTTCTCTTTTTCGCCTTCCTCTGGTTGCAAGATCTAGCCCTACCTCAGGTTCAGTGCTATTGTTTACAGTCTCTTCAGCTTTGTTCACTGTGGTTATTCTTGCCTCATTTAGCACCGGCTCAGCACTTGTCTCTGGTTGACATGACACACTTGGGCACACTCTTTTCCCCTCTCTGGCCATTCGGGTTGATCTGGAATGTGAGTCTGCAAATCAGTGGTTGTAGTCACTACCTCATTACCAGCTTGTCTCAATCTTCGTGTGTGAGAAGTATGTATCCAGTTCAGAAGGCTACCACACTCCACAGCAGTGTTGTCACCAGGATGACTTGAAAAGAGCCAAGCCAGCGGGACTTAAGGCAACTTTTATTGATGTATTTCTTGCCTTGAAAGGGGAGTTGCCACCACAACCTGATGAGAGACAGAACACACCGATTCAGCCAATCCTTTGCAGTAGTCAAGAACCACATCATCTGTAATATTCACAAGCACACATGCTAGTATGGCGGGAAGTTTCAAGTCTCTCCCCATGAGAATTTCATGGGGGGGGACAGTCCTATCCTTCAATCAAGGATGCTTCAACGTCTCATCAACATCAAAGGAAGCGCATCAGGCCACTTGAGGGATGTGAATGTACACACTTGGGCAAGATGGGACTTCAGGGTCTCGTTGATCTGTTCGACGATACCAGACACCTTTGGCCTACAACTACAATAAGATCAATATAGTATATAGTATATATGGGGCACCCAGTATTCCAGAAAACAATTAATTGTCTGACAATTGAAACCAAAATGCTCATATCTTTGGTTTCTTATGATAAAGTGTCTTATGGGCAGAGACACTTTGTACTTATTGTAAATATTGTCATTATAATTTCTGTTTGTCTACGTATGGTTCACTTAACTGCATCTACACTGTGAAGACACTTGGGACACCTGCATTGCTGTCAATTACTGTGATTAACTTTCATATGCTTTTGTAAAGATTCTTTGAATAAAGGCTCTCAAATCAGCAGTGTCAGTTATCTCTTATTCATTTGTGACAACTTCCGCCATGTTCAAAGAATGATCGAAGGGTTCCTAGGGGAACACTGTTTTATTTGTGAAGCTACAGGGAAGCCTTTGGTACACCTGCAGGGCTACAAACAACAAACGCATGATCTCGTTATAAAAGGAAGTCCCATAGTCTGACTCCAATGGAACTGATAGGCTGAAACGAGGGACCAACTCCCTCAATAACTGCTTTGCCACAATGGGATTATCATTTCTCCTTGTCGAGTATGCCTCCACCCAACAGGGAAAAATACACACCACCACTAAGTTGTAGCAGAGTCTGTTGGATATAGGCATTTCAGCAAAATCAAGTTGCATACAATTGAATGGATCACCTGATCTCCCTATAAGAGTCATTGTTCCTATGGTTTTTCTGCCCACATTCAACTGTTGGCAGGTGGCACATCGATGACACAGCGATGAAACAGATTCTTGTCAATGAGACGTAAATTGGGATTGAACCATTGTAGCTTAAACAAGTGCACCATTGCCTCTCTCCCTACATGGACTGGGCCATGAAAGTGCCGAGCCATAGTAGACAGCAAGGCTTCCAGCAAGACAGGTCTTCCCTCTCTTAAAATCAAGATCTCAATTGGATTCTTCACACACCGTGCTCTGACCCATCCCTCCTGTTTACGTTCTAGAACTTCCTCCTGCAAACTCTTGACAGGATTCTTCCCACATATCAGCATTAGTCAACAAAAGGCTAGCAGAAAAATTATTTTCAGAAGCATTTGAATGAGCTCTATTTAAGGTTCAAGGCCCAAGAACGCTATATCTGACTATCTCTTCTGCATTGGGTGTTGCCAGCAGTCACAAAATCACATCCATTCTTGTGTGCTGTGCACTTTACAATCAGACGGTAATTGTAAAGCCCCAAGGAGGTTCATAACATATTTCCCATTTCTGATGGATGAAGGGAGCCAGAGGAGGTTATGAAACCCCTGTGGGACCATAACTGTCCATAATCATGGACCATGTCAAACCCGTATTGGTTATCAGTGTAGATGGTGACTCTCAAATTGTTAGAGACACAACAGGCTCTAATAAGATTGATACCTTTAGCCACCTGTGCAAAGGTTACATTGCACAAATAGAAGGTTTCCACAGTGCCCTCTAAGGTGCAGATAGCTAAGGCTGCTTTCAAAATCCATCTTGTAATTCTCCTGAGGCGGAAAGCCGGGAGACCTCTTGTTTTTAAAATTGTATTCTTGTATTTTCACCTTCCGCATTCTTTGCATTTTTAAACTTCACTCACCCCCTGCCTTCACGGAACACAGGCGATTGAAGCCCTGAACAGCGACCCTTTCGCTGCAACGTAGGAAGCGGAGACAAACAATTGTGCCGCCATTGACGGCGAGGTAGTCAGGCCACGCCTACCCCGAGGCCACGCCCACCCGCCCGCCACAGTATAAATACGCTGCCTTCAGCGCTACCAAGCAGACCTTGTAATTCTCCTGAGGCGGAAAGCCGGGAGACCTCTTGTTTTTAAAATTGTATTCTTGTATTTTCACCTTGGCGCATTCTTTGCATTTTTAAACTTCACTCACCCCCTGCCTTCACGGAACACAGGCGATTGAAGCCCTGAACAGCGACCCTTTCGCTGCAACGTAGGAAGCGGAGACAAACAATTGTGCCGCCATTGACGGCGAGGTAGTCAGGCCACGCCTACCCCGAGGCCACGCCCACCCGCCCCTTCCCCACCCATAAAAAATGTGCAATCACCGGACGCGCAGCGGACGGGCGCAGCGGACGCGCCGGCAGCGCGCCGAAGGCGCGCCAAAGGCAAGCCCGTCTGGGCCCGTCCGGGCCCAGCCGGCCCTAGGACCAGTCACTATGCCCAAATCACAGTCCCACCTATCCTACTCTCCGGATACCCTCCGCCTTTGGAACACTAAGAAAAACCCTCAGTGCGACTTCATTCTCAAGGATGACACCCCGTTCACAGGATGTCCCTTTTGCGACACCCACAAAGCCACGGAACCTTGCCATATGCTTCGACTGGGCCTTCTGAATTGCAGGTCGCTAGCAAAACACTCGCACGAGATCAACCTCCTCACTCAAACCCTCTCGCTAGATGCCCTATTCTTAACCGAAACCTGGCTGACCCCCAGCAACGGTTCGGACCTGGTCAACGCAACCCCCCCCGGCTATCAAATCTGTTGCCTCGATAGACCAGTTGGAAGAGGTGGCGGGCTCGCCATTCTCTATAAAAGCAATTTCAGCTGCAAGATCAACGAGGGCACGGTAAAGGACTGTGAAAACGGGAATTTCTCCCTCCAGATCTCCCCCACCACTTCACTGTCGGGTCTGCTGGTATATCGACCACCAGGCGCGACAGGTGATTTCCCTAGCACGCTGATGGACCACATCCTTTTAAAAACTCTAGAAACGCCCAACTTCCTCCTTCTAGGGGACTTGAATCTTCACTTTCTAGACAAGGCAGACAACACGGCCGTCAATTTTCAAGCAGACCTCATGTCAGCTGACCTCCTGCTCCTGAACTCGAAACCCACGCACGAGAAAGGGCATCTCCTAGACCCAGTCTTCTCTAACATTAAAAATCTTCAAACACAAGATCCTACCCCTCTTCCATGGACCGACCACTTTCTGGTCCCCATGCACTGGCCCTTTCAGCCCGCCACGGTTCCTAAACAGAAAACCAAGATTCTAACCAGACGTTGGAACAAGCTAAGACCAGAAGAATGGGAAGTGAAGCTGAGGGAATCCGACGGTCCCCTTTCCATTGACCCTAACACCGCCGATAGGGAGTTCAACAGCTGGCTCACCAACCCCCTAGACAGCCTCGCCCCACTAACATGCGCCCTCAAGCATGTAAAAAGGATTAACCATGCCCCTTGGTACACTCCAGCCCTGAACATCCTCAGGAAGGAGTGCAAAAAGACGGAGCGGACTTGGAGAAAAAATAAAACGGCGACGAACAAAAACGCCTACCAAACAGCCATGAAGGCATACAAACAAGCCCTCCACAGCGTAAAAAGCTCCTTCTTTGAGGAAAAAATAAAGAACTCCGCGTGCTCTGCGAAGGAGACTTTTTCCATCCTTAAAGAGCTTCTCCATGTCCCAGCTCCCCCGCAGATATCCCTGGACCCTAAAGCAGCCGAGGAGAAATGCGCCAACTTGGCTAATTTCTTTGATAATAAAATAAAGAAAATCCTTTCCTCCCTACCCGTCACCAATCAGGCCACCCGCGGATTAGCAAAGGATTGTACCCTCACGTCAAAAAATCCCACCGACTCCTCCGAACTCCCCAGTTTAGCTTCATTCGGACCTTTTACGGAAGAAGAAGTGGCAACCACCCTAGCAGCCACGAAAAGTGGCGCTCCCAGCGACTCAGTGCCCGTTCGGTTCACAAAAAACATCGCCCGGACTATTGTAGCTAGACTCACGGCCCTAATCAACACCTCGTTTACCCAAGGAGAAGTCCCCCAAAGCTGGAAGGAGGCCGTGGTCAAAGGTATATTGAAGAAGCCATCACTAGACCCCACGGACTTGTCCAACTACAGACCCATCTCGCTCCTCCCCTGGATAGGGAAGGTCGCAGAGAAACTTGCAAATAAACAGCTGTCCCACTTCTTGGAGGCAAACCTTCTCTTAAAAAACTCCCAAACCGGCTTCAGACCAGGTCAGGGGACAGACACCGCCCTCCTAGCGGCCGTAGAAAAAGCGAGGGAAATCATTGACACAGGAGGATCAGTGGCAGTGGTCCTCCTGGACCTCAGCGCGGCATTCGATACTGTCAACCATCAGGTCCTAGCCCAGCGCCTAGACAACACAGGCATACAAGACAGTGCGCTGAGATGGCTTACATCCTTCCTCTCTCAACGCTCCTTCCAAGTTTGGGAAGGAGAAACCCGCTCCCCCCCAATCCCCCTCCGGTGTGGAGTGCCACAGGGCTCTTCACTGAGCCCCACGCTTTTCAACGTGTATATGGCCCCACTGGAGGAGCTGGTCGCCCCATTCGGAGTCACGATCGTCAGCTATGCTGACGACACCCAGCTGGTGGTGACTCTCTCACACCCCAAGCTAAAACCC
The DNA here is from genome assembly GCF_964261635.1 of Lissotriton helveticus. Lineage (NCBI taxonomy): Eukaryota > Metazoa > Chordata > Amphibia > Caudata > Salamandridae > Lissotriton > Lissotriton helveticus. Next base: position 409,149,463 of record NC_136065.1, read on the forward strand.
TCCAACCTGCGTGACTGTCTCTCCACCGTCCACCAATGGATGAGCGACTCTGACCTAAAGCTCAACGGGTCAAAAACAGAGATCCTGCTCCTTGGCCACAAAACCTTGAGTCTCCCACCTGACATCTGGCCCGCCTGTATGGGTGACCCCCCCCTCCCCCAAAACAGAGGTCAAGAGTCTGGGAGTGTGGTTGGAGACAGACCTCACCTTCAGAACTCAGGCGAGGAAAACTGCCGGCATCTGCTACGGGCTTCTGAGATCATGCAGAAAGGTACTTCCCCTACTACCATTCCAGTCTCGTCTCCTGCTAATTCAAGGTCTAGTGCTAGCAAGGCTAGACTACAGCAACGCTATTTACCTCGGTGCGCCGGAAGCCACCTACCAGATCTTACAAAAAACCCAAAATGCCGCAGCCCGCCTGCTCACAAACACCCCATTAAGAACATCGGCCAAACCAGCGTTGAGAAAACTTCATTGGCTCCCTGTGAGGGAGAGAGTCGCATTCAAGGCCCTCTGCCTAGCCCACAAGACCCTGCACAACGCCGGCCCCCCCATTCTGAGCACGTGGATCACCCCTTACAGACCACCGAGAGCGCTCCGGTCTGAACAGGGAAACCTTATCGTTGTCCCTAGGGTGAAGAAAGCCCGCTTTGGCGGTCGCAGATTCTCGGTAAACACGGCCAGAAAATGGAACGCTCTTCCCCCGAGCCTTAGAGCGGAACCTAACCTCCTAAGATTTAGGAAGTCCCTCAAAACCCTCCTCTTTCCTCGATCTACTTGAAGTTTCCCTTGCCCCCCCCCTGTAGGAGTACGAGGTTTCAGCGCTGGGATACTCGAGGGTGACTACGCGCTCTATAAAAACCTAAAATAAATAAATAAAATAAATCTCTTAGCCAAGTGTTATCCACAAACAATATACAATCTGGCTCTTCCAGATGGACATTGACAATGTTGGGTCTTGGCTTGGTGCACAACTCTGTAATGTTAAGATAATCATGGTCAATCCCATCATCGTTGTCATCACTAATAGACAAATCAATCAATCAATCAATCAGTAAACTTGTAAAGTGCACTACCTACCTGTGAGGGTCTCAAGGCGCTGAGGGGAGAGGGTGCTGCTACTGCTCGAAGAGTCAAGTCTTGAGGAGCCTTATGAAGATGAGCAGGTCTTGGGTCAGCCGTAGATGGGTGGGGAGGGTGTTCCAGGTCTTAGCGGCGAGGAAGGAGAGGATTTTTCGCCGGAGGTCGTTCGTTGGATGTGCGGGACGGCGGCGACGGCGAGGCTGGCAGAGAAGAGCTGGCGGGCGGGGGTGTGGAAGTTGAGTCTGCTGTTCAGGTAGACTGGTCCGGTGTTATGGAGTGTTTTGTGTGCATGAGTGAGGAGCTTGAAGGTGATCCTCTTGTTGACGGGGAGCCAGTGCAGGTCTTTTAGGTGGGAGGTGATGTGGCTGCGCCGAGGGATGTTGAGGATCAGGCGAGCGGAGGCGTTTTGGATGCGTTGCAGTCGTTGTAGGTGTTTGGTAGGGATTCTTGCGTAGAGTGCGTTGCCGTAGTCCAGCCTGCTGCTGTCGAGGGCTCGAGTCACCGTTCTTCTGGTTTCGGTCGGGATCCACTTGTAGATCCTGCGAAGCATGCGGAGGGTGTTGTAGCAGGAGGAGGATACGGCGTTGACCTGCTTTGACATGGAGAGGGAGGAGTCGAGGCTAAATCCTAGGTTGCGTGCGTGGTCCGTGGGTGTTGGTGCTGTTCCCAGTGTGGTGGGCCACCAGGAGTCGTCCCAGGCAGTCCCCCTAGCACCTGTGTGTTAGGGGGTAGGCTATTGCATCTTCGCAGAGTAATATTATTTCACCAAGAATGAGCTGTTCATACTTGGTGAGCCTAATATTTTTCATGTCCTGTGTTTGATTGTGGTTAAGCAATACCTCAACAGAATGGGGAACTATACTGTCAGGTGATAGCCCATAACTATCACTTTCCACTGCTGGATGCTGACACCAACTTCGGCCACTGCATTTAGGCAACCGTGCAATGCTGGGGCAACTGGGTCAAGACTGGTTGAAATATAGGCAACAGGTAATTTATAATTGCCATGGGCCTGTGTAAGTACAGATAGAAAGAACCCATCCCTTTCACTGCAGTACAGAATAAAGTCTTTATGATAGTCAGGCATTCCTAGAGCTGGGGAGTGACAAAGACTTTCTCTCAGCTCGAGGAAGGCACTCATGCATTCGTAGTTCCATGGTGGCAGAACAGACCCATCTTTTTACGTAAGCCTCTGTAGAGGCTTTGCCACTAGGGAAAAGTTGGGAGTTCGCTGACAACAGTATCCCACTATTCCCAGAAAAATCCAGACTTCTCTTTGCATTGTGGGAGGGTTAATTCTCAGAATGGTAGAGATTCTCTCTTTAGACACCTTTCTGGCTCCTTCCTCGTCAATATATTGTTGATGAACCATGACTAAACTGGTTCACAACTGCAAGGCCTCCAGATTCTATTTCAGTATCTGATTGAAGAACAAGAGGATTACTGTATGCCCCTATGGGACTCAGTACCATGCCAGAACTTTATTTTCCAAATGGAATGCAAAGAGAAACTGACCATCCTCATGCAACCGGATGGAAACCAATTCTTGGCAAAGATCAATGACTGAAAATCACTCAGCATCGCAAGGAATTTGAAAAAGTATTACTCCAGGATTCAGTATCACGGGGCAACCTTGGACAACGTTATTATTGACCATTCTCAGGTCTTACATGATTCTCCACTTTTTGTTTGGTTACTGCAGACCCATCATGGGTGAATTGAAAGGACTTTCTAGTATCTCTTTTAAGATACCCTTCTTTAGCATGCACTAAATCACCAGCGTAATTCCAGCCATCGCCTCTTGTGCGAGGGTGTAATGGGGTGTTTGGTGATACTCTGCATTCTGCTTGATTGTTACACAGGTTCAACATCTTTGATCAGGTCAATATCTTTGCTGGTAAAATCCCAGACATCCTCCTTCACAAAGTCTTGCAGGTCAGGGAGTAAGTTATCCAATGTTAAAACAGGGTATAATCAAATGGTTGACTTCTGTGTACTCAGTTTAAAGTCTACATCCTCCTTGTGAGTCTGAATTTCCACACCTTCCCATGTACAATAGATCACATAAATTAAATTGCAGAATTAATCCCTGCCCAATAAATTGACTGGACTTGAATCACGGATCCCAAACTGATGGTCCTCTTAAAGGTGACCTATCTTCACGGGGTCTTTGGCTTAAACATGATTCACAATATGTTTCTTGCAGATGCCTTCTACTTGTGTTTGTTTTCTTGAAAAATGTAGGTTTGGGACCTCTACAGTTCTTATTGTAGAGAGGGTAGTACCTGTATCAATAAGACATTATGCAGGGTGGCTATTTACCTCCCAATCCATGTATGAGTCATTCTGATCTACTTTAAAGTCTGCACCAAGAATGCATTATGACTCCCCTCTTAGGCACCGTTGTTGTGATTGATCAGAACCTGCAGCTCCGAAATTGTTGAGGACCGAGAACTATTGGAAACTGTTAGGGCTTGTGAAAGTTTTTTGTTAAACCCTGGGGTGCAGATTGACATTAAACCTTGTACAATTTACATTTGGCTGCATCAACGAGGTTTGGGATATGTTAGCATTGTGAGGTGTTTGCATTTGCATATTTGGCATTGGCAGTGCATTCATGTCTGACAACTGACCATCATTGTTTATTTAATTAGGATTTTACCTACATTCCTGTTTTCAGTGGCCCACCTTGTTACAATAATGTCACGGAGTAGTCTTTTTCAAAATTGCTATGTCCATCCATGTATTTTGGTCCACTGGATTCGCAAACCCTATCTTGTGGGACACTGCTCTCATTCTGCATCATCTGAACACTCTCTTGATAGCTAGCTCCCTGCATTACCGCACCAATAACAGAACCATAGCCTGATTTTGCCACATACAAGTCATTCTGAAATCCTTTAGGCTGACTTTGTATGAGCCAACATAAATTTCTCCTTGATCCTCTTCTGTATCACTTCCAAATGATCATTGCAAGCCTTTGCATAGCGCACAATTGCATCCAAAGTCTTCAATTACCAACAAATCACAGTCTGCTGAATGCATGAGCAAATCTCCAGACACAAACCAAAAATAAATTGACATCAACTTTTTCAAAATTAACACTTGTTTGGGATTGACTTCCGGGTTCGGACAGATCACAGGCCCCTCATGTGGCAAATGCAAATGAGGGGTTAGAATTCAACATTGTTGAGGTGGTCCATCTCCCTGCAGGGAATAGACTTTATGGTGGATCACCGTCCATTGTCATAACACACCAATGCCCATGGTCTAGCCAGTTTATTCTGTCTTAATGAACAGAACTCACAAGGGGTTGGCTAGTCCTCCCCACTTTCAGCGGAGGGGGCACACATGTTAGGCCTGTCAGCCTTAGGGTGGTCCTCCCCAAAACCTCTTGCTTCTCCTCTTTCATTTTGCTAAACTTATTTTTATTAGTATTTAGGACTCTTAACACGGCTAACAAGTGCTAAAGTGCTTGTTCTCACTGCTCTAAAACATGGTTAAATTGGCTAGTACCCAATAGGCATATTTATTTTACTAATAAGTCCCTTGTAGAGTGGTATACCATATACTCAGGGCCTGTATATTAAATGGTACCAGTGGAAATACAGTACTTATTGTGCCATTCACTTCAGTAGCACCTTAAAACATGACCGAGCCTGCGACTGAGGCCTGATTGCAATCTTAACCTGTCATGTCGACTTTGCATTATAACCTCCTTGCCAAGCCTTAAACACCACTTTAATTACATATACGGCACCAGTAAGTCCCCCAAAAGCCCTGCACAAAACAGTATCAGAATACCTGAACTTCTGAATACACTTTCACCAATCCACCAGATGCTCTGCCTCACTCAAACTCACACGTATTTCTTGCATCTGCCAGAACAAAACTGGAGTTTGCTCATTTTCCTACATTTTACCCAAGACATATAAAGAAGTCGCTCAACACATGAGAGCTTCCTCATCACTTCTTGAGTTTCGCAAGAAGCTGAAGACCTGGCTCTTTATATAAGCACCTTGGAGACTTGCTGTTGTTTCGTAGAGCCATAAAAACTTTCCTATTTTAGCTCTTCTGTTTTAGCACTTTTTTGTAGCATTCTGCCTTGTTGTGTTATGACTGCTCCGTGTCTCTGCGCCGGGATGCTCCTTCGCTGGAGTCGCTGTGCGCATAACAAATTGTTATAACATAACATAACATAACATAACTACAAACCTACACACCTGCGCAAGTGCCTGGATACCCTCTTGGTTGATTAGTGAAATCAATATAACAAACATAACAACAAAACTCACGAAGGCCCTATGTAGCCTATAGGACAGGGTGCTGTTTAATTAAAAAGTTGGACATATACTTTTAAGTTTTACATGTCCTGGTATTGAAAATCTCCTAAGTTTGTTTTTCACTACTGTGAGGCCTAACCCATTACAGTATAACATTAGGAATTCCTTATTAAGTTTAATAAGCCGTAACTTTCAATTTAGAGTAGGTAACTATATAATTTGTAGTCTCTTTGGATTTGTAATGAAAACCCCGATTTAATGGTAAAGTCCAGTTTTTGATTATAGTTTTAAAAATGCCACTTTTTGAAAGTTGCATGTTTTTGTCCTTTTATGCCTGTAGCCTGTCTTGGGTCACATGAATGGGTCTAACTAACAGTTAGACTTTGTTAATTCCTCCCTGACAGTCACACAATAGAGGACTTAGGTGTGCCTGGTTGGGCCATCAACTTGCAGGATTGGGGGGGCAACTGGGCACAGCCCCACTTGCAAGTGATAAGGCTGTGCTCTGTCTTCTCACAAAGGACTTGTCACTCCTTCATTGTTCATGCAGTCAGCTTGCAGCCAGGGCAAGGAAGTCTGAGCACTTCAAGGACTTCAAAGGGAATTCTCATGAAATTTCTTCTATTTCAAAGAAGGCACCAGGGATAAATAGGAGACCCTCAGACCAAACTTGCAATGCTCTGCAACCAAGATTTAAGGTACTGTTGTTCTGCAGGGTGCCTAACTTGGTCCCTGTATCCAGCCTGTGCTCCATCGTGGCCGACCTGAACTCGTGACTTTGTCTTGGTCCAGTGCGACTAGATGACCACAGTTGGAGCTTTGTGCTTCTAGGTACTATTTTACATTGAACTTTGAAATTGCATTCCTCTGTTTCTACTGATTGGATTGTTATTGTTTTGGTGTCAAATAATGTATTACATTTTGCTCTATTTTTATAAATTGCTGTGGGTATTTTATTGTGTTGTGTTTTTACTTGAACACTGTTTTAAGTACTGCATATAGACTTTACACATTGCCTCTAAGTTAAACCTGACTGCTTTTTGTGGAAAGCTACCAGAGGGTTAAGCACAGGTTAATATGGGGTTTACTGTGTTTCACCCTGACATAATAATAATAAACAAGCTTATAAAGCAAATGGCTACACTAGCTAGTGCGTCCCAGCGCTGCGACAATAACCAGTTCCAGGCACTGAGGTGAAACAGAAGGAAGCAAACAGGAGGATTAACAGATGGGAAACGCCACGTCTTAAGCTTTCTCCAGAAAATAATCTCCGAGGATTCCAGCCGGAGCCATATCGGGAGTTTATTCCAATGTGTGGCAGCAAAAAAGCGATAGGAGCGCCCACCCACATAGGTTGTTCCTACTGTATGCTACTTTTGGGGTGCATTGAATTTTGCAATGTCTTTGCCCTGTCTTCATGCAGGTATACATATCTGTATGTTGTTTGAAATTATGTGCATTTTATGATAAATACACCTTATTTCTCCAATGACTTTGTATATGTATATAAGTGGTATTTTTATAGCCTGAACCTAGCCAAAAGGTAGCAAAGCTCTGTAAAGGCTGACGACAAGTATAAAGTTGATGGGTGATAGGAGAGGTAATTGGGTTATGGCTGGTTAATGCTTTGTGATGTGGTGTTTCTTTAAAAAGGTGCATCCTCAACTGTTTCCTAAATTGAAGCAGCATTAGGATGGTGCTTATCGATATGGAGCGTTTTTCCACATTCTGGGTGCATAGAAGGTAAAGATCTGCAGCGTTTTTTATTTTATTTTTTACACCTCTTGCTTGTGTGCCCTTCAGCATTCGTATAAGTACATTGAGTGACTTTGTGTGCATTTATTATAAAATATTCAAACATGTTCATTTTGTCAAGGATTGTCTTTTCATTTCATTTTTCGGTTTTAAGCATACAGTGAAAAGAAGTCTTGCCATTGTGTCACTAAGAATTTAATGTACATTTGTTATTACTGGAAACTGATATTTGTCAGATGTCCTTCAATAATACCTGCAGTGACACTTGCTTGCCCTCACCCCTCAGGAATGAAGGATTTTGATTCAAGCGGCAAGGCTTCCAACAGGTAAATCTGTGTTTGACCCCTCTGAGTTAATGGGTTACACCTGGGGTGAATATTTATAAAAGAGACTTCAGTACCGGAGGTTGGGGTTCCTTGTCGAGCTCAACAGATTATTGCTTCAAAGTTAGGAATATTTTTCCTTTTCAGCAGTACCCTTCACCCAAAGGATGCCACTTGTTTTTTATTAAAACTACGTTCATACCTGTCTCTTATGACATTGACAGAAGAGGAAGGGCGACGATGCAAATGTTGCATATATCTGAGTCTGTGATTGAAAGAAACTGTTTTTTCCACCTTGCTGGAGGCCAGTGTTCTGGATGTTTATACGCATCAAAAGCGGATTTTGATTTCCTGAGCACATTTCAGACTGAGAGAATGCGGAACTCGAAAGCCCAATTCCATGTACATCGTGTAGGGCCAGCAAGGACGACTAACTGATATCTCTGTCTTTCTCATTGGTGCTCCATTCACTGTCCTTCCAACCCTTAGTCTCAGTGGTCGAGAAGGCAGTGGCAGGAACAGGACCTAAGCATGGCTCTATGAGTGCTATTTACAGTCTGTAGTTATGACTTTTTCCAGTTCCCCTAGCCCTTCTGCTGTAGGAAAAAAGGCTTTTAATTGGGTAAGATCAAATGATGTGTGATGCCACATCTGCTAACCTTGGAATTTTTGTGAACCGTAGATCACCATCTAAGGTCTCTCTACTTCTTCATCACGTTATTGCTATAGCAGGTGAATGTAGATATCCTGTTAACCTAACAGTGAGGTTCATCCACAGCTTTGCTGAGCCTTCGGGAGGTCTTTGAGAGATTCAGATTCTGCTTGGAGGTCACACGTTTTAACCCCAGTCTGAAACCTTAGCAGCTAAATGCACATCATCTTCCTAACTAAAACCTGGCTGAGCTCTACATCACCACCTGGCATCACTGAGGCGATCCCAGAAGGCTACAAGATCACACAACAGGACCACACCCACAAGCCAGGTGGAGGTTTCACAATCATTTGCAAGGAATCCATCAAATACTTAACATCCACAGACAGCGCCACCCCATCCATGATACATCTGCACTTCGAGCAAATTTCCCAAAACTCTACAATGAACGGGACCCACGCCTATTGTCCATCCAGACCACACGCCATCTTTACAGCCTCATCAACTTCTCACTATCAACTCCAGAGCCAACATACTCCTCGGCGACCCCCATTTTCACTACCAGCAACAGCATCAAATACAATGCTACCTCTTTGCTCACTTGGACTGACCACTCCATCATCCACTTCCGCTGGTCAACACACCCACCAGTACCAGTGTACCAAACTGCAGCTGGGAAAAAAGCACAGAAACAGATTGGCTCAGTGCCCCCAACCCGGATCACCCCAAACCCACAGACAGCCTCAACAAGAGCATCGCAAATTTCAACAACTGGATTAGGAACGGCGCCGACTGCTTTGCTCCCATCAAACCCAACAAGCAAAGAAGGCCCAAAAAGCAAGCCAGCTGATATCAGAGGAACTTTAAAGCACCAAATGGCACTGTAAACAACTAGAGAGGAAATGGAGAGTCAGCCACAAAACCACTGACAGAATCATCTACAATGCTTCACTCAGATGCTACCATCAGCAACTAAGAGACACCAAGAAAAGTGTTAGTTTTCTGCATTAAAATGAAGCTCCAACAGCTGAAAGGAGACCTTCTCAATGGTCAAAGACTTCACCACCCCTACAGCCTCGTTCAACAACCTCACCCCCTCACAAGAGCTCTGTGACAACCTATCAAACATTTCCCGTAGCAAAATAGCAAACATCTGCAGCAAATTTTCACAGCAATCTGACCTCAGCGAACCTATTGCCAACCTACCCATCACCAACCAAGAGGACCTCTGGACCGTCATATACTGAGGAGAAACAGCGGCCCTCATCCTGCTATTCCTCTCTGCGGTTTTCATCACTGTCTCCCACAACACCCTCGCCCTCAAGACTCCACGATATTGACATCCAAGGACCCGCACTCAGCTGGATCTGTTCCTGCCTCACAGAAAAAAACAAAAAAGTAAGATTGACACTGTTTACAGGAGAGACCAAGAACCTGATCTGCGAAGTACCCATGGGTCATCCCTTAGTCCCACCCTGTTCAACATCTACATGATAGCGTTCACCAACATTACCTGATCCCAAAACATATCCTTTGTCTCCTGTGCCGAAACTCAACTCATCCTCAACCACCACCAGAACCAACTTCACCAACTTCATGACCATGGTAGCAGAGTGGATGAGGACCAACTGCTTGCAGCTCAACTGAGTCAAGATGAAAGTTCTGGTATTCAGAAATAATACCCAAACATTGGACTCCACCTGAGGGCTTGCGCCTCTAGAGCCAAAACCTTCAACCACTGACCATGCATAAAATAAGGGGATCTTACCTGACAACCAGCGATAATTACAGCAAAAATTCTCGCACTGAGCACCTCCTATCCCTATATCCTACGATGCTACACAAGATCTTCAAGTAGCTGTCACAGAACATCAGAAGGACTTTCACACAAGCACTCATCACAAACAGAGTAAGCCACTACAATGCACTCCGCACCGGAACCTCCAAAGAAGTCCTACAAGGCTCCAGACCATCCAGAATGCCACTGCAAGACTGATACTCAACCTCCCATGCTGCATTCATATCTGACCTTACCTCAAGGAGCTTTGTTGGCTCCCTATTCACAAGCACTGACAATTCAAACTTCTCACACACACATACAAAGCCTTACCCAACACTGGACCAGCACACCTGAACAGCCACATACACTTCCACCAGCCAGCCAGACATTTGCGCTCTGCTATACTCTCAATCACTCCACCCCCCCACATTCACAAAAGCAGAGCAGGAGGTCTCTCATTTTTCTTCATCACACCTAAAACATAGAACAACCTCTAATATCAGAACCTACACCTCACTTCTTTAGTTCCGAAAGAAGCTGAAGACCTGGCTCTTTGAATATCTCCATGGGGACCGCACACCTACACAACTGCTGAATCACTTGGATACCCTCACAAGTGATTAATTGTGCCATACAAATATATGGCATAACATAACTTAACAGAAGAGAACTGCATGCATGCTTCAGGCTATAGATTCTAATCCCAGTGAGCAAGCAGAGTGAGTCAATGAATCTACTGCACAGATTTGTATTTAAGTACCGCTCCCAGGTTTCTTTCATAGCTCAATGGATTAATAACCCAATTGCAAAGATTTCTGTTTAAACAATGGATTGGGATGCAGCTGTAAGTGATTGCCAGTGGCTGAGATTAGTTTAAGCATTCCTTCCATCACCTTGTTGTTTTTGCATTTGTTATTCCCAATGACATTTTATAATCCTGTGGAACTGTGGGCTTTCCTAGATCGCTCCGCATTGCACAGGAGATCACTTTCCTGGAATTTGGGGACCAGCTGTACGGCGATTCCTAAACGTTGTGTGTTCCTGGTGCCTATTGGCTAATAAGGTCATCAGCGACATTGAGGGCCTGATTTAGAGTTGGGGTTACTCTGTCACAATCGTGATGGATATCCTGTCCACAGTGTTACAAGTGCATTGAATCCAATGGCATTTGTAATATGGCAGAAGGGATCTCTGTCACGTTGTGACAGAGTAACCTATCCGCCAAACTCTAAATCAGGCCCTGGGTTTTATCATCACTGGCAGCCTTTGACTCACTCATACGTTAGCACATTATCCTGTCTAATAAACATACATAATAGGTTTCACCAAACAAAACTGGTGTAGTATCAGTCATTTTGTTTGTGGTCTTTATTACGTAGCATGCTTGTTTTCACTTTATTCAATCTGGATACATGATATCAGTTCTATGCTTGTAGCAGGATATTAGTGCTATTCTTCCAGCAGATGCCGCACAAGCACCAAAAGATGGCCGGTCCTCTCATCAACATTTTTGTACACTCAACAGGTCTACAGCTACGACTGATGAAGGTAGGGTGTCGAGAAGTCTGAGGGGGAGATTCTCAAACATTATTTTCTGAGTTAGCGTCACAAAAGTGACGTTAACCAGCACAATATGTTTTTTCTTGATTCAATTTCCAGAGCAAAACTTGTTTTGCACCGTCAAAAGTGACGGAAAGCATCACAAAACGCTTCTTTGCATTAATTTGTATCAAGGGGGCATTTCATGGATGATACATGGGCGTTCCCATTCAACCACCTATGCTTTTGACTCTAAACCATATCTACTTACATTAGCAGACAAGGTTTAGTGCCAAAAATGAATTTGCTTTGCTGCTATCTGAGCCCTGAGGCGGGGCTTTAGGCCACTGTTTGATGAATTCTGCTGCCTGATTTTAGCCATTTGCACTATTTGCACAGTTACATTTTAAATTGATTTCAAAAGCTGCTGCACTTTCTGGGGCACTTTCGAACCTACCTGGATCCTCTCAGCTGTCCCCGCAGCCGATTTTGGGGCTGATGTGAGACGCTGATCGGAACGACGCCATCTTGGGTGATGCGACGGGTTGCGGACCAGCTGGTTCTTCCGCCCCGCCCTCGTCAGTATAAAAAACGCTATTCTTGAGCCCCCCCCCCTGATTTGCTGCTATCTGAGCCCTGAGGCGGAAAGCCGGGGCTTTAGGCCACTGTTTGATGAATTCTGCTACCTGATTTTAGCCATTTGCACTATTTGCACAGTTACATTTTAAATTGATTTCAAAAGCTGCTGCACTTTCTGGGGCACTTTCGAACCTACCTGGATCCTCTCAGCTGTCCCCGCAGCCCATTTTGGAGCTGATGTGAGACGCTGATCGGAACGACGCCATCTTGGGTGAGGCGACGGGTTGCGGACCAGCTGGTTCATCCGCCCGCCTTCTTTTCCCCGGGCCCCTCCTCCATTTTTCCTAGTATTTATGGCAATAATTTCCCGTCCACGCAGCGGGCGGGCGCAGCAGGCGCGCCGGCGGCGTGCCGAAGGCGCACCAAAGGCGTGCCCGTCTGCGCCAGTCCGCGCCCAAACGGGCCCACGGGCTATACCCCCTGGCCAAATTGCCAAGCCATTTCCTAGACTCACCTACAGCGCCAGCTTGCTGCAAGCTTATAGGCCCCATCGTCATGCAGACTGTTCCACGTTCAATTTAACAACTAAGTCCTCACAGTCTTGCTCTAATTGCTCTCTGTCCCTCGAGGCTCCCCAACTCTGTCATAGCTGTACACCTCAATCGCCGATTGCTTCAAAAACAGTATACAATTTCCTCAGCATGAACTGTCACTCTGTACCTAAGCACACACGTGAGATCTTTGACCTTCTAAATGACGAACAACCGGATGCCCTCTTCGTTACTGAGTCTTGACTCCATGAAGGCTCGGGCCCGGATATCGCAGAAGCACTTCCGACTAACTATGCCGTGGTCAGGTGTGATAGGGTGGCCAAAATTGTTGGGGCCATTGCTATTATTTTTAAAAACGTGTATCAATGCTTCTTAGACCGTATTAATCTACAAAACTGCGAAGCCGCATCTTTTAGACTTGTCCTTCATCCAAAGATCTCCCTAAACGGCATTCTTATCTACCGCTCACCAGGGCCAGTCAATGACTGGGTTACTCACCTGTCTGAGCCTATTGCCTCCCTGTTGCCTAACATTAGTACTCTTCTAGTTGTGGGTGATCTTAACATCAATTTGGATGACCTTAGCAATGGTGTAGCCAGAACTTTGATCACCGACCTCCAGTCGATGAACGTTATTTTACATAACCATGGCCCCACACACAAAGGTGGTCATTTCTTAGACCCCATTTTCTCCAATTTGCCAGATCTACAATGCCTTCCGGCCTTGCCCGTCCTTTGGTCAGATCATTATCTTGTCAATTTTAGAATTTCGGCTCTGACCACCGCAGCTCTGCACAGAGGCAACTATGCGGAAAGGAGCAGGGCATGGAGGAAATTGGACATTGGTTCTTTGAATAAAGTTCTTGCCTCCCATCTCCCTTTGGAACTGTTCACACTAGTTGAGGTGGAAACTATTGCCATGCTGGTCGATTTTTGGCTAAAAAATGCCATTGATACCGTCCTCCCTACTTCTCTAAAGCAGGATGTATCTCACAAGATGCCTGCCCTGTGGTACACCGAGGCACTAAAAGCTGAGAAGTCTCGGTGCAAGAAGCTTGAGCGCTTTTGGCGCAAAGACTATACTCAGCATGCAGCTCAAACTTACAGAACTGCTTTAAAATCTTACCACAAAGCGTGCGCCTCCACTAGGGCCAACATTGTGACGAAATCCATAACAGATGCCATCGACAATTCCAAAGTCTTGTTCAGCTTAGTGAAAAATCTTGCAGGCTCCTCCACATTAGCTAAAACTCCTCCTCTGACAGACAGGAAATGCGATTAAATTGCCCAGTTTTTCCTAAGCAAGGTGGAGAAGATCCATCAGGACATCTCCACCTGCAACTCTAATAACAAGACCACAGTCCATCCCACTCCAGTAGAGAAAGCACCCCGGCCCGAGACCTCCCTTCTCCACTCGCTCTTAGCCTGGCCTGAATTACAGCCTGACAACTAGTCCAAAACGCTGCAGCGCGTCTTCTCAGCGGTTGCCGCAAAACCGTCCACATATCCAGCCGCCTTCGTGATCTTCACTGGTTGAAGGTTGAAAACCGAGTGAAGTTCAAGGCTCTCACCTACATGCATAAGATCAGGCATAAGATGGCACCTAGTTATCTACAGGCCCTAGTAAAATCTTATTTACCTTCCCATTCCCTCCGTTCTTCCTCCCAATGCCTTTTCTCAGTTCCCAGGATCAAGCTCTCCAGAATGGGAGGTCGCTCGTTTTCTTACTTAGGGCCCAAGTTATGGAACTCCCTTCCTCTGACCATCCGGTCTGAGGACAGCCTTATTTGTTTTTGTAAAGCCGTTAAGACCTGGCTTTTCGATCTATAACTAGTTGGCCAATCATCTCCTGATAGCTGCAGTATCTTAGCGCCGGGAGACCCTTACGGGTAGCTGTCGCGCTCTACAAGCTTAAATAATAAAATAAATAAATAAAATAATAAAAATGAATGCCATTGGACGCAGGCGTTAAAAGGAGAAATGTTTTCATTTCTCCTTTTTTTTTTGACTTTGCATGTGTGCTTCACTGTACAACACACATACAAAGTCGGAAAAGGTTTTTCACTTGTCTAGCCATCGTATTTTGTACATGAAGGGTGTCCTTCCTGTACAAAACATATTGTAGACTCAGGCACGCACCCTAGCACTATGGTGCTAAGGTGTGTGCCTGGTTCACGCGAGCTGAAATCAGCATTGGCGCTAGGTAGAGGGGAGGAGAAAGCATTATCTCTGTGAATAGGGCGCTCTTCTGCCCTCTCCCAGTCACGCAATGTAGCGCAGCATTTTTGCCTGCTGAGCTCCATTCTGTAACACCTTTGAGAATCTCGGCCTGAGTGTCCTCAGTTAGGCTTAAGTAGTTGCTCTTTGACAATGCTCTAGAAGAAGAGAATGTTTCAGAATAGGGGCTCGTCACATTCATTCAGAATCGTGTAATTGCACTTTCACAAATGTGGGCTTGAAAATTGTCTGGTGCAAAGTCTGAACCTACGATTGTAACTAGAAGTTATGAGGGTATAAAGAAAATCGGGAAATCTCTAGAAAAAAAGGAAAAGACGTAAGGTAAATGGCAGCAAAATAGGCATGCTCTGATTGGTAAAGTCCTGCGTGTAACCTGCAGGTGACTGTTTTCAGATACTGTGAGATAGTTCTGAGATTTAAGATACCAAATGGAGAGATTAAGATCTTGCCTGGATGCCAGAGTCTGAAACCCAGCAGCTAAATGTACTTTCTGAACAGAGCTGCGTGCATGCATGCTTCAGGTTAGAAATTCTAATCCCAATGAGCAAGCTCAGTGAGTCAGGGAATCTACTGCACAGATTTGTATTGAAGTACTTCTACATTTCTTTCATTGCTACATCAATGGGTTAATACAGCAATTGCAACGTCACAAGTATCATCGTAGCACTAGACTACCTCCTACCCATGCACAGGCGAGTAAAACATTCAGGGGCTTATTTACAAGCCACTTGCGCCGGTGTGTCACTTTTAACATGGGAAGAAGTGACGTACGGGCGGCGCAAGGGGCTTGTAAATAAGCCCCTCAGTGACTGACCGGTGATAAATAGTTGCAAGGTTCCCACATTTTGCAGGTGTGTTTTAGGGAAAAGAAAATATGCTTAAAATAAAGAAATTCAATAGGATTACCCGGTAATACGGGTCAATAGGCAGGGCCACTGGAATTATGTGGCAGGAGAGCACCAGATTATGTGGCTCTTTTGACCAAATTATGTGGCACGAAAATGCATATTATACAGCACATTTTTTGATAGCATTACTCCAATATTTTGACATTTTTATACATGGCAATACTGTCTGGGCAAATATTTAATCTCATCAGTACCAGTTTAACAACCAAATACAGAAATAAGCAACTGAGAGATGACCAGTTAACGTCTGCAAAGAGGCTGACACTGTGTGCGAACAAGTCACCATGGGGCATATTAACAAGGAACAGGGAAAAATAACGCTAAGGGCGCTTAGCGTTAAATTGTTTTAATGCCCGCTATCGCTGGATAATATCACCTGGTTATCGTGTTATTAACAACACTACCCGCAAGGTGATAAAAATCCCGTGATAGCGGCATTTTGGGAGGTTATCGCTGGTAATGCAGCAATAAAACTACAAGGATAGGGATATCCTTGTTGATAGCCCATGGTGGGCTTAGCCATGTAATCCACCTCCCATTGGATTACATGGCTAAATCTGAAAATTAGCGGACGTAAAAAAGCAGCGTTAACCATGGTTAGCGCTGCTTTTTTTGTCTCTAACAGGGTTAGCGTGAAGCTTGATAATAGGAGAATTTTTGCTTAGCGTCATTTCTCCTATTATTTTGCACTGGAACGCCCACTTTGCATCTCATTAGAGATGCAAAGGGAAGCGTAGTGAAAAAGGGTGCTAACATGCGATTTTGCATGTTAGCACCCTATTGTTGATAGGGCAATATTTTTATCTCCGCTTCTTTGGCTTTAAAAGCCAAAAAAGCGGAGATACAGCCCTTGTTAATATGCCCCACGTTTTTGGTAACTTTTGATCCATTTGAGCTAGAAACAAAAAATCTGCAGATTATGGAGGAGATGGTGAAACATGTGGCAAATGCAGTAAATCTATAATTATGCAAAAATGGGGGGGGGGGCAGCAGAATAGCATGATTCCCTTAGCCCTGTCTATAGAGAAATCAGGCAATACCAGAAGGGCCGGTATGACAGCTCAGTGTGTTGGCCTGTTTTTTGGCTATTTGTGGGCCTGTTTGATTGACTGTTGAGCTGGTTTTTAATGTTAATTTCCCTGATTTCAAAACAATCATTGTCTGTAGCAAGCTCAAATCCATGCAGACGTCCATACCATGCAAAACACGTATACCGTGTTCTTTACCAGTTGAGAACGGCATCAATTTGCAAACTGGGCCCACAATTTCAGCTATCTAATTTACTAATTGAGGCCACTTTCTTTTTGGTGCTAGGGCCCATTTTCTGCCCCAGTCCGACCGTGAATATGATCTGTGTGTGTATCTAGGTCAAACATCTTTATGTTTTCAGTGAGAGTGCTTGGTTCATAAACCAAACTATCTGCATATAGTGGATTCTATCTACTGCAGAGTGAGGTGAATGAACGTGGCAGAGCTGCAAAGCTTTGATTTCTGCCAATCATGTCGTACATGTTCTGTGCCTATAAGAGTCACTCAGGTTTTCGGTTCATCCGACCATTTCAAAACCACACATTTCAAAGAAACACACACATACAATCAAAGTGCAGCCAGGTGTGAAGGGAAGGTGACAAAAACATCAAATAGATTCTAAAACATTGCAAATAAACAAAGCTGCTTTTCAGTACAAAGGGAAATGCGAATTCACACGTGCAGTCAAGTACAAGCAAGGGCATTGTAGATAACACGTCAATCATTTTGTGCGCTTGAAATGTCCTTTCTGAAGAGTCATAAGGAGCGTTTGGATATTGTACAGCGCTCACACTCAAAGCACTGCATAATTTGTGCTGGGGTTGCAGGTGGTGGGCACTGGACCTATTTTAGGGGACCAGAACTTATTTTTCTGCATCATCAGAAGGTTAACCAGAGCAAGAGAGAAGGCACCAAAGGGAAACAAGCATTGGCTGAGAATCTGGAGCCTTTCCTGGAATCTCTCATATGTTCACAGAAGTAGTGCCTAATTTGAGAGGGTGGCTTCCGGTGCTCGAAACTCTTAATTGTCGGCACTGTTACTTATGACTTCCATCACTCGGTGGCGCTGTCTGTCTACTTATGAAAGGAGCACAACAAAAATTGTTTAATAATTATTTAGAAATTACAAATGACTAATTCAAGTCGCCCATCCCATTCTTACAGCTTTGTGCGGCCTCGAATAGTCCAAATTGTGACCATTGTAGAAGTGTCATGGTTAGTAGTTGTTATTGCCAGTGCAGGCAGAGGCAACGGGTGGGGCAAGCTCGAGTGGCCTTCTGACAAGGTCCCTGGCACCACTTTTTTTATACGAATTAAGCACTGCACAGGAGCTCATTTTCATGGAATATAGGTACTAGATGTAGGGTGAACTCTAAAGGTTGTGAATTCCTGGGGCTTTTTGGCTGATCAGGTGGTGAGCCACATTAAGTCTTATCATCACTGGCAGCCTTTAAATTACCCGTACGTTAACACATTCCATTGTCTAATAAACCTGCACAATATGCTTCATCAAACAAAACTAGTGTAGAATCAATCATTTTGACACTGGTCTTCATTAATGTGCATGCTTGTATTCACTTTGTTGGCTGCAGGTTTCCAGTACTATGCTTCCAAAACGTCTGCCTATACTAAGATCTGTTACATCAGTTCTAAATCTCCAGTTATAAAAGAAGAAGAGAGGTCTTAACAAACCCAACCAAGATCACTACAATCCGTGAAACAAGGGGCCTCATTTATGACAAATGACGCATCGCTACGTGAAAGCAGCGATGCGTCACTTCTCAGTGCGCACTCCTTGCGACATACCTGATGTGTCATATTTAATGTATGATGCATCATGTCGCAAGGAGTTACAGATACGTCAGTATTTCTGACGTATCTGTAAGCGCAAAAGTGACGCATTGCTGGAGTGTGAAAGGGCCTGCGTCAGTCTTATGCCTGCAGTGAGGCAGGCGCAAGATTTTGACGCAACGGCATCCTAAAAGTGATGCAGTGAAATCTCATAGATTTCACTACGTCACTTCTACGACCCTTCCTTGCGTCAATACGCCCCCCTTGCATACATTATACCTGGCGCAGGTATAATGTGGCGCAGGAGTTTACAAAGTGACGCATCTACCTAGATGCGTCACTTTGTAAATATGGCGCAACAAGGTGCATTTTTTACGCCACTGGTGCGTCACAAAAAGTGATGCACCGGCGGCGTAAAAGTGACGCACAGCCTCATAAATGAGGCCCAAGATGTTTGTGAGGCCATTAGAAGGGCAAGCATAGCAACAGGATGATCACAGTCTTTGAATGAGTTTAGAGAGAGAAATGGAAGGATAGAATAGGTGGGGTGCAGTATGAGGTCTGAGAAACTGCAGTGCAAACCGCAGATGCAGGGTTGCTGTTCCTTGTCAACAGAGGGGGCTGTTGATTGTAATTGAAAATATAGAAATTATTATAAATGTGTTTTGCAAATTGCTGGTGTTATTTTACAACGGTGTTTGTAAATAATAATGGCAGCATTTGTAAAGCGCATAGCTACCTCCGGAAAGGTGTCCCGGCGCTGGGGGCCATCGGGAAGATTAAGCGAGCTATTGCCCAGAGTCACATGGTGCTGGGCTAACCTGTCACCGGTGCCGGCGATGAAACCGCGAACACCTTAGTATAGAAGTTGTCACGGACACTGGAAAAGGCAAAAGACAAGTTTATTAAGACCCCATGGGGTGGTGATACATTCCCACAGTACCCTTCGGCAATGTAAGAAGTAGCACACCGAACATCGGTGCGCGACCTCTTTTATACAGGTTAATGGCAATTAAAAGATAGGCGGTTACAAGTTACACATTTTAGGTACATATAAGGTCATTTTTGGAACACAGCCAGCATGTGGGAGGAGTTCAATAGCACTGGTCAGTTAGTGTTAACATTCCTGAAGAATGACCAGTTGATGCATAGTGCGCATGTGCGCTTGACCAGTACTAAAAATAGCCTGTTGCCGAGCAGAGTAGATGACCATGGGTATCGAGAAAGGACAAAGGGGCACACTGACCACGAGGTAGCGTGTTCATAGAAAATGGAAGCCAGAAGGATTCAAAATGGCCCCCGTTCGTTTTGGTCAAGTTAACGAAAAGACCGTGTAGCTGTGCTAAACGCTAACTCAGGAGCTGCCAAAACACGACAGACGGCCCTTTTAGCGTTTAGCAAAAGCTACCTCATAGTGAACGTAATCAGAATGTTCATCATCAATGTTAATAGCCATTATTTTCAATACTTCATCATTGATCAGTTTCTCTTGTTTAACAATAGCTCGTTTAGACGGAATACAGGCTGTGATACATACAGAACATAACGTAGGGCCACATTGAATACATAGACAAAGGGAAAATAGTACTCCAATAAAAATACATAGAACTGTTAATATTTTCCAACCCCAAGTACTAAATAGGGTCCAGAACCAACCAGAAAAGGTCCATGTTCCATTTTCTGGATGGATCTCAGCAGCTATCTTATGTAATTTCGTAATCGAATCATACACGGAAGGTGAGTTATCTGGCACGTACACGCAACAACTACTTCCGATGATGCGGCATGCTCCGCCCCTATCAGCTAGTATCACATCTAGAACCATTCGGTTCTGGAGCGCTACAATTCTGGTAATTTGCAATTCCTCAGTAATATTTCCTAAAGCAGAGGCAGTTTCATTAGCGACAGCTTCCACCACACGTGTAAGCCGCCTTATCTTCCTGCTATTCAGTGCAGCTCCTACAAATGAAAATAAACCCAAGTTGAAATCTACATATTGTTGTAAAGTGGTATCAGTTTGGTCGATTTCATCAAGATCTAATGTTCGTTTAACTCTGTTCAGTACGAAATCATGGTACAGCACGTAATCATTGTGGTACATAGGAGGAGCAATAAATACAGGTGGTAATACAAAAGCTATGTAACACGTTCCCAACCATCCTAATGGTAGACAATGATATCCCTTATTTCCACAAATAAAATATGTGTTACGTGAAGCTATGAATGCAATTCCAGTTGGTGTATCAAAGGTCAGTGTAATATTACATTCACTGCGGCCTACAGGGATTGTACCTTTATTTCTAATACACAGATCTGCTTTTGTATCAATAACTGTTATCATATGCAAGCTTGTCACATTTATAAGTCTTTGATTCGTATATACACGAGGTGTAGAGACATTGTCCGGACGATACTCTTCCCATTCAAATTTAGTTCCTTCAGCGTGTGGATAACCATCTTTATCGTTATAGCATATCTTATTCAATCGAAAAAGTAGTCCACCTTTCGTTGGCCATCGCAGGGTGAAAAGAAGAGTGTACCAAGCATGGCAAGAACCATTATGAGAAAACGGGAGAGGAATGAGTGGAGTTCCTCCCCTCTTCTGATGTCCGGGCAACATTCCACATACCCAACAATTGGACGTATTGGTCATGTTGTGAGTATGATGCAAGATTTGAATAAAGCTGTTATTCAAATAAGTCTGTCTATGTCTTTCTTCATGAAAAGGCAAAGTAAAATGAAAATGTTCAGATGGGCTTGGCGTGGTGGGCAGCAAATGTTCTCGTACAGGAAACAATTGTTCCATAGTCCAAGCTACTACTGCGATCACCACTATGGTCAAGACAAACAAAACAGCACCAAGAATTCTCCCTTTTCGTGCCGAAGGAGATGCCATAGTTCACAAAACAATACTCTTCAAGAGCAACACTAAACGAGAAAAATAAAACGATGGTTCTGGACCGAGGCTGCCGTTGATTTGTTCTCCGGGATTCAAGACGGGTGTCGCTACACTGGGCAGAACTGATCCCCCCCCTTGATATTCCCGGCTTCCGTTTCACAAACCTCAGAGCGGTTACCAACCAGTTCAAAAATGCAAAAAGGAATCTTATTTCCTGGGACGTAGATTGTACTTCACTTTATCAGAAACAGCGTGGTCCGGGAAGGCTCCCTCCAATTCATCAGGCGTGACAGCTGGGCTCTTTTCTGCATCCAAAATCTTTCTGTAGTCGGATAGCACCACAGGGCTCACCAGATCCGGAGAGACACGTCGGCAGTGCGTTGAATGTATCCATCGCTTCTTATTGGTGACTCTCACAGCAGTCCGAGTCGCCAGCAGCACTTGCTCAGGGCCATGCCATCTCGGTTCCAAACTGCTGGAGCGCTCGAATACTCGGATCATAACATAGTCACCAGGACGAAGATCGTGAGCCTCACCAGTGGAGTTATCAGGGAGCGCCTCTCGAACCTGTTGATGAATAGAAAGCAAATCATTTGTTAATCGTGTCAAATAATCGTTCATCATTATACAAGGCACATCATGTATTAAACGAGGTTTTGGAACTCCCCAAATATTCATCGGCCTTCCAAACACCACTTCATAGGGTGTGAGGCCAGATCTAGAATGTGGCACTGATCGAATGGACAGCAATGCCAAAGGCAAAGCATCCGGCCATTTCAGAGATGTGGATGCCACTATCTTTGCTAGCTTCAGCTTCAGAGTTGCATTGTATCTTTCTACCAAACCTGCTGATTGCGGATGAAAGTCAGCGTGGAATCGTTGCTTGATTCCCAATCCTTTCAGGACGTACTCCACTACTTTCCCGATAAAATGAGGACCATTATCATTCCACATAAATTTACAAACACCATAGCGCGGGAAGTACTCTTTGAGTAACACCTTAGCTGTTGTCAATGCTGTATTGTCTTTCGTAGGGTAACCCTCAATCCATTTGCTGAAGGCACACACCACCACTAGGACATACTTGAGATTATTACAGCGCTCCAGCTGGATGTAATCCATTTGTAGTACTTCGAATGGTGCAGTAGGTGGAACAAACCCTCCTTTAGGAGTATGAGTCCCTTGTCCAGGATTGTGCTGTAAACATATCAGACAGGTCTGCACTGCTCTCTTAGCCGTGCTAGCAATTTCAGGATTCTCCCAAACTCGTGTAAGCAATTTAGTAATTGCGAAAGCTCCAATGTGTGCCAGCCCATGTGTCATTTGCACCATTGTTTGTAAATAGGCCATGGGTAGTTTCCATCTCTCCATATCTTTACTGCGCCAGCAACCCTCATCATCCAATACTCCTTCAGTGGCCCATTTCGTAAGTTCTGCCTCAGATGCTGACTTCTGTATATCTAGTATTTCTTCTCTAGCATCATGCCACCGCTCGGCTTGTGATTTCACCACGTACATGGGGAAATTATTTTGTAGCATAGCGGTCTCTCTCGCAATGCGATCTGCGAAAGCATTGCCTTGTCCTATTTTGTCCGTCACCTTTTTGTGTGCACTGCATTTGACTATTGCTACTTTCTTTGGACATAATAGTGCATTCAGGAGATCGCGTACCAATTCTCCATGCATGATGTGTACCTCGTGTGAAGTCAAGAATCCTCGTTCCTTCCAGAGTAGGCCAAAATCATGTACTACTCCAAAAGCGTAACGACTATCCGTGTAAATGTTCACACATAGTCCAGCACTTAACTCACATGCTTTCGTTAAGGCTATCAATTCAGCTGCTTGAGCCGATTTCTGGGGTATTCGTGCTGCTTCTACCACTGTCTTAAGTGTCGTGATCGCATAAGCTGCGGAAGTCGTACCATCTGGTAACCTCACGCACGATCCATCAACCCACAGTTCCCCATCTACATCTGGAAATGGTGTATCCTGTAAATCGATACGACCCTTTGTCTGTTCCTCAGTCAGAAAAACACAATCATGTTGTTCTTCCTTCTGAGTCTCAGCAACAGTATCCGGCAGTAAAGTAGCAGGGTTCAGTGTCGCACATCGTTTTAGTGTGATGTGCGGCGCCAACAACGTTAGCTCATATCCTGTCAGACGAGCACTGGTTAGATGCTGTGTTTTCGTTTGATTCAATAACGCATCTACCGCATGGGGAACTAACACCAACAATTTGTGTGACAAAACTATTCCCTCACTTTGTCGTATCGCTACTGCTGTTGCTGCAACTGCTCGAAAACATCCAGGCAATCCTCGAGCCACAGGGTCGAGTACCGCCGAGAAGTATGCACAAGGCCTCTGTTTGTCTCCGTGTGTCTGCACTAACACTGACAATGCGCACCCATCCTTCTCGTGTACATATAATGTAAAGATCTTCGTGTAATCAGGTGTACCTAACACTGGTGCAGAACAAAGAGCTTGTCTCAATTGTTCAAAAGCATTCTGACATTCATCCGTCCATTCAATAGGGATCGGTGTATCTTTAGACAACAATGCCAACAACGGTTTAACAATGTGTGAAAAACCCAATATCCATTGTCTACAAAAAGACGTCAAACCTATAAAGGCACGAACATCTTTCTGAGTGCGAGGGACTGGTGTATCTAAAACTGCTTGAATTCGATCTGGTGTCAATGCAGGGCCCTCCTTAGACAAAAGATGACCGAGGTAGGTCACCTTGGGTCTACAATATTGCAACTTTTTCTTTGACACCTTATGATTATGTTTGGCTAGGAAGGAAAGCAAGGAAAAGGTACTTTTCTCACATTGTTCTTGTGTGTCTGCTGCAAGTAAGATATCATCTACATATTGAATAAGAGCCACTCCGTCTTGCAATTCAAAGGAATCAAGCTGTCTTTTTAATGCCTGACTATAAATGCTAGGACTTTCGGTATAGCCTTGAGGAACTCGACAAAATCTGCACGATTTATTATTCAATGTAAAGCCGAATAGATATCGACTATCAGGATGTACAGGAATCGAAAAGAAGGCATTCTTCAAATCGATGACTGTAAAAGTAGTTGCCGTCGGTGGAACCAACGTAAGCAACGTGGTGATGTCAGACACCACGGGGTACTGAGGCACTACTATCTTGTTGATTTCCCTCAAATCAATAATGAAACGGTAAACCTTAGCATCTGTATCCCTTTTAAGGATCGGTAAAATTGGGCTGTTGCAAACATTGTAGGGGACTTCCTCAACTACTCCTGCCAAAATCAAATCGTTCACAATGTGTGTCAAAGCAATTTCACCTTCTCTCGAAATCTTATATTGTGGGACACGTGGTAGAGATACTCCCTCCTTTACAGTGATACGTACTGGAGGAATTATCATCTGCCCTACATCAGTGTCAGAAGTGGCCCACAACGTTTTTGGTAAGGAGGCTAATACTTCAGATTCATGGAGAAAACACACTCGCTCAATTTCTGGGTAATTCTCATTCAACACAACTCGTACTCCTTCTGGGGCACAGCGAATAGTAGCTCGAAAGTGTTTTAACATATCGAGTCCCATAATATTATCTGGTGTATTTGGAGACAACAAAAAGGGACATGGGGCAGCAAATTTATCAACATGAAATGCAACGGGTTGAGACAGTGGGCTAGAAGTAGGTGTTCCATCGAACCCTATAGCTGTAATTACCTCGCCAGACAGGGGAGCCCTTGGAACCAAGTATTTGGACAAAGCGCTACGAGTAGCTCCTGTATCGACCAGAAATTGATCAGTAGAACCCAAAACATGTGCTTCTATATATGGACCCCTTTGATCAACTGGTACCTCAACCGATTCCACACCCCATTCTACGCAATCCTATGCATAGTGCTCATCACGTGGCTCAGCAGAACCACCCTCATTTATCTGATATTGATTGCGATTATCAAACGTATTATAATCTGTCTGACCACGACCCCTTGCTCCATATCCTCCACGATCATTCATTCCATAACCTCCTCGATCATTTGTTCCATAACCTCCTCGATCATTTGTTCCCCATCCTCTTGGCCCTCCATAATTATTCCTAGACCTTCCACTTCCTCGTCCCCTCAAATTACACTGCTCTCGAAACACCGGACAGTCTGCAATCCAATGCCCAAACTGTTTACAGTATGCACATTGATTCACAGAAATGTCAGAACGAGGGGGAGGAGCGTTATTGTACGATCCTCGTCCTCCTCTGTTGTTTCCTCTCGTAGCCTGAACCTGAGCTAACATTACCTTCGTCTTCAAATCCTTCGCTTTCTTTTCACTACTTTCCTTTGCCTCCAATTCCTGTCGCTCATAATATTGAGCCATAGTCAATAAAGAAGCAGGGGTTGCCGTGGTCCACGAACTTTCACTCGCTTTTAATCGTTTTGCAATCTCCGGTAGGAGATTAGCCACGTACTTATCAACAAATAAATGCCTGCCTGTATCTTCTGTTAATGATTGCCCACTGTAATCATGGAACGCTTCCTCAAAACGAGAGAAAAAATCGGAAACCGATTCATCCGTTTTCTGCTTACAAGAGGCTAATATAGTCCAATCAATCTTTTTAGCGGGAGCAAGAGTCTTTAATTTTGTTAGTATGGCCCCTGGAAGGTCTAATATTAAGTGACAAGGCTTACATGCTGGTTCCCTATCCAAATCAGCTTGAACTAGATCTTTCCAAGTGGCCCCGAGAGTCGTGTGGTCATCAAACTTACGAATCGCTCTCCACATATCAGAGGGCAATATCAACCCAAAAAACAGATCGATATCAACTAACGTCATAATACACGAAGAAATTGCACTTTCAACACTTTCATAAAAAGCCGCAGGATTTTTACGGGGATCAGGCAAAGCATTCTTAAGCGCCATAACATCTGCCCTATTCCAAGGCGTATAAACCCAGTTATATACAAAATACCCTTCCGCGTCTTTAGAGCGTTTATCATCATCTGTGCCATCCCCTTTGTGGGGGACATATAAAGGCGCAGCTTCTCGCATAGGTTTAACATTAATCGCAGCGATCTTATCTGGTCCAAAGATAGGGCATTCTTTGGATATCCCCGTCGCTCCGGACGCAGGCGGACCCTTCGATTTTTCCAACTCCCGTAGCCGTGTCGCCTCATTCCGTAGTTGAACCAACCGTTTGAAAAATTCATCCGCATCTGAAAGAACAAAAAGACCTTTACGAAAGTTCTCACGACCCTTGGATATATCCTTGGGTTCTAACTCTAGAGAATATTTTCTGAACCGGTCAACAACCTCATCTCCAAAATGATCTAAGAAATACAGTCGCTCCTGATCAGACCATTGTTCCATTTGCGCACTAATTTCAGAAACAGTAACAGTATTAATATTTAACTTTCGTGCAAACGAACGCAATTCCGCAGTGCGTTCCGCATGTAACCTTGTACGCTGTGTACGATCATTATCCTCATCTGATTCTTCGTTCGGAGCCGTAGGTGCAACATACGGAGGCGGACAGCGATCTAGTAATGAAAAATCATCTGTTTCATTAGTAAGGACCGGATAAAGAGGACGCCTGATAGGGAACTGACCATTAACCTGCAAATTATGTTCTCGCGTCTCCCTCTCTTTCTTTTCCTGTAACTCCTTCTCCTGTAGCTGTAAAGCTTTATCACGTGCAGCCTTTCGCTGCACCTTCTCCGCCAAGGCTTCCTCACGCTTCACTCGTTCACGCGCCTCTTTCTCCCACATACGCACACAATCAAACATCTCTTGTCTAGACCTTCGCTGAAACAAACACTGCTCCACATACTGAACCTTTAGAAGGTCAAACGACCCATGTAGTGGCCACTGTAATTCACGATCGGTTTTAGTATACTTATGCCATAACTTGCTGTACATTATTGGTGGAAGGCCGAATTTAACATACATCTCGCGATTTGGAGTCCCCTCTGGGGGAGCCGCCTGTGATTCATTTAATCGATAATTGGTACCATTTTCAAAACAGCACATCCTTCGGAGCGTGCTAAAAACAGGCATGTTCAAAAAGTACCACGAAAACGCGATACTACACAAAATGGCACCTAATGTGCTTCATACACGGTGTGCCGTTCAAATCAAATAAATCAGAGAAATATCCCTACATGCCTGCCTATGTGAGGTGCACTTCACATATTCAAATTCAAATTCAAAGATTCAAACGTTAGCTAACTTCAAACAAATTCAAATTCAAATTCAAAATTCGAAAAGCCACAGTAAGTGTCAGTAGATTACCTCACCAGTCAAAAAGCTTACCAAATATGTTCAAACGTCCAAGGTCCAACTGCCAAGTTCTGTGGTCGAATCAGCCAAAACGGCACATCACGACAATCCAAGATCAGAATCTCAGTCGAGGACCGGCGCCACCTGGAAGGTCAGATCAGAAGGAAGGAAAGAAACACCGTGGGTGCCAAGATTCGGGTCACTCAATGGCAGCGATCGCGTCCATGGCGAGTTTCCAGACCTTCGTCACGACCTCTCCTTCGGGCATCCGTGTCGCCGATGAGTCCCTTCGTGGTCGCCAATTGTGGTGTTGGGTTCAAATCAGGCCTACATACTCTGCTAAACTTTCGAACACCTTAGTATAGAAGTTGGCACGGACACTGGAAAAGGCAAAAGACAAGTTTATTAAGACCCCATGGGGTGGTGATACTTTCCCACAGTACCCTTCGGCAATGTAAGAAGTAGCACACCGAACATCGGTGCGCGACCTCTTTTATACAGGTTAATGGCAATTAAAAGATAGGCTGTTACAAGTTGCACATTTTAGGTACATATAAGGTCATTTTTGGAACACAGCCAGCATGTGGGAGGAGTTCAATAGCACTGGTCAGTTAGTGTTAACATTCCTGAAGAATGACCAGTTGATGCATAGTGCGCATGTGCGCTTGACCAGTACTAAAAATAGCCTGTTGCCGAGCAGAGTAGATGACCATGGGTATCGAGAAAGGACAAAGGGGCACACTGACCACGAGGTAGCGTGTTCATAGAAAATGGAAGCCAGAAGGATTCAAAATGGCCCCCGTTCGTTTTGGTCAAGTTAACGAAAAGACCGTGTAGCTGTGCTAAACGCTAACTCAGGAGCTGCCAAAACACGACATGTCCACTGCGCCACACCTCTTCCATAACTGCAGTAAACTGCAAAGTTTACCAAATCCTTGACCTCTCACCTCTCCAGACAGTGCCCAAAGCTTTCTGAAGGGGAAACATCCTTTACAACGAAACTTTTACAACGCAGTGCTGTTACAACGCAGGTTTTACAACGAAAACCATTACAACGCATTGCGCTGGGGGGCGCTCTAGGATAGGGAATAGATTTAATTTACTATCCAACACCTTCCCTAGTGTCCACGGGGACTGGAGTTGGAATAGTACATTAAACTATTCAATATCCAGCACCCCAAAGCGCTATGCGTTGTAAAGGTTTGCGTTGTAAAAACTGCGTTGTAACAGCATGCGTGGTAAAAGCATGCGTTGTGACGTCATACATCCACCGTGAGCCTGTTGAGCTTGATATTTTATTGACCTTAAGCTGACTCCTCCGCATAAGAAGCATTTAGGTCCTCATTAGCAGTAGCTCTGGAGCTGTATCCTGGAGAGAGGGAGGGGATACTGCTCCAGGAAGCATTGACTTTCCTGGTGTTTCTGAGCCCGAAATTATTCCACCCGTAATCTGTGGATGCTAGAATTGAGGGCTCTGCGTTACTGGGTCTGGTCTTCTCTGTGGAGCTAGAGGGGCTTTGAAAAGCTGCATCGGCTGCAGGCGCCCTACCTGGCCACTTATTTTAGCATGGAAGGAGCCGAAAAAGCTTCCCTAGCTGATGTTAAAGAACATCTGTCCTCCCAATACCACCTACCCGAATGAGATCGTGACTGGCCCCTATGTTGTTGAGTCTCTGTAGCAATGTAGGGTGATGGACAGTATCAAAGGCAGTGATGAGATCTGGTAACAGATCTGCGACTCCATTTGAGGCAATGGTAGTTTTTATGTCATCCCAAGTGACAGTTAATGGGGCCGTCGTGGTGCGACCAGGGCGGAATCTGGCATCCCACTTATTGCCATTGATTAAATAATACTATTGTCTTGCATACAATAAGTATTATAAAATTATTTTATTCTCATGTATTCAAATGGTATTATAATTCAGGTTACTTTCCGATTTCTTTATTTCCATGCAGCAGGTCGCATCCAGAAAGGATTTCAACACATAAGTAGCTCAGCCCAGAGAGTTAGCTGCCCTTTGAATTAGGGCTGCTCATATAAGGTTGGTGCATTACAGGTATGGATGAACAGCATTTCATAGTACTCTAGCATACACCAGCACACAGCCGTAGGTAACCATTAAACCGAATAGCACCCTGCGCCAGTTTTACTCCTAATTATTCTTCACTCGCCCTTTGCATATAAAACTGGTGTTCTCTATTATGTCCGACCTCAGTGGGTGTTCACTCAGACCGTGCTGTTATAATAGCATCCTAATAATTAACATTGTTAGCATAGCTTGCACGCAATGAGGAAACCCTTAATGCATTAAAATATGCACACGTGTTTAATTATTCCTGCACGTGATTTGTCATGTGTAGGTAATTAACTAAATACTGTCTAGACAGGAGCAGAGCCAAAACAGATTAAACATTGCATATTACTTCTTATACAATGCAGCTCACCTAACTGACAAGCATTGACAAACCCAATCGTTCCGAATTTTTTGTGGTGTATGCACAAATATGCACAGAGCATGTACACAAAAATTAACTTCAATTGAACGTATTACCTTTTTTTAAGTTAATTATTTTTACACTTGTTTTTTAATTAAATAAAAAAATTATCTTGATTTTATTTATATACATAGCACAATGCAATGGTAGTCGGTCAGTCAGTTAGTCAAACAAACTTTATTCGGCCTATCTTAAGCCATAAAAGCACAATAAAAGAAACAGATCAAGTAACATACAATCAAACTATCCTCTAAAAACCAGCAACAAAGCTTATAATTACAGCAGCAATATAAAAGGTATCAAAAACATCACGGAAGTGAAGCCCAAAATACATAAAAAATCATAAGATAACAGGTTGGTTGAACCCTGCAGTGAGTGTAAGATCAAGGTCTTAATTCCTCAGGAACTCTGTGTGTTAAATATCTGCAAAGCCCTACTCACGGTTCATTGCACTGGCCTACATCTATTTCTAATCCTCAAGGCAAGAGGGGCACAATTTTTCACAGTAACTAAGAGCTCATAATTTGCACTAGCACCCAGTTTGTCAACGTTCACCTGATAGAGTTTACCTTGCCTTTCCTGAAAAAACTCCTTCACCTGAAGTCCAGCCTTTGCATTTATATTCACAGTTTGCCCAAGCCATTCCGGCAAACCTAAATCTGAAAACCCAAATTTATATACATAGTTGTTAGAATCGGGGGTCAAACCGGGGTCAGGCTTTTCTGTACTCGGCGGCCATCTTGAGTGGGGGCTAGAGTGGTGGGAGCGCTCTAGTGGACCAGATATAAGGAGCCCTGAAGCAGCGCTCGCGAGATCCATTCTTTGTACTAGCTTGAAGTGACATTGGTGTACTACAGAGCTTGTGTGTTTTACCCTGCGCTCCGTGAACAAAACGGATCGTTTTAGGAAAATTTTTGCAAATTTTTAAAATTGTATATTTCCATTCTGTAATGCACTCAGCATACTTATAATTTACTTGCACGCATTTTCGCTCATTTTTCACGGCGTTTGCTGCCGTTAGAGCTTCAAACCGGGGTCAGGCTTTTCTGTACTCGGCGGCCATCTTGAGTGGGGGCTAGAGTGGTGGGAGCGCTCTAGTGGACCAGATATAAGGAGCCCTGAAGCAGCGCTCGCGAGATCCATTCTTTGTACTAGCTTGAAGTGACATTGGTGTACTACAGAGCTTGTGTGTTTTACCCTGCGCTCCGGGAACAAAACGGATCGTTTTAGGAAAATGTTAGCGAATGTTTAAAATTGTATATTTCCATTCTGTAATGCACTCAGCATACTTATAATTTACTTGCACGCATTTTCGCTCATTTTTCACGGCGTTTGCTGCCGTTAGAGCTTCAAACCGGGGTCAGGCTTTTCTGTACTCGGCGGCCATCTTGAGTGGGGGCTAGAGTGGTGGGAGCGCTCTAGTGGACCAGATATAAGGAAACAGTGGTGTACCGCGCTAGCGGTCGCGTTTGCGGGGGCGCCGTCCCAGCGCCGGAATCACGCTAGAGTCAGCCCGTCTGCACCCGTCCGCGCCTCGGACGTGCACCGGGCGTGTCGTGAGATATGACGACATCTCCATCAGGTACCAAGGAACACTTAGAATGTCCTTCTATAATCAATGCATTAACAGACACAACTGGCTCTTCTCGCTTAAAATATGCAACTAATTTTCTATTATCCCTACGACCCGCAAGTCATCCTTATGCAGGACAATAGAGCTGGATCTAGAGAAAGCTATATGCCAATGTTGCCAATTCTCCACTGACCATGCAGTAAATAAAGCTTTGCAGGTCAAAAAACCTACAAATAATGCAGAAACGAGTTCAAAATCGTTTTTATTCTTCAGTATTAACGGCCGTTCAGTAACTAAGCATAAAACGGAAATTTTTAACTTGCTCTTGGATGAGGCTCCCGATGCCGTGTTTTTAACGGAAACGTGGCTTCAAGACAGCTCTGGCCCTGACTTAGCTATGGCACTCCCTGAAACATATGCTATTGTCAGACTAGATCGTGAAAAGCAATCAGGAGGAGGAATAGCAATTATCTTCAGAAATTGTTATAACTGTGAATTTAACAAACTCCCATGTGAGGGTTGCGAAGGCGCAATTTTTAAACTCTCACTTACACCTAATTTTACCTTTTCTGGAGCACTTATTTATAGGCCGCCAGGAGCCGCCTCTAAATGGCTACCTAACCTTATTGAACTCATTGGACCTGTAGTTATGAAAATGGCTAGCTTTACCATTCTAGGGGATATGAATTTACATTTGGAGAAAGAAGATTGCTCAATAGCCAATGATTTTAAAACGGACTTAGCATCACTTAATTTGACCTTAAAGAATTCCGGCCCCACACATAGAGCCGGTCATTTGTTGGATCCCATCTTTTCCAACTTAAATGACATGTTCACACACACTGCCCTTCCAGTGCCCTGGTCAGACCACTTTCTGATCAAATTTTCCCTTCTTGTAAAATTTTCTAACAAGGATAAAATATCAGTACCCACGCAACTAGTCAGGAAATGGAAAAAGCTTGACATAGAAAACCTCAATTCCTTTCTCGAAGGCCATCTTCCCTGCACAAAAACAAGAGTTTTCAACATCGGTCCAAACTTGGCTGATAAAAGCTATTGATTCCGTTCTGCCTAAAACTAAATTAAAACAAAATTCCCACCGCCCCCCTGCCCCTTGGTTCACTGAGACCTTGAAACACGAAAAAAGCACCTGCAAAACTGCAGAACGGCAATGGAGGAAAACCTACTGTCCAGATGCCAAACTAGCCTACAAAAATAAACTTTTAAATTACCAGAGGCTATGTGCTAAAGCCAAAGCTGTCTAATAAAAGAGAGAGGGACCCAAAACCAAAGGGATGGGGTACCAGCAATAGACTTTATGTCAGAATAGAAATTCCCTTTGGGCACATTAGGTGTAAAGACATCAACTTCTCTAAGACAAAAATGGACAACAAATATTCAAGCATAAAAACTAAGAGCAAAGCATAAGCTACAGAATTATGAGATAACGGTCAGTTCAAAATAGCACAGTTTATTTATACATAAAATTGATAAAAAGACAAATTAAAATAACATAAAAATTGGGAACACAGAGAATATATCAAAGGGAATGAATCAAGTACATCAATAGATCTAATCAAATTCATACACCTATAAAAGGGAAGTACACAAAATTCCTAGATCAAATATGAATAGTACTATTCCCTCAATTTCAACGCGTTTCGACGGACAAATAGCATGTCGCCGTCTTCATCAGGAAATATAGACTGTCTTCCCAAGAAATCTCGTGTCACGAGCCAATCATCAGAATAGGGGACTTGTCGCTCCTATCTGGAACAGAAATCTCACTTTGAACTGATTAACCGAACAGCTGCTCGGCAAATCTAGGATGCTTATTTTAAGCACCACTCCAAGCTGAGACGAGTAGTTGTTAGTAGGTAATCAGCAGAAAGGTTGTTTAAAATCCAAAGTACACGCGGTACAGGACTTGAATCACAGCTTAGTTGAGAGTATCCATATAATTTTGGCGTAATTGAAAAATGCAATATATATTTTTTGTGTGCGTGTATATAACACACTGCACGTTAGCATATTCCGGGCCTTTTTGAATTTTAATTCCTCCTTGAACGGCCTCTTAAATCGTAATGCTGCTAGCGTCCTCGTCTCGGAGACGAGCGGATTGACTCGCGGGACGCTAGCAGCATTACGATTTAAGGAGGAATTAAAATTCAAAAAGGCCCGGAATACGCTAACGTGCAGTGTGTTATATACACGCACACAAAAAATATATATTGCATTTTTCAATTACGCCAAAATTATATGGATACTCTCAACTAAGCTGTGATTCAAGTCCTGTACCGCGTGTACTTTGGATTTTAAACAACCTTTCTGCTGATTACCTACTAACAACTACTCGTCTCAGCTTGGAGTGGTGCTTAAAATAAGCATCCTAGATTTGCCGAGCAGCTGTTTGGTTAATCAGTTCAAAGTGAGATTTCTGTTCCAGATAGGAGCGACAAGTCCCCTATTCTGATGATTGGCTCGTGACACGAGATTTCTTGGGAAGACAGTCTATATTTCCTGATGAAGACGGCGACATGCTATTTGTCCGTCGAAACGCGTTGAAATTGAGGGAATAGTACTATTCATATTTGATCTAGGAATTTTGTGTACTTCCCTTTTATAGGTGTATGAATTTGATTAGATGTATTGATGTACTTGATTCATTCCCTTTGATATATTCTCTGTGTTCCCAATTTTTATGTTATTTTAATTTGTCTTTTTATCAATTTTATGTATAAATAAACTGTGCTATTTTGAACTGACCGTTATCTCATAATTCTGTAGCTTATGCTTTGCTCTTAGTTTTTATGCTTGAATATTTGTTGTCCATTTTTGTCTTAGAGAAGTTGATGTCTTTACACCTAATGTGCCCAAAGGGAATTTCTATTCTGACATAAAGTCTAAAGCCAAAGCTGAACATGCCTGCACAAAAATTACTGAAGCCCTATGCCAGTCCAAAACACTTTTTAAAACTGTGAGAGAACTAGCTGGTTCCCTCACCTTACAATCTCCCCCAGACCTTAATAAATCACAATGCGACTCCCTTGCAGCCTTCTTTGTAGAAAAAGTGGATAAGATATATCAGGGTATAGAACAAACCACAATTGACATGGCCAAGACTCATGTGATTTTGCCTTCCACTGATACCAATTTTGAAACAAATACTTCAGCCTCCATCATCCCTGGTGAAACAGCTCTGTCCTCCTGCACACCCCCATATGACGTAACACCTCCAGCTATTCTAAACAACTGGCCGAAGCTTGACCTAGACCTGGTTCGCAAACTATTAAATTCTATCAAATCAGGCTCACCTAATGATCCATTACCATGTTCAGTCCTGAAAAAACTCAATAACGAGGCCCTGGAAATAATCACTAATCTTCTTAATAAATCCTTACAGGAAGAAACCGTACCGAAGGAGTGGAAACATGCGATGATTCATCCATTGCTGAAAAAAGCAGGAGCAGATCCCAATTTGCCATCCAACTTTAGACCTATTTCCCTGTTACCAACCTTTGCGAAAATACTAGAAAAACATGTTCATAGGGTCCTTACTGATTTTATTACTATTCATGATTTATTACCCCCTCACCAATCAGGATTCCGCACAGGCTTCTCCACAGAGACGACCTTGTTAGGCGTCACCGAGAACATCCGTCTAATGCTGGACCGGGGAGAAACGGTAGCCTTGCTGTCACTCGACCTCAGTGCAGCATTTGATACTGTGTCACATGCTGTACTTGAACAAACACTCCATTCCATTGGTATCAGGGGCGCAGCTTGTTATTGGATTAAATCCTTACTGGAACAGCGCACTTTTCAAGTTTTCTCCAAATCCGCTTGCTCAGACATTATGACCCTTAAACATGGAGTACCTCAGGGCTCCATACTGAGCCCATTGCTTTTTAATATTTACATGAGCCCACTGGCCAAAATGATAGAAGAGACTGGATTACTTATGTTCTCCTATGCTGACGATTCTCAGCTTATCTTCTCTCTATCATCCACCGAATCTAATAACATCTCGCCATTAAAACTCAGTCTAACCAATATCGCGGAGTGGATGAGAAATTTTTTTCTCAAACTCAATGGCGAAAAGACCGAGCTACTTGTTCTGGGTAAGAACAAAGAGCTCTGGGGACCCCAACACTGGCCAGATGTGATGGGTACCCCCCCGACCCCAGTCAAATCAGCCCGCAACCTCGGGGTCATCATAGATGAATCGCTTAATCTCAATCAACAAGCTGCGAAGACGTCAGCTACATGCTTTGCGATTTCAAAGTGGTTGAAAAAAATCTGTTGGATGCTGCCCAAAAATACCCAGAAAACTGTCATCAACGCTCTTATAACCTCCAGACTTGATTATGCCAACGTGCTATACTTGGGGGCCAATAAGGCCACTACCCGACGATTACAGACAGTGCAAAATGCCGCCGCGAGATTACTGTGGAAAATTCCCATCTCCACACCTACCACCAAGTACATCCGCGAATTGCACTGGCTGAAAATCGAAAATCGGGTGAAATTTAAATCTTTATGCTTTATGCATAGGATCTCAACCAACAATGCACCCAAGTATCTACAAAATCTAATACATCCCTACCGCCCATCTCGAACCCTTCGTTCAGCCACAGCCAACCACTTTGTGATTCCTAAAATCAGGCTGGCGCGAATGGGTGGAAAATCCTTCTCATATCTCGGACCCTCACTCTGGAACACTCTTCCGGTGACACTTAGGCAGGAAACCAACTCTATGAAATTCAGGAAGGCCTTAAAAACCTGGTTGTTTAACATCTAGAACCTGAACCAATCAAAGCACTGGATCACTAGCGCCGGGAAACCCTTTGTTGGGTAGCTGTCTGCGCTATATAAATGAAATAAATAAATAAATAAATAAATAAATAAATAAGTCCAGAAGTGATCTAATTTCTTGGGATCAGGGTCCCAATTCTTATACCCCCAAATCCTTTGTTCTCTGAGGGGTGAGGGGCCTGTGCCCAGTCAAAACCAGTTCTGAAGCACTCTGTTTACCAGTCTTCTCCTTTCCTGTCACAGCGCAGGGCAGGCACATCAGACACCCCACAGGAGGTGAGCCAGCATTGTGGAAGGCAAGTACAGCCCTGGAGCACTTTGTTGACAGTCTTCCTTCTCTTCTTTCAGTGTGCAGGGCAGAGACATCAGATGCACCACAGGGGGTGGAGCCAGCACTGTGAGGGACCTGCACAGTCCTATTCAGGTCACAGGTGCAACTCCTCCCTCCCATCTAGATGCAGATCTCCCTATTCACCACTGGGCTGACTCATTCTGTCTCTTGGAAGCCCCAGCCCTGTCACTCACAAATCCCAGACAAAGGAATACACATCCTCGCAGAGGCAGGCTTGAAAGGTTAGGCAAGCAAATAACCTACTTTGTAAAAGTAGTATTTGCAAACACAGAATGTTAAAACCCATGCTACTAAAAGATGTATTTTATCATTCTGAGTCCAGGCATACTAAACTCGAATTTCTACCATATTTTCTGAGTCAGTTAGGATTATAAAATGTAATAATTCTAACAGCCCATTCTGGCCTATGGAGAACAGGTAGCCTTGCAATAGTGAAAAACGAAAATGGCTGTAATTCACTATTAGGACATGCCACACACATCAGGGCGTGTCCTACCTTATACTTCCAATGCACCCTGCCCTTGAGCCTACCATAGGGGTGACTAATATGAAGAAAAGGGAAGGTGTATGGACTGGCAAGTGGGTGCACTTGCCCAGTCAGCATGACAGTACCAGACTGCACGCAGGCTCTGCAATGGCAGACCTTAGACACATTTTATAAGGCCGCTTCTGTGGGTGGCACAACCAGTGCTGCAAGCCCACTAGCAGCATTTGGATATACACGCCCTGGGCACACTCAGTGCACTGTACTAGGGTCTGACAAGTAAACCAAATAGTTAATCATGGAATCACCAATTAATACATTAATTTACAATAGGGAGAGCATATGCACTTTAGCACAGATCAGCAGTGGTAAAGTGTCCAGAGTCATAAAATAGCCAACAACAGGTCAGAAGAAATATAGGAGGAAAGCAAAAAGTTCAGGGATGACCCTGCAAAAAGGGCCAAGTCCAACAATAGTTAAAGCGGGAATTGCATAAACATTTTCCAGAGAAGGAAAGTCTTCAAATACTTCTCTTGATAGCTGCTCCTCCAGATTCGTAACCATATTAGTAGGGGTACAAATTGATCCTATAACCTGTGGAGCAGTCCAACCTCTGATTATCATTTTCTATAACAAGGAGATGAAGGATATATGTGGATACCTTCATAAATTAGTTATAGACTAGCCCCATTTGTGTTGATGATATGACCTCTTGGAGATGGGACAGAGCTACTGCTAATTTAGCATGAGAGTTGTGGAAGCACAGACAGACCTACCCATTTTCTGCTACCTCTGAGGTCACCTATAGAAAACAACAGCAAGTGATTGGGAACTGTTAGACCTGGCATTCTTGGCATGGTTTCCCCAGACTTTTTGCTTCTGCCTCCTGTATTCGTGACTGCATACTGGACTTCGTTTTTGCTAGTTGTTGAACTGCTGCTCAGTGCTAAAGAGCAAGTGCTCTCTGTGTAAATTAAGATTATGATTGGTTACCTATGATTGGCATATTTGATTTACACTTAAGTCCCTAGAAAAGTGCACTGTGTGTGCCCTGCAGTTGTAAATAAAATGGCACTAGTGTGCCTTCAGCACTGATTGTACCATCCGCTGTGTAGCCCTGCAAACATGCCTAAGGCCTGCCACTGGAGTGTCTGTGAATGCAGTTTTAAACTGCCATGTTGACCTGGCAAGTACACTCACTTGAAAAACAAAACTGGTGTGTGGAGGGTCTAGGGGAATATTTTATGACCTGTCTGCTCACACCCCTATATCAATATGCAAAACACAAAAGAGCAGAACAGGTCCAGATACTGTGTGCAACTACCACAGCTCCCGTGAGGCAGTAAAGGTGGATGCGTGAAATCAGTTGCTGAGAACAGCGACTGTGAAATGACAGAAGACTGAGAAACAATTTCCATCAGACCCCTCTAGAGGTGGACTTAACATCATTTGGAAATTGTTGGTAATATCATACCAGATCCGACCAAAAAGTGTCGGTATGGACAGATGTCAAAAGTATGCTTTATGATGTACATCTTGAAATATACAAAGTGCAGTGCTCAAATAATAAAAGTGAATAAAAGTGGCTACCTATATCCTGAACATTATTTAACCAGAAATCTAAGTGTCAACGAATTAAAAACACGCCAGGTAGTAGAAAATGTTTTGAACCCTGTGGCGCTGTACAGTATGGTCGACATGTTTCAGCCTGATGGACATTTAGCCCGGCTTTCTTCAGGACCCAAGATTGGAGTGGCTACTGCAACCTCATGTAATATATCTACGTGACGATTAACAAAAAATGTACTACTAAATAGTTACATCTGTATCATAAAATCTTTTGATACTTAAGTGTCCACTGGAGGGGAAGATATGCGTCTTCTTCCTATCAAAAAACATAAACAGATGGACCATGTGAAAAACAACACTGAAGTACACACATACATCCTCCCAAACCCACAGAAACCGTATAGTCACACCTGCAAGGATAATTTACATCCTGCATACTGACAAGCATACTAGCTTAATCACCCTGAGGCATTTCCTCAAAGTGATACTCACCCAGCATTGTGTGGGTGAAGACCTCACCTCGCCCGGCGACCGCTCGGGAATGTGAGGCCCCGCTCTGTAGTGTAGAAAGAGAAGGACACAGTAAGCACACAACTTTACAGTGACCAAGCCAATGACTCTACACATAGAACTCAACACACGTGTGATAGTACCCTCCTGACATGCCGTTCACCTACAACTAAAAGACTAATGGTAGCGCCTGGAAAATACACAAGTTGTGATGTAAGTCATATTACAAAACTGCTTCTTGCCTGAACTTCATATCTCTACATAACTTCTTTAGTATCTGTCTTAATTGCAGAAGATGTATAGGCGACCAACTGCATTACAGACCACATTTCTAAGGCAGTGGGTAGGTGTACTAAGAACAGCCTGTGGGTGGCTATCTAGGCCACTCACCATCCCTCAGCTGTTATGGGGTATCTAGATAAAAGAAAAAAGAGAGAAAAAACTCACAAACATGATGTTTTAGAGGAGATTTGGGATAATCCTAACTGCTGCCTATATAGAAAGAACTAGCTGTAGTGAAAGAACTAGCTGTAGTGAAGGGGAGACACCAGATGACTCACCTATCCGTCGGTACCCCCGGAATTGCAAACGAGCGGAAGTGGAGGTGAACCGAAATCAACCCCTTTCTCCTTAAATAGTCCCAGGTAATGGCGTAACGAGACCAAACGCAGAAGGCGACGCTGCTCCTGCTGCACTTGCGCGGTAATGAGAAAATACTATTCTCTTGCGCATGTGCAAACCTTCAATGACACGCGTCAGAGAGGATGCATAATGTCGCTTCTGGCATATGGGACAGGAAAATTCCCTGTCCACTTATTCTAACTCCCGCGGAGATTAGAATTCAAGGTTTTAAAATGGATTCGTCTCGACCCAATGCTCTATAAAGAATAGTTTGAATGCCCTCGTCGAAAAACACTATTCTCTTGCGCATGCTCCCTGTGGAGCTTGCCAAGGCGGGCACAATAGAGTTTGGACCTGGCATATGGGACAGGAAAAATACCTGTCTACTTATTCTAACTCTAGCGGAGATTAGAATTCAAGATTTAAATATGGATTCGTCTCGACCCAAATTTCTATAAATAATATTTTGAATGCCCTCGTCGTAAACACTATTCTCTTGCGCATGCTCCCTGCGGAGCTTACCAAGGCGGGCACAATGGAGTTTGGAACTGTAAATTACAGAGACAACTGATGTATAGACGATGGGGAAGGGTCTTAATAGTGTACCCAAGCAAATGTCTCCCGTTGTGGAGAATAGTGATGTCAGTGAGATTAAGTAGTATAACTCAATCAGCTACATGGAGTTAAAAAGGATCATGACATCATAAAATATGGGAACATCTATGTTAGATGGAGAATACCGTCAACCTAGGTCCAACAATACGCTATGTAAAGGGATCTATCTATTAAAGTGACTGTTCTACATCTCTTGAACTGGAGAGGAAAAAGGGGGGTATCCCAAGCGGAAATAAGACCTGCAAACTGAAGGGGTGTGTAGGCCCTCTCTAGTCACCCTATCATGAAGGAGTGACTGGACCCCAAGGGGAATTGTTCTGTACCATAGTAATGAAAATGGATGATGTAGTCCTAGAGTGTAA
The DNA here is from genome assembly GCF_964261635.1 of Lissotriton helveticus. Taxonomy (NCBI): domain Eukaryota; kingdom Metazoa; phylum Chordata; class Amphibia; order Caudata; family Salamandridae; genus Lissotriton; species Lissotriton helveticus. The sequence continues at coordinate 409,190,524 of NC_136065.1, forward strand.
ATGAAGGCAGACAACAGGGTGACACACACAATTGAGTTGAGTGAGCTGAAGGGTGCAAACTGAACTGCGTTTGCATCCAAATCCAAAAAGACCCGCAACTAAAAAGTTGCACTGAATAATGAAAAACAAAACTGGTGTGTGGAGGGTCTAGGGGAATATTTTATGACCTGTCTGCTCACACCCCTATATCAATATGCAAAACACAAATGAGCAGAACAGGTCCAGATACGGTGTGTAACTACCACAGCTCCCGTGAGGCAGTAAAGGTGGATGCGTGAAATCAGTTGCTGAGAACAGCGACTGTGAAATGACAGAAGACTGAGAAACAATTTCCATCAGACCCCTCTAGAGGTGGACTTAACATCATTTGGAAATTGTTGGTAATATCATACCAGATCCGACCAAAAAGTGTCGGTATGGACAGATGTCAAAAGTATGCTTTACGATGTACATCTTGAAATATACAAAGTGCAGTGCTCAAATAATAAAAGTGAATAAAAGTGGCTACCTAGATCCTGAACATTATTTAACCAGAAATCTAAGTGTCAACGAATTAAAAACACGCCAGGTAGTAGAAAATGTTTTGAACCCTGTGGCGCTGTACAGTATGGTCGACATGTTTCAGCCTGATGGACATTTAGCCCGGCTTTCTTCAGGACCCAAGATTGGAGTGGCTACTGCAACCTCATGTAATATATTTACGTGACGATTAACAAAAAATGTACTACTAAATAGTTACATCTGTATCATAAAATCTTTTGATACTTAAGTGTCCACTGGAGGGGAAGATATGCGTCTTCTTCCTATCAAAAAACATAAACAGATGGACCATGTGAAAAACAACACTGAAGTACACACATACATCCTCCCAAACCCACAGAAACCGTATAGTCACACCTGCAAGGATAATTTACATCCTGCATACTGACAAGCATACTAGCTTAATCACCCTGAGGCATTTCCTCAAAGTGATACTCACCCAGCATTGTGTGGGTGAAGACCTCACCTCGCCCGGCGACCGCTCGGGAATGTGAGGCCCCGCTCTGTAGTGTAGAAAGAGAAGGACACGGTAAGCACACAACTTTACAGTGACCAAGCCAATGACTCTACACATAGAACTCAACACACGTGTGATAGTACCCTCCTGACATGCCGTTCACCTACAACTAAAAGACTAATGGTAGCGCCTGGAAAATACACAAGTTGTGATGTAAGTCATATTACAAAACTGCTTCTTGCCTGAACTTCATATCTCTACATAACTTCTTTAGTATCTGTCTTAATTGCAGAAGATGTATAGGCGACCAACTGCATTACAGACCACATTTCTAAGGCAGTGGGTAGGTGTACTAAGAACAGCCTGTGGGTGGCTATCTAGGCCACTCACCATCCCTCAGCTGTTATGGGGTATCTAGATAAAAGAAAAAAGAGAGAAAAAACTCACAAACATGATGTTTTAGAGGAGATTTGGGATAATCCTAACTGCTGCCTATATAGAAAGAACTAGCTGTAGTGAAAGAACTAGCTGTAGTGAAGGGGAGACACCAGATGACTCACCTATCCGTCGGTACCCCCGGAATTGCAAACGAGCGGAAGTGGAGGTGAACCGAAATCAACCCCTTTCTCCTTAAATAGTCCCAGGTAATGGCGTAACGAGACCAAACGCAGAAGGCGACGCTGCTCCTGCTGCACTTGCGCGGTAATGAGAAAATACTATTCTCTTGCGCATGTGCAAACCTTCAATGACACGCGTCAGAGAGGATGCATAATGTCGCTTCTGGCATATGGGACAGGAAAATTCCCTGTCCACTTATTCTAACTCCCGCGGAGATTAGAATTCAAGGTTTTAAAATGGATTCGTCTCGACCCAATGCTCTATAAAGAATAGTTTGAATGCCCTGGTCGAAAAACACTATTCTCTTGCGCATGCTCCCTGTGGAGCTTGCCAAGGCGGGCACAATAGAGTTTGGACCTGGCATATGGGACAGGAAAAATACCTGTCTACTTATTCTAACTCTAGCGGAGATTAGAATTCAAGATTTAAATATGGATTCGTCTCGACCCAATTTTCTATAAAGAATATTTTGAATGCCCTCGTCGTAAACACTATTCTCTTGCGCATGCTCCCTGCGGAGCTTACCAAGGCGGGCACAATAGAGTTTGGAACTGTAAATTACAGAGACAACTGATGTATAGACGATGGGGAAGGGTCTTAATAGTGTACCCAAGCAAATGTCTCCCGTTGTGGAGAATAGTGATGTCAGTGAGATTAAGTAGTATAACTCAATCAGCTACTTGGAGTTAAAAAGGATCATGACATCATAAAATATGGGAACATCTATGTTAGATGGAGAATACCGTCAACCTAGGTCCAACAATACGCTATGTAAAGGGATCTATTTATTAAAGTGACTGTTCTACATCTCTTGAACTGGAGAGGAAAAAGGGGGGTATCCCAAGCGGAAATAAGACCTGCAAACTGAAGGGGTGTGTAGGCCCTCTCTAGTCACCCTATCATGAAGGAGTGACTGGACCCCAAGGGGAATTGTTCTGTACCATAGTAATGAAAATGGATGATGTAGTCCTAGAGTGTAAATGAAGGCAGACAACAGGGTGACACACACAATTGAGTTGAGTGAGCTGAAGGGTGCAAACTGAACTGCGTTTGCATCCAAATCCAAAAAGACCCGCAACTAAAAAGTTGCACTGAATAATGAAAAACAAAACTGGTGTGTGGAGGGTCTAGGGGAATATTTTATGACCTGTCTGCTCACACCCCTATATCAATATGCAAAACACAAAAGAGCAGAACAGGTCCAGATACTGTGTGCAACTACCACAGCTCCCGTGAGGCAGTAAAGGTGGATGCGTGAAATCAGTTGCTGAGAACAGCGACTGTGAAATGACAGAAGACTGAGAAACAATTTCCATCAGACCCCTCTAGAGGTGGACTTAACATCATTTGGAAATTGTTGGTAATATCATACCAGATCCGACCAAAAAGTGTCTGTATGGACAGATGTCAAAAGTATGCTTTATGATGTACATCTTGAAATATAGAAAGTGCAGTGCTCAAATAATAAAAGTGAATAAAAGTGGCTACCTAGATCCTGAACATTATTTAACCAGAAATCTAAGTGTCAACGAATTAAAAACACGCCAGGTAGTAGAAAATGTTTTGAACCCTGTGGCGCTGTACAGTATGGTCGACATGTTTCAGCCTGATGGACATTTAGCCCGGCTTTCTTCAGGACCCAAGATTGGAGTGGCTACTGCAACCTCATGTAATATATTTACGTGACGATTAACAAAAAATGTACTACTAAATAGTTACATCTGTATCATAAAGTCTTTTGATACTTAAGTGTCCACTGGAGGGGAAGATATGCGTCTTCTTCCTATCAAAAAACATAAACAGATGGACCATGTGAAAAACAACACTGAAGTACACACATACATCCTCCCAAACCCACAGAAACCGTATAGTCACACCTGCAAGGATAATTTACATCCTGCATACTGACAAGCATACTAGCTTAATCACCCTGAGGCATTTCCTCAAAGTGATACTCACCCAGCATTGTGTGGGTGAAGACCTCACCTCGCCCGGCGACCGCTCGGGAATGTGAGGCCCCGCTCTGTAGTGTAGAAAGAGAAGGACACGGTAAGCACACAACTTTACAGTGACCAAGCCAATGACTCTACACATAGAACTCAACACACGTGTGATAGTACCCTCCTGACATGCCGTTCACCTACAACTAAAAGACTAATGGTAGCGCCTGGAAAATACACAAGTTGTGATGTAAGTCATATTACAAAACTGCTTCTTGCCTGAACTTCATATCTCTACATAACTTCTTTAGTATCTGTCTTAATTGCAGAAGATGTATAGGCGACCAACTGCATTACAGACCACATTTCTAAGGCAGTGGGTAGGTGTACTAAGAACAGCCTGTGGGTGGCCATTGGGTCGAGACGAATCCATTTTAAAACCTTGAATTCTAATCTCCGCGGGAGTTAGAATAAGTGGACAGGGAATTTTCCTGTCCCATATGCCAGAAGCGACATTATGCATCCTCTCTGACGCGTGTCATTGAAGGTTTGCACATGCGCAAGAGAATAGTATTTTCTCATTACCGCGCAAGTGCAGCAGGAGCAGCGTCGCCTTCTGCGTTTGGTCTCGTTACGCCATTACCTGGGACTATTTAAGGAGAAAGGGGTTGATTTCGGTTCACCTCCACTTCCGCTCGTTTGCAATTCCGGGGGTACCGACGGATAGGTGAGTCATCTGGTGTCTCCCCTTCACTACAGCTAGTTCTTTCACTACAGCTAGTTCTTTCTATATAGGCAGCAGTTAGGATTATCCCAAATCTCCTCTAAAACATCATGTTTGTGAGTTTTTTTTCTCTCTTTTTTCTTTTATCTAGATACCCCATAACAGCTGAGGGATGGTGAGTGGCCTAGATAGCCACCCACAGGCTGTTCTTAGTACACCTACCCACTGCCTTAGAAATGTGGTCTGTAATGCAGTTGGTCGCCTATACATCTTCTGCAATTAAGACAGATACTAAAGAAGTTATGTAGAGATATGAAGTTCAGGCAAGAAGCAGTTTTGTAATATGACTTACATCACAACTTGTGTATTTTCCAGGCGCTACCATTAGTCTTTTAGTTGTAGGTGAACGGCATGTCAGGAGGGTACTATCACACGTGTGTTGAGTTCTATGTGTAGAGTCATTGGCTTGGTCACTGTAAAGTTGTGTGCTTACCGTGTCCTTCTCTTTCTACACTACAGAGCGGGGCCTCACATTCCCGAGCGGTCGCCGGGCGAGGTGAGGTCTTCACCCACACAATGCTGGGTGAGTATCACTTTGAGGAAATGCCGCAGGGTGATTAAGCTAGTATGCTTGTCAGTATGCAGGATGTAAATTATCCTTGCAGGTGTGACTATACGGTTTCTGTGGGTTTGGGAGGATGTATGTGTGTACTTCAGTGTTGTTTTTCACATGGTCCATCTGTTTATGTTTTTTGATAGGAAGAAGACGCATATCTTCCCCTCCAGTGGACACTTAAGTATCAAAAGATTTTATGATACAGATGTAACTATTTAGTAGTACATTTTTTGTTAATCGTCACGTAAATATATTACATGAGGTTGCAGTAGCCACTCCAATCTTGGGTCCTGAAGAAAGCCGGGCTAAATGTCCATCAGGCTGAAACATGTCGACCATACTGTACAGCGCCACAGGGTTCAAAACATTTTCTACTACCTGGCGTGTTTTTAATTCGTTGACACTTAGATTTCTGGTTAAATAATGTTCAGGATCTAGGTAGCCACTTTTATTCACTTTTATTATTTGAGCACTGCACTTTGTATATTTCAAGATGTACATCATAAAGCATACTTTTGACATCTGTCCATACCGACACTTTTTGGTCGGATCTGGTATGATATTACCAACAATTTCCAAATGATGTTAAGTCCACCTCTAGAGGGGTCTGATGGAAATTGTTTCTCAGTCTTCTGTCATTTCACAGTCGCTGTTCTCAGCAACTGATTTCACGCATCCACCTTTACTGCCTCACGGGAGCTGTGGTAGTTGCACACAGTATCTGGACCTGTTCTGCTCTTTTGTGTTTTGCAAGTACACTCACTTGCCAGGCCCAAACCTTCCCCTTTTCTACATGTAAGGCACCCCTAAGGTGGCACCAAGGTAGCCCCATGGGAAGGGTGCAGTGTATGCTGATGTGTTTTACATATCCTGATAGTGAAATACTGCTAATTTCGGTTTTCAATATTGCAAAAGCTATCTCTCCGGTAAGTTATCATTGGAGCTGCCTTGTAACAATTTACAAGCGTAACTTTCAATTGGGAAGAGATGGAGATTTGGAGTTTGGGTTCCCTGCACTGAGAATTTCATAACACATCTTTCTGTGAAGGTGGTGTTTAAATTGTGTGGTTGAAAATACCACTTTTAGAAAGTGGGTATTTTCCTGCTTCAGCATTCTGTGCCTCTGCCTGCCTGTGATAGTCACACAAAGGGAGCGGAGGTGTGTCCATATCCCAATTGCCGATCCCCAGGCTGATGGGCCTTCCTGAGTTAGAGTGGTAGGAGGAGTTGTCACTGACACCTGAATAGGGCTGTGACTGTCCCCACACAAAGCTGTATCCAACCCCACTGCAGTGTGTCTGGAGCCAGGTCAGGGAAAGGCAGGATCTGTGCACTACAAAGACTACCCTTTGAAGTATGCCTACTTCAGTGACAGAGAGGGGTATAAGTAGTGGACCTGTGACTCCACATTTTTAGAACACTTCTGGACTAAGAGGAGATTCTGCCAAGAAGAAGAGCTGGAGAAGCTGTAGCAGGAGAAATGCTGCTCTGCTCGTTGCTGTGTTGTGCTGGCCTACTGTTTGCTGCTTCTATCTTGGAGAGTGAAAGTACTGGGCTTTGTTTTCATCATCCTGCTTGCCAAGGATCTCCAAGGGCTTATGTGTGCTTGCGTCCTGTTAAGAAGTCTCAGGGGCATCAACAACTTCACCTGCAGCCCTTGAACTCCTCTGCTGAGTGTTCTGACCTGCCAAGTTGTGCAAATTACAGTTCTGGCTCCTTGAAGGTGACTTCTGCTGTAAGAAAGGAAGACAATCCAACCACCAGACTTCAGCGCCTGTTTTTCCCAGTGCAAGCTTGCCGTGTGGTTTAAAAACTAACGCATCGCCGACACACAGCTGAAGAGTCAACACAGAGCCTGCCATTCGGCCCAAAAATCTCAGAGTCCTGAGCACTATCAGCCTGATTCATGTAGGTAAATTGCACTCGCAAAGGGCCAGATTCTGAGAATCTGGCCCTTTGCGAGTGCAATTTTTGCATTTGGTATTCATGATACCAAATGCAAAAATCGCTATGTAAGAATTCGCATATTTGCGTGGAATGGCATTTAAGGAATCTCTAATAGAGATTCCTCAAATGCTATTCATGACACAAAACAAAATAGCGATTTTGGACTTTTGGGGCCGCTATTTACCGACAGGTCAGACCTGTCGGTAAATAGCAAAAACTCAGAAAAATGCTTTTAAAAGCATTTTTCAAAGTTGCATGTAGCACACACACATGTCCTTTGGACATGTGTGTGCGCAACACCTGTCCAAAAGTGCATTTTAGGGGTGCTACAGGGCGTCCTTTGGACACCCCTGGCACCCTTAAAATCGCTATCTTAGTTGCGAGTAGCAAATTGCTACTCGCAAATCCCCATTCATTCCTATGGGCCTCTTGGCCCATAGGAATGAATGGGGAGTATTTGCGAGTAGCAAATTGCTACTCGCAAATAAAGAACATGTAGGAATCGCTATTTAAGTAGCAATTCCTACATGAATGCCGTTTTGCGTGTCCTCAATAGCGAATCGCTATGATTCGCTATTAGGGACACGCAAAACGGCATGTACATGAATCAGGCTGTATGTCTCCGGCGACTGAGACATCCACTCTAACTCCAACGCAGGCCTTGCTGTGCGGCTGAAGATTTGACGCATCACCTGCACAAGGCTGGGAGAATCAATGCAGCGTCTGTTTCGCTGCTGCTGCAACAACCCCAGCGCGGCTTGATTTTCCATGCAACACACCTGTGTGCCAAGTCTGGATCGACGCTGGGCTTCAGTAATGAACCGAGGCTGCATGTCCGCAAAAATTATGCATCACCTCCCCGCGCAGTATGTATTGTGTATTTGTTTAGCGCTTTACCGTCACCCCAAGGGCATCCTGGCGCTTGAGATCACTGTCAGCAACAGAAACAACATCTTACACTGCCCTAGGGAACAAGTGGGTCTTCAACGCTTTTTTAAATGGTAGAAGGTCCCTTTGACCTCGTAAAAGGAGTGGCAGAGAATTCCAGAGTTTAGCCGCTGCGACACTAAACGAGCGTCCACCCATCCTCACTCTCTGGAATCTCTGTACCACCACCAGCCACGCAGAAGAGGAGCGCAAACATCGCGTGGACGAATACCATGAAAACATATTCTGCAGTGGGACCAGGCCCTGTCCGTGCAAAGCCCTGAACACCAGGCAGGCAGCTTTGTACTGAACACGTAAATGGACCGGCAACCAATGTAAGTCCCGGAGAGCAGCGGTGGAGGAGCTGAAATTAGGGCGAGAGAGGGCCAGCTTGGCCGCCATATTCTGCACCCGTTGCAGCTTACATAGCAACGTTTCAGAAGTAGAGCGTTGCAATAGTCTAAACGACTTAAGATGGTCCCACGCACTACTTCTGGTCTAGACTGTTCAGGTAGAAGGGGCAGAACTTTACGGAGCATGCGCAACAGCATCATGCACGTAGCCGTGGTCTTATTTACATGTATATCCAGGTGCAAGTTAGGCCCAAATGTAACCCCTAAGTTACGTGCAGACTCAGCGGCTGACACTGTCTCAGGAAAGGTCGAGGGCCAAAAGTTGTCGGGGAGTGAACACTGTATTTTATCAGAAGAACAGTAAAGCACCTCAGTTTTTTTGCTGTTGAACTGAAGGGAGTTAGATCGAAGCCAGTCAGCTGTAGCTGACATACAGCGGTGGAATGTTTCCAACGGGACCGAGTTGTTTCCTTCCAGTGAAAAGACCAATTGGGTATCATCAGCATAATTGAATGCTGAGATACCGAATGATTTTATCAGATGGACCAGAGGGCGAAGGTAAAGGTTGAAAAGTATGGGGCTGATGGCCGAGCCCTGTGGTACCCCCGGCCCCACATTCCTCACCTCCGATCTAAATGGGGGCAGCGCCACCACCTGCCGTCGGTTGTTCAAATAAGAGACCAACCAATCCCTTGCCAGCCCGGTGACCCCGCACTCTTCCAGTCTCCTGATGAGGGTAGAGTGGCAGACCGTGTCGAACGCGGCCGACATGTCGAGCAGCACTAAGAAGGCTGCCCGACCCATGTCAACCCGCGAACGAAGGTTGTCCAACACGGCCACCAGCGCAGATTCAGTCCCATGCGCTGGACGGAAGCCAAATCGTGCCTCATCAAACCAGGTGTTCTCTTCCAGGAAACCGGACAGGGCGCGGGTCACTAGCTTCTCCATGATTTTGATAGGGAACGGCAGCAAGGAGATGGGTCTATAATTAGACAGGCAGGCAGGGTCCAATGTGGGTTTCTTTAAAAGAGGTGACACCACTGCCAGCTTCCAGCACTCGGGAACAATTGCAGTGTCAAAGGACTGGAGGCAGATGGAATGCAGGGGCTGGAAAAGTTCATCTTGGAACACCTTTCAGAATTTAGGAGGCAGTGGGTCCAAGGGGGAACCCGATGACACAGTTAGTGCCAATTTGCAGAACTCCTCGTAGGACGGGCTGGGGAAGCAACAGAGCTGGGGTCGACTGGAGTAGACCGACAAGGCTTCCATGCTGGGAGAGCAACAGCTCAGCTGGGGTCGACTAGTCGCAGCGTCCGGAACTCCCAAACTGAGAGAGGGACCACCCAGCTGGGGTCGACTGGGCGCAACGTCCAGAGCTCCCAGACTGAGAAAGGAACCACCCAGCTGGGGTCGACTGGACGCAGCTTCTGGAGCTCCCAGACTGAGAGAGGGGCCATCCATCTGGGGTTGACTGGGCGGGATGTCCGGAACTCCCAAGCAGAGAGTAAGGTGGCTCTGCTGGGGTCGACTGGGCGCGACGTCCGGAACTCCCAGACTGAGAGAAGGACCATCCAGCTGGGGTCGACTGGGCGAGACGTCCGGAGCTCCCAAGCAAAGAGTCATGTGACTCTGCTGGGGTCGACTGGGCGAGACGTCCGGAGCTCCCAGACCAGAGGAGGACGGTGCTGAGCGCTTTAGTCCCTCCAAGATCGTGGCAATGTTCTCTTCAAAGGCACTTGCCAAAGACTTACATAAAGCCTGCGATGCGGGAACATTATTTGCCGCGCAGGTAGGATGCGTCAGGTCGTTGACGATTTTAAACAGCGCCTGGGATTTGTTAGGGGCCTGGTTCAAGGCGGATTCCAGGTAGGCCGCTTTCGCACACTTAATCTGTGCTTTGTATTCCTGGAGAGACTGCCTGAAAGAGGCCTTCGCTATATCCGAATAGTCCTTCCTCCAGGCTCTCTCAGCTCGTCTACAGCACAGCTTCATCTGCCGCAGATCGTTCGTGTACCAAAGGCATGCCCGATTCAATCTTTCCCTGGACCTCCGAAGGGGGGCCACCTTATCCAAGGAGTACGAGATATGCCGGCACATCGAAGTGTAGCTCTCCTCCACATTATCTCCCAGGATGAAATTTCCTGGTAATAAAGTAGGCAGAACTGAAGATTTTAGCAGTCGAGACCAAGGTCTGCCCATTTTAGCATGTCTGGAACTGGAACCCGCCGAAGAGTTAATGCCCAGACATAGAGAGAAAGCAACTAAGGCATGATCCGTCCAATACTGGCAGAGGATATCGTTCACCGTCACTTGTTGTGCATCGGCAAACACTAAATCCAGGACATGGCCCTGCCGGTGCGTGGCCGAGAGGACAAGCTGCTGCAACTGAATATCGTTGCACGCTTGGCACAAGGTGTTAAAGGCACTGTCCTGCGGTCCGCCCGGCCACAGGTTAAAGTCCCCTAGGACCATCAACCGAGAGTGAGTATTAGAGAGATCATGTAACAGATCAATGAGATCAGGGAGGGTGGGGGCATTGCCCGGCGGTCGATAGCACAGGACACCTGAGCATAAAATCCCCTCAAGTCCTTTAAAAGAGAACCCCATCAGCTCAAAGCCCGGTACCTCTCTGATCTTAAGCTGAGATAGAGCTAGCGTCTCCCTGTATATAAATCCAATTCCACCGCCCCTGTTCAGCAGGCGAGGAGTATGGTTGATTTTAAATCCCGGAGGACAGGCCAGGCCTAATTCGACCTCACAGTCCACCCGAGTCCAGGTTTCCGTTAGGAACAGCACATCAAGCCCCATGGACTCAATAAGAAAGGCAATCTCCGTGTGGTGCTTACAAAGAGACCGAACGTTAAGCAAACCACAGGAAAGCTTTCTGGGTATAGGCGAACAGCTGGCCTGCTGACTAGGGGGCGCCTGAGGCGCTCTCAAGGCTAGTAAGTCAGTTCGAGAATAGACTATGCGGGATGTGCACGGAGTGCCAGAGGTAGCGGCCCTAAGCGCGCCCGTTGCGCGAACGGGCGCAAACGGGCTTACCTCTGGCGCACCTCCGGCGCACCTACGTCGCGCCCGCTGCGCGCGGACGCTGCGCGCCTGCTCGTCCATCTTTATATGGTATTACACTGAGCAGTAAGAAATCAACACATCACCTCCTCTCACAGATAAGAACCGATGCATCACCTCCCCTGCCTAGCAGTAAGGAACCAACGCATAACCTCCCCTGAGAGCAAGGAACCAATGCATCACATTCCCTGAGAGTAGGGAACCGACGCATTCCTTTGACTCTCTTGCACCTCACCTCCCCTATGCCTTTTTTCAATGTTGATGCATCCCAGGTACTTTGTGCTAAAAATGATGTATCAATAATTTTCTATAACAGAACTATTTAAAACTTTTTAAAAGTGATATTTTGGCTCATGTATGTTGGATTTTTTTTGTTGTGGTCTTGTTTTATTTAGATAAAGATTGGTTATTTTCTGAACAGGTGTTGTGTCCATTTGTAGTATTTTCACAGTGTTACTGTGTGTTTATATACAAATGCTTTACACATTGCCTCAGAGATAAGCCTGACTGCTTGTGCCAAGCTACCAAGGGGGGAGAGGGGTTATCTTAGTGGTGTAATCCCCTTACCTTGATTAGAAGGAAGGGCTTTCTTCATGGACAGGGTGGAAGCCACTGCCAACTAGGGACTCCCATGTCTAACAGGAGTCTTTAAGAAACACATGGATATAGATCCAAACCACTGTATAGATTAGGAAGCTCAGTCCTGACAAATTGCCACAAGATCGATAGCAACTTATAACAGCAAGAAACTTGTCGACCCACCTATGCACCAATTATTGAGCTGACACAGATCATTACCTCTGCTGACAGCCACCATTATTTTTAACCAGACAAGAGGACCCACCCAGTAAAACCGTTAGGGTACCTCTCAGTGTGTTTTAACAAGCACTATCACTTACACCAATCTACACGAGCAGCACCACACTCTTACCCACACTTCACATACTGCTAAACAAAAGATCTCTGGAAAAGAGCCCCTTTGTGGGTGCTCCGAGGCATTTCAGCACTGGCCTGACAAGAAGCATGCCCTATGATGAAGCATAACACCCTCTAGGTGTGTGATGGCTCTTGCTCCTGAGCAATCAGACTCCCACCTAGGTGACCTTAGCCTACTATTAACCTGTCACCCTTGTACCTCTCTAAAAGGAACTGTATACCCCCTTGTTGTGATAATTTAATCACTCCCACTGCCCGCTGCAGAGAGACATCCAAAGTAGTGCCTGGTGCAGATTCATAGAGGCTTTATGCTTCCCCATTTTACAAAATTAAACGTTCTGAATAAAACGTCACCAGTACCTTATATTTGATGAAAGGGGGTGGCCCAGACCAGCCTCCTCAGAGCAATGATGGTCCCGGTCTGGATGCCCGCAGGGAGCACAGCACGCTTTGAGCGCTTTAGTTAATTAGAGCCCTCCTCCTGGGCTCTCCTTGTATCCCAGGAGCTGAAGTGCCTCTCCTTCTGCACCTGATTGTGGTGATCTGCGCCCTCTGGGAACATGCAGCGCTTTGAGCGCTTCAGTTAATAGAACCCTCCTCCTGGGCTCCCACTGTATCCTGGGGCTGAAGACCCACTAATTCTGCTCCTGATTGCGGCGTCCGTATCCCAGGGGGAACACAGCATGCTGTTGTGTAGGACTCTAGGACCCTAGTGTAATGTTCCTGATTCATGCCCATATATAGGTATTAATTATCCGATCCTTATATAGGCATAGAAATCATTACCATATTTAGACTGAGCCTATGCAACCCAAATATGGCATGGCTGCTTCCACTAAGTTCAGAGAATCAAGAACGATTTCTTAAAAAACCCCGCCTTCAGCAGCTAGGGACTTCCCCTTGCCTGAATACTAATTTATCCAGGATATCATTGAGTTTTCAAAGAACTGAGTCTTTGATGACGTTATTATGTCCAATCATACGTCAAACTTGGCACCTTCAAGGTATAAATATGACTACATTTGTCCAGACAAACACACGGTTGTTTGGAGCAGTTCGACTATCTACTTGCCCGACGCGCCCTGCAGCAGCAAGTGCCGAAGGAAGCCGACCCTCCAGCTGACGCACTGAGGGACTCTGTCTTTTTTCCTGCCGAGAAATCCAGCTCCAGTGTTTCCAGGCTACCCTTGCGGGTTGCTGGGAAATCAAGTCCTAAGAGAGAGAAACAAGACCTCCTTCATTCTAAAACCAAGGTACGGAGCTGATTAAACCCACAGAGAATTCTTGGAATAGATTCTTGGCAAAGAATACTAAAACTTAACCTACACCTCACTTACTTCTTCCCTTGTACTAGACTTAGGTTAGGTACACCGGGGTAGGCGTATTTTAGGAGCACCAGTTGAGTACTTTTAGTCATTATTTATCACTGTATGTATTTTATGTATTATATGGTATTTTATATGGCTTAGAAACCATACCATGCTTTTACAGTACTACTTTATAATACTTTTCGTATTATATGCCTTGTACTTTATAACCAGTATTTCGATTGTAGCAGTACATTTCTTATGCTTGAGAAAGAAGACTGTTCAATAAATACTTTTTATTGAAAACCCCCGTCTCTCTATTTCTCAGCACCACTGGTGAAACGAAGCATGTACGATTGACAGAGTAAAATAGCTATCTATTGTTTCCGCGACTCTAGAGATTGATTTCCTATTCTTGGGAAACAAAGCTGTCATGTTTATGCAGTTGTCAGAAACGAATCCCTTCTTGTGAATTCGAGAAAGTTTCTAGTGACCTCTGAGCTAGCTGGCACTCACAATTAAGTCTAATATATTTTGGTAGAGACCTAGTCGACCTCAGTCCTACGTCTAAGCTACAGGATATATTATTCCAATGCGCAGAGCCTATTGGGAATCTAGGAACTACACTACATGGCGCCCAACGTTTGGTAAGGCGATAATTTAACGCTAGATACTAGAGTAACTCAGTCGTGCTTTTCACACAGACCCCTTTTTCCCTTTTTCCCGTAAAAACTCCAAAAGACGTCTGGAGTGGATAATATCCGCCAAAACTGAGTAGGACAAAAATCCTATATATTAGTTTTTGGTTTATTCAACGTTGAAGGATACAGTGTTCCAAAATATTGTGCACCTAATCTTTGTTTCCTTGAAACTTGCTCTGCAACACTTCCAGTCAACAAAAATGACGGATAGTGACGAAGAATTAGAAAGAGTTGCAGCAGCAGTTCAAGCAGCATTAGATGACAGAAATCTCCTACAAAATGACCCGTATGTTAAAGTCATCCCGGTAAATGTAAGAAAAACTATAACTTACAAACTCATAAACAATGGAGTATCATTGAGAGGTGGTAAAGTAATCTTTGTTATAGAGGCACATGAATATCGGCAGACAGAAGTATTCTATTCATAGATTCAGTTTCCTCCAGCAGATGCAGGAACACACGAGTTTCAGTACTACAAAGTAGAGGAACCTCCAACGGAATACGTTCCTTACGAGGATGTTGAAATTCCATTAACTTACCAAGAGCATCAGCTCTGGTTTAAAGGCGCCCTACAACATCAAAATCACATAACAAGGCTTGGTCCACTAGGTAGACCAGGAGCGACATGGCCGGTACTAGCCAGCTATACACCACATCCTGACATAGACAATATGACAGGTCCAGAACTGTTAGTACAGCTAAAACAATTAATTAAAATACATAGACAATTGGTTCTATATGTCATGTGGACCTTAACAGTCCAACCTACTGTGAGGATTCCACAGCACACCCCTCACCAGGGGAACACAAACAAAATCACACCACAGACTATACAATCAGTAAATTACCAGCAAAAAGCGAACAAATTCCGTTCTGGTTAGCTCAGAAAATTACTCAAATTGAGGCAGTATTCCTTGATAGTACACCTCATGAGAAACACAGAATTCTGACAACCTGTTAACCAATGGGGATTGCACCACACGTAGAGGACTGCGACACCTGGGGTACAGTCTTTGCTTCAATCTACACAAAAACACATGGTGTCCCGTCTATGGCGTTAATACCAGAAGTTCTGAGACAGATTCAAAATGAATACGGTCCAGAACCGGCCTTGAATCTTGGTATGAAATTATTGAAAGATTTCAAACAGGTCTCGGCTATACTATTAGCCAACATCAAAGGTGAAGCAGCATCTGTGGCAATCCGCCAAAAGCTAAAAGAAACAGATATTACTGAGCAACCATATGAGCTTGGCAGAATTATTGAAAAATCCTATGAAGAACTAGGTAGAGATAATTTGGGTGGGAAACCATTAAAACCACAACTAACAGTAAATCCTGAAAAAGTTTTTATTAAAAATAATCTCACTACTCCTAAAAAGAAGTGGGAAACACTAAACAAACACTTCCTAAAGAGAAGCATTCCCAGTCCAGAGGAAGATCTCCCCAACGGGAACCCTCTGAAAAGAGGTACATCCTCAGAAATAGGGATAACTTAAGAAAACCTGATAGATATCAAGATACTGATACACGTTCCTCTCGTACCTTTCAGACTTCCTCTCAGAAATCAGAAAGAAGAGGACGATCAGAACAAAAAGAAGAACGCGTGAAGTCCACAGACGAATAGCACGTTCCAAAAAATAAGAAAACTCAATTTACCAAGAAGAAGGTAGAAAGTGTAAAGATCAGACATGGCGAGGATCTTGAGGACACAACTCAAGAACGAGGAATGGGCCCAGACAATTCTAGACAGCGCAGCAGAAGTAACCATAGTTTGCAAGATCCTGAAGGATCATCTGGAGACAGTGGACTTGAATGAATGCATTCAAGTTGAAACTGCCGACCCCAGGGTTAGTGTACCCCACAAGTTATATGAAGTAACACTCCGGATGGAGGGGGACATAACTAGGAAAATAAAAGCACTCTTTTGGGAGAAGCTATCTAAGGGTTATGACATTCTACTAGCTGAACAAGACTGGCCACCTGAATTTGTCAGGGAGTGCCCACATGGCGAAGAGCTAATTATGCCAGCCTTCTCTAATCACATTCCAATTCTTAAAAAATACACCTATGCCACAAAATGGGCTGTAGCCCAGGCACTAGCATTTTACAAAAAGCACGTAGGATGGGATGAGGATTCTCCTCACCATAAAATCCAGTTAAAAAATCAACCTACTGCACAAAGGCAGCATCCAGTTAAGCAAGAATCAAAGAAACAAGTCAGGGAGATCGTAGATCAACTTGAATACCAAGGGGTGATTGAAACATGCACCTCATCAATGAACAATCCTTTGTTTCCTGTCTCCAAACCAGACAATACATATCGTCTAGTTTTGGACTACAGACACTTAAACTCTTGTTGCAAAACTTTTGCAGTACAAAATGCACACAGTGCAGCACTGATGAATAACATCGTGGTTAAAGAATATAAAACCACATTAGATATTTCAAATGGGTTTTTCAGTCAAAACATTGCACCTGAAAGCAGGCACTTGACTGCTTTCTAGATCATGGCGACACAGGGACAATTTTGCCGTCTCCCCCAGGGATTCAAGAATAGTCCAGGGTTACTTTCAGCCAGAGTAACAGAGTTACTACAAATGTACGATGATGAGGCATTATCGTATGTCAATGACATATATCTTACAGACGATGATTTGGACGTACATTTGAAAAGAGTGAACACCATAATACTTGTGTTCGCTTCTGAAGGGTATAAATTCAATTTTTACCCCATAAGTGCTGCCGTCGGCCAACGGTCGTCACGGGCACTACCTCCCCAGTGCTGCGTGCGACCGCTGGACGTCCAGTTCAGCACTGGATAATGGACAGCGCAGCACTGGGAGGTCTATTTACGAAGCTCCCAAGGTGTTAAGAAATCACGAATTGCCCACCTCAACGTCCTATTCTTAGGATACGAGTTATCAAGTGAAGGCAAGAGCCTGGCAGCAAACTTCCTAGAGAAATGTGCGCTGCTCCAACCTCCGAAAACGCTGAAAAACTTACAATCAATTCTAGGTTTCCTGAATTTCGGAAGAACTTATGTTTTAAATTACGCAGAAAGGGTTAAACCTCTCTACGAACTAATCAAACCTGATTTCAAACCAACAAACTTGACTCAAAACCATACAGAAATTTTGCGTTCAGTGCAAACAGACATGTTAGCAAAAACACAGTTAGAAACATGCGATAATACGTGCAATCTTGTGATCCGAATCATCCCAGGGAGATGCGGATTCACATACCTAACCTTTAACGAAGGTGAGACGGTACCAATAGCATACAAGTCACACTTGTACACACAAGCTGAAATGAAAATCACTTCAACAGAAAAGATACTGACTGTGGTTCAGACTGCAGTAGCAAAAGAGAGAGCTCTCGCGCAGGGTAAACGCATAATAATCGTTACACATGTACCTGCCTTAGAGGCAGTGATGAAAGCAAGCATTCCCAATGCAAAGGCTTTACATCCGAGATGGATACAATGGGTTCATTCTCTTGCTGCAACAGACGTTGAATACGTTTTTGACCCCTACTTGAAGACACAAGAATTCCTACAATACGAACACGAATGTCCTCTGCCGACCGAAATTCTGCCTCTAGAACATTACAGATGTATAATCTATACAGACGGATCAGCACAGCCCGGAATTGGGGGTAAACAAGCCTATAGTGCTGTGTGCGCGATTGTTAAAGGTCGCTGGCGCGAAGGTAAATTTAGACCTATGGTCACTAAAACTCAATCACTCTGAGACTGTACCGCTCAGGGAGTGGAACTACAGGCTTTCAAGATGGCGCTTGAAAATACCGATCGCGAATTCCCCACACTCATAGTGTGAAATTCGTATTACTGCGTTCAATCTTACAATGAACATCTGCAGAACTGGGTTCAAAGCAGTTTTAAAGACGCAAAAGGTGGCACTATTAAGCATAAAATGCTTTGGGAACAAGTAGTTCTATTACAGAAAGAACTACAAAAGACTCACGTGATTCATACACTGAGTCATCAGCGTGATGGCGTTCACGTTGCAGGGAATTCATTGGCTGATGAAGCCCCGAAGGCAGCTGTGCAAACGGCTTCCGTAGCTGCAATCACTCGATCAAAAACAAAAATAGACAGCGAAATAATGCAAGCTGTCACTGCTTCAGTTAAAGACAGTGGTAAGACACTCCCGAAAGGCTTTCCAGTAAAGTACTCATATATAACTGATGCGAATAATGTTCCTTTTGCTTGAATCCCTAGAGTGGGGGATAGGGCAATTCCAAACATGGAACATAGGTTAGGACTGATCTTAGCAGCACACGAAGGACTGGCATCTGCACACGCAGGAATTTCCGCCACAGTATCGTTATTAAAACAAAAATATTGGTGGCCTCCCATGAGGAAACAGACTAGAAACTATGTTCTAGAATGTGAAATATGCCAAAAAATAAAAGTTTCAACAGTGAAACGACCTGCACAGACGCCCCTCCTGATTTCAGATAAACCACTAGCGTGTGTTTATCTGGACCACTGTGGTCCCTTACAAAGGCATTGTAACTATAAATATATCATGGTAGCAGTGGATTCCTGCACAAGATTTATTTGGATGTGGCCCCAGCGCTCGGCTGACGCCAGAAGGAGTAGTTTCTGTCCTGTAACTCCAGTTCTGTCGTAGGGGAATCTCTGTTATAGTCATAATCTAGTGAATAGTCCCGCCCATGTGCGTGGACCCCGGAGCAATCAAAAATAATCTCTTAAGGTGTCGAAAAATGCAGAACTGCACAGACACCTAAGAGAGAATTAAAGACAGATAATGCAGCCTATATCCACAGGCTACACTGTCCAGTACTTCAAGTAGAAATTCCACCAAAAACCCACAAACAGCAACGCCTGTCCAGATTTCCCCTGCTTTAACAGCAAAAACCCTCTGGAATGATAGAGAGGAAGACATGGACAGACAAGCCCCATAGGCTGCTATTATGTGGCTCAGAACAGGGTACTGGGCCTTTAAGAGAACTTTCCAGAACTTCACAGTATCCCAGAATGCACTGCAGGTCCCTTTTACTTTCAGTTCTTTTTGAAGGCGTAACACGCCAGACCTGTAGCATTCCTTACAAGAATATCTCTCTCCACCGGGGAGGAGGGCGGGTGCTTATGACTATAACAGATATACTTAAGTTGACCAAAGTGTTGCAGTACTCTAATTAGTTCTGTCACGGGCACCTTGTTGGTGTATTCATGAAGCCCTCACCCACCAACCTAGTTGGTGGCATGCTTCATCATTGGGCCCACCCAGTGACACCTAGTATGTCCCGGGTGTGCTACGACGCCTGATTACAGCAGAGCTGGTATATTGCTGAGAGTGCAGTGAGTGAGGTTGAGTGAGTTGTGATTTAAAACGGCTTGGTGGTGGTCCCAGTACCCGAGGGTAAATTAAATTTTAATAACTGGGCCCTCACCAGCGGTTAAAAGTAAGGCTACAGGACGCGTGCGGGTGGCGAGTTACTGCCCCCTGCGTCCTTCAGATGGTCGACATGTTTCAGCTTGTACCTGTTGTCCCGCCGTCGTCCTACCGGAGGACGATGGCGGGACAACAGGTACAAGGCAGGCACTGACCAGAAAGACTGGTCATCCCCTTACCGCTTCCCTCCAGGAAGCCTTGGCTAATAACCCAAAGCGTATGCATGAGAAGGGAATCCCCCTCTCACATATATAAAAACGCCTTAGTGAGTGTATCACATAATCTGTACCACAACACTAAGTCTGTTTTATTTCACCACACCTTTTTAAAAAACGGTCCGGAGGAAAGCCAGAATACTCTATGGCACTGGCTGAAACATGTCGACCATCTGAAGGACGCAGGGGGCAGTAACTCGCCACCCTCACGCGTCCTGTAGCCTTACTTTTAACGGCTGGTGAGGGCCCAGTTATTAAAATGTAATTTACCCTCGGGTACTGGGACCACCACCAAGCCGTTTTAAATCACAACTCACTCAACCTCACTCACTGCACTCTCAGCAATATACCAGCTCCGCTGTATCAGGCGTCGTAGCACACCCGGGACATACTAGGTGTCACTGGGTGGGCCCAATGATGAAGCATGCTACCAACTAGGTTGGTGGGTGAGGGCTTCATGAATACACCAACAAGGTGCCCGTGACAGAACTAATTAGAGTACTGCAACACTTTGGTCAACTTAAGCTAGTCCTCTTTGATTAATCACATATAAACCCTCGGGGACAAGGACTAGCTATCTAGTCCTCTCTTCCCTCTTGTTACACGCATATAACAGATATACCCCTACTACAGAACTGGAGTTACAGGACAGAAAGTACTCCTTCTGTAGTAGGGGATCTCTGTGTATCGTCATAATCTAGTGAATAGAATGGCAAGCCCATCCCCACACCAAAGCGGCGGTGGAGAAAAGAGAAATAACACCACTACTGTGCGAACAGATTTCGCAGTGAGGCCTGCCCAACCTGAGCATCTGCCCTGGAATCAGAGTCCGGGCAGTAATGCTTAGCAAAGGTATGGACCGACTTCCAAGTGGCCGCCTTGCAGATTTCTGCAATTGGAACATTACGGAGCAAAGCAGTCGCGGCAGCTTTGCCCCTGGTGGAATGAGCCTAAGGTTTACCCCCTAAGGCCTTATTAGCCTTTTGGTAACACAATTGTATACAGGACACAATCCACCTAGAGATGGACTGTTTAGAGGTAGCAAGACCCGTCCTGACTGATCCATAATTGATAAACAATTGGTCTGACCTACGAATATCCTTGGTTGTATCCAGATAAAACTTCAACACCCTCCTAACATCCAGGGAATGCAGGGACCTTTCCGCTGGAGAGGAAGGATTCTAAAAAACGTAGGTAAAGTTATGGTCTGGTTAACATGAAAATCAGATATAGCCTGTGGAAGAAATTTAGGGTGAGTACGCATAACAACCTTAGCAGCATGAAATACAGTATAAGGTTCTTGGCAACACAACGCCTGAATTTCACTCAACCTGCGGGCCGATGTAATGGCCACGAGGAACGCCGCCTTCCAGGACAGGTGCTGCAATGAAGCCTTATGAATAGGTTCAAAAGGCTCCTTCATCAGTCTGGACAGCACCACATTCAATTCCCATAAAGGCAAAGGAAGCCGGACAGGAGTGAAGACTTTCTTCAAGCCTTCCAAAAAATCTTTGATCACAGGGATCTGAAAGAAGGAAGTCTGTGAAGGGCATTTCCTGTAGGCAGTCAGCGCAGCAAGATGAACCTTAATGGAATGGACATTAAGGCCAGACTGCGCCAGATGGAGAAGATAAGGAAGGATGACATCTTCCTTACATGTCGTTGGGTCAAAGTTCTTGGACTTGCACCAGATGCAAAACCTCTTCCACTTGTAAGCATAAGAAGTCCTAGTGGAAGGTTGCTTAGCCTCCTTCAGTATGTCCATGCAATCTACAGGTAGATTCAAATGGCCATATTGCACTATCTCAGGAGCCATGCCGCCAAACTCAAAGACGAGAGGTTGGGGTGCAACATCTGCCCCCGAACTTCTTGAGAAGGTCCGGCCTGCACGGCAGCCGTATGTGAGAAAGGAGAGACCAGTGAAGCAGGTCCGTGAACCACCACTGCCTGGGCCATTCCGGGGCAATCAGGATCATCCGTGCCCTGGACTGGGACAGCTTGATGAGCACCGCCGGAATCAGGGAAATGGGTGGAAAAGCGTACAGAAAGCTGTTCGACCAGTTGATCCATAGCGCATTCCCCAGCGTTCCCGGCTGGTAGTACCTGGAGGCGAAGTCTCGGCATTTGCCGTTTTCGGCGGTGACAAACAGATCTACGTCTGGAGTCCCCCACCTTGCGAAGACTTCTCCTAGTACTTCGTCGTTTATGACCCATTCGTGTTTTTCCTGAATCAGCCTGCTCAGTGCGTCTGCCTGAACATTCTGCACAAACACACAGTGCCCACACCACAATTACTCATTCAATATTCAAGAAGGGTAAGAAACCAGTTTATTGTAACCACCCTTAGACAGCATTACTCAGTGTCTATCATTTTATGCTTTTTTTCAAATGTTCAAAAAATCATAACAGAATAAAGGACTACGTATTGGAATATTTACAAGACTAAATACACTTTGTACATACATCAAAAAACAAACATTATTTACACACTAAAAAACGTTTCTGTATCAAACATTACAAAAAATTATAATTACATCACAACAAATATTACAATAAAAAACCTGAAGAAAA
Organism: Lissotriton helveticus; assembly: GCF_964261635.1. Classification (NCBI taxonomy): domain Eukaryota; kingdom Metazoa; phylum Chordata; class Amphibia; order Caudata; family Salamandridae; genus Lissotriton; species Lissotriton helveticus. The sequence continues at coordinate 409,212,891 of NC_136065.1, forward strand.
ATTATTTCCAAGGGGATATAAGCAACTTAATAGCTTGTAAACGCTTAAATACTGGACCAGCCGGTCCTAGTGTCGTGAAGTTGACAATTTATTCCACCCAAGAAAGACTGCCGAGGCGTTTTAAGAACCAGGCACAAAGTCACTGGTCTATCATCAGGGCTGTTTATTCTTTGTATCAAAATTGTTTTAAAGTGGGGCGTGATGGTTAATCTTCTTGTGGTCCAACTCGCTAGTTATTGTGATGGCCAAACAGAGATGTCTAGATGAGTAATTGTGGTGTGGGCACTGTGTGTTTTTGCAATTTAAATATAAGGTCTAGCCCCCACTACGTGTTTATGGACCTATCCCCTTTTGGTTCTCAACATTCTGCACATCTGGTAGATGAGTAGCCGTTATCGTCAGTCCTCTGGCCAGAAGCCAGTGCTAGATCGCCTGCGCCTCCTGCGACAGAGTGCGCGATCTCGACGCCCCCTGCTTGTTGAGGTAGTACATTGTGGTCGTATTGCCCGTCTGAACAAGCAGAGAGTTGGTCCGGAAGGACGGATGAAAGGCCTTCAGTGCCAAGTGAACAGCTCTGAGTTCCAGGAAATTGATGTGGTACGTGGACTCCGTCGGGGACCACGTCCCTTGAATCTGTAAGTCTCCGGAGTGCGCCCCCCAGCCGTGGAGCGACGCATCTGCCACGATAGTCTGCGTGGGAATGTCCTTGTGGAAGGGAACCCCATCTGAGGAGATTCTCCGCTGAACACCACCACTTCAGAGACTGAAGAGCATGCAGAGACAGTCGTATCTTGTCGTCCCAAGATCCTTTCCTCTGATCCCCCTGATCCTCCAAGCACTCCTGCAATGGTCTCATGTGCAGCCGTGCGTGAGGCGTGAGGAAGATACAAGAGGCCATCGACCCCAGTAGAGAAGACACCGTCCTCACTGTTGTAGATGGAGCGGTCATAAGAGCCTGAGCCTTCCGAAGGAGTGATAATCGTCTCTCCTCCGAAGGAGACACGCTTGCTGACAGCGTATTGATGGAGGCTCCCAAGTACTGTATGCACTGGACCGGAGTCGGGACCGACTTGGACATGTTGATGTGCAACCACAGCTTGTTTAAGAGAACGCACGTCTTCTGGAAGTGCGCTTGAGCTTCCGAGAAGGAGGAGGCCTTGATCAACCAATCGTCCAGGTACGGGTAGACAAACACCTTGTTCTTCCTTAGGTGTGCGGCTACCACTGCCATGCACTTCGAGAATGTTCTGGGCGCAGACTTCAGTCCGAATGGCAGGACTGTGTACTGATAATGATTGGCGCTGACTTGGAATCGCAGGAACTTCCTGTGTTTGTGTGCAATGGGCACATGGAAGTACGCATCCTGTAGGTCTATAGCACACAGCCAATCTCCCTGTTGCAGCTGAGGGTAAATCTGATGCAACGACAGCATGCAAAACAATTCTCTTTTCGAATCCACTAGTTTGCCTGTCGCAAATCCAGAATGGGCCTGAACTCGTTCTTGTCCTTTTTGCGAACCAGGAAGAATCGGGAGTACGGACCTCTTCCTCTATGAGACAGAGGTACGTCTTCTATCGCCCTTTTCATTAACAGGATATCGGCCTCCGCCTGGAGCTCACGCAGCTGAAACTGCGAGCTTACCGGTGGAATTGATGGAGGCGGGCTGGTGAACCGAAGACTGTATCCATTGCTAACAATATTCAGCACCCACTTGTCCTGAGTAATTTTTCTCCACTCTGCCAGAAAAAATTGAACCCTTCCCCCCACCGGAGCGGGTAACGGATGTAGGGGAAGTAACCGCTCAGGGTCGAGACCCAGCCGGGCCTTTGTTCGCTGTAGAGGACTGCTGGCCTCCTCTACCCTTCTGGCGCTTCTGGAAGGGCCTCCGGAACTGCTGCTGTTGTTGCTGCTGCTGTCCCGAAGCCTGTCCTTGCCCTCTGCCCTGTGCCCCGAACCGTCTCTGGAACGGGCGGTAGGCCTTCTTTTCTTTGGGCTTCTCCAAGCCCACAGCCGTCAGGGTCTCGGCCTCCGCTTTCATGCGGGCCATCTCATCGTCCGCATGCTTGCCGAACAGGGTTTCCCCCGAGAAGGGCAGATTGGCCACCCGCTGCTGGCCTCCGGCTTGAGTGATGTGAGCCTGAGCCAAGCATGGTGCCGCTGGTTGATCCCATGACAGTACCCATGGGCCACTAAAAGAGAGACATCAGCAGCCGCGCTGATGACCTGGTTCGAAACCAGCATCCCCTCCTTCAGGATCTCCTGGAAATCCTCCTTCTTATCTCGTGGCAGGAGTTCCGTGAACTGCTGGAGGGATTCCCACAGGGCACGATTATACCGCCCTAGCAAAGCCGTGTCGCTAGAGGCCTTCATGGCCGTAGATGCCGTCCCGCAGGCCTTCCTGTCAGCTGAGTCGATCCATCGGCTCTCCTTATCAGGAGGCACGGTAGAAGACGGGGAGGTAGAATGTTGTTTCCTGGCTGCCATCACTATAACGGAGTCCGGAATCGGGTCTATCCGCAGAAAAGCCGGGTCGGAATCCGGGGCCCTGTACTTCTTAAGAAGCCGGGATGGAGCGGCTTTCGTCACTGCAGGCGTGAGGAACAGCTCCTCCGCGGGCTCTACCAATCCTGGTACGAGCGGTAGTAAAGGGCGAGACAAATGCTTCTTATGAAGCGTCTCGAAAATCACAGACATCGTAGGTGTTGGAGCCGTCACTGTGATTCCCAATTTTGCTGCACCCCTAGGGAGAACATCCTGGAACGTGCTGATGTCATCCACAGGAGACACTCTCGTCCCCGGGGATTCCGACAAAGTCGGGGAGTAGGTCCTGGTCCTGGAAGAGTCCGTGGGGAACCGTGATCCACGCCTCCTGTAGCGCCGTCTTGACCTTGTGGAGGATCTGTGACGACTGCACGATCTCCCCCTCCGCCCGGAGCGGGATCGCGACCTCCTTGGCTTCGGTCGCCCCGCCGGTTCCACCGGGGCGGGCGTCTTTGGCTTGGCTGGGGCCTCGGCCGAGGGGTCCCCTTAGGAGGAGTCGGATATCGTGGCAAAGAAACTGTCCTCGGAGGAATCGGAGGAGACTTGTCAGCCGGCAGCTGAGGTTGAGGTTGAGGCTGAGGCTGAGGTTGAGGATGAGGTGGAAGTGGTGGTAGTGGAGGCGGGGTGGGAGCCCTCGGAGGAAGTCCTCTCAGTAACGGAGGAGGAGGAGGAGGAGGAGGCGTAACTGGCTTCGGCCTAGCAGGGGTATACACTACGGAGTACACCGAGCCCGGCGACCCGCCCTCCTTACTAGGCTGGGACTTTGGAGAGTCTTTCATAGGCACTTGATGCCTACCAGACTGACTCCTGGCGCCAAAACTCCTTCTCGTCGAATAACGGCGACCCGACGGCGAGCGTCGGCCCCTCGACGGCGAGCTTCGTCTCCTTGACGGCGAGCGCCTATCCCTCGACGGCGAATTCCTTCGCCTCGACGGCGACCTTCTTCGCCTTGACGGGGACCTCCTTCGCCTCAACGGCGTTCTCCTCGACGTCAAGGATCCCCTCCACGACGACCTTCTCCTCTTCGACGACGGCAAACGGCGGTGTCGCCGTGACGGCGAGCGCCGACGCCGGGTCACCTCTCGACGTCGAGTACTCGACGACGACGCCGACGAGGACGACGACGAATTCGTCACCGGAGACCTCGACGGTGGTCTGTTCAGTTCCCAACAAGCGGCGATGTCGCTTCGACCCAGAGCCCTGGGTAGACGGGGAACAGACTGTAGTCATCCGTCTCGACGCCGTAGTCGGTGCAATCAACGCAGGCAGAGAATGGAGACGTTTGCTGGTCTTCCTGCCCCTGGGGAGCCCCCCAGAGGCCTCAGCATGGGCAGAGGAAGCGCCTCCAGACCCACCTTGTGCCTTCAGTCTTCTGTCTTCGAGGCCCTGAAGCCTGATCTTCATCCTATCCCTCAGGGTCCTGCTAGAGAAACCCTGGCAGATGTCACACTCCTCTGGGACATGAGATGAAGGAAGGCAGATGATACACACCTCGTGTGGGTCCGACTTGGCCGTCTTCCTGGAGTACTCAGGGCGTTTGTCGAATAATGCAGGCATATTGACCTTAAAGAGTGTCCAAAACACACACCAGGAAGCAAAGTCCCAAAGTACTTCAGAAAAGTACTCAAATATGTGAAAAAAAGTGAAAAAATCACCAATAAACCCTTGAAAAGGGAGAGCTCAATGCTCCAGGGTCCTGCTTGCAGGAGGCGGAAAAAAGAACTGAAAGTAAAAGGGACCTGCAGTGCATTCTGGGATACTGTGAAGTTCTGGAAAGTTCTCTTAAAGGCACAGTATCCTGTTCTGAGCCACATAATAGCAGCCTATGGGGCTTTTCTGTCCATGTCTTCCTCTCTATCATTCCAGAGGGTTTTTGCTGTTAAAGCAAGGGAAATCTATTCTGGACAGGCTTTGCTGTTTGTGGATTTTTGGTGGAATTTCTAGTTGAAGTACTGGACTGTGTAGCCTGTGGATATAGGCTGCATTATCTGTCTTTAATTCTCTCTTAGGTGTCTGTGCAGTTCTGCATTTTTCGACACCTTAAGAGATTATTTTTGATTGCTCCGGGGTCCACGCACATGGGCGGGACTATTCACTAGATTATGACTATACACAGAGATCCCCTACTACAGAACTGTTATAAAGGATCTGCAAGTCTTTATCGGCAAATACGCAATCAGCACGTTACATTCTGACCAGGGCCCTCCGTTTAGCTCTCGACCTTACAAAGAGGCCATGGCTAGCTTGAGCGTTGCATTGCGGTATTCTAGTCCCTTCCATCCTGAGGGTAATGCGGTAGTGGAAAGAAAAAACCGTGACATAAAACAATCCATAACAGCTAGGTTATTAGGTTCGGGTGATGGGGGGGTCAAACATCTAATAAGTGTCCAACGTAGTCTTAATAATCTGCCAAGAAATTCTCTGGGTGGAATCATTCCATATGAATTACTGTTTGGTGCTAGAATGATAATCGAAGACCTTGATTGCCAAACTTCAGTGGTGGAATAAAAACCCTTTGATGTCAAAGATCGTTTGGCTGTTTTACAGGACTTAAATGAAACAAGAAAAATTCTGATTAACACAATACAGAAGCAAACGACCACTGAAGAAAAACCACCTGTCCCAGCAAGACCTGTCTGGATTCCAAAGATTGGGGATCTAGTCAGGAAAAAGATCGCGGTAAAGAAGGAATTTGGGCCTTCTTACAAAAAAGCCGTACCTGTCTTAGCCATCCACGGTATAAGATCAATATTACTACCGCCCCTTGCTGGTAAAAGGGAGAACAGAGTTGTGTCTATCGACCTGGAAAACCACATCATGTGGCTGATAATAAGTAGTAGGCCCAGTGGACTCCCGAGCAGTAGCAGACGACCAAGTCTTGCTACAATCCAAGAGGTTCAGACTGAAAGACTTATCACCTTTGATAAACCTGCAGTAGGAAAAGAGGGACTATGCAACAAAGCCATGGAACTCAGGATACCCAAATAACAGTTCGTCTAGAGACACCTGTCTACAATGATATAGCATCTGACTATACCAACATGGCAAAAGAAGACACAGCTCCAGCGATTTCAAGTATTCTGATGCAATTCCAACAATTGACAGAACTGCCTCTGGCTATTTTATAAACTTTGATACATTTTCTAAGTATCCCAGTGAACCGAAAAATAGGCCAGCAAATAAAACGTTCAAAGAAAAAATAACAGAACTCTTTCATCAACTTGAAAAAACATATCTGGTTACACCATGGTTTTAATTTTGGATTGTGTTAGGTGTACTTTTCCTTCTGTTCTGGATCATACTGGTGTTAAGTTTGGGAAGGATGATAGATGGAAAATACAGTACAATGGAAACAGCAAGTAAGAAAATCAACTTGGTCCTGAAACCGCACAAATCATCTCATCGTGAAAGAAGAGACCTGTCATCAGTAAACATCACAGCCATTCCTATACCTGGTGGTATAGCACGGGACAGAACTGATTATGACATTTATGGCCCGGTGGAACTGCTGAAGTTCCACACCAGTTTAATGTTTCTTTAAGTGACTTTGTCGCACCCAGCACATTTCCTGATGATTGGGACTTTGAAACTGTTAACAACATGATGACAGATCTAGAAATGTCAGCTAAATTTACAGAACATGAATACCTAGAAGGTTCATCAGATTATGAACAAATGTATTGTTTTAATCATTATGGTCACCATTATTTGCATAAATCCGCAAACCCTAGAAATGTTTTTACTTATAATCAATGGGAACATTGTCCAACGCCACCAAGGGGTAGCTCAAAAACATTTCATGAAAAATTTCCGTACTTCTCAGGGTGTAATGCTACAAATCAAGAAACGTTTTATTTTAAAAACATAAATAAGACAGGAATGAAAACAATGTTGACCAATACTAAACAAATTTATTCTGCAAACTTTTATGCACAGCTGTCTACATTAGGGTTTGACTTTTGGAAAGACAACATTGAGACAAAAACTGTCTGGGCACAAAAGATTGGCAGGTGCAAGGTTTAGAAGCCTTATTCAGAGCCTGCATTATCCCAGAACAAATAATGTTTTTAAATGACACTGTTCAACAAACGTCTTGTCTTGTCTAAAAGATTTAAACAAACCGTCTATACCTAAGCCCACATCTGACAGTAATAACACTACAGAAAAGGAGGTAGACGTAACTTATATTTTTAAACAAAACAGAACTAATCCTGATTGGAAAGAATGGTTAATCTGGCCCACAGACACGAATAACTGTTAAGATAGATTCCTGAACAAAACACAGGGCTTCACAGTGAATAGGCCAGATCCAAGATATTCCCAGAGACAACATCCAGGGATAGTAACTACTTACAGTGTAGGAAAGCTATGCCTTGAGTGGGTACATAAATCTACGCTTCCAGAAATCAAACAACACTTATCTTTACTTAAAGAAGGCAATGATTTGCGAGATTTTTTAATGGGGCCTCGCAAACCACCTCAAAAACGTTTCATAAACGCCGGTATATACGCTGCTTACAATGGAGCATGGAAAATAACGCAAATAGAAACTGCAGAAAGAATACGAGAAATTGATAGTATTAATTTAGAGAAAAGCCTCTCTGTAGGGGACAATGGGTTAACAACTCTGTCCTCCAGAATTTATTCTTTGGACAGCATCGTATCATCTGCAATTGACATAATAGAGCAGGACTTGCTAATGTTACAACATGGCCAGCCTCAATTACGTTCTATAATGCTGCTAGGCTGGACATTACGAAATCGCCGTTCAGGCTACATGCCATGGCGTCTAATCAATACCGTGTCATTATTTACTGTGTTTAACCTTACAGATAAACAAATCTCTTTGGCACAAAGAGGAGCAGACTATACGGTGCTGAGCATTGAGAAACTGGAAAGATTACCATTGACAGTTTCTGAGAAGACTGTCATTGAATGGATAATACATGGCACCATCACAATACCAGTGACGATTTTCCAATTTCAGTTTTGTCTACAGCATATACCAGCGGGCCTGTGTAAAAGGTTGGGTAAAGAATACATTAAGTCGACCTGGAATTTACCCTACACACACAAATGTTGTAATGGGGGAAAGGAGATATTCCTTAGTGGTAAAAATTGTAATAACTCACTAAGTGGTACCCTTTTATGCCAAGGTATTAATTTACATGGAGCCTGCGAAGGTTCTGCAAATAACCTCTCTTGCCACCTGCACGGTTCACCCTCCACAGTGATAGAACCAATTTTCAGGCAGCTATCCAATGGCAGCTACATTATGCTTCATGACCACAGCTGTTGTGGCATGTTGCCAGGAAGAGTGTATCTAGTTAGTGTGTCATCCAGGGTCACTTGTTGTATGCAAGTATTGTATCAAAAAAGTAAGACAGAAAGTGAGACGGCTTAATGGCCTTCACTGCATATCTCTTCTATACGAATTGATACTTTAAGCAGAATGAAAGTCATTCTTTTACAAAAAAAAATGTGCCACTGACCTCGTCTAGAGAAACGTATGATCTGCAAGTTGCAAGGACTTCTGCAGAGATACATGCATTAATATCAACAAACTGCCCAGTACATTTCGCAGAAATGTTAAGTCAAATCTTAAATATGACTGATACCAGTGGCATCGCACATGTATTTAGGACACTTTTTTCGGGACTGTTAGCATCATTTGAAGCAGTCCTCGGCATTTTTCCAAATTTCGTGCACTCTGTGTTCGGCGGCCTGCCTCTCATCTTGGGACCAGTAGCAGGAATTCTGTTTTAATTCCTTCTGCTCCGATATGGCAAGTCCAGTGACCAGCGATACCCAGACTACCATGGAAGAAGCCCTCCTTGCCATGAGGTATCGTGAGAGAATTACACAGATTCTTGGCTTCGCTCATTTAAGGGATATGAACACAACTTGGTTCCTTTCGTTCAGACCAATCTGGCAAGATTGCATCTTGCCTGCTCTGCGATGCCTGCTTTGCAGAGAAGAATGTGTGTTGGACATTTGTCTTACACTTCTATCAGTCCTGCCATTGGATGTTGACGCTTTGCTAGGTCCGGTAACGACTCATGCATCATGTTGCCCCAACGGCTGCCCATTCTGATGAGGGCATTCATTGAGGTCTCACCGGCAAGTCTAACTGAGGGTGAGATACGTGACACTACAGGCACACAGGTTCCAGCTACTGCGGACATTGCTAATGCATCAAACGCTGACGGCGATGATACTCATCTATGCACAGTTGACCTGCTATCTGAAGTGGTTCCACTTTCGCCTACTACGGTAGACGGTTTCTTTGCCAGCCTAGATGATCTGATGTTTTCTCCTGACACCGAGAATACCTCTTGACTAATTCACACAGCGTTCCCTGAACTCTCAAATTCGGCCTTCATTTTTTCAAAACAAACCGTCTAACAAATGTGAACTTTTTCCAAAATAGAACTTGTTGGCACAGAGTAATCTGCTTAAAGTAGAACTATTCTTAGAGAACAAGATTTCTTTTGAAAACTTCCTAAAGGACAATATTTGGCCTTGTCCTAAAAAACGAAACAGTTTAAATATTATGCTATGGGATAGTCTCGACCTTTTTTCTGTACCTTACAGAGACATTTCATGAATGTAATTTCGTTTTTCATAAATGTTAGACTGCTCTCATACTATGCTTCATATCGGTTGAGACCTATTTTTTTCATGGAGTTTATTCTCATTTCATGTGAACAAACCTTTCAAATGCAATTTGTATTTTGGGTGGGATTGTAAACACTTGCCTTAGATATGTTCAGTGCTTATCCATTTAGTTTTATTGAACTTAATATCGTGGAGTGGGTGTTGTGTAGGAATCTAGGACCCTAGTGTAATTTTCCCGATTCAAGCCCATATATAGGTATAAATTACCCGATCCTTATATAGGCATAGAAATCATTACCATATTTAGACTGAGCCTATGCAGCCCAAATACGGCATGGCTACTTCCACTAAGTTCTGAGAATCAACAACTATTTCTTAGAAAAACCTGCCTTCAGCAGCTAGGGACTTCCCCTTGCCTGAATACTAATTTATCTAGGAAATCATGGAGTTTTCAAAGAACTGAGTCTTTGATGACGTTATTATGTCCAATCATATTTCAAACTCGGCACCTTCAAGGAATAAATATGCCTACATTTGCCCAGATAAACACACGGTGGTTTGGAGCAGTTCGACTATCTACTTGCCCGACGCGCCCTGCAGCAGCAAGTGCGGAAGGAAGCCGACCCTCCAGCTGACGCACTGAGGGACTCTGTCTTTTTTCCTACCGAGAAATCCAGCTCCAGTGTTTCCAGGCTACCCTTGCGGGTTGCTGGGAAATCGAGTCCTAAGAGAGAGATACAAGACCTCCTTCATTCTAAAACCAAGGTACGGAGCTGATTAGACCCTTAGAGAATTCTTGGAATAGATTCTTGGCAAAGAATACTAAAACCTAAGCCACACCTCACTTTCGCTTCCCTTGTAATAGACTTAGGTTAGGTACACCGGGGTAGGCGTATTTTAGAAGCACCAGTTGAGTACTTTTAGTCATTATTTATCAGTGTATGTATTTTATGTATTATATGCTATTTTATATGGCTTAGAAACCATACCATGCTTTTACAGTACTACTTTATAATACTTTTCATATTATATGCCTTGTACTTTATAACCAGTATTACGATTGTAGCAGTACATTTCTTATGCTTGAGAAAGAAGACTGTTCAATAAATACTTTTTATTGAAAACGCCCGTCTCTCTATTTCTCAGCACCACTGGTGAAACGCAGCATGCACGATTGACTGAGTAAAATAGCTATCTCTTGGTTCCGCGACTCTAGAGACTGATTTCTTATTCTTGGGAAACAAAGTTGTCCTGTTTATGCAGTTGTCAGAAACTAATCCCTTCTTGTGAATTCGAGGAAGTTTCTAGTGACCTCTGAGCTAGCTGGCACTCGCAATTAAGTCTAATATATTCGGTAGAGACCTAGTCGACCTCAGTCCTACTTCTAAGCTACAGGATATATTATTCCAATGCGCAGAGCCTATTGGGAATATAGGAACTACACTGAGCACTCAAGTTAACTAGGGCCTTCATGAGGAGGCGCTAGGGGGCGCACAGCGGAATGGCTGCCTGAGCTGCAGCTCCGCCGGGCGATCACACGCGATGTGATTCATTGTCGCTGTAACCCCACCAACCCTAGTTTCACGACCAGCTAACTGTGTAGGAAGATGAGGGGCTTGAGCGGACCTGGTCAGTTGTGGTCTCTGCCCCCGTATTGAGGGAAAACGCCGTGGTGCCCGCGGAGAGAGACGGACTGCCTGACAAGATGGCCGGCGGCAGACAGCGGACCCTGCGCACATACAGTAGATTAGGCGGAGGACTGCCCGGATGACCCAGCAAGCACAGATCGGGGGTAAGCTCCTGCTGACTGGCACAGAGTGTAGGATTTACGCTGCTCTCGCCCCTGTACAGCGTGGGCTGAGTCCTTCAACACCCCGCCTGAATGCCTGACAATATGGCGGCGCCTATTGCCGAGATGGCGGACACTGCAAACTCGCGCCGGTGAACGAGTAATAGACTGTGTGGTGCTGACTGGTCGGAGGTTTGGCGGGAGAGACGGCTGGAAATAATATTGCTGGGCGAGAGGGACTGGGAGCGACCTGCCACCGGCGACCTGAAGCCTACCTACTGGCTACCCGGGGGAGGGAGTTCCGGAGCTGCCAGGGGGCATCGGGTGCAAGAGCTCACACGGCTGTGGCAGATTATAGCGGTGAGGCCCCACTGCGGACACGGGCGTGTCCATCCGCCTTACTTCCTGAAGCTCCTGGCGTGAACTGACCACGTCCCACACGTCTCCCGCACGCCCTGAAGTGTGACCACTGGTGGTGGCCGTATCATGAGGAAAGTTAACGTCAGGTGCAACTGCTGGGCCCCGCTGCCAAGACAACACGGCGACGACGGTCAGGGTAACGAGGGCGTCTGGACCCACATTGCGGAAAGTACATTCACCGACCGCCACAATGGGGAAGCCAGACAAGCAGCAACCAAAACTTACCTTTGACAACAGGAAGGCGACGAAACCTGCAGAGGATATGGCGGAGGCCGGCGGTTCTTCAGACTCACCGTCAACTAATAACATAGAAAAGATTCTGATGGCAATTCAATCGAACCTGCAAGATATAAATGGTAAGCTTGACAATCTTACGTGCAGGATGGATGGCATGGCTGCACGGCAAGAAAAACATGGAGAGCGATTGGATGAAGCGGAAACGAGAATATCGGCGGTTGAGGATGAAGCGCGGACGTCTACCACTAAATGCGCGGGAATGGAACGAATATTGGAGGTGATAAAAGCGAAGGAGGAGGATTTGGAAGCGCGCTCGAGGCGTAATAACGTGCGAATCACGGGCCTGCCAGAAACGACCAACACGGGGCGGATGGAGCATTACATCGAGGGCCTATGCAAAGATATCTTTGGTGTGGAGGCGCTGTCGCAGATCTTCATTGTCGAAAGAGCCCACCGGACTTTGGGCCCCAAACCACCAACTGGTGCTACGCCTAGGCCGGTGGTGGCGCGGATCCTCAATTATCGAGACAGGGACACGATCCTCAGGCTAGCAAGGGAGAAGGGCAAAATCACCCATCAAGGCAACACTCTGGAGTTTTACCCTGATCACACAGTCGCTGTACAACAGGCGCGTAAGGAATACGCTGCAGTGAAGGCTAAGCTAAGAGAGTTGAACATTGGCTACTCCATGTTATATCCTGCCCGACTCCGAGTGGTGTGGAAGGAGAAGACGACCATACTGGCGACGCCCAAAGTGGCCTTTGAATTTCTTAAGAGAATACAGCGGGAGGCAAGGTCAGAGTCCCAGAACGATCAGAACGGAGACTTGGAATGATATTGGTGGTGGTGTTCCGCGTTGTGCAGCGTTGAGTGTTGCAGTGCAGTTGACTACAATGGGCTACTACATGGCCGTCTCCGGCTGTACTGAGCGGCACCGGCCGATACAAGACTCCTAGAGGTGAGAGGTTTGCGCTTTGATTCGACACTGGGCATTGAAGGGGAGGGGAGGTGTGAGGATGACGAGGGCCGTAAAGTACTCCTGGCCTGAACTGCAACAGATATCCATGTATGGCCCTTGCTGCTGCGCACTCCCCGCCGGATCACTACTCACGCAGCCACGTTAGACTGTCACTATTGCTGCTTCTAGGGGCGGTGGATCAGGATTTTTTCACGTGGGTGTGCTCATAGACCCGCTGAACTGGAGTGCGGCGGAGAAGAAGGCGGCAGGCAATTGAACACTGAGGTACATATCAGGTAGAGCTTTAGAGACTAGCAGAGATGTGATCGTCCATGCCCGCCGCTGCTATCCCAACAGCGTGTGTCGGAGGGTGGCCGGGTACGAGACAGACTGTTGACCAGTTGACCTGCGACTAGTTTCTACCACATACATCTGATTAATGTAAGGGGCGGTTGTATTTCCTATATAACTGCGCTAATGCTTGAACTCATGTGAGGAGTGGTTTTGGGGAAGTGGGGACTGTGGATTAATGGACACATATATTGCGAACATGTTCATATTTTTCTAGTATCGCCTGCACCCGTCCGTCGGGTGAAGGGATGTGCTCCTGGTGGTCCTCCATGAGGGTAATACCCAATACAAGTTCTTAGTGTGAGCACTGAGTTGTGAGTTATGAGGTTGAGGGATTTGTGCTCTGAAGGGGTATGGCTTCGGCAGGTTGGGGATGCTGGAGTGGGTGGGACTTGGGGTGGGGGGATGTTTGCCTGTTTACAAAGACCGAAGACATTACAAATGTACACATTATTGGATTCTACACGACGAGAGATTGTCATTGCAACTTATGATCACAGTGCTGGGTGGGGACGGGTTCCGGGCATGACCCTTGTGTATGACGGTATGAGTGGTATTGCATTACTTACGAGCACCAGGTTCTGGAAGTGAACGCAGAGTTGGCCTGAACGTTCTTACTTGGAACATACGCGGATTCTCACGCCCTCAGAAAATTAGACAGGTATTCACTAGCCTTACCAGATGGAACATCGATATAGCATTCCTGCAGGAATCACACCTCGCACCGCACACTCACGCCACATTGGGGTCGAGATGGGCGGGGAGGGTCTACAGGGCATCATACTCATCTTACTCCCGGGGGGTGCTCATATTGATTAAGAAAGGGATCGACTTTGAGGAAAAGCATGTAACACAGGACCCGGCTGGCAGGTACGTGCTGGTGTCAGGTACACTGAGAGGACAACATATCACACTCCTTAATGTATATGGCCCGAATACTGATGCGCCGGAATTTTATCGAGAAGTTTGGGGACACCTGCAGAAACACACTACCACACACATGTTATGCGGGGGGGACTGGAACGTGACATTACGGGATGGACTGGATCGCTCCTCACAATCAGTGGAACAACACAAACAATCTAGACTAATGGTGGGTCACATGATGGAGGATCTGGCCTTAGCAGATCTCTGGCGATTACAACACAATGACGCACCTGGCGCTACACACATCACTGCATCTCACAATAGTTGGTCCAGGCTGGACTACTGGCTGGGTTCCAAAGACATGGCTCTGTGGGTTCGCACGTTGCAAGTGCTGCCGCGCACATTATCGGACCACAACCCGGTGCTGCTGCAGTTGGACATTCCACATTATGAACCCCCCCCCATTTCAATGGCGTTTTAACTCCCAGGCCCTCGCAGACCCAATATATGTTGACACCTTGACAAAAGCGATCAAAGACTACTTCGCTATTAACGCTCAGACTACTGAGGACCCATGTCTCCTCTGGGAAGCATTTAAGGCCACGATTAGAGGTGTCTGCATTAGCACTACCATTGGAGTACTCAAGGACATTAGGGGCCAGATTCGCCGCTGCGAAAGTCAAATGAGGGACTTGGAACTACAATACGAAACGACGCAGGACATCTTATTGTTGCCCAAGTTGCGCGACTTACACACCGAACATGCTGACTTTTTAACATCGGAAATTAAATACTTAGATCGCAAGCATGTGGCTAGGGCCTTTGGAGAGGGGGGTAGACCAGGGAGTGTACTGGCACGGAAAATATGTGAAGGTCGGGGACAGTCAGCGATACTACGAGTTCAATCTAGGGAGGGGGTATTACAAACACACTCCACTGACATATTGAAATGTTTTGTGGACTCCTATAGCACTCTATATCAATCTCAACCGACAGCGGCCGAGGAAGAAACATATGATTACTTGCATGATGTGGCAATTGGCTGGCTTTCGGACGCCCAAAGGGAATATTTAGCGCGGCCGATTACTGTGGAAGAGGTCACCGAGGTGATCGCATCACTCCCAAATGGAAAAGCACCGGGCCCTGATGGGTATACATCCGAATTCTATAAGAAGTTTGTAGATATCATCGTCCCCTATCTGGTGGACATGTATGGTACATCATTTGAGAAATCACTGCTCCCCCCACACTACGGGAAGCAATGGTCATTGCACTCCTAAAACCATCCAAGGATCCAGAGCACTGCGATTCTTATAGACCCCTGTCCCTAATCAACGTAGACTCGAAGATAATAGCTAAACTGTTGGCTGTCAGGCTATCCCCTTTGATGACTCGACTGGTCCTTCCGGACCAAGCCGGGTTTGTACCCACCAGGTCAACCTCGCATAATACCAGATCCCTATTTGCATTGGCGCACTACCTGAAGCCCTCGGTTAGGGCGGTGGCTGTGATGCTTGACGCTGCGAAAGCGTTCGATTCTATTGAATGGCGTTATATGCTGGCTGTCCTCAATAGGATGGGTTTCCCAAAAAGGTTTGTGCAGTGGATCTCCTTGCTATATACTCAACCATGTGCAAGGGTCCGGGTCAATGGCTATGTCTCAGCTCCGTTTGACATTGGGCGAGGAACGAGGCAGGGCTGCCCCCTGTCACCCCTGCTATTTGCACTGGCATTAGAGCCACTAGCGTGCATAGTGAGACAAAATTACAAGGAATCGGCGTTACAGTTTGTGGCTAGGCCACTACACATATCGCTCTGCTACTGTACGTGCGCGATCCAGAAGTGCATCTAAACCCGCTGCTCAGAGAGTACATCCGATTTGGGGGACACTCGGGATTAGCGATTAACTGGTCCAAATCCTCAATCATACCTCTCACTGACACCACAAATCCCTTTGAGGTTGATTACCCGCTAGAGTGGCAGCAGGATCCGATTCGCTATCTGGGGGTCATGTTTCAAAGAGATCCGGACGAAGTCATGCGAGCTAACTATGGGGTGGTACTTTCCAAACTGGACGAGAAGGTCCGTCGGTGGATCCACTTACCTCTATCGCTAGCTGATCGAATAGCGATCGTCAAAATGAACGTTTTACCCAAGTTACTATATCTTTTTAATAACATACCCATCACGCCAACTCGAGAGGTCTTCCGCCATATAAAGTCACTGGTACTAACCCTGATATGGGCGGGTAAACAAGCTCGCATTGATTTACAGACACTGACGCTCCCGATTGCCAAGGGCGGCTTCGGGGTGCCTGATTTCCTACTATATTACCTCTGTGCCCAGGCACAGTATGCAGCATACTGGTACCACGAAGTCCCCTATCTTACTCACGCGGCTATTGAGGAGGGAGATGCCCACCCTATCCCACTATCCGCGATATTGTCGCACACCAGACCACCACTGCATGCGAAGGATATCAACACTGTCGACACCACGATTAAAGCGTGGAATAAGCTAGGGCAGTTGGCTCACAAAACCCCGTTATATGCACCGGACATGCCATTGCAATATCATCAGGCGCTGTCAGTCACTAGCGAACCAGTGGGGATGTCTTTGCTGACTAGAGCTGGGATTGACAAGATGGGAGACGTGTTTCAGGAAGGCACATTTCAGGACATAGGCCAATTGAGTTATATCCAAAACCAGACTCCTATGTTTAGATTCACATATTATAGATTAACGAGGGCATTGAGGGAGCATTACCCGTCCTTCCCTGCGGAACCGGAAAGCCTGGCACCCCTGCAGATGCTGATCACTACAAGGGATCTGTCACACTTGGTGTCCAGACTGTACACTGCTGCACAATCAGAAATAGCGAACCACACACTTAAGGCTAAGGGGCGGTGGGATGTGCTACTAGATACTCCACTAACAGATGAGGAATGGCACAGCTCCTGCGCGCTGACGCAGATACTGACACCAAATGGGAATCTGAGAATTATTCATTTCAAGTTCATCCATCAGGCCTACTACACACCGACGAAACTGCGTAAATTTGGGTTGCAGGAGGAGGACAAATGCAAGCGTTGTGGCAGGGAGGGTGCGGATTTTGTGCATCTGGCCTGGACTTGCGAGAGAGTAGCGAATTACTGGGAAGAGATTACTGCTAAACTCACGACCATGTTAGAGGATGAGGTACAGTGCACGCCACAGGTCTGTTTGCTAGGTATTATACCCCAATTCAGAGCGCTAAAGCGCAAATTCTGTGCAATCGCCCTGTTATTAGCGAAAAGACAGGTGGCGCAATGTTGGCACAGCCGTAGGGTACCGACTACAAAGGTGTGGCTGCATGACATGTCCATCTGCCGAGATAAACTGCAAACGTACGAGGAGGAATTGCCAGTGAACTCGAGACCAAAGGACATATGGTGTTTCTTATCAGACTACCTAACCTCATTGCAGGAAGATGAGGAGGATTAGATTGTCCTACAGGTTACACTGATGTGTGTGATGTTGGTGAGAGAGTTGGGAGGGACTGAGGGCTGCACTGGGGAAATGCTGGAATACTGTTCCACTTACTGTATAGGTCGTGTATGAGGGAAATGCAAGGTCTTAAGTTGGGGTATGTTTACCGTTATTTTTTTCTGAAATGACAAAATGTAAGACTCATACTGACTGTTTGCCAAGAGTCCTACGGAGGGCATACAAGACGGCTCGGCCTGGAATTTCCGCACTGCATTACATGGCTAACCTACTGCTTCTTGGATAAACATCGTCAATGGCGGGCCGGCCTCAGGGTTGTAGGCTCAGGCTGTGTAATTTGCTATCTGTGAATAAAGGTCTTACGCAAAAAAAAACAAAAAAAAAAAAAAACTAGGGCCTTCATTCTGAGCTCCCGCTGCATCCTCGGGCTGAAGTCCCCCTCCTTCTGCTCATATTTGTAGCACTTGACAAAACAAATGCCCCAGTCCATTTATGAATGGAATAAATCAAAAGGCCATCTGTATCATGCTGCGCTGGCAGTCCATGTAGTGTAACATCTAGTTAGAGCCATCAATGTATTAGGGATACAATTTTCCCCTCGTTCATGCCAGAAATTCAACCGAAAGCCAACAGATATCCATAAGTGCCTAAATGTGTGATAACTTCTACAATTACACACATCTTTCAGAACAAAATGGCACCTAATATCTGTGAGTTCACAAATGGTAAGGGATTAAGGAAGGCTAGATTTGAAGATAAGTTATATATGAATATAGCAAAATATAGGGGCGTAACATGGGCCCCTACAGCCCTTGCGGCACACGGGGCCTCCAACGCTTCAAGCGGCCCCAAACCTTCAGGAGGCCCCTTCAGCCCAAGGCCAATACCATCTCTGAGATATGAGGAAATCAGGGACCCCTCATTTCATTCTGCGAGGAGGAGGGGTCATTTTGAGTTACGTCAAGGGCAAAACAACAATATTCAGTGTTGCCCCATACAGCTGCCTCTCTTGCATGCTTTTCCCTTTGCACCCTCATCCCTCACTTGCACATCCATGGGTAATGTGCAAGCGTTTCTAACTCACTAAAGTATTTGTACAGTCACCTTTATGCCAAAGCATCTGCTACTGCTTGCTGAATACTGCACATAAACAAGAATTAGCGGCATGGTGCGCTTGTTTTGTTATAATTCTTGGACCTAACAACATTACTTGTAGCTCGATACAAACCAATACATGTTGGAATAACGTATCTTTTTTTAAATGAAAACAACTGGCCCCTGAAGTTACAATACACCTCTGACAGCTTCCTCTGAAACCTACCGTCCTATCTAAGCAGTTCAAATGACTTACCGCTGCCTCTATCTTATACTCCTGGCAAAACGGCATTGCAGCTGACCAGGGGTTGTAAAAGTGCTTTTTGGCCCAGAGTCTACATGACACAGAAAGAGAAAGCTCCCTCTGGGTCAATTGGACTTGGCAAAGGAAAATAACTTCCACCCCATAACAGTATCTTCCACAATTGATCTCCTCTATAGTTAAAAAAAATACATACATGTAAGAGGAGCGTCAGAATCTGGTGCAAAGAACTGCAAGACCCCAGCCTAGTAGTGGAGAAAGGCAAGAGAGGCAAAATCAGAGTGAACCACCATAATGGTGGGGCAGATTACATTTATAGTAAAGCCAATGTATCAAGAAATTTGAAAGGAAGCAAGGCAAGTGTCCAGGATTTGGAATTTCTCGTTGGAGGCTGGGGTGGTCAGCAGCATTTATGTCCCTCAATTCTCTGCAAAACAGACCAGCATCATGCAGCCCTTAGCATGATCTCTTTTCAATGTTTGTGGGATACAGAGTAGCTCTCAAGTGACGTGCTCTCGTGGCCACCATTTACCCATCAATTACATTCTTTTTTGCAAGACCGAAATATGATCTAAAAATGCAACTCTTAAAATGTTGGATAGGGGAATGTGAGAATCAGAAAAACACTATTATTTCGCGGGCTTGATTTCGAGTTTGGCGGATGGATTACTCAGTCACAACCGTGATGGATAGCCTGTCTGCTGTATTAGTAGTGCAATAGGATACAATGCACTTGTATTACTCTGGACTTCTGTGAGAGAGCATCCATCTCTCAAACTCTAAATCCTGCCCTTAGTTGCAGTGAACCCTTTTCACTGAAAATAATTGAGACATCTGGAAAGAATAGAAATGTGCAAAAGATCACATCCCCAAAAATATTCAGGTATTTTTTTTAATGTAGTTTCACTATCCCTAGATAATATGTAACAGTTCCAGATGGAACCAAATTTGTGATTCAGTTGAAAATGGAGAATATTTTAAAACTGAGCTCCATGGCGACTGCCCGCAAGATGCAATACCTTAATTTTATTCGGCCTGCAGTAAAGCCGCATTGATTAATATATCTAACTAGAATGTACTACATACTATGTTGTCCTGTCTAAATCTGTGGCCTTTGTCAATTTTGGAGGTTCTTATCTTTCACACGAGCCCATCTGTTTGCATCGTTCATACTGTATTGTGTGGGGCAGGTGGAAGGCTTGCAATAGCAGAGCAGTACATCACCTTTGTTTCTGCCTGTTTATTTGGATGTCATGGAGTTTCAGATTTGATTTTGTCATACAACAGATACTGAAGGACCTGACAATGAGCTCCATCTGCGAAAGCCCAGCACCCAGTACCACCCCATCTGCCTGTCAACCATCCTAATGTGAATCTGATTGCAGATAGCTAGTGTCAGAGTCTTAAGCCTTGAATCCTGTGCCAGGTCGTGCTGCTGCCATGACAGGTGACAACACCAGGCATTGGTCCAGAATGGAGGAGATGTAGACAACATAAGACTTGGAGTGACATTACCTATTTTCTCTCTAAATAGCTGCAAACAGTGCAATTCAATGAACATCCTCTCACACATTGCAGCCCCTTTCATGGGCACAGTACCATCAGGGTAGTATTTGGAAGTATGCCACAATATCACGTGACAAATTATGATTCTACAAAAATACTGTCAAGGTAAGTCTATTAAAGTAAGTGTAGATTTACTATTCTCAAATCCGCATCTAGTTGCTTTGAAGAAATATTGATAAATCTGACCAGAAATTCTCAAAATAAAAGCTCATCAAACTCGTCTCGTTCATAGAAAATTGTGTGCAGTTCAGCAAGGTGGGGGGGGGCGTTCCCTATAGGGAACTTTGGTCTCTGATACCGAAAAAGGCTACATTTTGCAAACAATTAGAAGTTTGCTCAGAAAGCATGCTTTTTATGATTTGGTGCATCCTAATTAAGTCGTTTCTGGGAAGTTAGCATTTAAAGTGGGGCTCAATATTATGATAGAGCATCTCTTAGACGGAGCACAGTGAACTCTACAATGTAACTGTACTTGAAAGTATTGTACTGATTTTTGTTTAGAGTTATTTTCAAGACAGCAGTAGATTGTCTGCTCACAAACCTATGAAGATGTGGTGTTTGGGTTACAGGCTAGGTTGGCAGCAGGACTTTCATACATCTGCTGCTAGTAAACGATGATGCTTATAATTAAAGAATAATTAGAAAGGCACTTATAGAAATGCTGGCCTGCCATTTTCTAAAGGTAGTGTAGAAGACAATTGTGCAACTATCAATGGAGACAGTAACAGTAAAACATAGTAGAATAGTGGGTGTAACCTGCGTTATTGAAGAATGTTTTAAGTTCACAAAAAATGTTTTTTTATAGGAATCGCAATGGTCGTGCTGTCCATTTTCGTGTGTGTATTGATTAGCTGTCACCATAACACAAGAATAGATACATTTCTTAAAATCAGAATCGTTACATAGAGAATGAAAATATACAGTATACTTAACTTTGGCTTATTTTCCTAAACGTTTAATTATTTACCAGCAGATTCATACAGAATACATACATACATTATGAAATTATAAGAATACTGTACCTCTCCTATTCTCGTTAGCTTCCATATTGCAGCTATCTATTTTACAAAACCCATCACAAGCCGCCAATTTAAGGCTAATTAGAGCCACTCACGCTCTGATTCTCCATGTAGGCTCTGGCCGGCACTCTTACCTTAACTTTAATGACCAATGGTGTATTTGGTAATCATCCACAAAACAGTAATGCCCACATGCATCAAGCTTTTTTGAATTCGCAAACGGTGCAAATCGCAAAATTCGGCCGTTTGCGAATGCAAAAACCTTTTTTGGGATGCATCATTTTTTTTTCATTTTTCACAATTTAAGAAATCACAATTTTTGCGATTTCTTAAATTGCTATAGCATTTAAGAAATCGCAAACTTTGCGATTTCTTAAATGCTATGCATGATTTTTTTTAAATTGCGAATTCACAATTAGGAAGGGGAAAATTACCATGAAGTAAACCTTCATGGTAATTTGCGAAAAGTTTTAAAAATGCACAAAAGTGCATTTTTGAAACTTATATTTTACACACACTTGGGACATGTGTGTGAGTAAAATGTACTTACGTGACATTTCAGGGGTGCAGGGGCGGGGGTCCTTTGGACCCCCCCTGGACCCTTGAAATTGCATTCTCATTTTGCGATTCCTAAATTGCGATTCCTTAATTTTCGCAATTTAGGAATCGCAAATTCCTACAATGATGCATGTGGGTAAAAGTTGTTAGGCCTGATTCACAGCAAAGGTAAACTTACACGATTTTTTCCAATTCACATAGCAATTTTACGAGTAGTATTTTTACATCTGCCTATCTTTTTTTTTTATGAACATTTTATTTTAAAATAATTGCTTGAATGTCATGATTTCCATGATGGTGTTTGGCACTTTGATGTGTGTTTTTAACAAACAATATATTGGTTTAAGTACAGAGTAAGGAATGCAGTGCTTACTAAACCCATCTCACTTTTAGTAGTTCCAAAATTAAAACCAATTGTTACTACATTAACATTTGTTTATAGAGGGGCGTGGCTTACGCGCCGAAGTGACATGGCGGCTTTCCTGTGAGCTCCGGAGAGCTGTGAACTCCCGGGTGATTCTGGACGGCTTTCCGCCCGTCTGAGGCTGAAACTGTGTTCCCTCATGCGGCGGAACCTCTGCGGCGACGTTTGCTTCTGAAGGGGAGGCTCCGAGCGGCGTTTCTGCAGTCCTGCGGGCTTTGTCTCCTGCGTTGATGTCGGGACGCGGGCGGCCGCCATTTTGAGCTGCCGCGACCGCGTCTCACCTCAGAAAACTACCGCTGCTGTGGGCGGCGCCCAGAACTGGCCTTGCTTTATGCTGCAATTTATTCCCTACTACACAAAAGGTATGGCGTTTTCTGGCTGATGGCTCCTCCCTATATTTCAGATGTTTTTCTTCATATGGCTTTCTACCTGCATGTATGACGACCGCCATTTCCTGACCAGTGTTGCTGAGGCATATTGACTTTGTTTTTCTCTCAACCGCCGCAATGAGGCTCCTCAATATCAGTTCCTGCCACACAGTTTTTTCATCAAGCCTTGCGATTTCTGTGTTCTCGCACTTTCCTGTGGAATTCTTCTCCTCCTTCTTTTGCGGAGTCTGCCTGTATTACATTTTTACCTTGTGCTTATATGAGGTTTACCCTGAGGTTCTGAAGTAGGGTATCTGAGTCAGTTTACCCTTCATTTCTACAGTTTTTCTTCGCGCTTGGTGGCTTTTCTGGAATACCTCTCCGAACTCAATACCCTGTTTTATTATTATCTTCTGTGCTCTTGGTGTGCCCCTATTTTGGAATAATGACGCACGTACCGGCCAACTTGAAGTCGTCAAACACAGGAACCACACCCAAGCGCCTTAAGAATGACCCCCCTTCTCCGATTCGCACCTCCCAGAATCCTATTCTGGACTCCATTCTAGAGGAAGTTCGGGGTCTACAACCCTTTATGTCTGCTACCAATGAGAAACTTAAGCAGATTGAAGAGAGGTGGGTCGTTATGGAAGGCAAGGTCTTGAATCTGGAACAGCGTGTTAGCGATATTCAGGATGTCTCCACTAAGATACCTTTTCTGGAAAAGGAAATACAGCAGCTCAAACTACACACGGAGGACCTTGAAAATCGTAATCGTAGGAACAACCTACGTATTTACGGAGTTCCGGAGAATCTTGAAGGGTCAGACATGGTGTCTTTCATTCGCCGTCTCCTGCATGAACTGCTCGACCTTCAACCAACTGCTCATCCACTGAACATCCAACGCGCTCATCGTCTTGGTCGTCCTACCTCTAATTCCTCAAAACCTCGGGGTATCATTCTTCTTTTCCTCGAGTTCACGGAATTAATGACTGTTCTAAAAGCTGCTAGGCTCAAACGTCGCCTTGTGTGGTCAGGTCACAACATCTACATTTCTCAAGATTTGTCAAATGCCACCAATGCTCGATGCAAGGAATTCTTGAACCTCCGCCCTCAGATGAGACAATTAAACATTCAATATGGAATTCTACACCCTTGCCTATGTAAAATAACTCATAATGGTCGTACTCGTACCTTCGATGATCCTCAGATGCTGCACGAATATCTGCAATTTGCCTCTCCTCCTACAATGGATGTTACCACCTGATGCCCCTATAGGCATCTTTTGTTTTAACCTTTCCTGACAACTCTTGGCTGTAGTGTTGTAATGTTTCTTGCCTCAACATGTTCTCCTTCACTATATCGTGTCGTTCCAGACTTTTCTCTATTTCTTTCCTGACGCTCTTAGGGGTTCCGCCTTCCCTTCGGCATCTCCTCGCTCCAGATGTTTTGGTGTTTTCGTTCTTCTCAGATCTGGTATTCTTACCTTGATCTGTCCACTTTTTTCTCGTCCTTCTTCTTTCTCTTTTCTTTTCTCTTTCTAGTCTCTCTTTTTCTGCTCTACCAGGATGTATTTTTGTTCATCCTCTTTATATCCTTCCTTTCACTTTTGCTTATTCCATTCCTTGACTCGTGTTTTCTGTTCCTTGTTAGTTTGTATTTGGCAAATTTTGGCATGTTTTTTCGAATTATTGTACTTTTCTTGAATGTTATTTTTCTCTCTAATGTTTATATTTTTTATTTCTTTTATTTTAGTCAACCCCCTGCAGTGTGTTCACCCCGGATGTTCACCCCCCTCCTCACTTCCCATCATGTGTAATTTTGTCTCATGGAACGTTCGTGGTCTGGGTCACCCTGTCAAGCGTCAAAAGGTATTGTCTCATTTATCTAAACTTAATTCACAGGTTGCCTTCCTTCAAGAGACCCACTGTACGGATTCTGAATCCTCCAAACTCAAGCGTCAATGGGTGGGCCAAGTAGTATACTCTCCGGCTGTTAACACCAAGGGAGGTGTTGCAATTTTATTTCATAAAAGTCTATGTGCTCAGATTCTCTCTTCTAAAGCTGATACTGATGGTCGCTGGGTTATGGCTAAGGTTATTATCCACAACAAACCACTGGTTTTTCTTAACATTTATGGCCCTACTCGCCCTTCTCCTGAATTTTGGAATGAAGTTAAAGTTCTTATTTCTTCTATTGATTGTCCCAATATTGTTATTTCCGGTGATTTTAACCAATGGCTGGATCCCTTCTCTGACAGGCTCTCCTCTACTAAATTTCGTCCTGACAAAACCCATAAATCTTTACAATCTGCCATAACCTCGCGTCCCTTATATGATGTATGGAAAACTTGTAATCCTGATACTTTGGAATACACGTTTTACTCCAATGTGCATCATACTAGATCTAGGATTGATTATATTTTAGTAAGCAAATCCCTCCTCCCCACTTTGCATAAATCTGAAATTGGATCTATTTTTATTTCTGACCATGCCCCCGTCTTTGCATCCCTTGACCTCTCTCTCACCTCTTCCAAATTTAGCCGTTGGAAGTTCAACACCTATCTTCTGTCAGATGTTGTCTATGTAAAGGAGGTTCAGAAGTTCATAGCTGAGTTTTTTACTTTTAATGATCCTGCGGACACGTCAATCCCTAATACTTGGGATGCCTTCAAGGCTGCTTTGAGAGCTTTTACAATATCGTATGTCTCCAAAAAGAAGAAACTTAATATGGCTAAATACTCGGATCAACTTGCCTCCATTAAGAAACTGGAACATTTGTATTTCTCGTCTAAAAACCCTGCTGCCCTTCATAATCTTGTAAAAGCAAAATCCGAGCTAAATAAATTAGCCACGACTGAAGCATGTAATACTTTATTGAAGATTAAGTCTAAGTTTCATGGAGGTCAGAATAAGGCTGGCAAAATGTTGGCAAACTATCTCAAAATTAAATCTGAGCGTAAAGCTGTTGGCCCCATCCTGAATGACTCTACAAATTCATTAGTTACCTCTGACGAAGATATTGCAGAAGTCTTTCATACCTATTATCATAATCTATATACTGACGATACTCACCCCACGGATCAGAATCTATCCTCTTTTTTTGACAATCTCCCTCCTCCCCCTGCGCTCCCTGATGAATTTGCACTATTGGAAAAGGATATCACATCTCAAGAAATTCTCTTAGCCATCAACTCCCTCAAGAAATCAAAGGCCCCTGGCCCTGATGGTTTGCCACTTGAGTTTTACTCTGCCCTCCATTCTATTTTTGTGCCTAAATTGTTACAACTGTTTAAATCTTTTATTGCTGATGCTAAGGCCTCTGGATCTTTCTTAGATGCCCTCATTGTCATAATTCCTAAACCAGATAAGGATCACTCCCAATGTAAAAACTTTCGCCCTATCTCCTTGATTAATTATGATTGTAAAATTTTCGCCAAAATCCTTGCGTCCCGCCTTGAATCTATCATTCCGTTTTTAGTTAAAATGGATCAAGTTGGTTTTGTTAAAGGCCGACTTGCAGCTGATAATGCTCGTATGTTTGCTAATGTCATTTCCCATAGTAAACACTTTAAAGTCCCTCTAGCTGCCTTATCCCTAGATGCAGAAAAGGCTTTTGACCGCATTAATTGGCAATTTATGTTTCGCACCTTGCATTGGTTTGGTTTTGGTCCCTCTTTTATTTCTTTGGTCAAACTCCTCTACTCAGCCCCACGTGCCAGCATTTTTGTTAATAACCAATTCTCTAGATTCTTTCCATTGGGTAGAGGAACGAGGCAAGGGTGTCCCTTATCCCCGTTACTTTTTATACTCTGCCTTGAACCCTTTCTTGAGCGAATTCGGTCTAACCCCCAGATCACTGGTTTTAAAACCTCCTCTGTTGAAACTAAATTCTCTGCATATGCTGACGATATTTTAGTTTACATGTCTAACCCTGCCACGTCCCTTCCCCCCTTTCTAAACGAAGTCCTCCTTTACTCCTCAATCTCTGGGTATAAACTCAATTTATCTAAAACTGAAGTACTACCATTGAATTCTATCTGTTACCAATACATGTTTGCCTCTACTGACTTTGCGTGGTGTCCCTCCAAAATTAAATACCTGGGCATTTGGTTCTCCCCTTCCCTTATAGATACTCTTAAAGCCACATTCATGTCCCTTACTCAGAAAGTCCAATCTCTTCTTCAAAGTTGGTCCCCTTTATTTTTATCATGGTGGGGTAGACTTGATACCATCAAAATGATGATTACGTCCCATATATTATATACTGTATCAATGCTTCCCATGAAAATTCCTAACATTTATTTTACTCGCTTAAATTCCATTTGTTCCAAATTCTTATGGAACAACAAACACCCTCACATTGCCTTACATAAGCTCATACGTCCTAAATCGGAAGGCGGGGTTCGCTTCCCTGATTTTAAAGTCTACCACTCAGCCTTCCTCATTAAGCAATCCTTTTCTTTAGCTTTTGATTTTCATGACTCCCTAATTCCTAAATGGATTACCTTTGAACGCTCACTGTTACAAGGTTTTTCATTCCAACATACTGTCTTTATGTCTAACTGTTCGTTTTTATCGAAGCATACAGTGTTAAAATATTCACAAACTTTATTGCATGACATATTTGCTAAGGATTTATCTCCACTCCAATGTTTTTTGTCCTCTTCTGTCTGGTACAACAAATTCCTTAAATATAAGGGCAGGTCTTTCTATTACAAATACTGGAAAGAAAAGGATATTGTTTTCGTACATCAGTTCTTTGCCAATAATGCCATTATTTCTTTTCCTGAATTACAGGTTTTATATAACTTACCCTTGTCTTTTCTCAAGGAATATTCTATTATTACTAATGCCATTTCTTCATACTTATCTACCTTTCCTTCCTCTGTCACTTTACCTACATTCTCTCCTTCTTCCCCTCTTTATCCTTTATTTTCCCTTCAACAACCCAAGGCTGCCCTTGTATATAGACTCTTGTCTTCGACTGTTGTGGAGCGGCCTAAGTCCGTTACTGAGCTTGCTTGGGAATCTGATTTGTCTATATCTTTCTCTGTGGATGAATGGGATGATATATGGAGTAAATTGTTTAAGACCTCTGTTGCAGCCCGTATTACCCAATCCTTATATTTTATTTACCATCGATCCGTTTTCACTCCTCTTAGTATTGCCAAGTTCTCACCTTCTTCTTCAACTTTATGCTCGTCTTGTTCCTCGCTCCCTGGTACCCTCAAGCATCAACTGTATGAATGTCCCCCTGTTCTAGCGTTTTGGAACTCAGTTTGGGATAGTTGCATGCGTATCTTTCAATGCTCTGTTCCCTTATCATTCTTGACCGTGTTTTTAGGTTCTGTTTCTGTTGACATTGATATTGTTCCTTCTAGTGTTAGATTATTGGATCTTTTTATTGCGGTTGCCTTTAAAGTAATTCTATCCTGTTGGAAGGATAATTCTAAGTTATCTATTCTTACATGGTGGAACTTCGTATGTGATGAACATAGGATTGCTATTGCTTCCTCCTCTTCTGTCTCTTCTAAAGTTAAAACCGATCTTCTTTGGCTCCCCTTCTCCAATTATCTTTCATCTTCCCCCTCTCCTTGATAGTTGAGCCTCTATATCTACTGTATCTACTTTCTCTTCTTCTTTCTTCTTCTTTCTTCTTTTCTCTTTTCTCTTTTTCCTTTTCTCCTTATTATTCTTCTTTCATATTGCTCTAATTTTCTTTTTCTTTTCCTCTTTTCCAATGAACCGTATATTTTATAGTTCTTTCTTTGCCTCATTTGTGTATCTTGGTTCTAATGTACTATTGTATTATCTTTGTATTGAATTTCATTTCAACAAAATAAAAACTTCTTAAACAAAAAAAAAACATTTGTTTATAAAAAGTTTTTATTGACTTTCTACAATATATCGGTACAAAAATAGACTAACATGTCAAAAATAGCCATCAACCATGTCACAGAGAGTACAAGCCGGTATTAAACAAGCATATCCTTAATGCAACATAATATGTAGATCAATCTCCTTCACAATTGCCAGAAGTTGAGTACAGACAATTCCAGTACTCCCAATATAGTAGCGCCAGAAAACATTCAAGCGTCAACTGAGGCGGAGGAATCCTCCTTGTCAGTTGAGGAGTGCCACCAGGAGTCCATGGGGTCCATAAAATCAGCAATTAGCTCCCCCCAAGTTTCATGACTGTCTCCCATCTTATCATCATGCCTACACTGTCTCAGCCGTCCCTCCTCTGCCACCACCCATTCAGCCACATCGGTCACCCCACGCTCCAAACTGGGACCTCCTTGACCCAGCCAGGTGATTGTCACACTGTGCTTAGCTAGTAAAAGCAACAGATGCAAAAACTTAAACCCCATTTTCTGGCCTTTCTTTTTATGAATGCCACCCAACAGGAAAACTTTGGGCTCCACAGGAAAGGGAAAAGGCACCACAGCTCTCCCCTGATCCAACACGTTCATCCATAATGTCTGCACAGGCAGGCAAGTCCATGCCAAATGTAGAAAAGAAGCCGGCATTGGGGCAGCTGACAGGCTGAGCAGGATAGACTTTATGCAAGAACACAGGTATTATGCACATGTAGTGTAGAAAATGAAAGTGAGAGAGTTAGAATCTAGCATTACTCAAAATGGATTTCACCAAAGCACACATTATCTCCAATTGTGCATCTTCAGTGTGTATCCCCAAGTCACTATCCCAGGATAAGTGCGCAGGGAATAGAGTGAGTGTTCAATCAGCTATCATGGCTTTATCAAAGAGAGAGACCAAGTAGCGCCCCCTCCCCCTCCCAGTTCCTGCAACCCTGAATTGTATGGCATGTGCCTGGCGCAGCGGGAAAGGAGGGCCATATCCCCTTGACTATAGCTGTCAGACTAGCGTGCTGCAGAAACTGCCCTAGTCCCAGGTGAAGACTACCCCGCGTGACTTTGAAGGAAATAAACCCCTTATTGGGGTATAGATTCCCCAGCGTCTCACATCTACCCTCCTACCAGGCAGGCACATGCATGGAATCCACGAGCACCCTGAAAGCGGACAAGCCCAAGAAGACAAATTCCCTGGCAATGTGTATCATGTTGTTTCTGAGAGGCCAGGTAATATTGTTCCAGATTTGGTACGCTTAGCCCCCCTTTTCCAGCAGCAGGAACAAAAGTCCCTCGCCACCCTACTGCGCCTCCACCCAGATCAGGGAAATCAGGAGGAAATGCAATCTCTTGAACACCGTCTGTGAAAGAGTGCCGATTGAAAGTTGAATATAATATAAATACCATGGTAAAAATCACTTATTTCGAGATAGCCACTCTCATAAGGAAGAGAGCAAGGGTACTCCAGAACTGTACGGTGGACTGGAGGCCTTCCGTGACCCTGCCACTATTATACTGTAGAATTTTTTTTGAACAACAACAGCGGTCCCAAACATAAGAAATATCGCGAGGATAAAATATAGACAGAGTCAATCTATATTTTTAGGACAGACATGTCCAGCCGGACAGGGGTCTTCCAGAGATTTTACTCAAAATTTATGTATTGAAATCACATAAAAATACCATCCAACAATCAACCAGAGTGGACAACAAGCCTGTGTCCAGTACTGACAGAGCGAGTACAAGAGGTGATGTAGACAGCAGAGAAGGGCTTGTAAGGCGAAACAACGTTACTCTATCAACAGTACAATTGTACAGAGTATAACATACATGCACTAGACATTTCAGTAGTAATCACAATTAAGTTCAAGTGCATAAAAGGTCGACGGTGTTTCGGACCCCTATAAAATATCAGGGACCATCATCAGGACATCATCTGGACGCCAGATAATCCTGCATGCCGACTAACCCGGTATCCTGGCCAGCCGACGGAATCCACATTGTCCGCGGCCGCCGCGACCCGATTCTGGCATTTAGAGGCTTAATTAACCTAAGGCTTTTCATTGTATTTGTCCTGATGATGGTCCCTGATATTTTATAGGGGTCCGAAACGCCGTCGACCTTTTATGCACTTGAACTTAATTGTGATTACTACTGAAATGTCTAGTGCATGTATGTTATACTCTGTACAATTGTACTGTTGATAGAGTAACGTTGTTTCGCCTTACAAAGCCCTTCTCTGCTGTCTACATCACCTCTTGTACTCGCTCTGTCAGTACTGGACACAGGCTTGTTGTCCACTCTGGTTGATTGTTGGATGGTATTTTTATGTGATTTCAATACATACATTTTGAGTAAAATCTCTGGAAGACCCCTGTCCGGCTGGACATGTCTGTCCTAAAAATATAGATTGACTCTGTCTATATTTTATCCTCGCGATATTTCTTATGTTTGGGACCGCTGTTGTTGTTCAAAAGTATGCTCCCCATGGTCCCTGCAGACTAATTTGGGGTCCCTTGTTGTTATTAAACTATTATACTGTAGGCATTTTTGCATCATTTGGGCCACCAACACCCCAAGTAATGGAATCCATCAGTCTCCCAGCGGAGTGGCAGGTCTGGCAAAGTCTTCGGGTCTGGGAGAGAAGTGCCCCCAAGGGAAACACCACAGATTTCTTGAGATTAATCCTAAGGACAGAAAGCTCCCGAGGATTATCAAGATATCCCAGAAGGAGGGGGAGGGGATGTCTAGTAGCCTTAAGATAAAAAAAGAGTGGCATCAGCATACAGAGACACCAGGTGGTTAACGTCACACACCCTCATCCCCCAGCAAGACACCTCCTGCCAGATCTGAATGGCCAGTGGCTCCAGGGCAATAGTGAAAAGGAGCAGTAATAGAGGTCAACCCTGACGTGTTCCCCTGTCAACCAGCCAAGTATCAAAGCGTAACTTATTAACTCACATCCTAGCCACGGGGCTTGTTTGTTGGAGCCTCACCATAGTTCGAAATTGTGTTTGCTAAGCCCCATTACTTCTAACATTCGCATGAGGTACTGCCAGTCAGCTGTGCCAAAGGTCTTGACAATGCTGATGGAGATAATGGCAGGTTCCTCCTCCCTACCTCCACTTCATGCAAGACATGCATTAACAACTGTAGGTTCATACCAGTGTTACAACTGGGAATGAACCTGCACTGGTCCTCATGTATTAATTGTGGAATCACCAGCATAACCAAAGGGACATCTTATAAAGCACTTTTTATCCATTTTATTCATCAAGAACAGTTTATATGAGGCCGGGTGTGGGCAATCCGAACTGGGTATCAACATCATAGAGACGCAACCTTCTCACATGGACGGGGGAAGTATACCAGAATCTCTGGCCTCCTAATACACCTCCAATAAGCATTGAGTGAGAGAGGGGGAGAAAGCTTGATAAATCTCTACAGGGGGCCATAATACAGTAAGTGCCCTGGGGGGTGCTACAGGTGTTTGCACCCGCTTTGAGCGCCCCGGGGCACTTTGGTATTATAGAAGGGGGCGCAGATGCGTGTGCATCCCCTTCAGCACTACCGATAGCGCAGGCGCACTTAAAGCACCAGCCCTCGTTTGCATGGGGGTGTGCGCTATGCAAATGAGGGAATTCCTCTGTCTCTGCACCCACGCCGTATTACCGACATGGGTACAGAGTCAAAGAAGCTCTCAGGGGGTGCACTGTGAGGGTGTACCCGGAAAGCAGCTCTCTGGAGGGGGGAAAAGGGGTCCTATGGAACCCCCAGACATCCTCTTGCAGGGTGGTGCAGTCACTGACTGCACCCGCCTGCAAGAGGATCTCTAATCGCCTGTAAAAATGCAGGCGGGTTCCACCAGCACTGTGAAAACATGGAGCAGCATGTTTTCATATGAATGTCCTGCCCACAGGGCAGCACGAGCTCGCGGCTGCCCTGGGAGCAGTGTATTCACCACACTTTCATTGTTTGCACCGGGTGCACCTTTTAATAGGTGCACACTGTGCAAATAATAAAAATTCATAATAAGACCCCAGGGAAGGCATCTCTGCCTGGTGCTTTCAACCTGGGCAAATGCTGAAGTGCCAGTCGAATATCTTCTAATGTGAGATCCACCTCGAGGTCCAAGGGCAGTAGCCTCCCCCAGCCACGAAAGCAGTAAGGAGGCCAAAAATGCAGCTACACAATGTGGATCAGGAGGGTGAGAACTACGATACACTTACCCCTCAGCGTGAAGACATCCGACACTGGGGGGATGTATAATGAAGTGTGGGGGAGAGGGGAGTTTCCTGCCAGAGAATCCAAAATAATAACCATCCAGAGCTGTCTCCCTTCCTATGGATAATTTAGTGGTAGGATTGAGGATGTATTTGTCCAATCTATCCTGCACGTCTGTGACCCAACACTGAGGCACCAACTCCCCCACCTCCCCACCACATCGTCCCGGGGCAGCGGCTGTACATATACCAATTCATCTTCCCTCTGAGAAAGTTCAGCATGGAGAGGGCATCTAACCCTGTCATGTATTCCTATAGGTCCTGAATCGATCCCCCTATTCCTGACCCTATTCTAGTTAAACAAACCAACAAGTTAACTAGCAGTCAGCCCATGAGGCAGAAAACCCCCATGATGCAGATACCGTTATCTGACGCAGTCACACTACGGCACAGGAACGTGTTATCTGATTAGGTCATAACGCTTGCGATCTAATTAGACAAGCGATATTCCTCCAGCCCCTGATAAGGCATACGGAGTTCTCATAACAAATCAAACCTATGACAACCTGGGCAAAACCCTGCGGCCATTGTTTTGATTTCACCGAGAACATTAGTAAAATAATGTGCTAACGAGCAAGTCGTATGACATCTTTTTTGACGTATCTATGTCCATCCTTACGTCAATCTCGGCACCTTAAAGGTATAAATATTACCGATCTTGCCATATGCAAACACACGCGTGGTGACGAGACGGAGCAGCCATACTTGCCGAAGCGAAGAGCAGAGCAGACCCCGCTGGCAGCAGCCCCGCCTTTCTGACGCGCTGAGAGACGCGCTGCTTTCTCCTGCCGAGAATCCAGCACCGGCGTTTCTGGGCAGCCCTCGCAGGCCGCCTGGAATATCGAGACCAGAGAGAGAGATACCATTCCTCATTCATCCTAACTTCCAGGTACAGAACTGAATAACCCCTCACAGAGAATTCTTTAGTTATTCACTTGGCAAAAACAAACTTAACTTAAAACTGTAACTTTCTATTCCCGCCCACGTAGTAGACTTAGGTCAGGTACACGGGGTAGGCGTATCTAGAAACACCAGTTGAGTACGTTTAGTCAAATGTATATGTGTATGTAATATATTTTCTTCATTTTAAAACATCTTATGGCTTAGAAACCATATCAATGTTTTTACAGTATTATTTTATACTATTGCTTTTAATGTATGCACTTTACTTAACTATAAGTATTGCAATAATATCGATCCATTTCTCTTGTATGAGAAAAGAGACTGATCAATAAATAACACCTTTTTATTGAACACGCCCGTCTCTTCCTTTTCTCTACATTCTGATGAGACTAAGAATGCACGTACTGACTGAGTAAAATAATTTGCCTTTTGTTCACACGACTCTCGAGATTGACTCTTGATTAGGGGAGAGCAAAGTTGTCATGTTCTATGGTTGTCAGAAACTAAATCCCTTCTTGTCTAATCAGGGAAGTTAAGTCTTCCTTGAACATTCGAGAAAGTTTCTAGTGAACTCTGAGCTAAGCTGGCAAACCCAAAACTTTAAGTCTAGTATCGACAGTAGTAGACCTAGTTAACGTCTGGCCTAGGCCTTTACTGCTGTAGGTATTATTCCAATGCGCAGAGCCTATTGGGAAGATAGGAACTACACTACATGGCGCCCAACGCGTTTGGAAAGGGCGATAAAACTAACGTAAGACATTTAGAGTAACTCAGTCGTGCTTTCTCACTCAGACCCCTTTTCCCAAATACTCCAAAGACGTCTGGAGTGGGTGAAAGGTTATATCCGCCAGACCTCGCAGGAGGGAACTCCTATGTATGGTTC
This sequence comes from Lissotriton helveticus, assembly GCF_964261635.1. Lineage (NCBI taxonomy): Eukaryota > Metazoa > Chordata > Amphibia > Caudata > Salamandridae > Lissotriton > Lissotriton helveticus. Next base: position 409,247,391 of record NC_136065.1, read on the forward strand.
TTGGTATAGTCAACGTTGAAGGATAAACAGTTCCAAAATATTGTGCATCTAATCTTTGTTTCCATAAGAAACCTGATCTGCAAACAAACAAAATAACCTTCAGGACAATAAAATGTCAGACAATGAAGAAGAAAGAGAGGCAGTTAGATTAGCAACTGAACTCGCAGCAGCTGATGCTACCATGCAGGCAGCAGACCAGGATATAATACTCATCCCGGTCATCAAAAGGAGATCTATAACCCTGAAACTTATAGAAAATGGACTGACACCTAGAGGTGGCACAGTCATATTCGTAATTGAGGCACACGAATATCGGCAGACAGAGGTATATTATTCATGGATACATTTTCCAGCAGCAAATGCTGTAACAAAGTACTTCCACTATTACAAAATAGAGGAACCTCCTAATGAGTACACTCCTTTCGAGGAGGTGGAAGTACCACTCAAATTCCAAGAGCATTTGCTCTTATTTGATGGCGCCCTAAAACATAACAATCACATCACCAGGCTCGGTCCTTTAGGTAGACCAGGAGCAACGTGGCCGGTCCTAGCCGGATACACACCACACCCAGACATCAATGGGATGTCTGTAGCAGAGCTGTTAACACAGCTAAAACAATTAATAAAAATTCATAGACAATTAGTACAGTATGTGATGCGGACTTCAACAATTCAGCCAGCGATTAAACTTCCACAGCTGACCCCTCACCAGGGGAACACAAATAAAATTACACCACAGAACATCCAGTCTTGCCTAGGTAAAGTACCGGCTAAACGGGAACAAATACCATTCTGGTTGGCACAGAAAATTACCCAAATAGAGGCGGTGTTTCCTGACACCACCCCGCTAGAAAAACACAGGATTCTGACTATCTGTCTTCCTATGGGAATCGCACCACACATTGAGGACTGTGACACTTGGGGTACAGTCTTTGCTTCCATCTACACAAAAACGCACGGTGTTCCATCCATTTCGGTGATACCAGATGTGCTAAAACAAATTCAAGACGAATACGGTCCAGAACCTGCTTTAACTCTTGGTATGAAATTACTAAAAGACTTCAAGCAGGTCTCGGCTATATTATTAGCCAACATAAAAGGTGAAGCAGCAAACGTAGCGATCCGCCAGAGGTTAAAAGAGACAGATATAGCAGACCAACCAGCTGAAATTGCCAGAATCATAGAAAAATCCTATGAGGAACTAGGCAGAGATAGTTTAGGTGGAATACCAGTAAAACCGCAACTGACTGAAAGTCCAGAAAAAATATTTTTTAATAATAATTCACCAAAAAAGAACTGGGATGGAAACAAACAATCCAATCCTAAAGAAAAGAAATTCCAGTCCAGAGGAAGGTCTCCTAGGCGAAGAGAGAAATCTCCGAACCAAAGACACAGGTCACCCCAGAGTGACCCCTCTGGGAAAAGATATAACCTTAGAAATAGGGATAATATAAAAAAGCCTGATAGATATCAAGACATTGATACACGTCCCTCTCAATCTTTTCAGACTTCCTCGCAGAAATCGGAAAGAAGAGGACGATCAGAACAAAGAGAAGAGCACACCAAGTCCAAAGACAAGGAACCTGCTCAGCTAAAAAAGAAATTACAATTTCCAAAAAAGAAGGTAGCCAGTATCAAGGTAGTTAACAATGCCGAGAATACTGAGGACACAACTGAAAAACGGAGAGTGGGCTCAGACAATGCTAGACAGTGCAGCAGAAGTGAGCATAGCTCGCAAAGTCCTTATGAATCATCTGGAGACAGTGGACACGAATGAATATCTTCAAGTGGAAACTGCAGACACCAGGGTTAGCAAACCTCACAAGATATACGAGATAACATTACGTATAGAGGGAGATAAGACTAGGAAAATAAGGGGACTATTTTGGGATAACCTCTCCCAGGGTTATGACATCCTTCTAGCTGAAAAAGACTGGCCACCAGAGTTTGTCAGGGAGTGCCCTCATGGCGAAGAAGTAATTATGCCTGCCTTCTCAAATTTAATTCCAATTCATAAAAAATACACACTTGCCAGAAAGTGGGCAGTGGCTCTAGCACCTGCTTTATATAAAAATCATGTAGGATGGGATGAGGACTCCCCTCCTCACAAAATCCAGTTAAAATCACAACCTACTGCACAAAGGCAGTACCCAATTAAGCAAGAAGCTAAAAAACAGGTAAATGAAATACTAGATCAGCTAGAATACCAGGGGGTGATTGAAACTTGCACCTCACAAATGAACAGCCCTTTGTTTCCGGTCTCCAAACCAGACAATTCATATCGTCTAGTTTTGGATTACCGACACCTTAACACATGTTGCAAAACTTTTGCGGTGCAAAACTCACACAGTGCTGCACTAATGAATAACATAGTGCGCAAAAAATATAAAACAACCTTAGACATCTCCAATGGATTCTTTTGTCAAAACATAGCACCAGAGAGCAGATATTTAACTGCATTCTCAGTAAATGGCACTCAAAAACAATTCTGTCGGTTAGCCCAGCGGTACAAGAACAGCCCGGGGGTATTCTCAGCGAGAGTAACAGAATTACTTCAACTATATGATGATGAAGCATTATCTTATGTCGATGACATTTACTTAACAGATGATGACTTGGAGACTCACTTGAAAAGAGTGAACACCATAATACTTGGGTTCGTTGCAGAGGGTTACAAATTCAACTTTAAAAAATCCAGAATTGCCCATCTGACAGTCCTATACGAAGGATATGAATTATCAAGTATAGCCTGGTTGACAATTTTCTAAGAACTAGAAGAATTGAAAAATCTAGCATATGAAGAAACATATCCTCTGCCAATCGACATTCTGCCTTTACGACATTACGCCTGTGTAATCTATACAGACGGACATGCACAACCCTCCGTTTGGGGAGAACAAGCATACAACCCCACATGTGAGATTACAAAAGAAGTGTGGCGCGGAGGTAAACTAAAACCTCTATTAACAAAGACACACTCAGTAGAAACTAATTCAGAACAACAAACTGAAATATTAGCTTTGAAAATGGCGCTAGATAATGCGGATCGCGAATTCCCAACACTTATAGTGTCAGATTCATATTACTGCGTCAAATCATATAACAGCGATTTGCAGACATGGATTCAAAACGGTTACAAAGATGACACAGATGCACCAATAAAGCAGAAACTGCTCTGGGAACAAATAGCTCTTTTACAAAAAGAACTACCAAAGACTCACGTGACTCACTCACTGAGTCATCAGCGTGATGGCGTTCACGTTGTAGGGAATTCATTGGCTGAAACAGCCGCAGCGGCAGCCACTAAATCGGCTCCCGTAGTTCGAAAAAAGCGTACATTAAAATACATTGACGGTGAAACAGTGCTGGCGGTGAAAACATCATCAAAAGGCGACTGCTCAGCGTTACCGATCAACTATCCACTCAATTATACATACATAATCGATGCAAACTCCGTCCCTTTTGCTCGAATCCCTGGAGTGGGGGATAGAGTGATTCCAAACATGGACAGGAGAAACTTGTTAATCGCAGACGCACACATGGGCGAGGGTCTCAGACACCTTAAACTGAAAGATTCTCTGGAAGAATTACAATCACGGTACTGGTGGCCAGGCATGAGCCTGCGTCACACCATGTTTGTAAAAAACTGCCCAAACTGCAACAGAGATCGCAGTGGGGAGAGAAACAGTTTAATACCTCGTCGTTCTACTCCAGGAAAAATCAGGAGTAAAAAGGAAGGGTTGCGATTAACATATACAGGCTAGTTTCCACTTATAATGTAGATCACCAGCACTCGGCTGACGTCCGGACTGTTATACAAAGATTTGCGGGTCTAAATGGCATATACGCTAAGCGCATGCTATGTTTGACTATTGTTTTCACTCAAGCCCTCCAGCCTGGGGGGAAACATGGCCAAATGAGCATAGTCCAGCGGGAATCTTCTCACTTCCTTCCTGAGGGTACGGGACGGTGTAAAGAAAAAACCAAGGCATAAAGCAATCTATAACGGAAAGGATATTAGGTTCGGGAGCTGGGTGGGTCAAACATCTAATAAGTGTCCAACGTAGTCTCAATAACTTGCCAAGAAATTCTCTGAAGGGATTCAGTGCGTACAAATTATTATTTGGAACTAGGATGATGATCTCTGACATTAATAGTCAGACTTCAGTGGTGAAAGAAAAAGCCTTTGATATCAAAGACCGTTTGGCTATTTTGCAGGACTTAAACAAAACAAGAAAAGACCTGAGCAACATAAAGTTGAAACAACAGCCAACAACCACTGAAGAACCACCACCTGTCCCAGCAAGACCTGTCTGGATTCCAAAAGTCGGGGATCTAGTCAGGGAAAAGATCGCGGTAAAGAAGGAATTTGGGCCTTCTTACAGAAAAGCAGTTCCTGTCTTGTCTGTCAACGGGACAAGATCAGTTGTACTACCGCCACTTGCTGGTAAAAAGGAGAACCGAGTTGTATCCATCGACCTGGTAAAACCACAACATGTGGCCGATAACAAACAGTAGGCCAAGTGGACTCCCAATAAGTAGCAGAACACCAAGGTTTGCTACCAGTACAGAGGTCCTAACGAAGAGGCTCATCACATTCGAAACGCCTACAGAAGAACAACAAGGACTATGCAGCAATGCAATAGAACTCAGACCTCTGAAAACCCAAATAAAAACATTTAGCAGAGACACACCAATCTATAATGAAGTACCAAGTGAAAATGCAACCAATGAACCAATTGGAACAATTGACAGAACTGCATCCGGCTACTTCATAAACTTCGATGATTCCTCTGAAGGTTTCACTGAATCAAAGACACAGCCATCATCAAAATCCTTTAAAGACAAAGCTAAGGAACTTTTGAAACAACTGAAAGAAACATATCTGATTTCCCCATGGATTGAATTTTGGGTGGGTTTTGGTGCATTTATCCTCATACTTTGGCTCATCATGATACTAACTTTGGGACGCTTCATTGAGGGAAAATATGCAAAAATGGACACAGCAAGTCAGAAAATCAACTTGATCCTCAAACCACACACATCTTCACACGTCGAGAAAAGAGAACTTTCTTCAGCCAACTTCACAGCCAATCCGATACCTGGTGGGGTAGCCTGGGACAACACTGACTATGAAATTTATGGTCCGGTCGAGATCCTGAAATATCCACACCAAATTAAGATCTCATTGAGTGACTTTGCAAAACCAAACTCATTTGCTGATGATTGGGACTTCGAAAGCATTAATAATATGATGTCTGACTTAGTAATGTCTGCTAAATTTACCAAACATGATTATTTGCAGGGTTCTACAAATTATGACAGTATGTATTGCTATAACCACTATGGTAACCACTTTTTACATAGATCTGCACAACCTAGAAATGTTTTAAATTATAATCAATGGGAACATTGTGCAACACCTCCAAAAGGGAGCTCAAGAACCGTTTACGACAAATATTCATATTTTTCAGGTTTTAACACAAGTAATGCTGAAACATTTTATTTTAAATTGTCAAACAAAACAGGGACCAAGACCATGATAACCAACACAAAATTGTTATATTCAGACTCATTCTTTGAAAAAATGAATACTTTTGTTTTTGAATATTGGGACAAAAATGTTGAATTGAAAAGTGTTTGGGGTACAAAAGAATGGCAAGTACAGGGTATTGAAGCTTTGTTTAGAGCCTGCATGATCCCAGAACAAATGATATTTTTAAATGACACTGTTCAACAATCCACCTGTCTTGGCCTAGCCAAAATCAAAGATTTAATTAAACCGTCTATTCCAAAGCCAACAATGTTTAGCAATAACTCTGATACAGATGAAGAGATAGACGTAAACCATATATTAAACCAAAACAGAACACATCCTGATTGGAAACAGTGGTTGATCTGGCCCACAGATACTAATAACTGTCAAGACAGATTCCTGAACAAAACACAGGGGTTCAAAATGACCAGGCCAGACCCTAGATATCCTCAAAGACATCACCCAGGGATAATAACAACCTACAGTGTGGGCAAATTATGCCTTCAATGGCTACAAACTTCCACAATGGCAGAAATTAAGCAACACCTAACTTTACTTACTGATGGTGCTGACTTGCGTGATTTCACTTTGGGACCACGCAAACAGCGTCAAAAGCGTTTCATAGCAGCCTCTGTATATGCAGCATACAATGAGGCCTGGAAGGTTACTCAAATTGAAACAGCAGAGAGAATACGGGAAATTGACCGTATTAATTTGGAAAAATCACTTTCTGTAGTGGACAATGGGTTAATGACTCTGTCCTCTAGAATTTTTTCTTTGGACAGCATTGTGTCGTCAGCAATCGATATATTATCGCAAGACTTACTGTTATTACAACACGGTCAGTCACAATTGCGTTCTATTGTACAGCTTGGCTGGACGTTACAAAATCTGCGTTCAGGCTATGTGCCTTGGCGTTTAATCAACACAACGTCACTATTCCAAATCTTTAACCTTACTGATAGACAAATCGGTATGGCACAAAAGGGTGCTGATTATACAATCTTGAGCATTGAAAAACTAGAAAGATTACCAATGACAATGTCAGAACGACCTGTCAGTGAATGGATAATACATGGGATAATAAATATTCCAATCTCAACCTTCAGGTTTCAATACTGCCAAAAATATATACAGGCTGGCATGTACGAGAAATTGGGAAAGGGGTACCTTAAAACAACATGGAACCTGCCCTATTCACATGCATGTGTCAGTAATAAAGGACAGAAAGTGTTTCTTAGTGGCAACAATTGTGCGATGTCACTAAGTGGCACACTTCTGTGTAACGGAATTAGTTTGCATGGAGCCTGTGAAGGGAATTCATACAACCTTTCATGTCACCAGCAAGGCGCACCTGCAACAGAAATAGAACCATTCTTTCAAAGACTCTATAATGGGAGTTACATTCTTATTGTAGACCGCAGATGTTGTAGTCTTATGCCCGGGACTCCTTATCTAGTAACTACGACTGCGAAGGTCAAGTGCTGTGGACGCTCGTTGTTCCCCAGCTCCTTCCCAGACAGGGAGGCAAGGGCATGGCCCGATTTGAAAATTACTTCTATTCGAATAGATACTTTAAGCAGAATGAAAACAGTCCTTCTTCAGACGCCTACCAGGCTCTCGTCATCAAAAGAAACGTATGATCTACAAGTCGCAAGGACGACTGCAGAGATACATACATTATTATCAACTAATTCCCCCGTACATTTCGCGGAAATCCTGAATGAAATCTTAAATATTTCTGATACCAATGGGGTCTCAAAGGTATTTAAGACAGTATTTTCGATGGCATTAACACCATTCAAAGCCATACTGGGTATTTTTCCAGATTTCGTCCATTCGATTTTTGGCGGACTTCCCCTGATCTTGGGACTAATTGCAGGAATCCTATTCTTAGTCCTTATTTTTCGTTATGGCAACCCATGTCACAGACAAAACTCTTGCGACAAGGGAAGAAACAATCCTAGCCATTGGATACCGGGACCGGATATCAAAAATCCTGGGACTCTCCCGGATTAGAGACCTGAACATGACTTGGTTTCTATCATTTCGACCAATGTGGCAAAGAGGTGTTTTACCTGTATTGAGGTGTCTGCTATGCGGAGAAGAATGCGTGTTAGACACCTGTCTGACGCTACAATCGGATGCGCCGATGGATGCAGAAACATTGTTGAGCCCGATCAAGGTTCATGCTTTGTGCTGCCCTCAAAGGCTACCAATCCTGATGACGGCATTCGTGGAAGCTTCACCACTACGATTGATGGGTAGTGAAGTTCAAGATGAAAGCAGCATCGAACAGGTACGACCCTCTGTCAGCAATGCGAATCAGAATGTCAATGGAGACAATCATGCGCAAGAATGCATGATTACACCTATTTCCGAGTTAGTGGAACTTTCCCAGGAAGCTGTTGACAGTTTTTTCGAAAGCCTAAATGATATGATGTTCTCACCCGAACAGAAATAGAGACTTTTGAACAAGCCCGCACACGGCGTTCCCTGAATTCGGCCTTCAACTTTAAAAATAAAGTCACATGAACAATTTCGCTCCAGTTCACGGACAGCAATTTTTCAGCAGCCCCAAAATATTATATGTGAGGCCCACTCAAAGTCCCCGTATCACAGCCTTCTTTGCCTCCCATTCAGTAGACCTGTGATGTGTTGAGGACCAGTTGATCTAAAAAAAATCCACCAAGGTTTTACCAGCGTCTCTGTGCCCGCTTCATCTTGAAGGATCTCAGGTGGGGGGAGGGGGCTTCCAGGTCAAAGGTGACCAAGCACTGCTTCCCCATACAAACTCACAGTAGTTACGGGTGTGATCAGACAAGTTGTGAGACAGATGTGCCACTGTGAAGGCCCCACCACCAATGAAGTGGGGTATAAAAGATGATCCAGTCTACTGTGTGTATTATGTGTTGTAATCTTGCAGGTACATTCCTTTGCAGCGGGGTGAGTATCCCGCCATATGGCACATAGCCCCAGGTGGGCAATGACCACTAGGAGTGACAAAGTCATCTTTGGCTTGGTGTTGTGACATAGGGGTGCCTATGATGCACCAATCCAGGATGCAGTTAAAGTTACCAGTCCAGATGATCCAACAGTCTAATGCCGGAGAAATGACATCGGGCACTCTTGGATAAAGGTGCCCTTCATCCGTGTTGGACCCCTTAGGTATTAACCATGATGATGTTCACCCCGTTTACTCTGCCCTGTATCATCAGGTAACATCCCTCAATGTCCGCTTACCATATATGAAAGGGCAAACGAACGCCCAGTGCTATTCAGATAAAGATACCCCTAGAAAAAGTCAGATAGTTAGTATAGTAGACTGAACCCCTCCATTTCTTGGCTAACTTGCAAGCTTCCGCATCTGAAAGGTGGGTCTCCTGCAAGCAGGCAATATCAGCAGAGCGTCCCCTAAGAAAGGAGAGCCCCCTCTACCTTTTCTTGTAAGTACCCAGTCCCCGCACATTCCAAGAGATGAGCTTACATATCCCAGACTTATCATTACATAAGGTGTGCATGGAGATCTAGGCCGTGACAAGATGGCAATGATTCACAGCTCAACAAAATAAAACATATAACCAAGAACCCCCCTCACCCTGGACAAGTATAACTAAACCACAGTATCATATTAGTCCAAAAGAGCCAATTTGTCAGGGCATACACATCCCAACCCAATCCCCCCCCAGGACACCAACGAGTGTCATCTCAAATAGTGAAAAATAGTCCCCCTACTGAAGCAGCATATACAAACATCTATGCATAGCACAGATGTAAGAAAACAACAAAAATATAGATTCATCACATCCACCGCAGTACCCTCATCTGCCCCATAGGAGGCACCCATCACCTCAGGAGGAAGCAGCTAATGTGCAGCATCTCAATGTCCAGAACAAATAGCAGTGATAGAACCACACAGATTACCCTGCAGTAGTTAAGAGGGCGAATATTCCCTCCCAAACCAATATCCAGGCAGCAATAGGAACAAAGGACCACCCACCCCGTGGGGGTGGGGAGGCTGCTTGGAACCCCCTAGGCAGACAGTAACATTGCAAAAATCATTTAAGGAGTCACAGTACCAGGGAAATGTCACTACATTGGGAAGAAGTGTCTGAGCACTCTCCACCTGGGGGAGATCCAGTTAACAGTGTGTCAGACACTAATGAAGTCTCAATGGTTGCAGATTCCATTGTGCCATCATCTCTGACCATAATGCATGCGGTGCTCTGTGCCGCCGGAGGACCTTTGTCCCCAGATCTGGTGCATCTACTCCTGGGCCGCAAAGTGTGGGTGTGGAAAGGGTCTGTAGCACTCAAGAGGTGCACAGGGAGCTTGTATAACATATCCAACCATGACCAGACCTCCTTGGGGCACTCAAATACATGTGATTTCCCTGCCGCTATGACAGAGACCTTTGCAGGGTAAAGGAGCATATACTTAATTTCCATTGCGCTTAACCTCTTCTTCTCCTCCAGGAAAGATTTCTGCAGTTTTTGAACTTTCTAAGTGTAGTATGGGTAGATTGTGATGTTTTGATTTTCAAATTGAGGAAAAGACGCCTCACTCACAAGATCGCTTCTCTATCCCTGTTATTCAGGATTTTAGCGATTAAGGCCCTCAGTGGTGCGTCCTGGAAAGGAAATGGCACCAGCCTCCTGTCGCCCTATTGATGACAAAGAAGTCAGACAGGTCTCTAGGGTGTGCCTCACCCAATTTTCCTTGAACCACCTCTCCCACTGGCCTTCCACCCTCTCAAGAAAGCCCAAAAGGCATCCATTATTCCAGAGTGATCGCCTTCAGCATCCTCAATTCGATTTTTGAAGAGACCACTGATAATTAGGAGACCTGTTGTTTAAGCTGATGCACCTCCGCCTGCAGTGATGTGATATTGGTTTCTGCATTCTCCACCCTGTCTACCACTTTGCAAAGATCAGTGTGCAGCAAGTTCCCCTCAATGTAGACACCAGCTATTTTGCCCTGCATAGACAACCTAGAGCCCTGCATAGGCTCCAGAAGGACTGAACAAGAAGGCTCCTCTTGTCACTCTAGCGAGCAGTCCAGAGTCCCTGAGCACTCCTGATGAGTGAGTTTGTGAGTGGGCTGAAGGGGGTAGTATATTGCATGAGGGTATTCCCCTGCCGGTGCCACTGAGGTCAATTTGTCCCCATGATGTGGCTTAGGAGGAACGTTCTTCACCTGCCAGACCCCAACAACAGTCTGAGACACAGAGTCACACAAGAAAGTCTTGAAAGGGAAGGAGCCACAAAGATGAGACAAAAGCTCAGAGTGGGCAGAGGGCAGGGCTATTGTGTCCAAGGAGTCCACATCAAGAACAGAAGCTGGACGGACATCAGCCACAAGTTGAGGTAGGTGGAATGAGAGCAGCTGTAGAGAAGCAGCGGGGGGCCCGTAGTTGAAGCCACAGTCCAAGTACCAGCCCCCGGTCTAAGTTTCGGAATGACGACTGTCCCCGTCTCTGCAAAGATTGGCCAGGTTGGTAGAAGGGATGGAGGGGTGTTAGGACACTGCTTTGCTGCCTCCCTCTCCAGCAGGTGCTGTCAGGCGTACCTGATCTCCCAGGACCCCAATAAAGCAGGCAGCTAGGCCTTATGCTCTGAGCAGAGTGAACCCCAAGCCAGGCCCAAGGCCTGGACAACCTCGCTCCTGTCATCCTGAGGGGAAACCTACCAGATGTGGAATCCATCCAAGAGTCATGATCCCTTGTGGGGGCTACCCCACCTTGTAGCCATGGAGGGGGAGACCTAGTGAGCCGATGTGTTACTCGGGGGGCCTCAGGGAGGAAAACTGCTCTGGATGCTAGCAGAGCACGCTCCTGGTCCCCAGTACTCTCGAGATGAGGCAAGATTTCGTCACTGGCCCCTTCAATTGTGTGCAGGGCCTGCTCTCTAAGATGCCACAGAGGCCGATCAGTGCTACTAGGATCCATTGCATGTGTCCCCTGACAAGCCATTGAAGTACGGAGCACAGCAGCAGAATTAGGCGGCAGCCAACTCGTCCAGCAGTCCTCCAGATGCACTCTGTTTCTGGCCCCATTGGGGCAGCAGTGAGGCGGCGGAACACCTCTCACTGGCAATCACTGTGCATGATAGGGCGATGCTGTGGGAGGATGCCACATTCAGCGGCTATACCAGGCAGGATGTGGTAGGATTAAGCAGCGAGGAGATGGAGCCTCACAAGGGCATATTACGTAGGCCATCTTTCCTGGCCATGCCCTAACCTCCTATCTTTTTATGTGTGGAGTCTTCGCCTAGAGTGCAGAGAATCCACAGTCGTAAATATACTACTTGTAAAATACCTTTGTGAATAGCAAAAACTTGTAAACCTACACAAAAGTGTAAGTTTCCCATTGTGAATTATGTCTGCTGTTTACCAACATTATTTTGCATTACTTGGTCACTGTATTTGTGAGGAGCATGGTGTGAACCGTCCACCGATAAGGACTGAGTAAAGAGAAGATTGTGCAAGAAATGTAGGTGGACATGGATAGATATTCCATCCCAAGAGCATTAAAACAATGCCCATGCAAGCTCTTTGGCTGTGCTCTTTACACTACTCAGATTTTCTCAAGCTTTGGACCAGCACTAGTGTGACTCAAAAGGGTGCAAAGAAACACATGTTATTAACTTTACAGAGGTAAAATGGAGTTTTGTGCTGGAAAGGTAATCTTTTCAATGCAGAAAAAAGGCTTCTGTCTACATTCTGCCTCTTTATGTCAAGGGGGCATTACTGGAATAGATCAACACAAAAAAGCCACACTCTTTGCAGCACAGATGATCTACTAAAATAATCAGACTGGGCTTTGAATCAAACACAAATGTCTACTTGAAGGAGGTTACATTTACTAATATTTTACAACCAATTATTAATTAATTAATAATAAATTACTTTACACCTTTAACACTATAACATCTCAATTAAACATATATTAATAAATAAAAAATAATCAATAAATTCAATATAATTAAATTAGTTCCCACCTTATTCCCCTATAAACCCACAACCGCTACAGAACTAAACATGCTAAATTTAAATAAAACAAAATTATTAACTTCTAAAAATGTAACGCATATATTAAAAATACACACAATTCCAATACAAAAAACATACATGACATAAATATAAAATGTATACTAAAATACATAACATTAACAAAAAAACGATATTTTTAACAACTATATTTCTGCAAATGATATTAAACACTTCGATATTTTTAAAAATCGATATTGCTTACCTTAAGTCAATTTTCTTGACCACGATATTCTTGCTGTTGATATTTTTGAACCATGATATTAATGACTCCATATTTGTGCAACTCGATATTTTTCACTCAATATTCTGTCTCTGCACCCATTCATTCTCTCTCTCTCTGTGCTGTGCACTTATAGTTGACAAGCGCCAATGCAGATACTCTTACGCCATGGTTCAAGGGTGCCTGCATTACAGGGAGGATTGTTTTCTGTGCAAGAAGAGGCACCTTCCTTCACAAAAACAGATCTCTGAGCATTTTTAAGAAGATTAAATTAAACAAGCGAAATAAGTAAAAACAGGAAGATATAAACATATTTCTCTTCGTTATGCCTCACCTGGGAAGGGGTAGTATTTTGACGCATTTCAAGGGTTACTAGTGATAGTAAATCTAGAAATGCACCAGAATCATTAGGTGATGTTTGGGAACACCCATGCTCCGCCCACAGAATACCTTCCCCACGCAGAGTAATGCAGAGCAGTGACTTTGGCTGCCTTGCGATTGCTCCAGATTCACTGTGCCATGCATAGCCATACAAACCCTATGCTAAACAGCGCACATTCATCTTTGCCCTATTGCGCAAAGCTGTGCATTGCACAGGGCAGCCTCTTTGTGCAGCAGCACAGGGGATGACATCTGACATTGTAGATATTGTTTGTGCTATTCTTTTCCATTGTGTAAAGCAGCGCAGCAAATTTGGATTCTGTTCTGTGCTACATGAACAATGTTAAAATCTGAGCTTTTATTCCTGAACTAATATATATTTATATATTCTCAGAAAAAATGAAAGGTTAAAGTGACATTATAGTAAACTATAGTAAACAAATATACTTAGCATTAACACCTTATAAATAGACTGAAAAATATAAAGGTTAAAGGGATGTTAAAGTTAGGTGAAAATACATACATTTTTAAAGAGACAAAACCACAAAAAAATTGTCAGTCTTAGTTATCTCAAGTCCCTACCATGCCCAGCATTGTCATCAACAATGTTGTTTCAGAGGGACAAACTATGGAGGGTGCTTAGGGATATAGGCCCCCAGGAATTCTGGCACTCTTAATCAGGCTACACGGAGAGAACTTCGCCCGGGTGAGATGGGGTGGCCAGGGTCATGTCACTGATCCCATTAAAAAACAGCGGGGGTCCGACAGGACTGTGTCTTGGCCCCAACCCTCTTTTCACTTTACATCAATCAAGTGGCTGAGCTTCTATCTTCCATCCCAGCAGATGCTCCCTCACTAGCAAAACAAAAAATGTACACCGACTATTTGCAGATGACAGTGTTTTGTCTCAAAAAACCCCATGGGCCTACAAAAATGACTTAAACCAATTTAAGATCTTTTGTGATGGGAGGGGCTTGAAATGAACACCTCCAAAACTAAGTTTATTTATTTATTCATTTATTGTGAAGTTTTGTATAGCGCGAACAAGACCTGTGGGTATCAGAGCGCTTCACATTATGAGGTCGGTTAAGATTAACATATGTAATAACACTTACAAATCAGTCAGAATATGAGGTAGATACTTATATGGCAATATGAGGTAGATACTTATCTGACATTCGAAAGTGAGAGTAAATATAAATGTACATAACATGTGCGTTTACATTAAGAGTTAGGTTAGATACTAGTCTATATAGCCTACAGTTTAAAGCGCAAACAAATATGAGGTAAGTTATTATACGTCATTCAGAAGGTGCATATATAAGTATGAGTATTCATATTAGCATGAGGTAGCAGTAAGGATACAAGTCGGTCTCAGGAGAGACTCCTGTCCCGAATCATTGTTCCACATTGTCTTCATTCACATAGGCATCTTTCCCTTCCGGTTACGTAGATGCTCTGTATTAGGATAACAATAAATCTCATTTGTGATCAGAAGTCTTCACTATGTGAGGTATTTACTCATCAGGATGCTTTTCACTTCCCTCTTAAATGTTGCTGTATTCTGAATCTTTCTAATGTTTGGAGGTAGTGAATTCCATATTCTGGGGGCTGCTCCCGAGAACGCTCGATCGTAAGATTTTTTTTTCCGGAAGATGGCTGGCCGCAACAGCAGGTCCTTGGCACTCCTGGCTGGTCTGTTTCCTCCTGATAGTTCAATTTTCCCGGCTAGATATCTCGGTGTGTTGTAGTGGAGCGCTTTATGGGTGATACATGCTATTTTTAGTTGAATTCTGGCCTCATAGGGGAGCCAGTTTAATGCTTTCAGGTGAGGAGAGATACGATCGAATTTCCTAGAACCAGTGATAAGTTAATATTGCTGAACCCCCATAAGACATTTAAAGGAGTAAGAACAGTCCTGGGCACACGTGGTGGGGATATCACAACGTTAATGTAAGTCTTATACGTTATATAAATGTAGTGGTCGACACCAGTGTAAGTTTGAACAGTTTTTTATCATGAAGCAACAACTGTATTGAACCAAACAACCAGCCGACATGTGTTTCATCACTAGGAGTGGTCCTGTGACTCTTCAGGGCCCGCAAGCGGAAAAACAGTAGCGATCCACGAAGTTTAAGCGAACTAAGAGGTGGGTGCGCCTGTACTCTGGTAAGGACGAGGCCAGAAGACACTGGAGCCGTCTGGGTACCCAGACCAATTTAGTTGTTCCCGTTGGGCTGGTGGTGTCCTGGCGGCGGAGTCCTGATGGTGTTAGGCCTTGTTGGTGTGGAGTAAGTACTACTTATTTTCATCCCAATACACAAATATGTTGTGAATCTGTCAAAATGTACATGTAGGTAATGTGTACTGCCCATTTTTGTTACTTATAGCATTGCACACCAACAGCATACGCACACTATTAAATGTACACCCACATCCAACACAAAAGTCTGCCTTAGATCCTGGCAGCAACGGGGTTGCTGAGCATCGCAGTCAAGTAGCAACAGCACAGGAAACACCTGGACAATGGCGTTCAAGACAGAATCAGTGGTGGGACCCCAAAAAAAAGGTGAGTTTTCACCTCTTTCTCATCAATTCTGCCAAATCTTACTCAGAAGTTTCCCTGCCACAATTGCCTCGAACAAAAGGCACATCATACTCTAGATTATGGGAATCTTGGCGGGACTCCATCCGATAGCAGCTTCTTCCTCTGATGCCATTGAAGCAGGAGAAATGTTCTGACAGAGGCGGTGGGACTGCGGAAGCCTTCCCTCCAGTGACTAGCCAACATCTAAATCAAGAAGGCGGCATGCGAGAAGACCACTGAAAAAGCAATGTTGGGACCAGTCCCACCAAGTTCTAAATCAGACCCTTACTGATTTATTTTTCCATTTTAGTAGGGGGCGGTGCTGTCCCTGCATCCACCAACAACATTAAAGAAAGGTTTGATGGCGCCCCTCCCTATTCTAGGAAACCCACCAATCTCTGAAAATTTCAACAAAAAACCCTTGCGGGGCATATGGGACTCTTTTTCATGGAACAGTGACTAATAAATGATAGTCTCCTGCCACTCACATATTATTCATTTTGGTGTCCTGGTGCCCACTCGGGACACCCTTTTATTGCAATTATTAGGGAGGTAGGGGTACAGAACCCCTGCCTGAGCCTTTACGGCCCCAGGGAACCTCTCTCCCAGGATATTTCCTTTTTCTAATGGAAGGGGAATATTCACAAGCCACGACGGGCCTCGGGGTGTCCTACCCCAGGATCTTCATTTATTTAAGGGGAGCGGGATGAGCGCCCCTGCTCCTGAGCCAATAGTAGCCTTGTAGACCCATACCCGAGGCCGTAGGTGGGTGCCTGCCCAGAGCACTCACAAAACCCTATTTTGTTGGCTGCTGTAAGAGACTCTGGTCCCATGGGCCCCGCCAGTACCCCATATGCACACATGCCAGCTGGCATGGCTTCCACCCGGCAGGAGGAGGTGTTTTTCACTGCCCTCGCCGGGTGGTAGCAATCTGAGTTTTCTTGCTCCCCGTTGTGGGAGCACATAAGTTTTTTCTGCCTGTGCTCTCGCGAGCAGACAAACTACTGTGTGTCGGGGGTGGGCCCCCTCCCCTTCATTTAGTATTCTACCCCACGGGATATTGTCCCAGGGCCTTTTTGGGCTTTGGGAGGGAGGCCGCTCCGCATCACTTTTAGATGGTTAATATGTGTTGAGGTATATGAATGTATGTTTAAAATCTTGCATGTGTACTGGATGAACATATTTCAGAGCGACCTCAGTGTATCATGTGCATAAGCATACCGGTATTTTATGCATATGTTAAGATACTGCTTTTTATCCATAACGCTAAAATACTTTAGTTTACTGTCACTTCATGTATTTTTGATTGCTCAGTCAAACCTCACTAGTAACCAGTAAGTATTATAATCGTTATTTACTTGGGTGGACTTTTGAAATCATGGAACGATATGCAAATATGGACTCATATATGCTAATATTTTGTGCAAATAAAGGGAGGTTGGTAACCTCACTTTTAATTTTATCTTATTTTTAGGTCAATTTGACTTTGGCAACAGACATTTGTGATATCGCAATTTACTTTAGCTGATTATTAAAATAACGTGTGATGTGCGAGACTAAACATTGACGTGTTTGACAAACTATTCATTGAAATGAGATTTCCAAGTGGATGCCATGGCTTTGGAGGAATATGGATAATAGGGATACTCAAATACATGGGTTAAAATATATTATATGTGCTTTGCATGAGAACAGGTGGTGTTTTTCACTGCCCTCGCCGGGTGGTAGCAATCTGAGTTTTCTTGCTCCCGGTTGTGGGAGCACATAAGTGTTTTCTGCCTGTGCTCTCGCGAGCAGACAAACTACTGTGTGTCGGGGGTGGGTCCCCTCCCCTTCATTTAGTATTCTACCCCACTGGATATTGTCCCAGGGCCTTTTGGGGCTTTGGGGGTGAGGCCTCTCCGCATCACTTTTAGATGGTTAATATGTGTTGAGGAATATGAATGTAGTCACTGCTAAGTATGTTTAAAATCTTGCATGTGTACTGGATGAACATATTTCAGAGCGACCTCAGTGTATCATGTGCACAAGCATACCGGTATTTTATGCATATGTTAAGATACTGCTTTTTATCCATAACGCTAAAATACTTTAGTTTACTGTCACTTCATGTATTTTTGATTGCTCAGTCAAAACTCACTAGTAACCAGTAAGTATTATAATCGTTATTTACTTGGGTGGACTTTTGAAATTATGAACGATATGCAAATATGGACTCATATGTGCTAATATTTTGTGCAAATAAAGGGAGGTTGGTAACCTCACTTTTAATTTTATGTTATTTTTAAGTCAATTTGACTTTGGCAACAGACATTTGTGATATCACAATTTACTTTAGCTGATTATTAAAATAACGTGTGATGTGCGAGACTAAACATTGACGTGTTTGACAAACTATTCATTGAAATGAGATTTCCAAGTGGATGCCATGGCTTTGGAGGAATATGCATAATAGGGATACTCAAATACATGGGTTAAAATATAATATACGTGCTTTGCATGAGAACAGGTAGTTTGTACCTATGATGAGAAACTGGCTGATTTATTGTTAGCACTACAACGCAACAATTCACTGCTATATCATTATATAGTTTTTGATTTAGTAGGATTGCGCTAGCATATTTTTTGTTAACTGTTATAGGCAGTTCGCTCCTTATGCGAATACTTAACAAGTGGTGCTGATTCAGTGGTAATTTCACTGTAATTTCTCACCGCAAAACATCACTTACTTCCAGTTTACCGCTTTAAAGGTGATGGACCTATGCCACGGTGTATCACCTTCAGGAGACTTTACATAAACATGAAGAATCAAAATGCAATTAATATTTAAGCCAATATAGAGAGTTGTGAGTATGTTTAAATGGTTTTATTTTATAGTTAAAAGTTAAGGTTCGCCTACCCTTTATTCATTAGTCAAATATCAATCAGGTTACAGAATTGAAAATAGGAAAAATAGAATTAATACAGAACATATTACAGATTAAATTCAAGGCATTCCATAAAGGGAGGGAATGAGGTATCAAATGTCAGTCAGAATTCTTTAAAGAGTTCAGGAAAATATAATTCAAGAGTGAGTTTTGCATTAATAATTGGCAAAAATCTCCTATAAAGGGAAATAAGTGCATAAGACAAATACATAATTTCAAAACTAGTTAGTTAGTTAAATCATATACTTAGAGTGTTAGCTTCTAAATCTATACCTGTTCTATCAGATGCTCTCTCTGCACTGGTCTGTTCATCTGTCTCTCTCCCTCTCTATGTCTGACAGAGAGGCTGCTCCTTGAAAAGGCCCTCCCTTCACAATACCACAGAAGAATGCGATCTGCCTTGCCAAGAATATGATGCACAAGGCTAGTCTACGCCTCTCTGAAAAAAATACGAGCAAGGGCCCCTACTCCCTCTGTGTCTCCTCGGATGCAATACCCCCCAGGCTGCACCCGCGACGTTCACATACCTAACCCAAATGATGTCTGGCTAGATCTGCTACCTCTCTTCATCTCTCCTCCTTTCTCTTGACACACCCCCTAAGGGGTCATTATTTATACCCTAATTTTTGGCTGACTATAGTAACAATATAGCAGTTTCAGTAGAAACTCGCACTGTGATCGGTTGGCACAGGTGACATAGGGATCTTAGCATCTGATCTCATCGCAAGTCCAACCCATCAGTCCTGACAAAAGGGGCTTAATGCTAAGAACAATATACATAACATGTATCAATAAGAACATTTCTTGCAACAAAAGGTATCAATCAATGTCCATCTTGCTTTCACATTGGACACAGGGATGACATTCTCCCACAAACATTGGTACATTGGCACAGTGACAAGAGTTTGCAGATCATTGTAGCCTTGACCCATGTGTCTTCACTTGAGGAACTTGGCAGTTCATGCAGCTGGTCCATTCTTCTGCGCATGCGTCTCTCATTCAGCCCACTGCTAACAATTCTCAGCCATGCTGGATTCTTAGGCATCCATTTTATTGTGGGCCCAAAATGTATACTAAAGTAAAACAAACACAAAAGAATATTAATTTATGAAGTAAAACCCATTATGTTCACCTCCCACCATTCTAATTACCTATAATAACTATTACCTAGCGAAAGCTATTAATTTAAAGCAGTTTTTTATTAATAGTGCACAACATGCAAAATGTGCAATGTACAACCTAGCATAAACATGCACTAGTGCAAATTTTCAAAGCGCAAACAGTTAATACATGCTCATAGCTACATGCTCTAATGTTTTAGATAGCTTTTCATGCAAAATGCTTTTGCCCAACATGTAGTGTTGGTGCGTGGTTGATTAATTAATACACATTATAAGAAAGATGTGTGCTTTTCACTTTTCACTCCATTTTATTAAATGAAGCAAGATTTGTTTAAACAACACTGTAACTGATAAAAGCTTGCAACATACTTTCATGAATGGACGGAAACAGATGACTAAAGGTCTTTTGATTGAAAGGAGAGGGGAGGAACCAGGGAGCAAACGTTCCTCTGTTATCTCCAAGGCTAAAGGCCGCAGTAGGCAAGCCACTGAGCTATGTATTTCAGCCTTTTCTACACCGTAAGACGGTTGTGATTATTCAGCACAATTATAACTCTTTGAAACTTCGAAGCACATTTTCTAAATTAGATATACATTCTATAGTGAGGTTAAATAAAAAAAATAAAAAAAATAAACACAATTAAACATCCATGATTTCATTTGCAGAGCTCTTTCATGTTTTTCACTTTGCATGTACTAAAAAGTGCCACTTTAAAAAGCATTTGACTAGGCCTCATTTCATGTTTCATGTGTTTTCACTTGCACCAAGCATTGCCTAAATGTAGGTGAAATATGAGCTACATCAGTGCCTTTGGCTACTATCTACAGGTAAAATGCAGCTCTTTACGTAACTTATTAAGGAGGAAACAACCCCTGACCCCAACAGCTGATAAAAAGAAAAAGAGGACTAAGTCAAAAGTAAAAAGAGAGAAAGGTTGCAGACTTTAGAAAAATAACCAAAACGGCAGACATCTTGAAATGTAGCTTGTCTGTCCAACTTTATAGTAAGAACACATGCTAGTGGAATATTGAAGAAAAATACGGAGAAGAAGAAATTATAACAAGAATATACCAAGGATTACATCAATAACGCAATTATTAAAACGCAATTACTAAACTAATTCTATCTATTCACAACACCTTATATAATCATACTACACTATTATCTTAATACCAGATATATTGTATGATAATTATTAATTAGTAGCCAGTAAGTGACGCTAAGAGAATTACAATAACACATGAAGAAAGAACTTTCGGTCTGCAACGCCAACAATTAGCGCAAGATGGAAGACAATTACCTGGAAAGAACAGACATGAACGCTTACAATATACAATATCCTGCAAATCTATCTAAAAATGCAGCCAAAAAACTCAAGCATAACATAATGAGGAGAAACCCGGACACTTTGATCTCTGACACTTCCTTTTGTATGGATAAAGGGATCATCATGAAAGATTTGATTTTCTTCACCAGAAGAAGGGCGAAATGGCGCAATACCTTCACAAACCTGTTGCATATTAAAGCCACCACCAACATCCCACATGGAACGAAATTCCTGACCAGAGCATCTTCTAAACTTAGCGCAGATATTTGCATAACTATTTTTAAGAATGGAATAGTGTTGATCCAAGCGGCGAACGACGATCTGGAAAAATTCGACAACATCTTCCCTACCCTAAAAAGAACTATGGAGAAATCGAGCCCACTCCCCAACCAGAGTAGCACAGAAGAAGACAACCCCGGCCCACCTGACAATTCCACTACAGGTAGTTCAACAACTAGAGAGCTCCAGGAACCGAATCAAGACACAAAAAGAAAATACACTAGGCCACCAGTCAATTATACTACAAGTAGCTCCACAGTAAGAGACTACCAAGAAACGAAAAATGCCACACAAATAAAAGCCACTAGGCCACCACAATGCCAGAAGCTGTCGTCGGACTACTCAGTCTCATTTGGCAACAACCCTAGAAATACAGGCCCAACCAAAGGTCGACTAGAACTGGTTCAAGCTAGGCAAAGAGAAGACACCGAGCCAATACAACCCCGGGACACGCTAACAGACAACATAAGCATAGCCAAATCCGACACGATAAATATTATGCTAACCAGAGAACCTGTACAAAAGAATAATCCATCAAATAACCCACAGGAACAAGGCCCTCAAACTGGAGCCATAGACGTAAGTGGAAACTCATCTATCGAGAATAACTCAGAGAGAAGACAAAATACACAGAACAACAATTATGACAATGGGACAACAATACTAGACAAAACGGATAACCCAGAAATCAAGGAGAGAGAGAACTACTGGCCGAAGGGAATGACCAAGAAATCCATGATACACGAATCGAAACGAAAAATCAGGAACAGAAATAAAGAAAATAGGAACCTACAAAGGATTATTCACACTACGGCACCCAAGGTCGTGAGAAAAATCCGCGAGATCCAAACTCAAATCAGCAACTTAGCACAAGATATACAAAACTCCTCGAAAGGAATTGTAAAACTTTGTGATATCACAAAAAAGACTCAGAATGAAGTAGAACTCATCGGAAAGTTAGTAAATACTTCCATAGCAATAAACAATAAGAGATCTCTTCCATTGTCAGATAGACAAAACAGACCAGATAGGAACCTAAATCATCTAACCGAAGAAGACATATCATCACTTCTCCAGGAATATGAACCATCAAACCACATGATTACTCAGGAAATCAAAAGAGTAGAGATTGACATAAACAGAACATCTACAAGGAAGGAAAATAAAGTAAACTTCAACAACTTAAAACAAATCCAAATATCCA
Organism: Lissotriton helveticus; assembly: GCF_964261635.1. Classification (NCBI taxonomy): domain Eukaryota; kingdom Metazoa; phylum Chordata; class Amphibia; order Caudata; family Salamandridae; genus Lissotriton; species Lissotriton helveticus. The sequence goes on from NC_136065.1 coordinate 409,270,024, forward strand.
CAGATCCGTTAACCATGACCACAGACATAACGGAGAAATCTCTAAAATGTCTGCTGCTCAACTGTCGCTCGGCGGCGAAACATGCATCGGACATAGCCGACATCATCATCAATCAAGAAATAGACATAACAATCCTGACGGAAACCTGGTTATCCGAATCCTCATCACCAGTCATGGACCTTCTGGTACCACCGCATCATAACATATTAAGACTAGACAGGCTGATAAGGACAGGGGGAGGAATTGCCTGTATCCATAAATCGACTTTTGAAGTTAGCCAATTTCAATCAGATCCCCTAGAATCATGCGAATACCTAGGGCTCAACGTAAGATCGGCTAACAAACATATCTGCAACTTACACGCCCTTTACCACCCACCAGGAAACAATATGAATTTCATTGACCAAATGATGGAGATCATCACCACCAACGCCAACGCTGACATCAACAATATATTTTTAGGTGATTTCAATCTCCATTGGAACGACAACAACGACAAACAAGTCAACGCCTTTAAAGAATTCTTAAATGACCTAAAACTATACCAAGCTTGTCATCAACCAACACACTCAAAAGGAGCTACACTGGACTGGATTATCTCAAAGAACAAGGACATCTCAATACTCTCCATTGAAAAGTGCGACTGGTCAGATCACCACGCCATAACTTTCCGAATACCATCACAGGAGAAAATAAAAACGACGCAAACTACCAAGATGAAAAAAAATGGATCCGAGATACCAGAGACGCTAATATGGATTTGCTAGCTGAAAGCTGCAAGAGAGACTTGTACTCACCTGACAATATGATAAATGTCAACGATCTAACGAACCACTACAATTCCGTAGTAACAAAAATAGTCAATGACACCATTCCACTCAAATTAAAAAGAGTAACGGAAAAGAATAAAAATCCATGGTTCAATGGAATATTGAATGAAGAAAGACGAAATCTGAGACGAGCAGAAAGAATATGGAGACAACACCCTTCCTCCCCTACACTGAAATCACTCAGAAAAATCAGAAATGAATATAACAAGAAGATTATTATCACTAAAAAGGAATTCATCAGAACTGAACTGGATAACGCCAAAAATAGACCTCGCAAATTATTCGAAATCATAAAACAACAATCGAACAAACTGGCAAAATCTGCCCATGAGGTTACAAAAGCACAACTAAGCTGCGATGAATTTTCTACCTTCTTCAGTAACAAAGCAGATAAGTTGGAAGAAGAGCTTAAGACCGCCGCAGATAATATAAAAGACAACACTAATACACTTACTTCTGTTCCTAATTTTGAGAACTTTACGACTAAAAACAATGCCCACTGGAACACCTTCGAACCATTTGACTAGATGGAAATTGCCAAAATAATAGCAACCACGAAACCCCACAACCACTATAACGACCCACTTCCATCAAATTGCCTGAAAGAAATTAGCCATAACATGATTACAATTTGGACTGATATCATAAACGCCTCTCTCACACAGGGGTGCATGCCTGACAGCCTGAAGACGGGACAAGTTGTCCCAATCATCAAAAAACCCACAGCGGACCCAACCGATCCAAACAATTATCGCCCAGTGACTAACATCCCTTTTCTCGCCAAACTCATAGAGAAATGTGTACAAAATCAGCTGAATAAACATATCGACACCTACTCCTTACTAGATGACTACCAATCGGGATTCAGAGCCAATCACAGCACGGAAACAGCAATCCTACACATTATCGATGATGCACTTCAAGCGCTAGATAAAAATCAATCTTGTCTACTCATCCTCCTAGACTTGTCAGCAGCATTTGACACAGTCAATCATGAAAAATTACTGAACAGACTACATGGTAGGATGGGAATGTCAGGCACGGTACTAAAATGGTTCGAATCATTTTTAAAGAACAGAACTCAGAGATTCCTAGTAAACCAAGCACTATCGCCTTCATGCCCAAACTCACTCGGAGTGCCGCAAGGATCCACCTTATCTCCTTCTCTGTTTAACTTATACATCGAACCTCTCACAGAAATTCTACGGAAATCAAAAATATCCTACCACATGTATGCAGATGACACGCAATTGTAGTATGTAACAAAAGGGACCCCCTGATACTGCTAGTTAGTTCCTAGGTCAGGGCACAAATATTATTTAAATAACTTATCCTAGGCAACTAAGAGGTCCTGTATGAATAACAGGTACTGTAGAACAACAGTGTTTGTAGCCTTACACAAATAACCCTAATGTAGTGCACATTAAATACATGACTCGCAATTGTACATCAAGATTGCTAGCTTAGAAAACATAACCACAATGAATGATGCCCTCAATCTATCGATGGAATGGTTAACAAACAACCATCTCAAGCTTAACGCCAACAAAACTGAATTCTTGCTCATATCACCACATAAAAATCAATCCTTAGTGAAAGAATGGTCCAAAATGATTACAGCTTTAAATTGCATCCCAACCCTAGTAGACTCGGCGAAATCTCTCGGAATCACTCTGGATGAGAACCTGGATATGAAAACGCACATTAACTCCATGGCAAAAAACGCTCGTTTCCACTTGAACTATCTGAGAAAGATGAAATCCTTTTTAACGGAGACAGATCTGAAACTAGCGGTGCATTCTCTGGTTATCTCCAGGATCGAATACGGCTGTACTACACTGGCTGGTCTACCAAAAATCTCAACGGCACCCCTAAAAGCCTGCCTCAATGCAGCAGCAAGACTAATTACAGGCTCGAGGAAATTTGACCACATAAAACCTCACTTGAAGGCCTTAAATTGGTTACCTTTTGAAGCCAGAGTACAGATGAAAATGGCTTGTATAACCCATAAAGCGATTCATCACAACACACCTAAATATCTCGCCCACAAAATAGAAATCACAGGAAGAAACAGACTGGTCAGGAATGCCAACTATCTGCTCCTGAAACCGCCTATCTTTAAGAAGAAAAAAACTTATGAAAGGACCTTCCCAGGCGTAGGGCCCAGGATTTGGAACTCCCTCCCTGCAAACATCAGAATAATTAGAAACACAACATTCAAGAAAGAAATAAAGATCTTTCTTATGAACAAGTTCCTCCCATAATCTAGATAATTCGAAACCGGAGACTTTCATGGATTTTATTCCCATAGGATCTGATGTAACACCATTATTCTCTACCTCAGAACTTTATTAACTCAGGTACTGAACCAATACCTCGATGTTGCTTATCAAGATTTTTAAGCTATAGTAATTACTATATCTAAATCGCCATTTACTAAGTCAACAGGTTTTCTGCTCGTTTGTACATTTCTTTTTGTATTTATATCACATGCTGTTAAGCGCTCTGATACCCATGGGTCACGTACGCGCTATATAAAACTGTTAATAAATAAATAAATAAATAAATAAATATCCACACACATGTATAGTACCACATCATTTTGATTGGGTAAGATTTGAGATTTTGAGAGATGAGGACTATGCTTGTATATATGTGGTACTAGAGGCGAGATCTATCTGAATTGAAATACGTTATTACCTTTTGGTAAACAATAGAGGTAGGACAATATTTATGTACTACACAATACTGAGAAATGGGTTTTTCTTTCTGCCAGAACACATTACTTATGTATTTTTTCTGTTACTTTTGGCGTTTGGAGAACTATTCCTAAAACACAGGTGCTTTTTTTAAAGCAGCCACATGGTTGCATTTTCAGAATATCGGGCTCTAAGGCAGATTTATGTACTTCTACGACATGCATCTTATCTATTTTCCTCTTCTGTTGAGTATTCTCTTCTTGGTTGCACCTTCTATTCTTAAATTTAGAATTTTCGGAATATATTATCACCCAAAGCTTTAGAACTAAAGGGCATGGTGATGGACTACTACATAAGAGTTAGATTATGTGGTTATAGATAACTTTACTTTGTTTATTTGTGGCCCTGACGAAGTCAGTGGTGAAAAGACCATGGGGCTTATTTATGAGCCCCTGCATCACTTTTGCACCACCGGTGCATCACTTTTTGTGACGCACCAGTGGTGTAAAAAATGCGCCATTTTGTGCCATATTACCAAAGTGATGCATCTAGGTAGATGTGTCACTTCGCAAACCCCTGCACTGCATTATACCTGCGCCAAGTATGATGTATGCAGGGTGGGCATACCCCGGCAAGAAAGGGCCGTAGAAGTGGCGCCGCAAAATCTATGAGATTTCACTGTGCCACTTCTAGGACGCCAATGCGTCAAAACCTTACGCCTGCCTCATGGCATGCGTAAGGGTGACGCAGGCCCTTTCACTTGGGGCTTGCCCCATGTGAAAGGAACATTGCTGGAGTTGGGTCAGGCGTCCGACCCATCTCCAGCAATGTGCCACTTTTTGCGCTAACAGATACGTCAGTTATACTGACATATCTGTCCTTCCTTGCGACATGATGCGTCATATTGTAAATATGATGCATCATTGGTATCGCAAGGAGGGCCTAAGTCTAACCTTACACCTAACATGTACCATTACAATATTGATGTATTCACTGAACAAAGGAGTGAGGGTCTATACAAATTTGAAAAGCAAAGCAGATCAAAATATAGCTCACAGGACAACCTGACACTTGGAGAGAGAAAAGCACTTAAAAGGCTAAGAAATTACAAGGAAATTGTTATAAGGGAGACAGACAAGGGCGGAAACGTCATGAATACAGTAGACTATGTTGGGGGGATTGAACGCCAACTGGGTGATGTCCAGTGTTATGAAAAAATGGTTTCCAATCCCATCCTGTAGTTGACCACTCTCTTTATGGGGTGCTATGAGAGGGAGCATGCCTGGAACAGATGTGCCTCCCCCTGAATGGAACACATTGTGTTCTGGGGGAGGTACATCGATATCATCTGCCTGTGGTCGGGAACTGAGGTACAATTCTTGGAATATTTCCAATACCTAAACACCAATCCGTACAACATCAAATTAACAATAGCCTATCACAATGAGAGGATTGATTTCTTGGATTTACACTTCCATGTGGAAGTGGTCTAATATAAAGTACCATGCATTGCAAAGAAACTGCCTGCAACGCGGTACTACAGGCCAGTAGCGCACATGTGATTTCAACCATCAGGAATATCGCATATGGGGAGATGGCCCGCATGAGACGTAACTGTAGTTAAAAGGATAGCTTCAGTAACAACATCACACAGGTCAAAAACAGATTTCTAGCAAGAGCTAGGGGGTCCTGAACTCAGCTGAGCGCAGAGCACGGACAATTACCAGAGAATCCACATTGACAGAAGGTAGAAGGAACACAAACTGGAGGGGGACTATGGATATCAGATTTGTCACACAGTACACCATGCATAGTGGTGCAATGTTTAGACTATTGAAGAAAAATTGGCATTATTGGATGAAATCCCCAGCCTCCAGAATACAATTCGGAACAATCCATTGGTTACGAATAGAAGGGGTAACACACTGAAAAACGGACTTTGTCTAAGCTATGTAGCCACTGGTACTAAGACACGGACAACATGGTTACCAGCTAAGGGGTTTCTATGTATGCAGCTCTTATAATATCTGTGATTTGGGCATTAATAAGATTAAGAGCTTTACCTATAATGGATTGGCAAACTTTAACATCTCTAAGTTCATCAATTGCAACACCACCTTTGTGGTATATGTGATTGGTTGGCTATGTGGGTTGATCTAAGTGGGCAGTACCAAACAGAGCTTGAAGCTACGTATCTAGGAACACAGAAGGGCAATTCTTAAAGGGGATCTGAGATACCCGATGACAGAACATTTTGCCAAAATTCACAAAGGTGAAGCCACCTTTTGGTTCCATGCCATTGATCATGTGGAGATGGGTGCCAGGGGTGGGGACAGAGAGCTTTACCTAAGACAATGCAAATCAACATGGATTTGCAAACGGTGAAGTATTAATATGGGTTTCAACACTGATCATGAAATGCATTACTTTCTAGGGATCGGTTGAAATGTGTGTTCTGCTTAAATACTGTGTCACTACTGTATGGAAAGTGACCATGTAATTCACACAGCAAACATTTGTCACCAATGATGTAATTAGGTGGTGACTATAGTATATCTTATTTCCCTAATTCTCTCCCCCTCCTCCACTATCCGCTTTTTCACTCTTTTTTCATTGGGTTCGGCGTAGGTTTCATTATAGATATGTACAACTAAAATATTACTCTATCTTGCACTTCACATGTTTTCTCCCCCACCTCCACTATCCGCTTTTCGCTTTTCACTCTTTTTTTTATTGGGTTCGGAAGAGATAATGTTATAGATATGTACAACTATGATATTATTCTATCTTGCACTTCACTTGTTTTCCCCCAGCTTTTTTAATATGCCGTTCATTTTGAACTACCTTATCCCCGTTGCCAGGTGGGGTTAGGAAGTACACAGAGTAATGTTACTGGATACTTGGACTTTGACCATTGTCTATGAATGGGTGATATTCTGATGTTCATGAAAGGTGAGGAGCATTTCACTTATTATTTCCATCCGTGGAATAATATAGTGGTCTGCGGTAGTACTGGTTGGATGAGATCTCTTTGAACTGACTGCTATTTCATGTCCGTCTCACCGGACATACGCAGGCGTTTATGGACCGCCGCCGGAGTTTCGCGAATTATTGATTCTTTCACCAACACATACATGTGCATCCATTATACATCGGTATCCTATTCCAACCCAACCCCTTACACGGTGGAGTGCCCCTGTACTAACAGAATTTGGGAGATACTTAACTTCGGAGAGGTGGCGAGTGTTTCTTTTCTGTCTCCCGATATATATGGGGATGTGTACCAAATTCTTGGATAAATTAGACCTTTTTAGAAATGGCAGCCATCTCCCGTTTTCTCTTCGGATTAATACGGACAGAATGGGACTGTAGTACTGTTAACGTTTAACACTGGGGATTTTTACCAATGAGCAGTTAGTGAATGATTATATTCCAGTGCTAGTGAATCTACTTTACTGGTTGGTGCCTCTGGACTAATAGAGTCTTTGGGCTGGCTTTACCTCTAGGACATGGTGGCCTTACATTGCCAAAAATGGACTGTAGTTCTGTTGTTGCATCGTGGAGAAGCGTGGCTCAGTGGTTAGAGGCGGCAGACCGGGAAGCTGAGATTGGCCGTGGACCAGGGTTCGATTCCCCGCCTCGGCGGGTCTCGGGCTCAAAAAATTCCACGGACTCGACAATTCTCGCTCCGGTGCCTACTCGACTCACGGGGTCACACTCTGCGACTCTGGGCAATAGCTTGCTTAATCTCCACTACGGCCCCTCGCGGCGGGATGCCTGGCTTTCACCTTGTGGATACCCTGCCGGGGTATCTCACAGGGGAATACCAGGACGGGTTCCCTAAGCAAGCGCCTTGAGACCTTCGGGTGATACGTGCGCTATATAAGTCAAATACATTTACATTTACATTTATACCGAAGTATTCATCCATGGGCAATCGGTATATGAATATATTCCGGTGCAAGTCAGTCTATTTCGCGGATGAGTGCTTTTGTAACAACAGAGTCTTTGGGCAGGCCATGCCACTTGGAAATGGAGGCTGTTTTTTTACTAATTTTTGATATTTTTACTTCCTGTAATGGTTGTCACCGATTGGATGGTACTAGTGAGTTGGGGGCGGAGCGGTTGCGAGACAGTGGGGTTTTCACACGAAGAGGGAGATACACTCATTTGGCATCCAGGTAAGAGGACGATGGCTGGGTAGCACTGTGGGATTTTAGATTATCGGGTTCAGGTAGTGACGCTTATCTTTTTGAACTGATATGAATAACTGCCAGTCAGACACTTTTGTAAGGATACCCTTTCTATGGGCCCACGATTTAGAATAGACAGAGCTGGTTTGCCGGCTGATATCATGCCTGTTGTGTGCTGTCAGTTTGAATCTGTCTGGTAATCTATGAAGGGATTGTTCGGAATTATTTCGGTTTTTATTGTGTGGTGCGGGAACGATCAACGCAGGGTTTTATACATCTGGGGACATTGTTCAGACCCACAGGGGATAATGTGTCCTTTCATTGTTGCTAGTAGAGATCCTTTGGACTGGTGCCGATGCGTCTGGTACAAAGGTCTTCCTTAGATCTGTGGATCTTGTCTTGACAGGAATTATCATACCTGTGATCGTTTTGCTTGGCCCCAGTGCAATACACAGGACCATCAGATGTTATAGACCTACACATGAAAACTATACTTCAAAAGGTTTGAGTCCTTTTGGTACTATTACGCCACTTCGGGCTGGTAATAAGAGGGTCGGGGCTGGACACTTGCTTCCTGGGGGACCACAGGGGACACCTCATGTTATTTGAGATGACTATTCAGCTCATATGGAAGCGTGGGCAACCCGTTTTCTATATGTGTCTATTACAGATTTTACTCTTTGTCTATTGGTTTACAGTGCATAGCACATAGTGACCTCTGACCCTGGTCAGGGCCGGTCGCTCCACGCACCGCACGGCTCCCCGCAGGTGTGCCCAGCCTTTCCCCGCTGCTGCTGCGAGTTCACCACTGCCCCCTGCTGATAAGTATTCCAGTGCTTAACTGTAGTGGTGCCCTGTAATTTTTAACATTTGCCTGCTACTTCTGACTGTGTTTTTATTCTGTGCCACTGCTTATTAACTGTGTTTTTGTCCTTCGCCGCCCGTCCTCGGGACCGGTTTTCCCGCTCTTCGCTCCCCCCCGCTCCCCGCCACTGCTCCCCTGCGCCCCCACCCCTTTTCTCTTCTGTACCCTCTCCCCTTTCCACTTGCCGCCCCGCTCCCGCCTCCCAGCTGCTCCTCCCAAAGGCAAGCCCGTCTACGCCCGTCCATGCCTGGACCGCGCCCAGCGCCAGAACCCCTGGACCTCGCCGGACCCAGACCAACCGACTGAGATACGACACTGCAACCCTCAACGCTTTCAACAGCGGACGACCGCCCGCCTGCTATCAAGCCACCCCCAAGCGCACCCACGGACCCTTCACCTGTCAAGCCTGCAGATTCACCTGCCGGATGTACGGCATTATGACGCGTACTGTTACAACGCGTGCCGTTACAATGTGGTTTTTTCAACGCAAGTCGTTACCACGACTTGCGTTGGAGGGGGTGCGGACTTAGGAATTTTTTAATTTACTATTGCAACACCAGCCTACGTACAGTAGGGAAGGTGTTGGACAGTAAATTAAAAAAATCCTTGTCCTGCAGCGCCCTCCAGCGCAAGTCGAGGTAACGACTTGCGTTGAAAAGACCGCGTTGTAACGGCACAGCGGTGTAACAGCCGCGTCGTTAAGGCTGTTCACCCACCTGCCTCCATAACCACTCCGCGCCCACCAAACCCAGCAGCAACAACCACCTCAAGTGCATCCTCCTCAACACCCGCTCCATCAAAAGCACACCATCCACCTCTGGGACCTCTTCGACACAAAGACACCTGATGTCGCCTTCCTCACGGAAACCTGGATGAACACCTCCTCAGCCCCCGACATCGTGATAGCCATCCCGGATGGCTACAACATCAACCGGAGGGACCGCATCAACAAACAGGAGGAGGAATCGCCATCATCTACAAGAACACCATCAACGTCACGACCAACACCGAAGACACCATACCCACCGCCGAACACCTACACTTCCAGATCCACACCGACCCCCAGACCACCCTCAGAGGAACGCTCATCTACAGACCCCAGGGCCCACGCGCACAATTCAGCGAAACCATCACCGACCTCATCAGCCCGCACGCCCTAGCCTCACCAGACTACATCCTCCTCGGAGACCTGACCTTTCACCTAGAAAACAACAACGACAACACCGCCACCACACTGCTCGACAACCTCGCCAGCCTCGGACTCAAGCAACTAGTGGACTCCCCCACTCACCTCACCGGCAACACCCTTGACGCCATCTTCTCAGCCAGCAATCTCATCGCTTTCGACCACGCCACAGGACTGCACTGGACCAATCACAGCTGCGTACACTTCACATTCTAGAGGACCACATCTAACCACCACACGCATCGGATCCCCCACAGATGATGGAGCAAAATCAACACGGACCAGCTTACCACATCACTGAGCCAGATCCCACCCGCCGACAGCAACACACCCGACGCCAACATCGCAGCACTCAACCTCGCACACTGGATCACCAACTGCGCCGACGACCTTGCCCCACTAAAAACACCCACAGCAAGACCACCACCAGAAAACCTTCATGGTTCACAGACGCCCTCAAAGCCGCAAAGAAATCCTGCCGCACCCTCGAAAAGACCTGGCGCAAGGAACGGACATCGGAGAACATGACAGCCCTCAAAACCGCCACCCGCGAATACCACCAGCAGATCCGGAACACCAAGAGGAATTTGCTCAAGGAACGACTAGACAACGACACCCACAACAGCTAGGAACTCTTCAACATCATCAAAGAGTTTTCGAACCCTGACGCCAGCAACAATGACATCATCCCTCCGCAAGACCTCTGCAACTCCCTTGCCACGTTCTTCCACCGCAAGATCACAGACATACACAACAGCTTCGGACCCCAATCTCCACCCCCGGACATCAGCCCAACAACCCCCACCACCACCATCAACTCCAGGACCCCCATCAGCAGTAAAGACACCATCCACATCATGAACACCATCCGCTCCGGCTCCCCCGCAGACCCGTGCCCTCATCACATCGTCAACAAGGCTGACACCACCATCGCACCTCACCTACGGAACGCCATTAACAGCTCCTTCATGTCAGCCACCTTCCCAGAAAGCTGGAAGCACGCTGAGATCAACGCCCTCCTGAAAAAACCCACCGCCGACCCCAGGGACCTCAAGAACTTTCGGCCCATCTCGCCTCTCCCCTTCCCGGCCAAAGTCATCGAGAAGACCGTTAACAAACAACTGACCGCCTTCATCGAGGACAACACCTGCTCGACCTCTCCCAGTCCGGATTCCAAGCAAATCACAGTACCGAGACCGCCCTCATCGCAGCCACTGACGACATCAGAACCTTGATGGACAACGGAGAAACAGCCGCCCTCATCCTCCTGGACCTCTCTGCAGCCTTCGACACCATATGCCACCGCACCCTAGTACACCGCCTGAACAACACGGGCATCCAGGGGAAGGCTCTGGAATTGATCACCTCGTTCCTCACCGGCAGAACCCAGAGAGTCCGCCTCCCCCTTCCGATCCTCGGCAACCGAAATCATCTGCGGTATACCCCAAGGATCCTCTCTCAGCCCAACACTCTTCAACATCTACATGAGCCCCCTCGCCACCATCGCAAGAAAACACAACATCAACATCATCTCCTACGCCGACGACACCCAGCTGATACTCTCCCTTACCAAGGACCCAGCCATCGCCAAATCAAACTTCCAGGAAGGAATGAAGGAGGTAGCTGACTGGATGAAGCACAGCCGCCTCAAACTCAACTTGGACAAAACTGAGGTCATCATCCTCGGACAATCCCCCTCAGCATGGGACAACTCCTGGTGGCCCTCGGCACTGGGCACCGCACCGACACCCACAGACCACGCACGCTACCTGGGTTTCATCCTGGACTCGTCGCTTACAATGACCAAACAAGTCAACGCCGTCTCTTCCTCATGCTTCAACACCCTGCGCATGCTCCGGAAGATCTTCCGATGGATCCCCACCGAAACCAGAAGAACAGTCACCCAGGCCCTCGTCACCAGCCGACTGGACTACGGGAACGCTCTCTACGCTGGAACAACCACCAAACTCCAGAACCGTCTCCAGCGAATACAAAACACCTCCGCACGACTCATCCTTAACATCCCCGCCACAGCCACATCTCAACCCACCTGAGAGATCTCCACTGGCTCCCCGTCAGCAAAAGGATCACGTTCAGACTGCTCACCCACGCACACAAAGCACTCCACAACCTGGGCCTGGAATACCTCAACAGCCGACTCACATTCTACACCCCCGCCCGCCAGCTCCGCTCAGCCAACCTCGCTCTCGCCACCATCCCACGGATCCGCAGAACCACCACTGGAGGAAGATCGTTCTCCTACCTGGCAGCAAAGACCTGGAATTCCCTCCCCACCCACCTACGACTGACCCAGGACCACCTCAGCTTCAGGAGGCGCCTCAAGACCTGGCTCTTCGAGCAGTAGCAGCACCCCGCACCCCCAGCGCCTTGAGACCCTAACGGGTGAGTAGCACGCTTTACAAATTCTATGATTGATTGATTGATAGCACGGGACCGACGTACAAACCAGCATTTGCAAATTATCAACGGCCTAATCGGTATGTTGTATTAAGTTAATGGCCATTGGGCTCTAGGTTCCACTGATGTTTTATCAATATATTTATGTGCTCATTTCAATATGGGTCTTTGCATATTGATTTCTTTTGCTTATTTTTAGTTGTGGGGTTTTTGGTTTTAGGGGCATTGCGTCTCTGTTGTCCTATAAGCTACTCGATTGGGTACTTATTTGAGTTGTTGCAGAGAGTCATGTTTTATGATGTTTTCAACATTGTGTTTACAGCGCGACAGGGTCGGATATACACCTGCCATGCAATGCTTTCACATCCTATTTTTCACCCTTTAGGCAGACATTCTTATCTGGGCAGAATCCACCCTGTTGATAGTACAGAAAACGAGAACTTGCCGTATTACGGGTGTACTCGAGCCGTAATTGTCCATTTTTAAGAGATGCTCTGTTACCTCCCTCTTTTCTTTCCCCTTTTCTCTTTTTATCTAGCATTGCCCAAATATTTTCTTTTTATGTCTCCCTATTTCTATCCAGGCCTCATCAAACCATGATGGAGTAGGGTACATACCTGCCTTGCACTGGGTTTACATCCTATATCTCACCCTTTAGGCACATTTAAGGACGCATATTTACCTTGGGAGAATCCACCTTGTTTGATATTACTGAACATGGAAATTTACTGATGTGTGTGGGTAGAATCAAGATGTAATTTTCCATTGGTAAGAGTTGTTTTGTTACCTCCCTCTTTTCTTTTAATCTGGCATTGCCTAAACTGGACATTTATTCATCTTAGTCCATGTATTGGTGCATAGATTCTTGGTAAATCTAACCAGATCGAATCAGTGATGGAACTTTGGGGTGGGGGATGAGACCTGTTTTCACTAATTGGTATTGAAGCATCTGCACTAGGGACAATGTCCTATGTAGGAATGTACATATTTTTGTTATGTTTATTTGTGTGTGTATTTGATGTTATCCTTTTTGTAATTTATTGACATGTGTTTCAGTTCAGTCCTGTGTCTCATTAGTTGATTGTAATATGTATGTTGTTTGTCACTTATTTCAGCCATGATGAAGTAAATGCGTAGGCTGGAGTATCTATGTCTGATGACTTTTTAGAAATTTGGAATAAAGAGAATATTTTTTACATCAATATCTGACTATTGGACTTTATGATCTGCGCACCACCATTTGACATTTAAACAATTCTTTGATCTGGAGCACAGTGATTTCACGTAACGGCTGGCATTGGTGTTGATTGCGCTGCAAATTCATTATTTGGAACTGGCTTGAGGTGCGGAACTAGTGGTCCGCCGTTGCTCCATTGGATATTTAAAGAACTGTTACTTACGTTGTACTTTTGGACATTGAATAATTTTACATTGTGGAGCTCAGGTAATTCTATAAAATACCTATTTTAAAGGGCAGCCTGCATTTCCCTCCATGTCGTCATTTTTGCTGGTGATTGCATAAATGGAGGGAAAGTGTTCAAAGAAGCGGAGGCATTCCTCTGAGTCTGGCTCAGAGTTGGAAACTGTGGCAGATCCATTACGACAGCTTGTTGGAATGGACTTGGATGTCTTCAAGTTATGATCAATAAGGCTATGGGTTCAGCTTTTGCAGCAAGAGAGGGTCAGGCGTCTAACATCCTCAAACTGTTCCCCCAGCCTGATCCAGATTCTGATGGATCAGATGAGGAACAGAGGGGATGCTTTATGAAGGGGACTTAGTTGAAGGAAGTTATGACCCACCTCAAGGATAATTTGGCCTTGCCTGCAGTTATTCCTCTGGACGAGGAGAAGAATTGCTAAGAAGTATCAGTTCAGCAATTTCCAAAATGAGTTTCCCCCTCTGGAGAAAGTGAACTGTCTTAGGGAGGGCCTTGCTTCTAGTGGCTCCATCATATCTGAAGACACATCCTCCAATGACCAGGTTGATAAGAAATTGGACAGTGTGGCCAAAAGAGCCTATTCTGTCTCCAACGTTTCAAACAGGGCAGGGGCATATGCCACTCATATTGTTCAGTCCATTTGCATGACTTTCAGGCTTTATCAGGAGAAATTTGGCAGTGGGAGGATATTAATTCTAGGCTGTTTGTTATGGCCCAACATGTTTGCTTCTTATCAGTCAATAACTTTGATTCCCTATCGGCGACGGCATGCCTTTCTGGATCCATTATCTCAGCTAGGCGTCACATATGTATGAGGTCATGGAAGGCAGAGAGCTCCCAGAAAGTGCCCCTTTCTCATCTCCCTTTTAAACTGATTTAAACTAGTTGGCCCTCAATTAGAAGAGTTGTTAAAAAAGTCTGTAGAGGACCGTAAACTTCTGACACCTCTGAGCAACTAGAGGTCAGGGGCTTTCCTACTGGCAGGCTTTTTAAGAATACTTCTATGGCTGGGAACCGGTAGGCTTAGCCCTTTAGAGGGAGGGGACAAAGCTGTGGCACCCCATCTCTGATAAGTCCCGGCAACAACCTGCAAGCACAGCCCCTATTAGTTCCACTCCTAAAGCATGACTATCAGAGAGTGGGAGGCAAAATCAGAGAGTTCTTATCCATTTCAATTAAAGACATCACAGATGCTTGGGTTCTTCGTTTGGTGAGGGAAGGCTATTCTATTGAATTTTCTTCTAAAGCCTCCACATCTTTTGTGCCATCCCAGACTCCTCGGAATCCCCTGAAACTCAAGGGAGTGCAGAAAGGAATCTTTGAGCTTCTCAAGAAGGGAGTCTTAATTCCAGTTCCTGAACCTGAAATCAGTCAGGGCTGTTATTCTCTGATGTTCCTTGTTCAGAAAGCAAGAGGGGGTTATTGCCCAGTCCTGCATCTGAGAACAGTGAAATCTAAATTCCCTACCAGAAGGTTCAATATGGTGAGGTTGCAGAAGAGTTTACCTCTTGTTTCTTCTGGTTTGTTTGTGGCTTCCTTGGACCTTTTGGATGCCTATTTCCATATCCCAATTCATCCACTTTTATAGGTGTTTTTGAGATTCTTCACCTTAGGGCAGCATTTCCAATTCTGTGCTCTTTCTTTTGGTCTTGCTTCAGCCCCTAGGGTCTTCACTAAAACCCTGGCCCCCCTAGTGGGACTTTAACAGGTTGGGGGTGCCTTCGCTCTTTACCTGGATGATTGGTTAATTTCTTCCTCATCTTGCCTTTAGGCCCAAGAAGCAGTGGAGTTGGTTCCTGGTTGCCTGGAGAACCATGGGTTCATTGTGAATCTCAACAAGCCCCAACTCATCCCTGCTGAGGAGCTCCTGTTCATAGTGGCGCTCTTCGACACAAAGATGAAAAGAATGTTTCCTCCTCTTTGTGACAACAATGCCTCATTCCTTTACTTCGAAATATCCTGCAGGCTCAGTCAACTTTGGCAAGGGACTGGTTGAGGGTTCAGGGGTACATGTCCTCTTCCTTTTTGCTAGTTCCTTGGGCTCGCAGGCATCTCTTCCAAATGGTTTTTCACCTGCTAGTGCACTGAAACCCCAAATCCCAGGATTACAATACCTTAGTTCCAATGTCAGCCAAGATTATTCTGCAACGTCTGTGGTGTTTGCAGCCAGCAAACCTTGCAAAAGGGGTACCCTTAGATCCTCCAATTTCTTTGTGTCTAATGACCAATGCAAGCCCTTGGGGTTGGGGAGCTACTCTGGGGACTCTTTCTTCCCAGGGCTCTTGGTCAGCCGTGGAGAGCTGGATGATTTGAAATTAGAAAGAACTGGCAGAAGTCTTCAAAGCTCTTCTGCTCTTTGCCCCACTCACAAAGGATAAGTGAGACTATCAGGTGGCCTTAGCCTATCTAAATCATTTGGGGAGACTTGTTCTCCTCTTGTAGCACTCCTGGCACATAAGATAGGTGCTTGGGTGGAACACACCCTGTTGGGTCTGACAGCGATTTATCTTCCAGGGAGGGAGAATTGGCATGCAGATCAGCTGAGTCGCCAATTCCATTCGTCAGTGTCTATGTCCCTGTCACCTCTGATTTTCCAGGAAATCGTCGAGAGGTTAGTGGTTCCATCTTTAGGCCTCTTTGCCTCCCCTCGAGATGCTCTTCTGCAGAAGTTATGCTCCCTTCTCCCTTTTGGAGCGGATCGGAGGGTGGACTCAATGAGTTTCCTCTGGCCGCAGAGCTTTCTTTTTGCCTCCCCCTTTCCCACTCTCAGCATGGTTTTGGCAAAGATCAGGAGTGAGAGAGTGGCCGTCCTGTTTGTAGTCCCATTTTTGAGTTGATGACCATGGTACCCCCTACTGCACAGTCTGGCAATCGCTTTCCCTTGGAGGTTTCCAATGTCGCCCTCTCCTCTCAGGTTTCCTCATATGTCCCACAGATCTCTCAGTCAGCTGGCATTGGGGTTTGGAAATGGAAAGGATGAGGTTAGTAAGCTTCGGCTGCTCCTCAGAAGTTGCTCTTTAAATTGAGAATTCTCGGAAAGTCAGCACTCTTCATGTTTATGAAAGGCACTGGCAACATTTTTGTTCCTGGTGTTCGTGAAGGGGGTTTCTCTCAGATTCTTACATGATGGTTGCTTGATGGGACTGTTGGTTTCTACTCTGCCAAACAGTGGGCAGCAATCAAGTCTATTAGGGGAGTACCTCTCCTTCCTTTTGAGTCCTTGGTCTCTCGCATTCTTTGAAGTTTCTACCAAAAGAGGCTGTCATTTTCTCTCTTCTTCCCCCATGGGCCCTAACACTGGTCCTCAATGCTTTTCAGAGGTCCCCATTTGAACCTCTTTCTCCAGTATCTTTAGAATATTTTACCTTTAAGGAGTGTTTCCTAGTGGTGATTACTTCAGGCAGGCATCTTCGGAATATACGGGCATTGCTTACTCACCCTCCTATTTAAGGTTATTTCAAGACAAAGTGGTCTTTCCCCTAACCCTGCTTTCCTTCCCAAGGTTTGGTCTCCTTTCCATTTGGCTCAGGATATTGTTTTCCCTGCTGTTTTTCCTTCCTATTCTACAGAGGAAGAAATTCTGTTACATTTTCTGGATCTAACAAGAGCCCTTGTTTATCTGGAGAGAACTGCCTCATTTCAGCAGGTGGATTTTCTTTTTGTTACTTTTGGGGTGGCAAAGCAAGGTCATTGCCCTACCACGTGAATTTCTTGTGGATTAGTTCTGCCATTTCCATTGCTTATCTTCACTCAGGTGTTTCTCTCCTCCTGTGGTTCAGGGTCGCTCTACCAGTGGAATTGCTTCCTCATGGGCATCCTTTAATGGGGTGCCTCGTTGAGGGACATTTGTGCAGGTACATGGTCTTCTCCTCATACCTTTATCTCCAATTATAAGTTGAGGCTGGTATAACAGTTCTTACTCCGATTCACTGATTTGTTTATGACCACAATAAATTATTCTTTGCATCTCTATTGATATGTAGTTATTTTTTTTTTCGTGAAGGGATTTGGCATACACTCAAAGGTCAGGACTTTGATGAGAAAGACAGAGGAGGAAGGTAATGACTTGGCCACTTACCAGTAATCTTCATTAATCCAAGTCATAGACTTCCTAGTCACAGTCCTGTTTCCCTATCTCCCACCCATGATGAAAAAAATATCATACACGTAATTTAATGAGCAAAAGTGATGGAACTCATATCAGATCTATGATATGATGTGGTGACTTGGTTGTTAAGATTAATTGACTGTTACAGGATTTAGTTTATGCCATCCTTATTCGTCATGTGACAGGACCTTCCTGTCGTGTCACTATGTTGTGTGTTTTTTTTCTTTGTCTGAATTCTGTGCTTGGAACACAGGGGCCGATTACGATGGTGGTAAATTCGCGACCGCCAGGCCGGCAGTGAGGACCGCCGGCCCAGCGGTCGCAGAATTACCACCATCACCCTTAAATTTCCACTGCCAAATTAGGATGGCGGTGCGAAGGGGAAAGGTACCTCAGCTACACGGTGCCTGCCACGTTGTACATGCAAATGTGAAACATGTATTTTTACATTGCGGCGGGCGCTGCCACCCACCACAATGTAAACATACAGGAGTCACCCGCCAGTGTGGCGGGCGCATCCTAATTTGTTTTGCGGCACCGCCGCACCTATGGCGGGTGGTCCCTTTTGCACCACGATGCGGGAGGTCCCTTTTGCACCACGCGATTGTAATCGGACCCAAAAAGTGCTCAAAGATCAGGACTGTGATGAGGAAGACTAAGACTTGGAGTAATGAAGATTACCAGTAAGTATTTGAATAATTTGTGCTGCCCATATAGCTGCTGATCCGGAGGAATGAAATACAAAGATGATTACCAGGTGGTGGCGCAGGTTTTTAAACCCCTTACCCTCCATCCCCAGGTGTAGTGCTCCCTGAATGGAAATGAATCCTACCACAGGTCGCACTTCTGGCGTATAGCACGGCTAATGACGCCCCCTCTGCTATTTACAGGGGCTGATTTCCAGGAAACCGGGCTGTCTGTGGTATCTTACCAGTGCCACTGTAGTACCGGGAGGGCCAGAAAAGTGACTGGTTGGTTCAGACATAGGGAGGGGCCTAAGTGTGCCCTAGGGTAAGTCTCCATTGGCATAAGGCCAGCAAAATCAGCAAGGTTTATTTTATCTCTCCCTTTCAGTAGCAGGCGGGAACAGGCCTTGTCCAGTGGGTCACAGTGTGGGGTGGCACACTGGTCGACCTACCCAGGGTGGGGGCTACCCGGTTTAATTTCTATTCACCCGCTGGACAAACTAACTGCCACTTTAATGGCTACACACACCCTTCAAACATAGCAACTTAGATACTTAGAAAAAAACATGAATCATTGACCTTGCGGAAACACTCTCGTAAACGCCCAACTTTATCCGCATTTAGAGGCAAGAGTTAGACTGGTAGGGGTAGGCCTGTATCATTACCATAACCATGCGGCCATGTTTCCTTGCACCTGCTGTCATGAACGCCCATTCTTTTTGCATGCCACACTCAATTGTTTAATCTTTCACAGGCAGTAGAACAATTTTGCTTTATTTTGTACAGGAAACATCGAATTACATTGCTTAAATGACAAAACCTTTGTTTTCTCATTAGCATAAAGGGGTGGTATTTCCATTCTAAATCATGACGCTAGAGTCAGCTCTGTAATTTACATGGCCTAGGCAAGCATACAGTTAGATGGATTTCATAGCAAATTGGGCAGAGGTCTCCTACAGGGGTATAGGGCATATGGAGCAAAACAAATATATGAATCAGGAGCAGTTTTACAACGTGATACTGTTTGTTAGATTCTGTTGAACAGGCTTTCATGACACAAATTTTACTTATCAACCTTAGTGTGGCTCACTGTGTGAACAGTTCGTTTCCTTTCCAGCATGATGCAGATGATACTGCATTTATACTTCATCTCCTTGCCACACAATCAGGGTCCCTAATTCATCGGCACGCAAAAGTCAACATTAGGACATGATCTCAGTGCAGACCTAAATACCCTCACTAGTACCTCAAAGTGCCACTCAACTTCAAGGTTATAGGGTGTGATGTATTCCTATAGGTTCTGTATCGATCCCCCTATTCCTGACCCTATTCTGGTTAACAAGTTAACTAGCAGCCATCCCATGAGGCAGAAAACCCCCATGATGCAGGAACCGTTATCTGATAAAGCCACACTACGGCACAGGAATGTGTTATCTGATTAGGTCATAACGCTTGCCATCTAATTAGACAAGCGATATTCCTCCAGCCCCTGATAAGGCATACGGAGTTCTCAAAACAAATCAAACCTATGACAGACCTGGGAAAAACCCTGCGGCCATTGTTTTGATTTCACCGAGAACTTCAGCAAAAGAATGTGCTAACGACCAGGTCGTATGACATCCTTATTGACGTATCTATGTCCATCCTTACGTCAATCTCGGCACCTTAAAGGTATAAATATTACCGATATTGCCCTATGCAAACACACGCGGTGGTGACGAGATCGGAGCAGCCAGACTTGCCGAAGCCCAGAGCAGAGCAGACCCCGCTGGCGCAGCCCCGCCTTCCTGACGCGCTGAGAACGAGACGCTGCTTTCTCCTACCGAGAAATCCAGCTCCGGCGCTTCCGGGTAGCCCTCGCAGGCAGCCTGGAATATCGAGACCAGAGACGAGAGATACCATCCCTCATTCATCCTAGATTCCAGGTACAGAACTGAATAACCCCTTGCAGAGAATTCTTTAGTCAGTCACTTGGCAAAACAAACTTAACTTAAACTGTAACTTTCTATTCCCGCCCACGTATTAGGCTTAGGTCAGGTACACGTGGTAGGCGTAGTTAGAAACACCAGTTGAGTACGATTAGTCAAATGTAAATGTGTATGTATTCATTTTAAACCTTCATATGGCTTAGAAACCATATCAATGTTTTTACAGTATTATTTTATACTTCTGCTTTTATTGTATGCACTTTACTTAACCATAAGTATTGCAATAATATCGATCCATTTCTCTTGTATGAGAAAAGAGACTGATCAATAAATAACATCTTTTATTGAACACGCCCGTCTCTTCCTTTTCTCTACAATCTGGTGAGACTAAGAATGCACGTACTGACTGAGTAAAATAAGTCGTCTTTTGTTTTCACACGACTCTAGAGATACACTCTTGATTAGGGGAGAGCAAAGTTGTCATGTTCTATGGTTGTCAGAAACTAAATCCCTTCTTGTCTATCCAGGGAGGTTCAACTCCTCCTTGCCTATTCGAGAAAGTTTCTAGTGAACTCTGAGCTAGCTGGCAAAACCCAAAACTTTAAGTCTAATATCGACAGTAGTAGACCTAGTTAACGTCTGGTCTAGGCCTATACTATTGAAGGTATTATTCCAATGCGCAGAGCCTATTGGGATAATAGGAACTACACTACATGGCGCCCAACGTGTTTGGAAGGGCGATAAAACTAACGTAAGACATTTAGAGTAACTCAGTCGTGCTTTTTCACTCAGACCCCTTTTTTCCCATAATACTCCAAAGACGTCTGGAGTGGGTAAAAGGTAATATCCGCCAGACCTCGCAGGAGGAAACTCCTATCTATGGTCCTTGGTTTAGTCAACGTTGAAGGATACACTGTTCCAAAATATTGTGCATCTAATCTTTGTTTCCATAAGAAACCTGATCTGCAAACAAACTAAATAACCTTCCTGTCGGTAAAATGGTAGACAGTGATGAAGAAAGAGAGACAGGATAGCAACTGAACTCGCAGCAGCTGATAATGCACTGCAAGACACAGACCCGGATATAATACTCATCCCGGTCATCAAGAGGAAATCTATAACTTTAAAACTTATAGAAAATGGACTAACACCTAGAGGTGGCACAGTCATATTCGTGATTGAGGCACACGAATATCGGCAGACAGAGGTATATTATTCATGGATACATTTTCCAGCAGCAAATGCTGTAACAAAGTACTTCCACTATTACAAAACAGAGGACCCTCCTAATGAGTACACTCCTTTCGAGGAGGTGGAAGTACCACTTAAATTTCAAGAGCATCTGCTCTTATTTATTGGCGCCCTAAAACATAATAATCACATCACCAGGCTCGGTCCATTAGGTAGACCAGGAGCAACGTGGCCGGTTCTAGCCGGATACACACCACATCCAGACATCGATGGGATGTCTGCAGCAAACCTTTTAATACAACTAAAACAATTAATAAAATTACATAGACAATTAGTCCAATATGTGATGCGGACTTCAACAATTCAACCAGCAATTAAAATTCCACAGCTGACCCCTCACCAGGGGAACACAAATAAAATTACACCACAGAACATACAATCCTGCCTAGGTAAAGTGCCAGCTAAACGGGAACAAATACCATTCTGGTTAGCACAAAAAATCACCCAAATAGAGGCGGTGTTTCCAGACACCACCCCGTTAGAAAAACACAGGATTCTGACTATCTGTCTTCCAATGGGAATCGCACCACACGTGGAGGACTGTGACACTTGGGGTACAGTCTTTGCTTCCATCTACACAAAAACGCACGGTGTTCCATCCATTTCGGTAATACCAGATGTGCTAAAACAAATTCAAGACGAATACGGTCCAGAACCCGCTTTAACTCTTGGTATGGAATTACTAAAAGACTTCAAGCAGGTCTTGGCTATATTATTAGCCAACATAAAGGGAGAAGCAGCAAATGTGGCGATCCGCCAGAGGTTAAAGGAGACAGATATAGCAGACCAACCAGCTGAAATTGTCAGAATTATAGAAAAATCCTATGAGGAACTAGGTAGAGATAGTTTAGGTGGAATACCAGTAAAACCACAACTGATTGAAATTCCCGAAAAAATATTTTTTAATAATAATTCAACATCACAAAAAAAGAGCTGGGATGGAAACAAACAATCCAATCCTAAAGAAAAGAAATTCCAGTCCAGAGGAAGGTCTCCTCGGCGGAGAGAAAAATCTCCGAACCAAAGGCACAGGTCACCCCAAAGTGACCCCTCTGGGAAAAGATATAACCTTAGGAATAGGGATAATATAAAGAAGCCTGATAGATATCAAGACATTGATACACGTCCCTCTCAATCTTTTCAGACTTCCTCACAGAAATCGGAAAGAAGAGGACGATCAGAACAAAGAGAAGAGCACGCCAAGTCCAAAGACAAGGAACCTGCTCATCTAAAAAAGAAATTACAATTTCCAAAAAAGAAGGTAGCCAGTATCAAGGTAGTTAACAATGCCGAGAATACTGAGGACACAACTGAAAAACGGAGAATGGGCTCAGACAATGCTAGACAGCGCAGCAGAAGTGAGCATAGCTCGCAAAGTCCTTATGAATCTTCTGGAGACAGTGGACATGAATGAATATCTTCAAGTGGAAACTGCAGACACCAGAGTTAGCAAACCTCACAAAATATATGAAATAACTTTACGTATAGAAGGGGATAAGACTAGAAAAATAAGGGGACTATTTTGGGATAATCTCTCCAAGGGCTATGACATCCTTCTAGCTGAAAAAGACTGGCCACCAGAGTTTGTCAGGGAGTGCCCTCATGGCGAAGAAATAATTATGCCTGCCTTCTCAAATCATATCCCAATTCATAAAAAATACACACTTGCCAGAAAGTGGGCAGTAGCTCAAGCTCCTGCTTTATATAAAAATCATGTAGGATGGGATGAGGACTCTCCTCCTCACAAAATCCAGTTAAAATCACAACCTACTGCACAAAGACAGTACCCAATTAAGCAAGAAGCTAAAAAACAGGTAAAAGAAATCCTAGATCAACTAGAATACCAGGGGGTGATTGAAACTTGCACCTCACAAATGAACAACCCTTTGTTTCCGGTCTCCAAACCAGACAATTCATATCGTCTAGTTTTGGATTACCGACACCTTAACTCATGTTGCAAAACTTTTGCAGTGCAAAACTCGCATAGTGCTGCACTAATGAATAACATAGTGCGCAAAAAATACAAAACAACATTAGACATCTCTAATGGATTCTTTTGTCAAAACATAGCACCAGAGAGCAGATATTTGTCTGCATTCTCAATAAATGGCACTCAAAAACAATTCTGTCGGTTAGCCCAGGGGTACAAGAAGAGCCCAGGGGTATTCTCAGCGAGAGTAACAGAATTACTACAAACATATGATGACGAAGCATTATCTCATGTCGACGACATATACTTAACAGATGATGACTTGGATACTCACTTGAAGAGAGTGAACACCATAATACTTGGGTTCCCAGCAGAGGGTTACAAATTCAACTTTAAAAAATCCAGAATTGCCCATCTAACAGTCCTGTTCTTAGGATACGAATTATCAAGTGAAGGCAAAAGCCTGGCTGACAATTTCCTAGAGAAATGTGCCGTACTCCAAGCACCTAGAACACTAAAAAACCTACAGTCAATTCTAGGCTTCCTAAATTTCGGAAGAACATACATTGCAAATTACGCAGAAAGGGTCAAACCCCTTTAGGATCTAATAAAACCAGATTTTAAAAGAACCAATTGGACTCAAATACACACAGAAATTTTGAGATCCTTACAAACAGACATGTTATTTAAAAAAAAATTAGAAACACGTGATAACACACGCAATCTTGTGATTCGAGTCATCCCAGGAAGATGCGGATTCACATACCTGACCTCTAATGAGGGAGAAAAGGTACCAATTGCATTCAAATCACACTTGTACACTAAGGCTGAAATGAAATTTAGCCCAACGGAAAAAATTCTTACTGCAACACAGACAGCTATAGCAAAAGAACGAGCCCTGGCACAAGGTAAACGAATAATAATCGTGACACCAATACCAGCCCTAGAGGCTGTAACAAAAGCAAGTATTCCAAATGCTAAAGCGCTCCATCCGAGATGGATACAATGGGCGAATTCTCTTGCTGCAACAGACGTGGCATACGAATTTGATCCTAACTTAAAAACACAAGAATTTCTCCAATATGAATTTGAATGTCCTCCGCCGACCGAAATTCTGCCTCTAGAACATTACGGCTGTATAATATATACAGACGGATCAGCACAACCCGCAGTAGGGGGTAAACAAGCTTACAGTGCTGCGTGCGCGATTGTTAAAGGTCGCTGGCACGAAGGAAAATTCAAACCGGCTATCACTAAGACACAATCTCTAGGAGATTGTACAGCTCAGCGAGCTGAACTACTAGCGTTTAAGATGGCGCTTGAAAATACCGATCGAGAATTACCCACACTCATAGTGTGCGATTCGTATTACTGCATTCAGTCTTACAATGAATACTTGCAGATCTGGCTTCAGAATGGCTTTAAGGATGCAAAAGGAGGCACAATCAAGCATAAGATGCTCTGGGAACAAGTAGTTCTATTACAAAACTAACTACCAAAGACTCACGTGATACATACGCTGAGTCATCAACGTGATGGCGTTCACGTTGCAGGGAATTCATTGGCTGATGAGGCCGCGAAGGCAGCTGTGCAAACGGCTTCCGTAGCTGCCATCACACGGTCAAAAACAAAAATAGACAGCGAAATATTACAGGCTGTCAGCGCTACAGAAAAGGATTCGATAGAAACACTCCCGAAAGGCTTTCCAGTAAAATACTCATACATAACTGATGCAAACAATGTTCCTTTTGCTCGAATCCCTGGAGTGGGGGATAGGGCAATTCCAAACATGGAACATAGGTTAGGACTGATAATAGCGGCACACGAAGGGCTTGCTTCTATACATGCTGGCGTCTCAGCCACAGTATCATTATTAAAACAGAGATACTGGTGGCCACATATGAGAAGACAAACAAGGAACTATGTTTTAGAATGTGAAATATGTCAAAGAATGAAAGTATCAACGGTGAGACGTCCAGCGCAGACGCCCCTTCTAATCTCGGATAAACCATTAGCCTGTGTTTACCTAGACCACTGTGGTCCCTTACAAAGGGATGGTAACTATAAATACATCTTGGTTGCAGTGGACTCATGCACGAGATTCATATGGATGTGGCCCCAGCGAACGGCTGACGCCAGAACTGTTATAAAAGATTTGCGAGTCTTTATCTGCACATACGCAATTGGCATGCTGCATTCGGACCATGGTCCTGCTTTTAGCTCTAGGGCTTATAAGGAGGCCATGGTCAGCATGGGCGTTACATTGCGGTACTCTTGTCCATTTCACCCTGAGGGGAACGGAATTGTTGAAAGAAAAAACCGTGACATAAAGCAATCTATAACGGCAAAGGTATTAGGTTCGGGAGCTGGGTGGGTCAAACATCTAATAAGTGTCCAACGTAGTCTAAATAACTTGCCAAGAAATTCTCTGAAGGGATTCAGTCCGTACGAATTATTATTTGGAACTAGGATGTTAGTCTTAGACCTCGACAGTCAGACTTCAGTGGTGAAGGAAAAAAGCTTTGATATCAAAGATCGTTTGGCTGTTTTGCAGGACTTAAACGAAACAAGAAAAGACCTGAGCAACATAAAGTTGAAACAGCAGCCAACAACCACTGAAGAACCACCACCTGTCCCAGCAAGACCTGTCTGGATTCCAAAAGTCGGGGATCTAGTCAGAGAAAAGATCGCGGTAAAGAAGGAATTTGGGCCTTCTTACAGAAAAGCAGTTCCTGTCTTGTCTGTCAACGGGACAAGATCAGTTGTACTACCGCCGCTTGCTGGTAAAAAGGAGAACCGAGTTGTATCCATCGACCTGGTAAAACCACAACATGTGGCCGATAACAAATAGTAGGCCAAGTGGACTCCCGAGAAGTAGTAGAACACCAAGATTTGCTACTAACACAGAGGTTCAATCTAAGAGGCTAATCACATTCGAAACGCCTACAGAACTACAACAAGGACTATGCAACAATGCAATGGAACTTAGACCTCTGAAAACCCAAATAAAAACATTTAGCAGAGACACACCAATCTATAATGAAGTAACAAACGACTATGCAAGAAACAGTAATCCTGAAGCAATTGGAACAATTGACAGAACTGCATCCGGCTACTTCATAAACTTCGATGATTCCTCTGAAGGCTTCACTGAATCAAAAACACAGCCATCAACAAAAACCTTTAAAGATAAAGTCAAAGTACTTTTGAAACAACTGAAAGAAACATATCTAATTTCTCCATGGATTGAATTTTGGGTGGGTTTTGGTGCATTTATCCTCATACTTTGGCTCATCATGGTACTAACTTTGGGACGCTTCATTGAGGGAAAATATGCTAAAATGGACACAGCAAGTCAGAAAATCAACTTGATCCTCAAACCACACACATCTTCACACGTCGAGAAAAGAGAACTTTCTTCAGTCAACTTCACAGCCAATCCTATACCGGGTGGGGTAGCATGGGACAAAACTGACTACGAAATTTATGGGCCGGTTGAAATCCTGAAATATCCACACCAAATTAAGATCTCGTTGAGTGACTTTGTAAAACCAAGCTCATTTGCTGATGATTGGGACTTTGAAAGTATAAATAATATGATGTCTGACTTAGTGATGTCTGCTAAATTTACCAAACATGATTATTTGCAGGGTTCGACAAATTATGATAGTATGTACTGTTATAACCACTATGGTAACCATTTTCTACATAGATCTGCACAACCTAGAAATGTTTTAAATTATAATCAATGGGAACATTGTGCAACCCCTCCAAAAGGAAGCTCAAGAACCGTTTATGACAAATATTCATACTTTTCAGGTTTTAACACAAGTAATGCCGAAACATTTTATTTCAAATTGTCAAATAAGACAGGGACAAAGACCATGATAACAAACACGAAATTGATATATTCAGACTCATTCTTTGAACAAATGAATACTTTTGGTTTTGATTATTGGGACAAAAATGTTGAAGTAAAAAGTGTTTGGGGTACAAAAGAATGGCAAGTACAGGTTATAGAATCTTTGTTTAGAGCCTGCATGATCCCAGAACAAATTATATTTTTAAATGACACTGTTCAACAAACTACCTGTCTTGGCTTAGCCAAAATCAAAGACTTAAATAAACCGTCTATTCCAAAACCAACAATGAACAGCAATAGCTCCACAGATGAAGAGATAGACGTAAATTATGTATTAAAACAAAACAGAACACATCCTGATTGGAAACAGTGGTTGATCTGGCCCACAGATACTAATAACTGTCAAAACAGATTCCTGAACAAAACACAGGGGTTCCAAATGACACGGCCAGACCCTAGATATTCCCAAAGACAACACCCAGGAATAATAACCACCTACAGTGTGGGCAAATTATGCCTTCAGTGGCTACAGACTTCCACACTGGCAGAAATTAAGCAACACCTAACTTTACTTACTGATGGTGCTGACTTGCGTGATTTCATTATGGGACCGCGCAAACAGCGTCAGAAACGTTTCATAGCAGCCTCTGTATATGCAGCAACAACGAGGCCTGGAAGGTGACTCAAATTGAGACAGCAGAAAGAATACGGGAAATTGACCGTATTAATTTGGAAAAATCACTTTCTGTAGTGGACAATGGGTTAATGACTCTGTCCTCCAGAATTTTTTCTTTGGACAGCATTGTGTCTTCAGCAATCGACATATTATCGCAAGACTTACTGTTGTTACAACACGGTCAGTCTCAATTGCGTTCTATTGTACAGCTTGGCTGGACGTTACAAAATCTGCGTTCAGGCTATGTGCCTTGGCGTTTAATCAACACAACGTCACAATTCAATATCTTTAACCTTACTGATAAACAAATCAGTATGGCACAAAAGGGTGCTGATTATACAATCCTGAGCATTGAGAAACTCGAGAGATTACCAGTGACAATGTCAGAACGACCTGTCAGTGAATGGATAATACATGGGATAATTAATATTCCAATATCAACCTTCAGGTTTCAATACTGCCAAAAATATATACAGGCTGGCGGTACATTAAAACAACATGGAACTTGCCCTATTCACATGCATGTGTCAGTAATAAAGGACAGAAAGTGTTTCTTAGTGGCAATAATTGTGCAATGTCACTGAGCGGTACACTTCTGTGTAATGGAATTAGTTTGCATGGAGCCTGTGAAGGGAACTCAAATAACCTTTCATGTCACCAGCTAGGCGCACCTGCAACAGAGATAGAACCATTCTTTCAAAGACTCTATAATGGGAGTTACATTCTAATTGTAGATCGCAGATGCTGTAGTCTTATGCCCGGGACTCCTTATCTCGTAACTACGACTGCGAAGGTCAAGTGCTGTGGACGCTTATTGTTCCCCAGCTCCCTTCCAGACAGGGAGGCAAGGGCATGGCCCAACTTGAAAATTACTTCTATTCGAATAGATACTTTAAGCAGAATGAAAACAGTGCTTCTTCAGACGCCGACCAGACTCACGTCATCAAAAGAAACGTATGATCTCCTAGTCGCAAGGACGACTGCAGAGATTCACTCCTTATTATCAACTAATTCCCCCATACATTTCTCAGAAATCCTGAATGAAATCTTAAATATTTCTGATACCAGTGGAGTCTCAAAAGTATTTAAGACAGTATTTTCGATGGCATTAACACCATTCAAAACCATACTGGGTATTTTTCCAGATTTCGTCCATTCGATTTTTGGCGGACTTCCCCTCATTTTAGGACTAATTGCAGGAATCCTATTCCTTGTCCTTATATTTCGTTATGGCAAACCATGTCACAGACAAAACACCTGCGACAAGGGAAGAAACAATCCTAGCCATTGGATACCGGGACCGGATATCAAAAATCCTGGGACTATCCCGGCTTAGAGACCTGAACATGACTTGGTTTCTTTCATTTCGACCAATGTGGCATCGATGTGTTTTACCTGTATTAAGGTGCTTGCTATGCGGAGAAGAATGCGTGTTAGACACCTGTCTGACTCTACAATCAGATGCGCCAATGGATGCAGAAACATTGTTGAGTCCAATAAAGGCTCATGCTTTGTGCTGCCCTCAACGGCTACCAATCCTGATGACGGCATTCGTGGAAGCTTCACCACTACGATTAAGGGGTAGTGAAGTTCAAGATGAAAGCAGCATTGATCAGGTACGACCTTCTGTCAGCAATACTAATCAAAACGTCAATGGAAACAATCATGCGCACGAATGCATGGTTACATCTTTTTCCGAGTTGGTGGAACTCTCCCAGGAAGCTGTTGACAGCTTTTTCAACAGTCTAAATGATATGATGTTCTCACCAGAGCAGAAATAGAGACTTTTGAGCAAGCTCGCACACGGCGTTCCCTGAATTTGGCCTTCAACTAGAATAGCAAAATACCATGAACAATTTTCCCTCCAGTTCACGGACAGCAATTTTTTTTTCAGCAGCCCCAAAATATTTTTACGAATTTTTCGGGACACTTATTTTCTGCTTAAAGTAAGAACTATTCTTAGAGAACTAAACTTTCTATTTTTAGATACTTTGTAGACATTAGCTGCCCGCTGGTATGTTCATAATTATTTTATTCTGTGATGGAATGGTCTCGAACCTTTTTTCTGTATTAAGAGCCATTTCATGTGTAAATTCTCGTATACAAATTAGTGATAATGTATAGATATGCGTGATTACTTTAGCGTTATTCTACAGCTTGAGTGCATATATTACATGTGACTGTTTTTTCCGTATATTCGATAATTTCAAAATGCATTTATGTATTTTGGGGTGGTAAGGTATACACGATACTCTACAGTATGTTTTACTATGCATAGATTCGTAAATATGTCCATAGTTAGCGTGGAGTGGGTGTGATGTATTCCTATAGGTTCTGTATCGATCCCCCTATTCCTGACCCTATTCTGGTTAACAAGTTAACTAGCAGCCATTCCATGAGGCAGAAAACCCCCATGATGCAGGAACCGTTATCTGATAAAGCCACACTACGGCACAGGAACGTGTTATCTGATTAGGTCATAACGCTTGCCATCTAATTAGACAAGCGATATTCCTCCAGCCCCTGATAAGGCATACGGAGTTCTCAAAACAAATCAAACCTATGACAGACCTGGGAAAAACCCTGCGGCCATTGTTTTGATTTCACCGAGAACTTCAGCAAAAGAATGTGCTAACGACCAGGTCGTATGACATCCTTATTGACGTATCTATGTCCATCCTTACGTCAATCTCGGCACCTTAAAGGTATAAATATTACCGATATTGCCCTATGCAAACACACGCGGTGGTGACGAGATCGGAGCAGCCAGACTTGCCGAAGCCCAGAGCAGAGCAGACCCCGCTGGCGCAGCCCCGCCTTCCTGACGCGCTGAGAACGAGACGCTGCTTTCTCCTACCGAGAAATCCAGCTCCGGCGCTTCCGGGTAGCCCTCGCAGGCAGCCTGGAATATCGAGACCAGAGACGAGAGATACCATCCCTCATTCATCCTAGATTCCAGGTACAGAACTGAATAACCCCTTGCAGAGAATTCTTTAGTCAGTCACTTGGCAAAACAAACTTAACTTAAACTGTAACTTTCTATTCCCGCCCACGTATTAGGCTTAGGTCAGGTACACGGGGTAGGCGTAGTTAGAAACACCAGTTGAGTACGATTAGTCAAATGTAAATGTGTATGTATTCATTTTATTCATTTTAAACCTTCATATGGCTTAGAAACCATATCAATGTTTTTACAGTATTATTTTATACTTCTGCTTTTATTGTATGCACTTTACTTAACCATAAGTATTGCAATAATATCGATCCATTTCTCTTGTATGAGAAAAGAGACTGATCAATAAATAACATCTTTTATTGAACACGCCCGTCTCTTCCTTTTCTCTACAATCTGGTGAGTCTAAGAATGCACGTACTGACTGAGTAAAATAAGTCGTCTTTTGTTTTCACACGACTCTAGAGATACACTCTTGATTAGGGGAGAGCAAAGTTGTCATGTTCTATGGTTGTCAGAAACTAAATCCCTTCTTGTCTATCCAGGGAGGTTCAACTCCTCCTTGCCTATTCGAGAAAGTTTCCAGTGAACTCTGAGCTAGCTGGCAAAACCCAAAACTTTAAGTCTAATATCGACAGTAGTAGACCTAGTTAACGTCTGGTCTAGGCCTATACTATTGAAGGTATTATTCCAATGCGCAGAGCCTATTGGGATAATAGGAACTACACTACAAGGGTAGCTACCATACGTGTCAGTGAAGACTAATGCCAGCGTGCAGCACAATGGTAGCTAACATTCAGTATGAGGCTGGGTAAAATAAATAGTTTAAAGGAGCCACAGGTTTAACAGGTGGCCACACTGTGCGTCAAAGCTATTGTTATCAAAGTCTCCACAGGGCTTCAGCAGTTGTTGAATGATTTTAAACATGTTTGTGATGAGCGAGGATTGGAGTAAAATAACTCCAAAACTAAGTATATGGGGGCATATTAGCAAGGCGGCACTATGAATTTATCGCCGCTTTTGCGCCCGTTTTCGTGGGCAAAGCGGCGATAATTTCATCGCCTTATCAGCAAAGACACGCTAGCACGTGTTTTGCTGATTTAGCGCCCCTTGCAACAATGCCCAGCTTTGCATCTCTTATGAGATGCAAAGTGGGCGTTCCGTGCCAAAATAACTGGAGAAATGTCGCTAACTGACATTTCTCCAATTATCAAGCTGCATGCAAACAAGCAGAGCGATAAGAAAAGTAGCGCTAACCACAGTTATCGCTACTTTCCTTACGCCTGCTTGTAATCTGATTTAGCTATGTAATCCAATAGGAGGTGGATTACATTGGTAAGACCACCCTGCCCTAACAGCAAGGTATCGCTGGTTGCAGTGTGATTATCGCTGGATTACCAGCGAGAAGCACACTGTTTTCCAGCTCACGCATGGATTTCTATCGCTTGGGAGATAAGCGTTGCTGATAGCATGCTATCTCCGCGATAGAATCCAACGTTAGTCTGCGATAATTATCCTCGCGCTCAAAGCGCTGAGCGATAATTATCGCAGGCCCTTGCTAATATGCCCCTAAATCTTTTTCCAATGCTACCCCACAGACACCCAAGAGATGTATGTCCATTGGAAATTGCCCAATTGAATTGGTTTCCACCTTTAATTATTTAGGGATACACTTAACTCCAAACTTGTGCTGGGCGCCGCACCTTGAGAAAGTACATCCCTTACGTATTCAGCAAACCTCCTATATACCCAATATCGACAAAAGAACTGTGTCAGGAAAAGTGGCTTCAGCACTCAAAATCTAAAATATCAAAGCCCTAGGCCCAGTCATCTATGGAGCAGAATTGTGGGGGTAGTAGGAATAATAATTGCCTTTCTGTAACTGAACAACACTTTGTACGATCCCTTTTTAATCTTCTGGAAAGCACCTCTCTGATTCCAATTTTCCTTGACCTGGCCCAAAGAAAGATTGCCCACAAAATGGAGTTTAGGCTCCTAATGTTTTGGCATTGATTGTGGTCTACTGAAGCTTTTGCCCCATACAGAGTGGGACTTTTAAACATCATGGTATCCCCAAGAGTTAGCAAAATCTCTTGGTTTCGTTCCCTCAGGGTACTCCTGAGGTAATTGGGTTTGGAAACCTATTGGACTGACCGGGAGAAGATGTCCCAGATCACAAGAGACAGGGTCAAAGAAGATTATAGTGTTCATTATGGTGGAGAAAGTTTCCAGTGCTAAGTGATTGCTTACTCAGCAGTTCATAGACTTTAATGCCTTCCCTGAATTTGAAGATACTATTGATGAGATTGTCCTGCCATTGGCACAGAATTTGTTCTTTCACTTTAGATATAAGTCACTCCCCATCAAGGTGTTCTGTAGTAGATGGCAAAACCAAGCTCCCTTTGACGAAATGTGTCCAGCTTGCAAAGGTGGTCCTGAAACCCTAGTTCATTTAATCTTTTTTTGCCCCATTGCAAAAACTTGAGGACCAAGTGGATTATCCCGCATGCAGGTGTATTGGTTGTAGACACTTTCTGGAAGTGCTCAGAATACTTAGCCTAGATACAAGGAGAATCAAAATTCGCCTAGCTACGTAACGGTAAGTTTCAATTCTATTAAGGACACGGAGGCGAGGATTATGCTATTCTTTCTTTACTTTAATTACAACTTTACTCCACAGCAGCGAACATTTTTTAAACCAATATTTCCTTATCATGGAATACACAGAAACACAGATCAGCAGGTTCCAAACGCCTTGAACGGACTACCAATCCCATGAGTCCATCTGTACACCAGAACATAGTCCTTCCTCCATGTCCGCACGCCCTAGAAAGGTCCACACATCAGCAGTCCTTTCT
The DNA here is from genome assembly GCF_964261635.1 of Lissotriton helveticus. Taxonomy (NCBI): domain Eukaryota; kingdom Metazoa; phylum Chordata; class Amphibia; order Caudata; family Salamandridae; genus Lissotriton; species Lissotriton helveticus. The sequence goes on from NC_136065.1 coordinate 409,303,906, forward strand.
CTTTCTTCACGCGAACGCCTTGGAATCACTGATCTTGCTTGGCCCCATCATGACCTGAAACAAAAGATATCGGTGTAAAGCTCCCAAGAGATTCAAACCCTTCATCAATGGAACAAGAAGGCAAACAATGACATCTACACAATAGTACACGGAAAATCATTTACTTACCGCCATACGGGAGGGTTCGCACTCAGTGCACGGGAGGGATAATCCTTGCCTCCGTGTCCTTAATGGAATTGAAACTTACCGTTACGTAGCTAGGCAAATTTCGATTCTATGTTAGGACCGGAGGCTCCGATTATGCTAGTTTAAAGTTTACTCACCACCAAATGAGCAACGTCCAATACTGGTTTAAAGTAAAATTGTTTAAAAGTAGACTCTGAGGACCAGTCTGCTGCTCGCATCAAATATTCTAGGCGAGCACCCAGAGAAAAAGCCTTTGATGCCATGGCACCCCTGGCAGAATGAGCTCCAAACTTTTTTACGTCAATACCCGCCTCCTGCATGACCCAACGCACCCATCTTGCAATGGTAGGGGAAGAGACTGCCTTGTGCGGTTTCTTTAGAGCAATCGAGAGTTGTTGTTCGCCCGGAAGGCAGAGATCTAAAGTTAAGTCCTCATAAGCCTTGAGACACTGCACCACACAGAGTTTGGGCATTTCTGTAAAGGTCGGATAGGAAACCGTCCTAGAAGCAGACTTCGTCCGACGACCAATAGTAAAGGTCACCCCTTCCGGGGAAAAAACACGTGCCAACACATCAAGAGCACAGATATCCAACACTCTACGACAAGAAACCAGACACAGTAGCATAGCCAGTTTAGCTGATAACTCCTTCAAGGAAAGATACCTGTTAGGCTGCCGAGATAAGAATAACTTGAGAACAACATTCACGTCCCACAGGACTGAATACCTCGGTTCCGGGGGCAAGGACAAACGTATACCCCTCAAAAGCCGACATATGAAGGGATGTTCCCCAACCGGAGTGCCATCAACCGGATCATGACCTGCAGAGATAGCAGAGCGCATAGCGTTGATAGTGCGGTACGCTCAACCATTCGTTGCTAGTTCAGCCAGGAAGTTCAAGATAGGAACAACTCCTGCGACCACGGGATCCAAGTCCCGCTGAAGACACCAACATAACCATTTCGTCCAGGCGGACCGATAACATTTTGAGGTGATGGCTGCCCATGCTTTTGATAAAAGAGATTCAGCCAATCCCGAAGGACCTGGGAGCGACCAACGTCGCCGTAAAGGCGCCATGCCATGAGATGCAGAGAGCCCTGAACCACCAGGTGATGCAGGTCTCCATCCGGATTCTGAAGAAGCAGTGGAAACAGGGAGAGTAGGAATGGAGAATCCCAAGAAAGTTCCAGAAGAACTGGAAACCATACTTGGTACCTCCACAGCAGTGTCACCAACACCATCTCCGCCTTCTGGCGGCGAACTTGGGCCGCCAAGCGGACAATCATGGAGAATGGCGGGATCGCGTAACTCTGCTCCCGACTCCAGTCTTGGAAAAACGCATCTGTCGCTTGCGCCAGCGGATCCGGCTTCCAACTGTAAAACCTCGGGAGTTGATGATCCAATCGCGAAGCGAAGAGGTCCACCGAAAAAGGACCCCAGAGGCTGGACAGCCATCGAAAAACCTGGACATCCAGCTTCCACTGACTGGAATCCTTCAGGAACCGGGAATGCCAGTCCGCCACCTGATTGTCCTGACTTGGCAAGTATTCCGCCGTCACTGACACGTGATGGGCCAAACAGAACCCCCAGAATTCTTTCACCAAGTCCGCCAGAGCTTTGGACCGAGAGCCTCCCAGGTGGTTGATATAACGCACTGCGGACATGTTGTCCATTCTCAGCAGGACGCACGAGCGAATCCTGTCCCTGGTCCAACAGCGGACCGCAAAAGAACCTGCCAGTAACTCTAGGCGATTGATGTGCAGCTCCTGTTCGTCCAATGACCAAGCGCCTCCAGTAGAAAAATTGCCGCAGCGGGTCCCCCAGCCCGACTTGCTGGCATCTGATTCTATGACGATGTCGGGGGCTGCCCCAAAGATGGCTCTGCTATTCCATGCGTCCATGTGGGCGAGCCACCATGACATCTCTTCCTTGACCTCGGGGGATAAGAGGGCTAGTTGGTCGTAAGACAACCCCTTCCGAAGATGATGCGCCTTCAAGCGCTGTATCGCACAATAGTGCAGGGGTCCCGGGAAGATTGAATGGATGACGATAACAGTCCTACTATCCAGGCAATCTGCCTGAGGGAAATGTGAGTCCTAGCTACCGTTTGACGCAGCAGGTGACGGATTCTGGACATCTTGCGCGGGGGAAGGCTCACGGACTCGTTGACCGATTCCACCACAAAGCCTAAGAAAACAAGAGACTGTCTCGGGGAGAGGACCGACTTGTCCCCGTTGACGACAAACCCCAGGTCCTGCAGAAGTGAGACTGTCTGGCACACGTGATCGGACAAAGCCCGAGGGGACTGAGCCATCAGGAGGATATCGTCCAAATAAACGATCATCCGAATTCCCTGGCCCCGCAGGAACTCCACCACCGGATTGAGGACCTTTGTGAACCACCATGGTGCTGAAGACAGTCCGAATGGAAGGGCGGTGAACTCGTAAATTTGCTCTCGCCATCGGAACTGCAGAAAACAGCGGTGAAGCGGATGAATAGGAATGACCAGATACGCGTCCTAGAGGTCTAACCTTACCATCCAATCACTCGGTAGGAGCACATCCTGGAGGAGATGAATCCCCTCCATTTTGAAATGCCGATACACCAACCAACCGTTGAATTCTTTCAGATTGATCACCGGGCGCCGTCCCCGTCGGTCTTGTCCATGAGGAAGATATTGCTCATAAACCCTCGGGGGTGCAGAACCGCCTGACAGATGGCCCCTTTGCACAACAGCTCGGAGGCCTTGTCTACCAGATTGGCGTCGGTCTCTTAGAACGAGATAGGCCGAGGGAGTCCTCGCTGGTACGGGGTATCGTAAAACTCGATGTGAAAACCCCTGATTGTTTGCAACACCCAGGCATTGGAAGTGATCGCTTGCCAGGCTCCCTGAAACAATGCCAGCCGACTCCCAATAGAGACTTGAGAATGAGGTATCAGACTTACCGCCGGTTGCAGGTCCACCTGCGTTGTTCCGGTATCCTCCACAGCCACAAAACTTCTGTCCCCTCGTTGGATAGAAGTTGGTGAAATTGGCAGAAGTAGTATCTTGTCCCCTGCCGGGATTGGATTGCTGGCCACGGCCGGTCGCTCGGCCCCTACCACGACAAAGGGGTCTCCGAAGAGGCCCCCCTGCACAACCGGCCCTGCCTCTGACGAAACCAGGTCGCCCAACTTGAGGTCCAGCTTGATAAGGAGCAAGCGCCGCCGCTCGGTCGAAAGGGCACCGTTGGCGTTACCTAAAAAGATAATCGCCCGCTGCGCCCAATTCGAGAGAATGTCCTGGGAGATGGCAGCGCCAGGTACCTTCGCCTCCTCTGCCAAATCTAAAATCTTTGTCATGGGCCCCACCGCGTCAAGGAGCTTGTCCTGACCGGAGCGCCAGGACGATCTATGCCCTTGCGGGGATCCTTCATGCATTTGGCCAGGAAGGTGGCCATCTTGGAGTCAATCCCCGGTGTACAGTCCACCTTCCCCTCCAAAGTGGGTCTGGGACACTCAGCCCGCAAGCAACCCCTTGCCTCCATCTCCAAGGGCTTGCGGAGATGGCCCGCCACAAACTTGGCTACCTTGTCCCAAGGCGCGGATGGACAATGTCATCCGGGTTAAGCATGCCTGAGTCGTCCTGAGGCAAGTCAACCGCAGAAGTGGACGGCCGCCAGGACCGCGAAGACCCCTCCTCGTCGTCCGAGTCTGCCGGGGAACCGCCGTCAAATGATGGCGAACCCTCCTCCACACGCCCCTTCTTAGGAACCGGGGGAGCCTCCCCTTATGGTAAGGTAGGGACGGGATTAGGGGGATCCAAGCGGTTCGTCAAACGCTCCTCCATGGGCGTGACCACATCATTCACACACTTAAAGATGGACTCGACCACTGCTTGAAAGAAGTGGTCATCCAGAGAAATGTATTGCTGTTCCTCTTCATAATATTTATCAGCACTCATGATGCCCGCTATGCCTCACAGGAGGGCAGCCTAAAATTACACACACACAGCCTTAAAATGCCCTTCTGGCACTAACTGACACCAAGGGTTGACACCCATAAAACACAGAAAGCCCTGAAACTACTGAAAGCACACAGGGCACCAAGGGTTAAAACCCTTAACAAATATGGGCAGACTGGAAGACTGCAAGGCGAGGTGAAACCCCAGCGTGTGGGCTGCCCAGGCCCCAAGCGCGCGCGTCCTCAGGCCGAGCCTGACAGGGCACCAGCCGCCACCCGGCGCGCTCAAAAATGCAGGACTAACTGCCCGAAGGCGATTCACAGTGCGGTGTTACTGCAATATGGACCCCCGCCAGGGCGTAGGAACAATGCGGAAATTACAGACCCCCTCGGGGGGTTCGGGTTTGGCGACCGTGGGGGGACAAGGGTCCTCGCTGTGAATCCTGCGATACGTCTCACTCGTTTTGAGGAGACGCGCTGCGGAGACTAGCGAGAGCCACGAGCTCCCCCTAACGGCCTTTTTGAAGCGCCGCACACTCTGGAGGGCTGCAAAAGGAGCGGAGCTCCCGCGGCAGGGGGAATCCGCAAAGGAAAAACACAGGGAACAACTCCCAACCACCAGAAACCCCCAAGGCGTGGCAAAGACCCGCCAACAAACTATAATTAAAGCACACTGAACATGAAACAGCATCTACGTGAGAGAAACCAGGAAAGAGACTTATCTGTTGCTGCGGAGCAGCGAAGAAAGAGGAAGGGCTGCTGATGTGTAGGGCGTGCGGACATGGAGGAAGGACTATGTTCTGGTGTACAGATGGACTCATGGGATTGGTAGTCCGTTCAAAGTGTTTGGAACCTGTTGATCTGTGTTTCTGTGTATTCCATGAAAAGGAAATATTGGTTTAAAAAATGTTCGTTGCTGTGGAGTAAAGTTGTAATTAAATTGAAGAAAGAATAGCATAATCGGAGCCTCCGGTCCTGACATAGAATTGTGATATTTGATTTAGCTACATTTCTGATGGCCCTATGGATCAGACATTTGAAGTGTATTGTGTGATATCCTTGGTTCCTTGTTTGAATGCATGTATGTCCTTTTAGTATTGCCTGGTTCCTTTTTTTAATACTTTTTAATTATTTATCTTCTTTTAATGAAATGAATTGTTTTCCTTAGGTACCTTTACATATATGTGATTTGAATAGGGCATTGCCCTATAAAGTAAAGCTGTACTCTCTTGTTAACTGTTTACTTGCCCCCGCGTTAGCATGAAGGCAACTCTGCTTTTTTAATTACTGTTTTATGTGGTTATATTTATATGTATGTACTGAGCTGTACTTTATTATACCTTTGTGATAGAAAATCAAGTTTTATGATGATGATGTATGAAGGAGACCAGTCTTGTCACCCTCACCTAAACAGAATTCTGACCTTGATCAGCATGGGTTTTACACTGTGAGTAGTCTGTAGGAGGGCATTTTGGGGACATGGAGATAAAAGGGAAACAAATCATGCAAGTTTCCTGACACTTCTGGGTAGGACATAATCACTGGTTCACAATCTTCATGAATAGAGCATTGACATTTCAGATTTAACTACAGGCAATAACAAGAAGTTAGTAATCTTAAGGTAGACAGCAAAGAAATATCTAACATTGCACCCCGGCTGTATAGTTTCAACATGGCTTCAGCAAGGAGCACCATTCATGCGGGGCACACTTTCAAAGCAATGGTCAATAGGTTCCTTTAAGAGGAAACAGAAATAAATAAATACATCAACATAACCAGATTGGAGCACATTAGGCCCTTGTGGAACCAATTTCAAACTCTAAACAAGTAGGCATCTGCTGTTTTCTAAAACCGATAAAGGAAGATTGTTAATGCTTTGCACTTACTGTCAATGTGCATGCAGTCTTTTGGACTCACAGGCTCTGATGGTAGGTCAAGGGTGTATGGCAAATAATTTTAAAAAATGAAAAAAAACACCATATTACAATAGAGCAAGTGAGCTTGCCGCACGTATTGATTGTTTCTTATTGGCTTCAACCTTGAGCAGTATCTAGGAAAGATGTCATGTTTACCACATATCTTCAGGGCAAGGAGCAACACCTTTTTAAGCAGTCGAGCACAACCAGAGATGGTATTGCCATTTTGGCGTCGCAACTGCTTGATGGAGCAAGAATAGGCATTGCTAGAATTTGGATAGCACTAATTGGAAACATTTAATGTTGGCACACTCTCATTTCCAGGCCCGCAGTTTACAATTATAATTACTGTCTTATGTGAATCCAGTCAGCTCAACCACAATACATTATGACGAGGGCACGAGTTGTGGCTAAGGTCACGTATTTTGAAACCATAGGGTCAGAGTCGTAACAGCACCCCTGCTCCCATATAAACATTGCCCTTCGGATTCTTAACTCCGGAGCAACATCTTGGCCGGCCACACTTTTCCTAGGGAGATGTGCAATTAGTTGTATATTACCTAGTTCAAAGCCTGCTTTAGAAGTGATTTCACCCATAAACATATAAAGGACTTCCAAACACGACCTGGAAAGTAGAACACAAGTGATTAGCGGCAAATATATGTAAATTAATAAAAAAATAAAATCATACCATCATAGCAAGGGTTGGGCATGTAGATGTAGATTTTTTCATCAAAGAATAACCACTTCCAGTAGCAATCTATATTCCCTTCTACTAATTCATCACAGATCCACCTTGGGTTCTGGAGTAGCGTACCACTCGCCAAAAAGCGCTTCAGTGCCTCATCTGAGGTAGTAACCACCATATAAAGACAATTACAATTAATTGATGGGAGAAAGCTATGCAACCCCCTTCCCCAAGCTTTGAATGGCTCCAGGGACACCGTCCCCTAGTGTCAATTCTTTTAATAAAAAAGGAGGAGGCCATGTGGCGAAAGGCTGTGTGTGGTGTGGGGTTCTCAGCCTGCAAGGACTTGGCTGCCTATGGGTGAGTTGGCCACTGTGGCCCTGCTGGGCACAGCCAAAGACTGTGCTCAGAGTTGGGTTAGATGCTTACAGGAGGGGGGTTGACACGCCCTAGGGGCAACCTCTCGCCGCACACAGCCAAAGGTTGTGCGCAGTGTGGGTTGGCTGCCTCCATTTAACAACTGTGTTGAACAACTTTGGGGCAGATTTACAATAACTGGTGCATCCCTGCAGATCAGCAGGGATGTGCCAGTTATGTTGTGTGATGTTGGGAACCCCTTGCGCCACCATGGAAATGCCACATTTACAATGCTGTAAACTTATGGAAGGTTTGGGTCCAAACGCGCACAAGAAAGGACCACAAATACTTTTATGCAAAAAAGGTTTCTAGGGGCATAGGTTAAATACATAATTCAACATATACCGAGCCGGTGTTTTTAATCCACAAACTCATGTAATTTATTATACTATTATTCTTATATATTTGAAAAACAATACATACATTAACACCATGTCATCTTAAAGAACACAATTTCGACAGTTTAACATTGCATACAAAAAACAACTACTAAAAAATAAACAAATGGACAAAGCAGGAATCACGTTTCCTATATTGAAAAATAATCACACTGGGGCTGAGGTCGTCTGAGATTTAAAGACATCACATATCAACAATCTCCTGCCTATGTGTGCAGCCCTGGGACCTAACATTCTAAGTGCTCACACTAGGAGAGTAATTATTTATAAACTTTTCTCCTTGGTCACTTGTAAGGGTATCTTGTCCCAGATGCTGGGGTCAACACGTTTCCAACCCCGCATTCATTATGGGCTTTTCATCAGGTCCTGGACTCGGTGGCATCTTGTGTAGGATCTGCTCTTCCCGTATGACTTGGAGGGAATGCTTTCCCACGAAGTTGCAGCAAGCAGATAAACAGTTCACCGAGGATTTGATCTGGCATCTAAACAATTAAGACCAGCAGAAGAGCAGATCCTACGCAAGATACCACCAAGTCCAGGTCCTGTGTACCTTGTGATCTGCATGGTACACATTCTTTGCAACAGGCACATTAACCCTCTGTGCTACCATAAAATGAGTTAAAACTTCCACTTGACAAAACCCCTTCTCTCTCCATGAAGAACATTAATTACAGAGTTATCTTGACATTTTTATTTTTGTATGAATATTGCTGAGGCCAGCAATGCAGCAGCAGGTGCTTTTAAAACAATAAAATATTTCCAAACAGACACCCCCTCGAAGAGTCAGCACCCAGTTTGATGGCACCCGTCGCACCGCCCGAGAGCCGGCCCTGCTCTGCCCCTTGTGACTCTACCCCCGTACAACTGCCACCTCTTGACTTCCAATTTATAGGATCTTAGTGATTTTTTTTTCCATTTCCACCACTAATTGACATCCATATTTGTCCCAGTCTTTAATAAGAATTAAAAATAATGCACAATCCTACCTGCTCCATCTTTTGTCCCCTGTCCATAACTTTATGTAATATGGTCTAGGATGCTTTGAAATAGGTCCTCATGTCTAGTATGTGATATTTGTATAGCACAGTCAAGCTGAAATGCAGCTGATCTCTTCATATGGTTAAAGGTACAGATGTAGTCAACGAGTAATTGGAGGTAGAGCTAAGAAATTGGTATTTCTGGCTGCTATGGACATAGTTCTCACTAGTTGCAAACAAGATGTTTCTGTTGTATTGCTAGGGTCACACTTCACAGGTGGGCTGTTACTGCATCATGTTCTTTAATATGGAGCGCCTTCAGCTTTTTCCTAAATTGGAGCAGGTTTGGTCTCACCGTAATAGATACAGGATTTTCATTTCAGATCCTGGGTGCATAGATGAAGAGAGTCTGTTGCTTTGTTTTTACTTTTTTTGCACTTCATCTCCAGTCTAATGGTGTCCTGGTCATTAAAGATGGTGAGCTTGTTAATGCGTGTGCTGATGGCTTCGTAGATGATGCAGCTGGAATTTATATATCACTGTAGAAAACAAAGATTAAAGTAACGTTATAGGTACATGTAATAAAAAGAGCGGCTTTTGTTTAAAAAAACAAAGGTTAAAGTAATGTTATAGTTAGGTGTATGTCAGTGACAACATTAATGTTTTGAACAAACTAAAAACATAGAAATTCACCAGGGATAGTTACCTAAGCTAAGGATAATTTGTACCTCTGCCATGCACAGCTTATGACCTTACATATTACATCACCCATGACATTGTTATGACATCATTTATGACATCACTGATGACATCTCAAATTAAATAATTGATGACATCACTGCTGTTACTCTACGCCTTGTTTCTTTCATTATATATATGTACTGAAAATGCAGATACATCCAAACTCAGATTCCACTGATTACCTCTGGTTTTATCACCCAAAGATCCTAGCGTCTGTGAAGTTGGAGGTTGCTTTTTTTTATGCTGGTCTTGGTGCAATCATGGTCAACACCAGTGGAGCATTTCCCACAACTATCATTCACCCCATGTGATGTGATTTCAAACTAAATTAAATGCAGCAGTTATAACAGAATGCACTCCATCTTTCTCCAGATACCTATTTTATCATTACGACACCTACTACTATGGCCGCTACTATATACTCTGCAGCGACAACCAACCTTTAATGCTATTGCTATAATTAGGACTACCTCTAATATTACTGTTCTTATAATTATTGTTATTATTGTGGTTGTTATTATTATTAGAACATTGGAATGTTGAGAGAACCATTGAGGACAACGGAATGGTTCTAGTCTTATAATGGCTACTATAAGTCCGGAGCTCCAACATTCCAATGTTTGTCTTCTTATTTCTCCCTTTTTAATTTAGAATATTTTACCCTTATTAGGAGGAATGTTCTAATAGCCTTATAGCCATTCAGCCTCAGGCTATACCCGTTGTTAAAGGCCCTCACCCTAGTTATAGGCCCCCGCCTGCGGCTCAGGTCTATAACTTGGGTGCAAGGCCTTTAATAATCGGTATAGCCGTCAGCAGTGGGCAATAATGAATATAACAAAAAATAATGATAATAATATTATTATTATTATCAAACATTTATGTGCATGTGTCGGCCTATGGACGACATGTGCACTACCTCCCCAGTGCATGTGGGTGTAAATAAAGGGCTCTATTTCCACGCTGCTCTGGAAGAGTCTCCAGAGCTGTTTGAGTTTTTTTTACTGCAATGATGATAAAGGGTGCAGGGTGTGCTGACGTCATTGCAGTACAACTAAAATGAGCCGATGGTCTCGTTTTACTTTCACTGGCTCTGTGCTTGGGGGAATATCTCAGCTCCCAGATCATTGATTCTAATGGGCAAGGTACCTTTGAAAAGGGGAGCATCTCCTCTTTCCAATAGTACCTCGGACTAATAGATTCTGACTTGGGGATCGCCACAGGAGAATGGTCCCCAGACAACGACTCACTAACTAGGCACCAGGGTTAGGGGGAGTGTGCCCGTGGGCAAGGGCTTGTGCGCCCATTGCTTATTTTTAAATGTAAGTGTTTTTGCCTCCCTGAAGGGCAAATGGGTGCAATATTCACTGATCTGCCCCCCATGGGGGGGGGGGCAAAAAGCCCACTAGACACCAGGGATTCTTTATTTTATAGTATTGTGTGGGTGGGAGCTGTCCACTCTGGGCATGGCCATGCCCCCACGGCAAATAAATGGGGAAACAGTCTTTCTGCCCCCCCTGGAGGGTATATTATTGTAATTACACTGATCTGCCCCCTGGAGGAAGAATGCCCACTAGAAGCCAGGGAATGTTTTTTAGGGGTGGGGGCTGACCAGCATAGGCATGGCTATGCCACCACTCCAAGTAAATAGGGAAACAGTATTTCTGCACCCCTGAGAGGCAAACATGGGTAATTACCCCCGTTCTGCCCCATGAGGTGCAGAAAGCCCATTAGACACCAGGGAATTTTTCTTTTTAAACAAAAAATATAAGGGTGCAGCCTTCCCCCCATGGACATGGCCATGCCCCAACCCCTACTAAATTGGGAAACAATCTTTCTGGCCCCCTTGGAGGGTCAATTGGGTAAACTGCCCCATTTCTTCCCCCTGGGGCAGAAAGACTTCCAGAAGCCTACCACCCCAAGTAAATGGGGCATAGTCTTTTTGCTCCCCCTTGGGGTGCGGATGGGTCAATTACCCCAAATCTGTGCCCCAGGGGGCTGAAAGCCCACTCAACTCCAGGGAAAGTTTTGTTTAATAAAATATAGCGGTGGGGCTGTCCATCATGGCATGGTTATGCCCCTGTTGAACCTGGCCCTTTCTGCAGGGTTATCCTCAAAGGTTTTGTCTTCCTCCTCCTATTTTTCTGACCTTTTTTTTGTTGGCCTTAGGAATTGGGCACTTTACCACTACTAACCAGTGCTAAAGTGACTTTGCTCTCTCCCCTAACACATGGTATGATTGGTTTACCCCTGTTTGGCATATTTAATTTACTTGTGAATCCCTTGTAAAGTTGTACACTATAGGACTTGGCCTTTTTGGCTAAAGTTCCCTAAACTTTTTGCTTTCCCCCTAGACCTTTTTCCTGACATAGAGTAGACAGTTTAGATGCTTTGGGTACTTTGCCACTGCTGATCAGTGACAAAGTACAAGTGTTTCCTATGTAAAATTTAATGGTAATTGGTTGGCCATGATTGGTTTGCCTTACTAGTAAAGTCCCTAGTGATGTGCACTGTGTGTGCCAGGGCTAGTAATGCAAAGGCGCACGGAGAAGGGAACTCAGGCCTGCAGTGTAGGGCCTGTGCGCAGTTTGCACAGTAGTAGCATGTTGTCCTGACAAGTGCAACTTCTTTTCAGGCCTGACTTTCCGTTTTGCATACACATTGGGCACCCCTGTGGTAGGTTCCGGGTAATTTCTGGGCAGGGTGCAGTGTAGGTAAAAGGCAGGACATATACTAAGGTGTGTTATGTCCTGACAGTGAAAAACACTCCATTTTGTTTTTCACTGCTGAAAGGCCATTCTGCCCATAGGACAGAATAGGGGAGGCTGGGTGTTGTGTTTGTTAGCCTAGTTTCCTGTAAGTTTATAATGGAGAGGTGAAGTTTAGTATGTATGAACTCACACTGTCATAACACATCTCTCTGTAAAGGTGGTTTTGCCACTGTGTGTTCAGAAGCCACTCTTTTAGAAAGTGGCTGAGTTTTGTGCTCTAAGCATTTCTGTGTGTCTCTGCTGAACTGTGGATTGTCTGTCAGGATATTAAAAGTGAGAGGAGCTGGGAGAGGTCTTGACCCAGGGAGGGGTTGGGAAGGCACCAGGCTGCACTGCATCTGGAGAGTAGGGGGAGGAGAAGTCTGGGAGGTGAAAAGGCCTGGGCTGGTGCTATAAACCAATTGACCCATCTCCTGCTGAGTGATTAAGGATCCAGACCCCCAGTATCAAAGGGAGAGAGGTGACACTGGGATGGAGACACCCAGAACTGATTTAGGGAGGGGTCAGGGACCCCTGAGCACAAACAAACTTCAAAGACAGTAAGGGGTATAACTATGAGAGCTGAAACCCCTGAACATTGGAATGAAACAGAAATGGATTGAGACTGAAAAGGCTTGGACCCATTCTGTGGTCAAGAGGAACTTCTGCTAAAGAAGGAGCAACTGAAGAGACTGCTGTGGACAGACCAATCCTTGCTTCATGATCTGGGGCTGGTCTGCAGTTTGCTGTTCTAACCAAGGGAGAGGCTGTTGGGACTGTGCTTGGAGGCACTGGGTCCCCCTGCTTGAAGAAAACTGTGCTGGTGCTGTGTCTTGTAACCCCAAGGGCCCGAGGTGAGCTGGGTTCCTGTTTATAAATACAAGATCATAAAAGTTTCCGGAGAAGTCCCAAGAAACGCGGTGTGCACTTGCTTTTGCAGCTTGAGACCCCCAGAAGTTGTGACTTGTGATCGTGGGCACGCAGGAGTAAGCTGAGTCTCGGACGTGCTGGGTGCGTGTCGTGGTGCAGGCCAAGGCGCCTGGTCATTGTGTGCACGGGGAGACGAAGTGAGACTCGGACGTGCTGGGTGTGTGTCATGGTGCAGTTCAGGGTGTTAGGGAGGAGCGCCTGGTCGTTGTGTGCGCCAAATGAAGAGGTTAGTCTCAGACGCGCAGTATGCTTGTCGTGGTGCAGCCAGGACGTTGGTGAGGAGTGCCTGGTCATCGTGTGCACCGGGAGAAGTGAGACTCGGATGCGCAGGGTGTGTGTCTGGGTGCAGCTAGAGCTTTGGTGAAGAGCGCCTGGACATCGTATGCACCGAAAGAAGAGGTGAGACTCGGATGCGCGGAGTGCGTGTCGTGGTGCAGCCAGGGCGTTGGTGAAGACCGCCTGGACATCATCAACACCAGAGAAGAGGCGAGTCTCAGACTCGCAGTGTGCGAGTCTCAGACTCGCAGTGTGCGTGTCGAGGTGCAACCTGAGGAACTGTTGAGGAGTGCCTGGGTAGGGTGCGCACCGAATTTGAAGTAAAGTCTCCACAGTGCCGAGGGCGGGTCTCGGTGTTCACTGAGACCACTGGACGGAGGGCCAAGTCATTGTGCCCTCAGAGTAGAACAGCAGCGGCCCAGATTGGCAGCCCCGGAGGAGCTGAGCTGCCGGCCCGAGCTCGCCACACCCCGTGATGGAGCTCTGGATCAAGGTCCAAATCGCTGAAGTCAGAGAGGAGAGTGGAGTTGCGCCTCCCCAGGTAATGTGGATCACCACCTGGGGTGGGGTGCGGGCCTGGAGGGACACTCTCTTGGCCTCTCGCTTTTGTCGGCTGCGCAAGCCTGTTGCTTCGGCTCAGATCTCGGGCCATGCTGACCCAAGGAGGGGTAGTACTGGGGCTGAAGTGGGAAGCAGTACTTTTGTGTCATCATTGATTAATTGTGGGGGCACTGTTAACGGAGCACCTAAACTGTTGTATTACACTTTGCATTATTGCTGCTAACAAACTATTAAACTGTCATATGATGCCTGACCTCACATGTGCCTGACAAACTACATGCTTCGTGCGCTACGCACTTGCAGATTACCTGATTGTAACGTGGTGCATTGCATTAATTCTTCATTGCACAGTATCTTATTATAACGTGGCACAGTGCATTATTTCTTCATTGCACAGTACAGGATTGTAGCGCAACACATTGCTTTGTTTCTTCCTGGTACAGGGCATGCTGGTAGCGATATGCATTGCATTATTCCTTCTATTGCAAAGTATATGACTGTGGCACTACCTATGGCATTGTTTCTCTGTTGCACAGAACAAGAGAATATCGTTACACATTGCAGTATTTGTTTTCTTTTGCAACGTGTGTGATTCTAGCAATACGACTGGCCTAACCTTTTGGAAACGGTTAGAAGTGAGTTTAACTGTTGGGTAGAAGCAGTGGTTGGGATTAGGACCTACCAACCCACCAGAAAGAATACTACCCATTCTAGTATGCTGATTTTGTATTGTGTGCTCATATCGTATAACCTCTTATATAAAGTTTATACTCATGTTATAAAAACTTGTGTGGAGTCTATTTGTGGTGACATCACTGGGTTACTGTGAGCGTGGTTGCACATACTGTACACTCATACCTTGGCTACTCGTGCCAAGCTACTAAGGGGCTGAGCAGGGCTATCTCAGATGGTGTCCTTACTTAGCCTAACGTTGAAGCGAGGGGTCAGGGACTCCCGCCTCCAGCATTTGGTGGCAGCGGTAAGCGATAAGGTCCCCCACTTCCAACATATATCATATACCCATGGCCTGTAAATTAAATTCTACTAGTTGACCTGCAGCACTGCTTGTGCCACTGACAGAAGTAGCTTTTCAAACCTGTCTCAAGCCTGCCACTACAGGGCCTGCATGCGCAGTTTACTGCCTCAATAACTAGGCCTTTAAAATTATTTGACAAACCTTAAGCTCCCCTTTTACTATATATAGGTCACCCTTAAGGTAAGCCCTAGGTTGCCTTATGGGTAGAGTTCTGTGTAAGGTACAATATGTGCCTTTATTTTATGGTATGTCCTAGTAGTGACAAACAGCCTGTTTTGTTTCCCACTGCTGTCATAGACTAACACTGGGAATTCCCTTATATATGTTGAAGTGGTAAATTCCTGATCTGGAAGGAGTTGCGTTGCTATATTTGGTATACTTAGAATGGTAGTGATAAATCCTGCTTACTGGTGTAGTTGGATTTTACTTTACTATTTTAGAAAAGCCTCTTTTAGAAAATGCAAAGACGTTTGTCGCCCTAAGTGGGAAGGGTATGCCCAGACATGGGTTCCATTCTCACTGTGCCACTGGATAAAAACTAGCCTGGATGATGAGGGGTAATACCCCAAAACTGGTCCCAGGACGCTTGTTTCTGGTCAAGGGAGGACCTGGCTTGGCAGTTTGGGCTGGACTCTTCCCATGAGGAGGAGGGTCAACACTGATTTGCATATGGCTGGGCCCAACCTGGGGTGGAGTAGTGAGTAAAAAAACAATGGATTAAATCCATATCTGTGAATGTTTGAATTGTTCACCATTCCATCCATCATCTGTTCTTTATACGTTTAGAAAATGCATGTTTCTCTATGCTTATGCCTTTTTGTGCTCTGCAGTCTGACCCCAATCCATATCTAGGCATGGGTAACAGCTACACTTTGTGCATACTTTCCAGACAGTCATCACACAGGAAGGGTAGGATGTGAGAGGTTAAATTCAAGTTTATTTATTTTGCATAGTTATTAAAAACCATTGCAGTATTTGATTAAAAAAGATACAATAAAAGTGTTGTTATGCAATAATAAAAACCATCAAACAGAAGCTAACATTATTGTGCATTAAAAAAGCGGTAGCTGTACAGAATTTTTTTTAACAAAAGTGATAGTGCTCTGTCCTTATGCAATAAAAAAGACATAATCAGAAGGTAACGTTACTGTACATATAAAAAAAATGGTTGCTGTACAGACGATTATTATTTAACGAAAGTGCAAGTGCTCCGTCCTTTGGAGAGAGCCAGTCCCGATTATAAGTTAGTTGCGCCATAGAAGGTTCTCACTTGTCTGTCTGTTGTTCCGCTATGACGATTTTAGATGTTTTTTGTTCGGCCAGCTGTAAGTATTTTACTAATCTGCAATTCAGCTGCGTGTTTCCCGGGTTAAAACAAGCCAACTCTGCTTGTCTTCTGGTGCGTATTCCTAATTGCTTGTGGGAACCTGCAAATAACAGTAACCGTTCTTGATGTAGATCCTTACAAGCTGGGTGCACAGGAGGATGCCGAGTCTGTACCTTAAGAATTTCATTTTTTAACTCTTTGGGATAGCCCTAATGAAAGTACTTCTGCGGTGCAAGTGATTTGTAAGAGTTCAAGGTCATCCAGGCATGGGACCTATCTGCAAAGGTTGCCTTGTCCTCTACCACTGCAATTTGTTTGACACGTTTCCATGCCAATTTGTTAAAAGTTGAATGTGCAAATTGAGTGTTCCAAAGATCCACATACTTGGTGCTTTCCAGAGATGTCTGAAGATATCTCCTTGCTTGGCAAGAGTCCCTGTTCTGAATTTCATTCCATAGCAATTGGTTTAGCGTATTTTGAGTGGCGTTTCTGATCTTGTGCCAGCAGATGGCATAGGAGCCGTGTCTGGCCATGGATTGATGAAGGAGGCCTGTAAGCTTTGAGCAGCGTGCTATCTAGTACTTTGGCATCACTCCCCCACAATGCTTCACTGCCATAGGTGATCGTAGGGAGTAGTTTGGCCTGAGCTACCTTTAGCAGCGGGCTCAATGTCGGCCCCATCAGTTTGTTAGCAAGTTTTTTCATTGAGAGAGATATTACCAGCCCTCTCCTTCTTATTTCCTCTTTTTGGCGTTTAAATGTTCCTTCCTTGTCTATAATGACTCCTAGATATTTATAATCCTGCGATGTTTCTAATTGATTGCCATTCAGAAGTGATTTCCTCTGCCAATTTCTTTTGATGTATTGACATTGACCCTGTCTTGCTGAGATTGATTTTTTAATTATTTTCTGTGGCATAGTTCTGCACTTCCGTAAGTAGATGTTGGAGACCCACATAAGTGTGGCTGAGCAGAACTACGTTGTCTGCATACATAAGGTTGAATTTGAATTTGAATTTGAATTTAAAAACATTTATTGAGCGTGCTTTTACCAAGCGGTTTCATGGCGCTTTAAAGATTACGACCAGCAGATAGCAGCAGAAGAAGGCATATTAAGTAGAAAAGGCGCTAGAAAAAAGAAAAGTTTTCAGATTTTTCCGGAAATCTAAATAAGAGGGTGAAGTACGGAGGGCCAAGGGGAGGGAGTTCCAGAACACTGGTGCAAGGGCCGCAAATTTTGCCCCGCCAGCTTTCTTTTTCTTGAAGCGGGGGATGGTCAGAAGTGCCATGTGGGTTGAACGGAGTTCTCTGCCCGGTAAGTAAGGACTGATGGCTGAGCTGATGAACTCGGGGGCAGTGCCCATCCTGGCCTGAAAAGTGAGGCAGCCTAGTTTGAAAAGGGATCGCTCTCTCACAGGCAGCCAGTGCAGTGCCTTCAGCAATGGAGTGGCCCGATGGTATTTGGGCAATCCGTGAATCAGGCGGGCGGCCTGATTCTGCACTAGCTGCAAGCGATGTATGGCGTAGGCCGGCGCGCCGTTGTAGATTATGTTTCCATAATCAAGGCGCGAAAGCACCATAGCCATTATAATGACCTTTAACGCCGGGAGGGAGAAAAAGCGAGATATTTTCCTAATTATCCTGAGGGAAAAGAAGCAGGAGGATACCACCGAACTAACTTGGGAGTGCACAGAGAGTTGTGAGTTAAGCAAAATCCCAAGGGTCTTGACTTTAGGGACCGGGAGTGGGGGAACACCAAGTGAAGGGGGCCAAAATGACGGGGACCATGGACTGCAACCACCTCCAGTCAAGACTAACTCAGTCTTGTCTGGATTGAGCTTGAGGTGGTGGCAGTTCATCCAGTCCTGAATGAATAGCATAACGGTTTGAACGTTCTGAGCGGACGAGGGGGAATGGGAGAGATTGAAGATTAGCTGGAGGTCATCGGCGTAGTTGAACACCGTGACCTCTAGCTGCTGCAACATAAAAATGAGGGGGTAAATGTATAGATTAAACAAAAGGGTGGAAAGTGATGAGCCCTGGGGGACGCCACACTCCACCTTGCGGGAGGCGGCAGTGAAGTCAGCAAGGTGGACCGCTTGAGCCCTGTCACATAGGAAGGACTCAAGCCATGAGAGGGCTAAGCCCTCTATGCCCGCCGCCTTGACACGGGAGAGAAGGGTGGAATGGTCCACCGTATCAAAGGCGGCGGACAGGTCCAGAAGGATCAGGGCCTGCGAGAGATTGGTGTCAATGCCCTCGCGAAGTCCATCCATTACCGAAATCACTACCTTCTCCGTGGAGTGTAGCGGTCGAAAGCCTGCCTGGCGGGGGGAGAGACAGTGATTTGCTTCCACGTGAGCACTCAGGGTGGTGGTGACGTGAGTTTCCAAAACCTTTCCCAAATAGGGTAGCAGGGAAATGGGGCGGTAATTGGAAGGGGATGAAGGATCAACACCAGGTTTTTTCAGGATTGGAATAACGACCGCTTCTTTGTGGAAGTTGGACAATATTTTTCCACCTAGCTTCGAGGAGTGTGAATTGCAAGCATTAAGTGCCTTTGGGAGATAAGTCATGAATAGATTGAACAGGGTGGGAGCGAGCACACATCCCTGTTTCAGGCCTTTGGTTGTGGGGACTTTGGAGGAGAGGTGGGTTCCGCCCCCTAGTTTCACCTGTACCCAGGTATCTGTGTGGTGGAGAGACAAGATGTTTAAGATGGGTTGCAGAATTCCCCAACTCGACAATTTCCCCCACAGTCTGCCCCTCTCCACATTATTGAATGCTGTGCTAAAGTCAATAAAGCATAAGTGTAAGGGAAGATTTGATATTTTTGCTGCATCTATCAATAGGGAGATTGCAATAATGTTAGTTGATGTACCCGCCATCTTGGGAAAGCCAGTTTGATTTAGCAGTATTATCTTGTTTGCCTCTGCCCAAGTTGTAAGTTCCTCTAAAATCGTGTCTGAAAAATATTTTGCTTCATTGTCTATCAAGGCAACTAGCCGATAATTGCTTGACTCACCCTTGTCTCCTTTTTTGTAGATTGGCACAATTGTCAACCCCTTCCTTGATTCTGGTAATCTGTTCAAGAGCCTGACTTCCAGAAAAAGAGGTTGTAGGATGCCAGCCCAATCGTCCACCTTGGCTTTAAACCATGCCAGAGGGATGCAATTTGGAATTCGTGCCCCTTCTCTCCTTCCCTGTGCAATCTGCTTTTTTATTAAGAGCAACAATAGCCCGCTAGCTGTGCAGGGAGGTGTGTGTTCTGACATTGAACCGTTTGGCTCCCAGGCCCCTGGATAATCCTCTCCAATCTTCCGTTCCGAAGTTTCCCTTTTGGGTATTGAAATGCTTGAAGATAAATTCCACACAGCTATCTTCCTAAATGTGAGACGATATGCCTTCATGATGGGGGTGGATTATCCCGTTCACAGTGTTCCAGAAACGAGCACTATCATTGCGATTTAGATTGTGTAATCATTTTGCCCAAGTTGTATTTTCTGGTTGGTAGGATGTTCAAGGGTCATCTACCTGCTGATGGCTGTGCTTGGCATGGAGCGAGAGGGTCGTTCACACTTTACATTTGTATAAACTGTGTTATGCCCTCACACAAAGAGCTGATTTACCTGCTACTGATGTCTGGAGCCAGGGTTGGGGTTGAAAGGGTGTGTTCTGTATTTCTGAGGTTTCCTTTGAAGTTGCCCCTTGAACAAAGACAATTTTGAGTATAACTACAGGTGCTCTGACCCCAGGTTTTCAGAGCACTTTTGGATCTAGAACTGAACCTCTGTCAGAAGGACTGTTGCACTGTTTAAAGGACTCATCTGGACTATTTTTCTGTTGTTATCCTTCCACCTGCTAACTGCTGGGTGGCCTAAAGGACTCACTGGATTACTTTTCTGTTTGTTGCCCTGCTGCCAGCTGCTCCCTGACTCTATCCTACCTAGGCACTGCATGGGACTTGTACCCAGATGCTGCTGGTACTGCAAACTCCCCACTGCCAGTAGGGCTGTTTTGCTGTCAGAAGGAACCACCATTTGGATTGCCTGCCTTGTTGTGTTGTCCTGCTGCCTGCTAACGGCTGGGTTGCAGGAGAGACTACCACTATCCATTTGCCTTATGTGCTGGTGCATTGTCTACCCACCTCTTCGCCCCATAAGTGTTCTCTCAGGGCATGTTGGTGTGCCCTGTGTCCTGCTAGCCAGCGCATGAGGAGCGCTTCAATCTCCAAATGTGAGTGTGGAGCGTTATGATCTGAGGGAATCTGAAAAGGTATACACAAGCGTGTGTCATGCTCTGTCTGAAACATACAGAGCGGCGTCTGTTTTCTCCAGCAAGGGTGCCTCATTGCCTCCCTCATCACGTGACCTGGTCTCCCAGATTAACCAACGAGTGTCTTGGGCTCTCTCCTAACAGCTGCGTCTTCCCCCTTGCGGAATAAAACATACCTGGGGTACCGGTTTGTTGTATTTGTGCATGAGAATTGAGTCCTTGATGGAGGCCCCGGATTTGGAACTGTTTACCTATCGAAAGCTATAAATTACTGTATTCCCCATAATTTCAATCAATCAATCAGAGGCTTAAAAGGGTGGCTACTCACCCGTGAGGGTCTCAAGGCACTGGGGAAGGAGGGGCTGCTAATCCCTCTGGGGGTAGGATCATTGGAAAAGCCAGGTCTTGAGGCTCTTCTTGGATTGGGTCAGTGACACGGATTGCCTGATAATGTCTGGGCAGCAAGGTAGGAGAAGGATCCTCCACGTTTCTGGTGTTGTGGATCCTGGGGATGGAGGCAAGGGTGAGCTGGGCAGAACAGAGTTGTTTGGAGGGCAAGTGGAATGCGAGGCAGTGGTTCAGGCATGCTGTCCTTCATTGTGGAGAGCTTTGTAGGCATGTGTGAGGAGCTTGTAGGCGATTCTCTTGTTGACTGGGAGTCAGTGGAGTAGTCGGAGGTGGTGCTGCATGATGTGGCTGTGGTGGGGGATGTCAAAAAATCAGTCTAGCTCTGGCATTTTGGATGTTCTGTAGTTTCTTGAGCTGTTTCTGGGTGACACCAGCGTAGAGTTTGTTGCCATAGTCGAGTCTGCTTGTGATGAGTGCATGGGTGACCAATTTTCTGGATTCTGTGGGGATCCATCTGAATGTCTTCGAAACAGGTGGAGCATGTCGAAGCAGGCTAAGGAGACTGCATTGAGTTGGTGATTCATTGTGAGCGATGGATACAGTATGATGCAGAGGTTGATTTCATGGTCTGTAGGTGCAGGAGGGGATTCCAGGTGGCTGGCCATCAAGAGCCGTCCCAGGCTGAGTACTTCGGTCTTGTCTGAGTTGAGCATGAAGCAGCTGTCATTCATCCGAGTAGCTATGGCCTTCTTTCCCCTGTGGAAATTGGTTCTGGCGGCTGTGGGTTCGTTGGTGAGGGAGAGGGTCAGCTGGGTGTCGTTGGCATAGGAGACGATGTTGATTCTGTGGCTTCTGAAGATGGCCATGTAGGTGTACTCTGCAGCTGATCTCTGTGGGTTCTGAGAGGGAGGTGATAGTCTGACTCACTGGGTTCAACCTGTGAGGAAGGAGTGGATCCAGTCCAGTGCCTTGTCATGGTTGCCGGCGTTGATGATGAATGGATGCCGTCTCGCCCCAGTCGAGGAGGGTGTGGATGTCATCGGTTGCAGCGAGGAGTGCAGTCTATGTGCTGTGGTTACTTCGGAAGCCAGATTGGGATGTGTCCAGGATGTGGTTTGCTTCTAAGAACGCGGAGAGTTAAGTGTTGATGGCCTTCTCTATGACCTTGGTGAGAAGGGGAGAAGGGAGATGGGTCTGAAGTTATTGAGGTCAGTCGGGTCTGAACAGGGCTTCTTCAGCAGGGGGTTGATCTTGGAGTGTTGACAGTATTCAGGGAAGGCGGCGGTTTGATGGAGCAGGTGATGGTGTGGCAGAGCTGGGAAGCGATGGCGACGGCGGCTGTGTGGAAGATGTGGTATGGGCAGGGATCGATCTGGGCTCCTGAGTGGATGCTCTTCATGGTCTTGAGTGTGTCCTCTGTTGTGAGCGGGGTCCAGCAGAGCATGGTCTGTTGGGGTGCGGCATGTTTGCATGCAGTGGTGGCGGGCTAAGTGGCATGGTCTAGGGTGTCGTGGCTGCTGTAGATCTGCCTGATTTTGTGGTGGAAGAAGGTGCCAAGTTTGTAGCAGAGGTCTTGAGAGGGAGCGACGCCTGTGGTCTCACTGTTGGGCCTGGCAAACTCCTTGACGATGGCAAAGATGGTTTTGAGGAGAAGGGGGTGTGCATTGATGGTAGACTTGAAGGTAGTGTGAGTTTCCGGGTTTTGTTGTTTTGCCATCTCTTCTAAAGTCTTCTATAGGTGCATCAGGATTTGTGGAGGGCAGGGGTGAACCAGTTTGTCTTTCTTGGTGTGTTGCTTGCCAGGTCTTTTGTTGAGGGGCTCCAGAGTGTTGGTGCAGCTGGAGATCCATTGTCGGAGGTTGCGTGATGTGGTGTTAGCATCCGTTGGTGTTGGCAGAGTGGTTGTGCTGAGGAAGTTGACAAGAAGTTGTTTGGTGGCCTTGATCTAGATAAAGAGGGGTGGTGAGCATGGTGGTGTATGGAGGGTGTGGCGAAGGCGAGATGTACACAGTTGTGTGGGGTCCAGGAGAGTTTGGCGGTGTGGCTGTAGCTGATGTTCCTGCTTGCAGAGAAGACAGGGCTGAGCGTGTTTCCACCTGTGTGGGTTGGTGCGGTGACTAGCTGTTTGAGTCCAACGTTGGCAAATTCTGCAGTAGGGGGCAGTGTTCTGGCCACTGGGTTTGTCCATGTGGAAGATGAGATCTTCGAGTAGGATGTAGTTGGTGGATGTGAGAGCCTGGGGTGCGATGAGGTCTACGATGGCGTCGGTAAAAGACATTTGCGGCCCTTGGGCCTGTAAATGAGAGTGCCACGGAGGGTGGTTTTGGGGTTGGTCTGGAAGTGGAGGTGTTCCATGGTCGTTGTTGGGTCGTCAACTTGTGTTGTTAGTTAGAGGGTGTTCTTGTGGACTATGGCGATGCCTCCTCTCAGGCAATCAGGGCGGTCCTTGCAGGTGATTTTGTAGCTATCGGAGATGGCGATGTCGGTACGGAGCAGGGGTTAGTCCATGTTTCAGTTAGTAAAGTGATGTCAGGGGAGGTCGCATCAAGGAGGTCCCAGATTTCTGTGGCTTGTTTGTGGAGGGACTGCACATTAAGAAGGCAAGTCATATGCAAGTAGATGCTGCTATGCCCTACGTTTGGTGCCTAAATGACCCCATAACCTTTAGTAGGAGAGCAGTTGCTCTGCACTCTATGTGTTTATGATATTTGGTGATTTATGCATTTTATTAATTACGTGCTGCATTACATGCCCTAAATGTTATTGTATACTGTTTTATACCTTCCATTGTTCAGGATAACGAGAACTCTTTAATGTGACTGCATAGTAGGGACAGTAAAGGTGTTTTAACGTGTGTAACATATAAGCCTTTCTCTTATTGTACTCATTGGGATGTTTGACAATTGCCTAGTTGATAAAGTGATTCTTGGTTCATGTAGTTTTGGTCTATGTTTTACGTACAATATTTGCTATATATTTGATATACTCCTGTGTGGAATCTCGTTTGTGGTGTAGTCATTTTGTTACTGGTGTGAATGTGTTGCTCAAATGCTTTACACATTGCCTCTGATGATAAGCCTTACTGCTCTGCGCCAAGCTACCAGAAGGTGAGCATAGGTTATCTTTTATGTGTAATTTACTTGCCATGACTAGAGTGGTGGGTTCTGACTGGTTTAGGTGCAAACTCTAGCCAACCAGAAACTCCATATCTCACGGCCTGCTCTCCAACTAAAGTGGGCAACAGTCTTTCACCCCCCCTGGGCAGCAGAATGATGTCCCCACCCCCCCTTGGAGGGCAGAAAGTCCATTAGATTCCATGGAATGCCTTTTTTTTAAATATAAGGATTGGGCTGTCCGGTATGGGCATGGCCATGTCCCCCCCAAGTAAATGGGCCAACAGCATTTCTGCCGCCCCAGATGCAGACCGTATAATTACCCCCGATTTGCGGGGAGTGGCAGAAAGCCCACTATTTGTCAGCAATATATATTTTTAATAAAATAATGGGATGGGTCTTTCCCAGCCTAACATCAGGCCCCACCCTCAACCCTAACACCTCAAGAGTTTTTCTGCTCCTTGCAAGGTAGGTTCTCAAGTAACCCAGGGACCTGGGCTGGATAAATAATTATTCACAAAAAATGGTCCCTACGGGGGAATTGCAGCTCTTGATTTACCACAGCAGTAGTATTGCACAAGGGATAGAAGAAAACCTCTCAAATTAATGCGTTTCAGTTATGCGTTTATTACATTTAATTAAACATATACCATTGTGGAATATACACAATGCAATGTTTATATTTCTCTTGTGCTTCTAAAAGTTGATGGCACAGTGAAAGTGATAAAAGTGAATCAAAAGTACATACGTGCTATGAACAAATATATATAGATGTGGCTGACGGGGATAATGAAAGGTTTGAAGTCAACACCCATAAAATGAGTGTTGATATCCACCATCAATTTCTTAAAAACACAGTCCACATATGTTATCTGTCAATGTTTCGAACCCTTAGCATAGGTATTTATAGCAGGGTCATCATCTGGACGCAAAATATATACAGGAGACAACAAAAGATTGGGGCAGAAAGTCCCACTATCAAGCAAATGTTAGACACTATTACTTGAAGTAACTTCAAAACAGGTAATGCTGCAACAATGTCTGATCTTACTTCAAAGGGCAACATCACAAACAAAACCTTCCTACTGGGAATCATAGGGGTCAGACTGAGGTAATCAGTCTACCATGCAATTTTGAATTCAAACCGGTCAAGGCCGGATGCAGTTATGGATGCATTAGTCATCCAAAATGTTAGACAGAAACCTTCAGTTAATATGTTCTTTTGTGTGTTATTTTTACATACAGGCCAGGAGAGTTTGGCTAACTCAAAGTATCTTCCCGCTTGCAATGGTGAACGCCTGCATTTTTTGGGCATTGGTAGGTTGCCACCTGGAAAAATGTACCATACTCAGAAAGTTCTGCAAACTACACATCTTGGGTAGTCCCGGATGTGTGCCTCGCATGCATCCCACATCATTTTCTTACCCATAATCCCCTGCCTACCTCAAAGTTAGACTACAAACACACATTTTCATCACATTTCTGTAAGGAAAACGTCTGGAAAATGTGCAGAGCTGCAGGTTTCCTGTCACACAGCATTCCACCAAGTCTCGGAATAAAATTGTACCTCACCTGTGTGGGTGGGCCAAGAGACTTTGACACAAAAGGCCCTGAAGTGCTACGTGAAGAGATCAGTAATAGAGGTAGATGCGTGATTTGGGGCCATGCTCGGTCACCACCCATAGAAATCTACCTATACAGACATTTTTTCAAAGTAGACAACCAGATGATTCTAAGGTGGTGTTCCTTGTGTGAATCCGATGAGGTTTTCTTACCCACAATGCCCTGAAAACCTCACACTATGCCTGAAATTGCGCATTGTCCTTACACTTCTGTGATGGCTGATTCTCGAACCAGGAAAGCAAGTTTATTATTGCTGATGAACTTGGGGTCTCAAACTTGAACCCATACCTAAAATTTATAAGACCAATTACCCACTGTCCGGGAGACCTATTGATTCTGGTATTGGGTTTTACTAGAATAACTGACACATTATGTGGATTTTTTTCTTGCAACCATTGGTTTCACAAATGCTTTTTTGAAGCTACTGAAGAAACATTGAACTTATCAGAATTACGTTTTGACCCCACTAAACAAAATAGTTATTTGACGTGGAAGCATTATACATCAATATCCTTCTAGATGTCTCCTTGCGGGTAATACAATAAACTTTTGCATAACAATGCATGCCATTACACACAACCATACACTTAACACTGAATGGCATTAAATAATACTATTAATTATGGAATTTAATAGTATTAAAGTAAGAACTACTCTCAATTCAACAGCAAAAAGGTTTCAGCACTCTATAGACAAATTAACAATACTTCTCATCACAGTCCACTTTAAATAAGTATTAAGAAAATGGTTGCACATAAGGAAAAAAGGGCATCCAAATTCGATAGATGAATTTCTTGTTCCAAAGTTCTCTTTATTATTCACAAAACAGAATCTTCTTTCACAGACGGATTCATCATAGCCAACGCATTTCGTCTCATTAAGAGACTTCTTCAGGGCTATTCAAGAAAATATACAACTACATATTTAAAACGATGGAGACTAACCTCATCATCCCACATTGAATACACAAACATCAATCATGTTTAAAAAGATTTCTCATACTATTGTGGGGAGTATAGGGGGAAGTACTACTTGGTTTTGCGCACCTTCACTTAAATAAGGGGACACTACTCACGTGTTGGGTGTAGATTCTATTAGCCTCTGCCCTCTGTTCTGTTGTTTGTACTGCTTTCAATTCATACAGGACTATTTTCTGCACATGGGGGCTCGAATTTGATTTGTTCTTGAGCTCCCAGTATGGCAAACTGCTGTGTCTATAATTTTGAAGTACACATAGTATATGATTACACTAATACTTACAAGAACAACTTAAAGATTTTGTATTATATAGATTATGGTCTAATCATATGAGAAAGCACAAAAGCCTAAGTACAAGAATTCACTGATGGGTCAATAAAAAAGATCAGCACTTACATTTCACTATGTCTAATCACAGAGAAAAACCAGCCAAAGGGGGTAAATCCATACACAGATATTTTCTAAACTCACAGATTTGAAAACCCTTTTAGCTTTAAAAGCCACCAATCCATATCTCTGCATGACAATTTACCCTTAGGACAATTCTTACATATAAGAAGAAACAGCTCATCTATGGTAACAAGAAAGCTTAGGAATTAGGCACCAAACTCATACCAAGGAAGGATATTTCAATACTAGCATAGTCATTTCTGCATACCACTATGATGACTATGTATGTGCTCCTGCAAAATTATGGTATCAATAGGATATTACAGAAGATTAGTAATGTTTTAGAGAAAATGAGAAGCCCTAAAATATCTTTAAGATCGGACATACGACTAACTGGGAGTGAGGTAGGTCCAAGCATCAGTAATATTTTAGTCCAGGAAAGTACTTAAATATAATTGTTCCTATACATTCAGATCTCGTGACAAAAACAGGTGAATGAGGCATTGGTTGGTTTGATTTATGAAATGGCTTTTGATGAAGTATTCAGACTTGATTTGGGCCCTGGGGTGTGATCTTTATCTTAAATATTGCAGAAATCACAGGCAGGTCTTTTTCAGGACTGGGATCTTATCATGAACTTGTTGGATCCCACTGAAATGATAAAAAAAGACCTACCAGATTAGAAGTAAGAAAGATTCTGATGTATTAAGACAAAGGTTGTTTTCTGTTTTATATGCAAGGGTCTGTGCTATATTGCACTTGTTGTCCACTTTTTACGTCTAGGATGTGGCTATCCTCTGCATGCCTTTTTCACGTTTGTATGGTTATCAGTTACAAGTGTTACTGGCTAATGCTTATTTTCAGGTCGAGCCTAAGCAGCACATGCGCTGCCCTGCGAGGCATGCTGTATTCAGGTATGGACTTGAAGCTCCGCCCTTTTTCTGCCCATGATTTCAATTGGCTCCTGTTACTGTCCTTTCTAAATGCTTGCTTTTGATTCATGAATAGGCTTAGTAGTTCCTCCGTAGTACCACCTTGTCTACATTTATAACCTCTCATAACGACTGGCTCTAGTGTTGTTACAAAGTCTGTTTTATATACAGTCTGTGAACACTATTTTCTCTAATAATTTTCGCCTATAGCAGGAATGACATACTTTACTGTTAGGGTACCCGCTTTGCCTCTGGATGCCACTCTACGGTTTCAGCACGGCGCCCAACCTGCACCTTTTCATCTATGTTATTTTTGTATTTGACTATAGCTGCCGCACCCCTTCCGTTCTTTTTTTTGGCTGCTTAATATGCTTGCTCCTTATTGCCGTCCTGACCCATGGGTGCCATGCAAAACTTTCATCATTAACAACAGCACGGGCACCATGCTTAATATTTTAGCAGGCTCCCGCTTTTATAATTGTATTTTTGTCAATTACCTTGTCGCTTTACCTCCCACCTTTACGACTATGGTTCATGCTTCCAGTTCCATCTGCACCACTTTGTCTTCTGCTGCAGGCGATGCACCCTCATTGCCTTTTGCTCTAGATAATGGCCAGGTAATATACCCCTTCTTTGCTCCATTTGCCCCTCCCCAGTGCTGTCTGTGCTCTGATGCTAATCTACGAGCAAAAACATTGTGTTCTTCTGCTTTCCTCATGTGTCCTGAAAGCAGAGCCCAGTGTTCAGTAGCAGTGTGCCCTTCCTGCTGCCCACTCCTCACCCCCTCCCTTCACTCCATTCCTGCTTCCCGTCTTGCTGCACAAGCCACCATCTAGACATAACAAGTATTCGCAATGGAATAGGTCTCACATTTTGCGAGATTTTGAGCTATTGGCATTGTATATGACAATGCTTTTTATTTATGTGTTTTGAAAACCTGCAAGCAACTACTATAAGTACAAAGTGCACAGAAATAAAAGGCATTGTCATTTTCAATGCCAATAGGTAAATGTTTTGAAAATGCGAGACCTATTGCATTGAAAATGTTAGTTTCTTTTTCTCATCATGAAGGGCACGCCACGTGTGATTTTTCCAGACATGCACCAGGAAATGAGGCTATGTACGATGGGAGTAGTTCCTGTGTGGCAGGCATCTAGGACATGCCACTAGTATTTAAGCATTTACAGCAGGGAACAGCTGTTTAATAGGGGCCATTAAATGTAACTGTGCATTCCAAAGAATGGCGCATAAGGCGCAGAGAATTGTTCTATCTTACTGCTCACTCTGAAAATGAACTGAAATTGTAATATGAGGGGCGTGGTTTGGACGCCGAGGAAGATGGCAGCCTAGCGCATATCTCCTCCCGTGGCAAACGATCAAACAAGGGACTGGAACCCCTTAAACCGCATTAAAACTGCCTCCGACAGGACATACGTGGATCGGAAAGTGAGGGGCAGCTATGGAGTGTACTTGAAGAAGTAAGGTCCAGCTAGAAATACGCTTAATGTGAAATCTCCGCTGTGACTTCAATCGGCACAGGGAGAGGGCGGGGCCTCGGCGGCTCCGACGGCGGCAGCTTCGGCGGCTTCGGCGGCGGCTCCAGCGGCTCCAACGGAGGAACAGAACGGTTTGCTGACATACACCTACACAGGACGACACCGAGGCAGCGCCACAAACCAGAACCCAGAACAGTGAGTACTGCCCGGCCGCGCTGACTACCGAGATCGGGTCAAGGAGGCGAAAACAAAATGGCGGGCGCAACTCTGCTGTGATTGTAAACAGCTCACAATTAGCTTCCTGCAAACAATGGCAATGCGATTCAGGGAGACACAGTGGGCTGTGAATGCCCTTTACTTATACTGACTACTGCATGGTGCCTACAGTCGAGCCACATCTCAGGCAACCAAGGGCAGGCACAATCACCTAAAATGGCGGGCACACTTCCCATATAGTGCAAGTCCGATCTCAAAGCACTGAAAACGTCGCATATGCACCGGATCCACCGTGTAGGTCATTTGGATTTACGGGATGGCAGCGTTACAGGATGATGGTAGCATGAAGGACAACTAACACAACCTGCATGCTCCAAACCAGACCAAACCGGTCGCAGCCACATTAACACACCCAGCAGGGTGTAGATATAAATGGGACCGACCGCGCAGTAGAGCCAGAATCAACGCAGTGAACCAGGTCGGAATCAGCAGCGATTATAAAAGTTCTCATTAAAGCCTCATTAAAGCCGGCCTGACATACGCCTGACATACGCACAATCTACTTAAAATCTGAAATTGCGGCGAAGTGAATACATAGTGCTGCTCCTGTGCTACAGATCAAGTGTACACTACCTGTGGGGACCGCAATAACTGAGGCCGGTTACGCTATCTGCTTATCGCACGTCTCAAGCTCCAGTCACAACATGGGGGATAAGGACCACTCGAAGAGTCTCAAGAGGCTCAAGGCTGAGCAATCAAGCCCGATCAAAGGCAGACAGGAAAAAGGTGATGCAATTGACATGATACTGAGCAGATTAGACGAAGTAAGAGACCTAGCAAGATCAACCAGAGACGAAGTCGTAGCCATCAGGCAGGACATAAGGGACACGAATATACGATTGACTGAAGCCGAGTCAAGAATTAGCCAAATAGAGGATGCACAAACCACAACATGCAGAGCTCTCAAACGATTGTCTATAGCCTCCGATCAAACCACGAGAAGACTGTCTGAGTTGGAGGATAGGAATCGGAGGGGGAACCTCCGAATTTTTAGAATACCGGAGGGATCTGAAGAATCTCACAGCTCTTGCGTACAGTTTCTAGAAACGTGGTTCACACAGGCTACGAACATCACCTTTCATCAATCGCTTGAGTTCGATAGAGCTCATCGCGTCCCAGGCAGGATAATGAAAAATCAGAGAGGCCCCAGGCCTATCGTCTGTAAACCGCTAAGATACCAGCATGTGGAACAGATCCTGGCATTCATCCGGAAGTCAAACCACATCCTGTGGAAGAATACGAAGGTCTACATCTCACAGGATTACTGCAAGGAAACAGTCGAATTAAGGAAGGCGTTCCTGGCCCTTCGCCCACAACTTCAAGAGAGAGGCTACCAATATGGATTCGTTGGCCCTTCCAAATACAGAGTGTCATTACATGGAACCACGCAGATCTTCACGGATCCACTAAAGCTTAAAAAACTCCTGGGCATCCAAGATAACCAAGATATCCAAGACATGGACACTAACGGTCCAACTGTTGGGAAGGCCCCGGCTTCCTCCTCCGCTTCTGCTTCTGCTTCAGTTACAGCTTCAGCGACTTTGCCTGCGACGGCATCCGCCTCTGCCTCTGCCTCTGCTACAGTTCCTGTCCCACATTGAGTATCCTTTGTTTTACTACGCACCATGTACACACATTCTTGACAATAACTTTACCTACAGTCGTGTACGCCAGTGTCTGGTTGTTAGTTCTGGTGGTCAGCACCTACTACATATAGGATATGAGGGAGTCTGCAATTTGAGTCTGCAACTCAAAATGTGATCATGTTCCATAGAATATCTGCATGAGTCCTAGGCTTCGCAAACTTTTGCATTAAGGAGATGGTCTCTAAAGTCTATACGATGGAGAGGATAAATATTGCTGTTGTTGTTTCTACGTTTTCAAATTAGTCTCAATAATAATAATTAGTATCAATAATGCTGCCGTCACGGTCACGGTCACATTGATCACAATTAATCACACGCATGCAGAACTGGTATGATGGCATCCATTGACTTCTATTATACACAGTCTATTGCAAGACTCTGCTGCAGTACGTTCACTATATACTCTGCTATAATACGTTAGCCTGTTACTATATTAGGCCTGCAATGTTATCGTCAGGAGACTAGTATTAGTCTGTTCAAAGTTATGGTCACACATGTTGTGATAATCTGTTATGATTGGTACAGAAATCCAGTTCCAACATTTGTAAAGTGCATTATTACCCATGGGGAGATAATGCTGTTGTTATTTTTCTCTAGTCACCATGCCTACTAGTTACTTTTGGGGAGGGGTGGGTGGGGGGCTCAGGGGTTGGGGTTGGGGTATATGTGGGGTGATTTATCTTTTTTTTCTTTCAATTATTGTCCTATTTTCAAGCAGTGGTTGCATTCCGCCGTCAGTCTATGCGCACTTTCCAAACGCTGTCACATGGAAGGGCTGTCCGCTTGCATATTTTCCTCGGAAGGTCATGCTTACTACCAGTGTAGTCATGATTTTAGTATCCACACAAACAGGGGAAACCTTTGCCACTATGAGGTACTCCAGAGAATCAGGAGAGCAGGAACACCGACGAAAAGGGGAACAACAAAACACAGGGTGTCAATCTACGTAAATGGTCTACTGGCGATCAAATACTCTAAAAATGACTATACCATTGCCAGTGGTTAACACACCTATGGGGGTTACTCAGTTGGGGAAGCTAAAGGTACTCTCCCTTAATGTCAAAGGCCTTAACAATCCAGTAAAACGCCAAAAAATCTTAGACTATCTGCGCAGGCAGAAGGCAGACATAGCACTGCTCCAAGAAACAAAACTGGAGACTAAACAGCTATATACACTTAGAAACAAATTCTTCAGGGATGTCACGGGCTCAGATCCGGTAGGGAAAAGGAATGGTGTAATAACTCTGATCTCCAAAAAATCTAA
This sequence comes from Lissotriton helveticus, assembly GCF_964261635.1. Taxonomy (NCBI): domain Eukaryota; kingdom Metazoa; phylum Chordata; class Amphibia; order Caudata; family Salamandridae; genus Lissotriton; species Lissotriton helveticus. The sequence continues at coordinate 409,336,387 of NC_136065.1, forward strand.
CATTGACCTCCTCTCATCTACGGCTGACACCAAGGGCAAATGGGTCACAAACAAACTCCTAAAAGATGGGACGGAATTCTATATTACAAACATATACGCCCCAAACACATGCGACTTGAAGTTCTGGTCGGACCTTACGAAACAAATTGAAAAGATCCCGGACTTGGCAGTCCACATTCTCGGGGGGGATTTTAATTTACCATTTGACCCGACCGTGGACAGAGACTCGCGTTGTCCCTTCCGTAGTAATAGGTCTCATAAAGCCTTCAAGAACCTATGTGAGCAATTCCACCTGGTAGACTCTTGGCGCCTGCAGAACCCGGTTGACAGGGACTACTCATTCTACTCCCCGCCCCATGACTCGTTCTCACGGATTGATTATTTATTCATTACACAGAACGCTACATCCAGAATAGTAGAAACTTCAATAGAACCAAGGCTTGTTTCCGATCATTCGTGCATTACACTCACCATCTCAGACATAAAACCATCAGCCCGTCAGTCAACATGGCGGCTCAACGATGAGGTTCTTGAACACAAACAACACCGAGTAACCATTGAAACTGCCATCGAAGAGTATCTGGTCCACAATAACAGGGGTGATACCTCCGACTTAACTAGGTGGGAAGCACTAAAAAGTACTTTAAGAGGTGTAATTATCAAGATTAAATCTGCCATGAATAAGAACCATAATGAGAAATTAGAAGATCTAGAGAAAGAAATAGCTATCCTAGAGGCTAAGCACTTGCAAGACAGGAAAGCTGAATCACTAAACCAATTAGCCAATAAGAAATACGAATATAATAAGATTGTAAGTGAAAGGGCAGGGGTCTGGCTGGATAGGAGGAAAAGGTTCAAACTGTGTGAATCAAACAAAGCAGGTAAAAGTCTGGCAGCGTACCTCAAATTTAAAATACAAAAGAACACGATAAATTCCATAGCTGATCACATGGGAGTTGCACACTCCGACCCAGCCAAAATAACAGGCCTATTTAAAGAATTCTACGAGAAACTCTACTCCAAGAATGTAGAACTGGAAAGTCATAAGATAAATGAGTATTTGAATAACTGCAATCTCCCTTCCTTGTCCGAGGAAGAACAAACAGACATAAACGGCCCGATCTCGCTAATGGAAGTCCAGTCTGCCATTAAATCTTTGAAATGCGGTAAAGCCCCAGGTCCGGACGGCTTTTCCGCAAAATTTTACAAATGCTTTTCCATGTCAATCACGCAACCTCTGCTCAACATGTTCGAGGAAATAAGTGAAACAGGGGAAGCCAAAGGCACCCTAGCAGAGGCTACCATCGCGGTTATTCCGAAAGAAGGGAAAGATCCCACCCTAACTAAGAACTATAGGCCCATTTCCCTCATAAACCTGGACTGTAAGCTCTTTGCCTCCATCCTAGCGGCACGACTCCAGAAAATACTACCAAGACTCATACATTCTTCCCAAGCGGGATTCATGAAGAACAGGCTGTCTAGCGACAACACCAGGGCGCTAGCGCATGTACTAGAGAAAGCTAAACTCCTATCCACCCCCACAGCAGCAATAACATTAGATGCTGAAAAAGCATTCGATAAAGTAGATTGGAGGTATCTGGAGGCCGTGCTCCGCAAATTTAATTTAGGCCCCGCAATCATAAAGATGATCATGTCCCTTTATTCCTGCCCTATAGCGAGGGTCAGGGCGGGTGGGTCACTCTCGTCACCTTTTCCACTATACCAAGGCACAAGACAAGGATGTCCCCTCTCCCCGTCACTATTCGTGTTGGCCATTGAGCCTTTCCTGTATCAAATTAGACACAACAAAAATATAGCTGGAATCCCCTTCAACGACTGTGTCATAAAATTAACAGCATATGCTGACGACGTATTGGTAATCTCAGAGAATGCGAATGAAGCAATATTGTCGTGTATTTCTATAGGTTCTGAATCAGTCCCCCTATTCCTGACCCTATTCTGGTTAAACTAACTATCAAGTTAACTAACAGTCAGCCCATGAGGCAAGAAAACCCCCATGATGCAGATACCGTTATCTGACGCAGTCACACTCCGGCACAGGAACGTGTTATCTGATTAGGTCATAACGCTTGAGATCTAATTAGACAAGCGACATTCCTCCAGCCCCTGATAAGGCATACGACGTTCTCATAACAAATCAAACCTATGACAACCTGGAAAATCCGTGCGGCCATTGTTTTGATTTCACAGAGAACTTTAGTAAAGAATGTGCTAACGAGCAAGTCGTATGACATCTTTATTGACGTATCTATGTCCATCCTTACGTCAATCTCGGCACCTTTAAGGTATAAATATTGCCGACCTTGCCCTATGCAAACACACGCGTGGTGACAAGACGGAGCAGCCATACTTGCCGAAGCCGAGAGCAGAAGCAGACCCCGCTGGCAGCAGCCCCGCCTTCCTGACGCGCTGAGAGACGCGCTGCTATCTCAAGCCGAGAGACCCAGCACCGGCGCTTCTGGGCAGCCCTCGCAGGCAGCCTGGAATATCGAGAGCAGAGAAAGAGATACCATTCCTCATTCATCCTAACTTCCAGGTACAGAACTGAATAACCCCTCACAGAGAATTCCTTAGTTATTCACTTGGCAAAAACAAACTTAACTTAAACTGTAACTTTCTATTCCCGCCCACGCATTAGACTTAGGTCAGGTACACGGGGTAGGCGTATTTAGAAGCACCAGTTGAGTACGTTTAGTCAAATGTATATGTGTATGTAAATATATTTTAATCATTTTAAACATCATATGGCTCAGAAACCATATCAATGTTTTTACAGTATTATTTTATACTATTGCTTTTAATGTATGCACTTTACTTAACTATAAGTATTGCAATAATATCGATCCATTTCTCTTGTACGAGAAAAGAGACTGATCAATAAATAACACCTTTTTATTGAACACGCCCGTCTCTTCCTTTTCTCTCCATTCTGATGAGACTAAGAATGCACGTACTGACTGAGTAAAATAATTGCCTTGTGCTCACACGACTCTCGAGATTGACTCTTGATTAGGGGAGAGCAAAGTTGTCATGTTCTATGGTTGTCAGAAACTAAATCCCTTCTTGTCTAATCAGGGGAGTTAACTCCTTCCTTGAACATTCGAGAAAGTTTCTAGCGAACTCTGAGCTTAGCTGGCAAACCCAAAAATTAAGTCTAGTATCGACAGTAGTAGACCTAGTTAACGTCTGGCCTAGGCCTTTACTGCTGTAGGTACTATTCCAATGCGCAGAGCCTATTGGGAAAATAGGAGCTACACTACATGGCGCCCAACGCGTTTGGAAAGGGCGATAAAACTAACGTAAGACATTTAGAGTAACTCAGTCGTGCTTTCTCACTCAGACCCCTTTTCCCAAATACTCCAAAGACGTCTGGAGTGGGTGAAAGGTAATATCCTCCAAAACCTCGCAGGAGGGAACTCCTATGTAAGGTTCTTGGTATAGTCAACGTTGAAGGATAAACAGTTCCAAAATATTGTGCATCTAATCTCTGTTTCCATAAAGAAACCTGATCTGCAAACAAACATAATACCCTCCTGTCTGTAAAATGGCAGAGAGTGATGATGAAAGAGAGGCAGTTAGATTAGCAACTGAACTCGCAGATGCTGATGCTACCATGCAAGCAGCAGACGCGGATATAATACTCATTCCGGTCATCAAAAGGAGATCTATAACCTTAAAACTTATAGAAAATGGACTGACACCTAGAGGTGGCACAGTCTTATTCGTAATCGAGGCACACGAATATCGGCAGACATAGGTATACTATTCATGGATACATTTTCCGGCAGCAAATGCTGTAACAAAGTACTTCCACTATTACAAAGTAGAGGAACCTCCTGAAACGTACACTCCTTTCGAGGAGGTGGAAGTACCACTCAAATTCCAAGAGCATTTGCTCTTATTTGATGGCGCCCTAAAACATAACAATCACATTACAAGGCTCGGTCCTTTAGGAAGACCAGGAGCAACGTGGCCGGTCTTAGCCGGATACACACCACATCCAGACATCGAAAGAATGCCTGCAGCAGAGCTATTAATACAGCTAAAACAACTACTAAAAATTCATAGACAATTAGTTCAGTATGTAATGCGGACTTCAACAATTCAGCCAGCGATTAAACTTCCACAGCTGACCCCTCACCAGGGGAACACAAATAAAATTACACCACAGAACATCCAATCCTGCCTAGGTAAAGTTCCAGCTAAACGGGAACAAATACCATTCTGGTTGGCACAGAAAATCACCCAAATAGAGGCGGTGTTTCCTGACACCACCCCGCTGGAAAAACACAGGATTCTGACTATATGTCTCCCAATGGGAATCGCACCACACATTGAGGACTGTGACACTTGGGGTACAGTCTTTGCTTCCATCTACACAAAAACGCACGGTGTTCCATCCATTTCGGTAATACCAGATGTGCTAAAACAAATTCAAGATGAATACGGTCCAGAACCTGCTTTAACTCTTGGTATGAAATTACTAAAAGACTTCAAGCAGGTCTCGGCTATATTATTAGCCAACATAAAAGGTGAAGCAGCAAACGTGGCGATCCGCCAGAGGTTAAAAGAGACAGATATAGCAGACCAACCAGCTGAAATTGCCAGAATCATAGAAAAATCCTATGAAGAACTAGGCAGAGATAGTCTAGGTGGAATACCAGTAAAACCGCAACTGACTACAAGTCCAGAAAAAATATTTTTTAATAATAATAATTCACCAAAAAAGAACTGGGATGGAAATAAACAATCCAATCCTAAAGAAAAGAAATTCCAGTCCAGAGGAAGGTCTCCGAGGCGAAGAGAGAAATCTCCAAACCAAAGACAGAGGTCACCACAGAGTGACCCCTCTGGGAATAGATATAACCTTAGAAATAGGGATAATATTAAAAAACCTGATAGATATCAAGACATTGAAACACGTCCCTCTCAATCTTTTCAGAATTCCTCGCAGAAATCGGAAAGAAGAGGACGATCAGAAGAGCACGCCAAGTCCAAAGACAAGGAACCTGCTCAACTAAAAAAGAAATTACAATTTCCAAAAAAGAAGGTAGCCAGTATCAAGGTAGTTAACAATGCCGAGAATACTGAGGACACAACTGAAAAACGGAGAGTGGGCTCAGACAATGCTAGACAGCGCAGCAGAGGTGAGCATAGCTCGCAAAGTCCTTATGAATCATCTGGAGACAGTGGACACGAATGAATACCTTCAAGTGGAAACTGCAGACACCAGAGTTAGCAAGCCCCACAAGATATACGAGATAACATTACGTATAGAGGGAGATAAGACTAGGAAAATAAGGGGACTATTTTGGGATAACCTCTCCAAAGGCTATGACATCCTTCTAGCTGAAAAAGACTGGCCACCAGAGTTTGTCAGGGAGTGCCCTCATGGCGAAGAAGTAATTATGCCTGCCTTCTCGAATCAAATACCGATTCATAAAAAATACACACTTGCTAGAAAGTGGGCAGTGGCCTTAGCACCTGCTTTATATAAAAATCATGTAGGATGGGATGAGGATTCTCCTCCTCACAAAATCCAGTTAATATCACAACCAACTGCACAAAGGCAGTACCCAATTAAGCAAGAAGCTAAAAAAACAAGTAAATGAAATACTAGATCAGCTAGAATACCAGGGGGTGATTGAAACTTGCACCTCACAAATGAACAATCCTTTGTTTCCGGTCTCCAAACCAGACAATTCGTACCGTCTAGTTTTGGATTACCGACACCTTAACACATGTTGCAAAACCTTTGCAGTGCAAAACTCACACAGTGCTGCACTAATGAATAACATAGTGCGCAAAAAATACAAAACTACCTTGGACATTTCCAATGGATTCTTTTGTCAAAACATAGCACCGGAGAGCAGATATTTAACTGCATTCTCAGTAAATGGCACTCAAAAACAATTCTGTCGGTTAGCCCAGGGGTACAAGAACAGCCCGGGGGTATTCTCAGCGAGAGTAACAGAATTACTACAACAATATGATGATGAAGCATTATCTTATGTTGATGACATTTACCTAACAGATGATGACTTGGAGACTCACTTGAAAAGAGTGAACACCATAATACTTGGGTTCGCTGCAGAGGGTTACAAATTCAACTTCAAAAAATCCAGAATTGCCCATCTAAAAATTCTATACGAAGGATATGAATTATCAAGTATAGCCTGGTTGACAATTTTTTAAGAACTAGAAGAATTAAAAAATCTAAAATATGAAAAGACGTATCCTCTGCCAATCGACATTCTTCCTCTACGACATTACGCCTGTGTAATCTATACAGACGGACATGCTCAACCCTCCGTTTGGGGAGAACATGCATACAACCCCACATGTGAGATTACAAAAGAAGTGTGGCGCGGAGGTAAACTAAGACCTCTATTAACAAAATCACACTCAGTAGAAACTAATTCAGAACTACAAACTGAAATAATAGCTTTGAAAATGGTGCTAGATAATGCGGATCGCGAATTCCCGACGCTTATAGTGTCAGATTCATATTACTGCGTCAAAGCGTATAACAAGGATTTGCAGACATGGATTCAGAACGGTTACAAAGATGACACAGATGCACCAATAAAGCAGAGACTGCTCTGGGAACAAGTAGCTCTTTTGAAAAAAGAACTACCAAAGACTCACGTGACTCACTCACTGAGTCATCAACGTGATGGCGTTCACGTTGTAGGGAATTCATTGGCTGAAACAGCCGCAGCGGCAGCCACTAAATCGGCTCCCGTAGATCGAAAAAAGCGTACATTAAAATACATTGACGGTGAAACAATGCTGGCGGTGAAAACGTCATCAAAAGGCGACTGCTCAGCGTTACCGATCAACTATCCACTCAATTATACATACATAATCGATGCAAACTCCGTCCCTTTTGCTCGAATCCCTGGAGTGGGGGATAGAGTGATTCCAAACATGGACAGGAGAAACTTGTTAATCGCAGACGCACACATGGGCGAGGGTCACAGACACCTTAAATTAAAAGATTCTCTGGAAGAATTACAATCACGGTACTGGTGGCCAGGCATGAGCCTGCACTACACCATGTTTGTAAAAAACTGCCCAAACTGCAACAGAGATCGCAGTGGGGAGAGAAGCAGTTTAATACCTCGTCGTATCAAGGCAGATAATATTACCAGCAAAAAGAATGGCTTGCGATTAACATATACAGGCTAGTTTCCACTTATAATGTAGATCACCAGCACTCGGCTGACGTCCGGACTATTATACAAGATTTGCGAGTCTAAATGGCATATACGCTAAGAGCATGCTACGTTCGACCATTGTTTTCACTCAGGCAATCCAGCCTGTGGGGGAAACATGGCCAAATGAGCACAGCCCAGCGGGAATCTTCTCACTTCCTTCCTGAGGGTACGGGATGGTGTAAAGAAAAAACCAAGGCAGAAAGCAATCTATAATGGAAAGGATATTAGGTTCGGGAGCTGGGGGGGTCAAACATCTAATAAGTGTCCAACGTAGTCTAAATAACTTGCCAAGAAATTCTCTGAAGGGATTCAGTCCGTACGAATTATTATTCGGAACTAGGATGTTGATCTCTGACCTTGATAGTCAGACTTCAGTGGTAATAGAAAAAACCTTTGATGTCAAAGACCGTTTGGCTATTTTGCAGGACTTAAACAAAACAAGAAAAGACCTGAGCAACATACAGTTGAAACAACAGCCAACAACCACTGAAGAATCACCACCTGTCCCAGCAAGACCTGTCTGGATTCCAAAAGTCGGGGATCTAGTCAGGGAGAAGATCGCGGTAAAGAAGGAATTTGGGCCTTCTTACAGAAAAGCAGTTCCTGTCTTGTCTGTCAACGGGACAAGATCAGTTGTACTACCGCCACTTGCTGGAAAAAAGGAGAACCGAGTTGTATCCATCGACCTGGTAAAACCACAACATGTGGCCGATAACAAACAGTAGGCCAAGTGGACTCCCAATAAGTAGCAGAACACCAAGGTTTGCTACCAGCACAGAGGTCCTATCAAAAAGGCTCATCACATTCGAAACGCCTGCAGAAGAACAAGAAGGACTATGCAACAATGCAATAGAACTAAGACCTCTGACAACCCAAATAGAGACATTTAGCAGAGACACACCAATCTATACTGAAGTACCAAGTGAAAATGCAAGGAACAAAAATCCTGAAGCAATTGGAACAATTGACAGAACTGCATCCGGGTACTTCATCAACTTCGATGATTCCTCTGACGGCTTCAGTGAATCAAAGACACAGCCATCATCAAAATCCTTTAAAGACAAAGCTAAGGAACTTTTGAAACATCTGAAAGAAACATATCTGGTTTCTCCATGGATTGAATTTTGGGTGGGTTTTGGTGCATTTATCCTCATACTTTGGCTCATCATGGTATTTACTTTGGGACGCTTCATTGAGGGAAAATATGCTAAAATGGACACAGCAAGTCAGAACATCAACTTGGTCCTCAAACCACACACATCTTCACACGTCGAGAAAAGAGAACTTTCTTCAGAACTTTCTTCAGCCAACTTCACAGCCAATCCTATACCTGGTGGGGTAGCCTGGGACAACACTGACTATGAAATTTATGGTCCGGTCGAGATCCTGAAATATCCACACCAAATCAAGATCTCTTTGAGTGACTTTGCAAAACCAAACTCATTTGCTGATGATTGGGACTTCGAGAGTATTAACAACATGATGTCTGACTTAGTAATGTCTGCTAAATTTACAAAACATGATTATTTGCAAGGTTCTACAAATTATGATAGTATGTATTGCTATAACCATTATGGTAACCATTTTTTGCATAAATCTGCACAACCTAGAAATGTTTTAAATTATAATCAATGGGAACATTGCGCTACACCTCCAAAAGGGAGCTCTAGAACCGTGTATGACAAATATTCATATTTTTCAGGTTTTAACATAAGTAATGCTGAAACATTTTATTTTAAATTGTCAAACAAGACAGGGATGAAAACCATGATAACCAACACAAAATTGATATATTCAGATTCATTCTTTGAAAAAATGAATACATTTGGATTTGATTATTGGGACAAAAATGTTGATTTGAAAAGTGTTTGGGGTACAAAAGAATGGCAAGTACAGGGTTTAGAAGCTTTGTTTAGAGCCTGCATGATCCCAGAACAAATGATATTTTTAAATGACACTGTTCAACAAACCACCTGTCTTGGCTTAGCCAAAATCAAAGATTTAAATAATCCGTCTATTCCAAAGCCAACAATGTTTAGCAATAACTCTGATACAGATGAAGAGATAGACGTAAACCATATATTAAACAAAAACAGAACACATCCTGATTGGAAACAATGGTTGATCTGGCCCACAGATACAAATAACTGTCAAGATAGATTCCTGAATAAAACACAGGGTTTTAAAATGACCAGGCCAGACCCTAGATATCCCCAAAGACATCACCCAGGGATAATAACAACCTACAGTGTGGGCAAATTATGCCTTCAATGGCTACAGACTTCCACACTGCCTGAAATTAAGCAACACCTAACTTTACTTACTGATGGTGCTGACTTGCGTGATTTCATAATGGGACCACGCAAACAGAGTCAAAAGCGTTTCATAGCAGCCTCTGTATATGCAGCATACAATGAGGCCTGGAAGGTTACTCAAATTGAGACAGCAGAAAGAATACGGGAAATTGACCGTATTAATTTGGGAAAATCACTTTCTGTAGTGGACAATGGGTTAATGACTCTGTCCTCCAGAATTTTTTCATTGGACAGCATTGTGTCTTCAGCAATCGATATATTATCGCAAGACTTACTGTTATTACAACATGGTCAGTCACAATTGCGTTCCATTGTACAGCTTGGCTGGACGTTACAAAATCTGCGTTCAGGCTATGTGCCTTGGCGTTTAATCAACACAACGTCACTATTCCAAATCTTTAACCTTACTGATAGACAAATCGGTATGGCGCAAAAGGGTGCTGATTATACAATCTTGAGCATTGAAAAACTAGAAAGATTACCAATGACAATGTCAGAACGACCTGTCAGTGAATGGATAATACACGGAATCATAAATATTCCAATCTCAACCTTCAGGTTTCAATACTGCCAAAAATATATACAGGCTGGCATGTACGAGAAATTGGGAAAGGGGTACCTTAAAACAACTTGGAACCTGCCCTATTCACATGCATGTGTCAGTAATAAAGGACAGAAAGTGTTTCTTAGTGGCAACAATTGTGCTATGTCACTAAGCGGCACGCTTCTGTGTAACGGAATTAGTTTGCATGGAGCCTGTGAAGGGAATTCATACAACCTTTCATGTCACCAGCAAGGCGCACCTGCAACTGAAATAGAACCATTCTTTCAAAGACTCTATAATGGGAGTTACATTCTTATTGTAGACCGCAGATGTTGCAGTCTTATGCCCGGGACTCCTTATCTAGTAACTACAACGGCGAAGGTCAAGTGCTGTGGACGTTCTTTGTTCCCCAGCTCCTTCCCAGACAGGGAGGCAAGGGCATGGCCCAGTTTGAAAATTACTTCTATTCGAATAGACACTTTAAGCAGAATGAAAACAGTGCTTCTTCAGACGCCTACAAGGCTCACGTCATCAAAAGAAACGTATGATCTACAAGTCGCAAGGACGACTGCAGAGATACATACATTATTATCAACTAATTCCCCCGTACATTTCGCGGAAATCCTAAGCGAAATCTTAAATATTTCTGATACCACTGGGGTCTCAAAGGTATTTAAGACAGTATTTTCGATGGCATTAACACCATTCAAAGCCATACTGGGTATTTTTCCAGATTTCGTCCATTCGATTTTTGGCGGACTTCCCCTGATCCTGGGACTAATTGCAGGAATCCTATTCCTAGTCCTTATTTTTCGTTATGGCAACCCATGTCACAGATCAAACTCTCGCGACAATGGAAGATACGATCCTAGCCATTGGATACCGGGACCGGATATCAAAAATCCTGGGACTCTCCCGGCTTAGAGACCTGAACATGACTTGGTTTCTATCATTTCGACCAATGTGGCAAAGGTGTGTTTTACCTGTACTAAGGTGTCTGCTATGCGGAGAAGAATGCGTGTTAGACACCTGTCTGACGCTACAATCGGATGCGCCGGTGGATGCAGATACACTGTTGGTTCCTACCAAGGTTCACGCTTTGTGCTGCCCTCAAAGGCTGCCAATCCTGATGACGGCATTCCTGGAATCTTCACCACTGCGATTGAAGAGTAGTGAAGTTCAAGATGAAAGCAGCATCGAACAGGTACGACCTTCTGTCAGCAATGCGAATCAGAATGTCAATGGAGACAATCATGCGCACGAATGCATGGTTACACCTATTTCCGACTTAGTGGAACTTTCCCATGAAGCTGTTGACAGTTTTTTCGAAAGCCTGAATGATATGATGTTCTCTCCAGAACAGAAATAGAGACCTTTGAGTAAAACTCGCACACGGCGTTCCCTGAATTCGGCCTTCAACTTTAAAAATAAAGTCACATGAACAATTTCACTCCAGTTCACGGACAGCAATTTTTTCAGCATGCCCCTTAAAATATTTTTCTACATATTTTTTCCCGGGACACTGATCTTCTGCTTAAAGTAAGAAACTATTCCTAGAGAACTAAAATTTCTATTTTTAGATACTTTATAGACTTTAGCTGCCCGCTGGTAGGTTCACAAATATTTTATTATGTGATGAAATGGTCTCGGACTTCCTTTCTGTATAGCCATATTAAGAGCCATTTCATGTGTATTTCTCATATACCGATAAGCAATAATGCATAAAAATGCGTGTTTACTTTTGCATTTAATTCATAGCTTAAGTGCATACAATATATATGACTGCAATTTTTCAGTATATTTGAAAATTTCGAAATGCATTTATGTATTTTGGGGTGGTAAGGTATACACTATACTCTATAGTATGTTGTACTATGTTATACTATGCATAGATTAGTAGATATGACCATAGTTAGCGTGGAGTGGGTGTCGTGTATTTCTATAGGTTCTGAATCAGTCCCCCTATTCCTGACCCTATTCTGGTTAAACTAACTATCAAGTTAACTAACAGTCAGCCCATGAGGCAAGAAAACCCCCATGATGCAGATACCGTTATCTGACGCAGTCACACTCCGGCACAGGAACGTGTTATCTGATTAGGTCATAACGCTTGAGATCTAATTAGACAAGCGACATTCCTCCAGCCCCTGATAAGGCATACGATGTTCTCATAACAAATCAAACCTATGACAACCTGGAAAATCCGTGCGGCCATTGTTTTGATTTCACAGAGAACTTTAGTAAAGAATGTGCTAACGAGCAAGTCGTATGACATCTTTATTGACGTATCTATGTCCATCCTTACGTCAATCTCGGCACCTTTAAGGTATAAATATTGCCGACCTTGCCCTATGCAAACACACGCGTGGTGACAAGACGGAGCAGCCATACTTGCCGAAGCCGAGAGCAGAAGCAGACCCCGCTGGCAGCAGCCCCGCCTTCCTGACGCGCTGAGAGACGCGCTGCTATCTCAAGCCGAGAGACCCAGCACCGGCGCTTCTGGGCAGCCCTCGCAGGCAGCCTGGAATATCGCGAGCAGAGAAAGAGATACCATTCCTCATTCATCCTAACTTCCAGGTACAGAACTGAATAACACCTCACAGAGAATTCCTTAGTTATTCACTTGGCAAAAACAAACTTAACTTAAACTGTAACTTTCTATTCCCGCCCACGCATTAGACTTAGGTCAGGTACACGGGGTAGGCGTATTTAGAAACACCAGTTGAGTACGTTTAGTCAAATGTATATGTGTATGTAAATATATTTTAATCATTTTAAACATCATATGGCTCAGAAACCATATCAATGTTTTTACAGTATTATTTTATACTATTGCTTTTAATGTATGCACTTTACTTAACTATAAGTATTGCAATAATATCGATCCATTTCTCTTGTACGAGAAAAGAGACTGATCAATAAATAACACCTTTTTATTGAACACGCCCGTCTCTTCCTTTTCTCTACATTCTGATGAGACTAAGAATGCACGTACTGACTGAGTAAAATAATTGCCTTGTGCTCACACGACTCTCGAGATTGACTCTTGATTAGGGGAGAGCAAAGTTGTCATGTTCTATGGTTGTCAGAAACTAAATCCCTTCTTGTCTAATCAGGGGAGTTAACTCCTTCCTTGAACATTCGAGAAAGTTTCTAGCGAACTCTGAGCTTAGCTGGCAAACCCAAAAATTAAGTCTAGTATCGACAGTAGTAGACCTAGTTAACGTCTGGCCTAGGCCTTTACTGCTGTAGGTACTATTCCAATGCGCAGAGCCTATTGGGAAAATAGGAGCTACACTACAATATCGGCCCTACTCACGACGATTGACGAATTTTCAAAAGTATCCGGCTACAAATTAAACAAAGACAAGACAGAAGTCAAGTCGCTCAATAACCTTGGGACTAAAGACATGATAGGAGACTCTGGGCTAACATGGCAGCCGGGCTGCTTTAAATACCTGGGGTTAGACTTTGATAGCGATCTAATCTCTACTGTTCGTACTAATGAGAATATCGTCCTCAACAAAATAAACAAGCTCCTAGATGGTTGGTCCCCTAAATACTTATCCTGGTGGGGAAGGGCTGAAACCCTGAAGATGATGGTAACACCTTTAGTTAACTACATAGCATGTATGCTCCCAATGACTTTCTCCGATGACTTTATTCACAGGGTAGAGAAGCTGTTTGGTACGTTTCTGTGGCAAGGGAGGAAACCAAGGATATCAATGAAAAAGCTACAACTAGCTAAAGATAAAGGCGGCCTGGGCCTCCCGAACTTCAGACACTACCAAACAGCGTTCTTATGTAAACAAGGAGCTTTATGGCTAATCAAAGATTCAGACTATACCCCGCTGTGGATGGATATCGAAAAAGCGATATTGGGCAATATCCCACTCGTGGCCCTACTCACCATGGAGCTTACACATATACCCCACTCCAAATATATTTTTTTAAACACAAGAAGGGCTCTGCTGAAACTTGATCAAACAAACCACAAAGGCCTAAAGATCAAAAAATCCACATCAATTGCTCTCTGGTACAACCCATTACTGAAAATCAACGGAGCGCCGCTCAAGTGGACTCAATGGTCCGCGAAAGGTATTAACTTAGCAAGTGATCTGTTCGAGGGGACTAACCCCCTACCGTTTTCGTCCCTACAAGCCACACATGCCCTTACGCCATTAGATTTCTATGACTTTCTGAAGTTGAAATCTCTCCTCTCGGCACGCTCATTGTCCTCCTCTGAACCATGGCTATGGGGCTCTGTTCCACGCATCTATAACTCTGGGCACTTCGTTTCAAAGATCTATAAACTGCTCCTTCCCCTCCCTCAGAAATCGAACAGGAAAAATGAGACAAGATGGGAAACGGAATCAAACACGACGGGTATGATCTTTGACTGGGACATAATACACACCACTGCATTTAGAAATAAGATTTCACCTATCCTGTCACAGACCAAATTCATGTTAATTAACAGGACATATTGGACACCTGAGAGGCTCTATAAAACTAACCTAAGGGACTCTCCAACTTGTTGGAATTGTGAGGCAGAGGTGGGAGACTTGGTACACATGTTATTTAATTGCCCTTTACTGAAGGGTTACTGGAATAGAATATTTGACTGTATTAAGCACATCTTTGGTTTTAGCCCGCCTAGAGAGTTTGTGTATGTTCTAATGGGGGTACAAGAGCCACATCTGGCAAATCCGGTGGATCGTCAACTTCTTGATCTTCTCCTAACCTTGGCATGCAAGGTTATTCTGTGTAAGTGGAAGAATCCTTCTGAGGTGTCATTCAAAATGTGGCAAGATTGGCTGTCCTTTCTGAGAGGTGCAGATAACCCTACATTACACTCTTCACCAAGTCGCATCTCCCATAAAAAACTTTGGAAGGCCCTGGACGCTTCCTCATTCTCGTTCGACCCCCCTTAGGGCAATGCGCTATTCTCAAGGCATCCTGTTCTAACCAGCAAACCTTCGGGGCAAGACTTGACCCTAATGTGCATCACTTGATGGTTTCGCAAATGCGATTGTATTCATATATACGTTATATGTATGTAAATGCATGACCACTGCTGATGTCTCTTTTTGTTTATTTAGGTCTTGTATATGATGAATCATTTGTGTTGTTTATTTATTTATTTATTTATTTTTTTGCCTCCCTGATCCTTATTGTATTGTATTGTCTTGTACTTTGTTTTTATTTTTGATTTGAAAAATAAAAATGATTTGAAATTTTAAAAAAAAGAAATTGTAATATGAAATAACGCTACTTTCTTATTTTCAGAATGTTTTATTCTTGCTGTGATGATAGTTAACTCTATATATATTTGCATTCTGAAAGTCTGGCTCACATTACCAATGCCGTTATATGACCATATTTTGTAATATGGATTAACTTCATGATTTTTAATGATAATTTTATCATCATTGCAAGATTTTAAAGATTTTAATTATCACTTTATTTTTTTATTTTGAATATGTTTTATAGATTTCATGTTCTTTTTATGGTCGATGGCGAATAAAAGTTTACTGTCTGACACTCTGAAGGTCAAAGAAGACGGAGAAGGTCAGAGAAAGCAAACTCAGACTGACAGTTCATTCATCATTAAATTTGCCTCACATTACGAGGTAATTTAGATTTTGTTCTGCTATGTGCTGATACAGAGCTGAATATTGGGGATTGTAAGGAATTGCACTGTAAACCTACTGGGGAGAGATTCTGTAGAATTGATGTGAACTGTGACTGAGCTCCTAAAGAGAAAACAACATGATTGCTATTATGTAAACTTGGTAAAGAAACAATGGACACTAAAATATAAACCAACTTTAACAAGCAAAGGTCAGCAGAACCGAACCTGGACATCCTCCATAACGTACCAATAATGGAGTATTGTTGGATAGAAGTTGTGTTTGCCCAGGTCAAAACTTATGTAGGACTGGAACATAAGCACCCTTCACTAAGGACCACTAATTGTTTGAGTCTGGGAACAGTTTGTGTTTTTTTTAAATTCAAAGTTTTATCCTCAGACTTGCAGTGCACAAATGAAAGATTTTACCGGCCAGGGCTCCATAAGATCAAACACTCCTATTATTGGTCCTGTAGTAGACACAAACTTTGTGTTGTGAAGAAAAGGTCTGGTGGGTCAAATCACTAAAATGCAGCAGCTGAGAAGGTTGAGTAGTTTTCAGCTAGGTTAGCCACCTTGTTTGATCCTCCAGAATCGAACGAAAATCTAAATAACACATTAGAGAATTGTTCTGTGGCTTCATCCCTGGTGCACTGAGAATCTCCAACATATCAGAAAATGTGAATCTCCAACATTTCAGAAAATGGAAACCTGACAATAGATTCATATCATAAGAAGACTCCCCACACTTCTATGTCAGGTTTGCAGCCAAATGACAATTACACCTTGTGGGCTGTATGTATTTTCATCCACGAGTGACAATGTACACATGGAGTGGCAGAAGAATTTCCCAGTTACAATTAATCTATAGATTTTCTTCTAGAGTTGTGACATTCTAAACCCTCCAGCAACCGAGGTAAGTCAACCAACACAGCTCTTCATACTGGACAGGACCTGCAACACATTTGCCCTCGTGGGTGTCAGGTGGGCATAGTTAGAGACATTACTTAACATTTAAGATTATGCAAGTGCAGGAGAGTGATAGTTCAAATGGGCTTGTGCTGAGTCCATCCAGGAAGAGAAAGCCGCAGAGACCTTGCAGAACAATGCACTACACTGCAGCACACCGATGACCAACTATGGGGCATATTTACAAGAAACTGGTGGAATGCGGTGTTACGGCAAAATTGGTCACGCCGCACTACGACAGTTTCAAAATGCAGGGATGCGCCGTATTCACAAGAATGAGGCGCACCCCTGCATTACCCTTAGTGCTGGCTCTAAAAAGCTGCCCAGCACCAGTGCAGGCACACTAGCGCCATTTTGCTCGGGTGCCTGCACTGCAGGGGCAATTGTTTATGTGAGGAAGGGACACCTTTCTGCACATAAACAATCTTTACAGGTGATTTGCTCTATCTTTGGGTGCTGCACAATGCAGCACAAGTGGAAAAAGCAAAATATGAGGAGAAATAAAACATTTCTTCTCGTATCCCCTGCTTAAGACCAGGTAATCCCTGGTGGTATTTTTGGCGCTGCCCCACACCTTTTAAATATGGGGCAGTGTGAGAAGATGGCCTGATGTATGATGTCCACAGTTCTGTGGGCACCTTGTATCAGTCCAAACAATCCCTTATGGTGGTGGTAGTAAGTCAACCTTATAGACAAGCTATCCTAGAGGTAGCATGGACTAAGCAGCCTAAAGGCTTAACTCAAGAGGACATGTGAAGCCAGTTGTTTTACCATATGCAATCCTGTAATATCAAATGAAAGGACACCACACAAGTTATATATTATAAAAATATATGTATTTATTCTCAGAATAATCCCCACTACTCTTTATGAGCAATGAAGCACAAGCGTTTAAACAAAAGCACAGTCTAACATATACAAGTTGCACAGTTATGGATGAGGCCGGTGGCCACTCAAACCATATATCAAAAAAGTGGTATAACAATCACTAATCGATCGGGGGTAAGGCCTAGGGCCTTGGGAATCGCTGGGACTACACTGGACTAACAGCAGTTAGGACGGGAGTAGCCCGCGGGATTCGGGTGCAGTGCAGAAAGCACACGCATGCACCAATCCAAAGTTAATGGTGCATAAAAGTTATCGAGTTACAGTTTTAAGAGTCTTCCGACTGTACTAGAAGGACAAAACTTTAGACTTAGACACTAGAGGTGTAAACCAGTACAGGAGCACTGGTGTTCAAGAGTTACCTCACCCACAGGAAGCGGGTGCACAGGTGCAAAGATGTGTCGGGTTTCGTCACGAAGATCTAGGGTGCCTGGAGATGAAGATGCTGCAGGCGTCCAGAAGAGAAGTGTCCGGTGTGATCCAAGGGTGGATCGAAGATGTAGAGTACCTGAAAGCAGAGGGGACAGAGTCTGGGTCACTAGCCAGTGACCAGGAAGGAACCAGGAAGGAACCAGTCAATGTTGGGCGCAATCAGGTGCTTGTTGTGAAGCTTGTCTCCGCTGTCACGTGGTCTCTGGGGCACCGAGGATGTCCTGGAGTGAATCACGAGCTGTCCCACAAAGGCTCTCGCTGTCGGCGGTATCGGCTTCAAGGTCAGAGTCAACAGGCCTTGGCAAATGCAACCCACGCAGGATTCAAAGATGGCTTCTTACTCAAACCAGCAAGGTCTGAGCGGGTGCTCCTTTTCAGGGGAGCGAGGGCCAGTCTGACTAGCAGAGCAAATTTAAAGGTTCGTTGGTACTGGGGCCACTAGCCAACGGGCAAGCGACTGGACCAACGCGTCGAGCAGGAAAATGCAAAAGGGCCCCACACAGCACTCGTCGAGTGTGGAGGAGTGAGCTTCGGTGCAAAAGCTGCTCGGGGCTGAAGCTTCTCAGACTCCAATGCACAGCTTCAAGTAAGCCTCAAATGCTGCACGGTCAGCGCTTTGTAGTTTTTCCAAGATGGCCAGCCCCACGCGTCAGGTCACCTCCACGGGCCTCAGCTCTGCAGGGACTGTGGATCGGGCTGTTAGAAAACAGGCACGCTGGGTCTTGTTGATCTCTGTCGCTCGAGTTCCGGCGGAAACTGCAACAAAGCAAATGTCGAGGTGCTGGATGGTGCCTGTTTGCACAGGGTGGTCACTCCTTGACCACAAGGGAGATTCTTCAGTCTTCCACGTCGAGTGGGATGTCGAAGGGTCCAGAGTTTCGTTTCATAAGTTTCAGTCAGGATAATCCGATGTGCATCTGCACAGTTCCTACTTTTAAGTCAAATCAAGGGGCTGGATTACCTGCTAGGTCCCTCCTATGGGTGGGACACAGGAAGGGGGTGGTTACACCCCTTTTCCTTTGTCCAGTTTTGCGCCAGGACTGGGGCTGGATGGCCCAAGAACCGGTTTGACTGGAATCTGCCCAGGGACACCTTGTGCGCCCCAGGCAGTGTCTAGTTTCTTTCAACCCTCCCTGCTACAATCCACTATCTCCTGTCTGGGGTGGTGTGACACCTCCCTGTGACAGGAAACCCTTTGTCCAGGCGTCCTCTGCCAAGTTTCGGTCAGCAGCAGGAGGCCAGACATGTGTCTGTGGCAGCAGCGTCCATTTTGTGATGCTGGGGCTCTGGTTAGGATTAACCGCGTTTTCAGTAAAGTAACATGTCTTCTCCCTCTAGAAGGGTGGGATGCTATCCCCATCACCAGGACTGGCGAGGGGGTAGTATTCCAAAGTGTATGACACCAAACACGACATGTTTTGATAAAGCCAAACCAAAGTTAGCATTAACCGCAAGGATTATAATGCACTTAGGAGTATATGGTATGGCAGTATCACTGGAACAGCATTAAGGAATTGGTCCCAACACTGCAGACAGGCTCAGCTCATGCTAGAGCACCATCTCACATAAAACCAAGCACTCTGCCTCCAGGATTGTAAAGGCCTGCCATAGGAGTGACTTATAGGTGTCTATGTGTCCAGATATAGGTTTAGACATAGGTATACTATATCTAAGCTAGGGGTGAGTACACCACCTTGCCCCAGCTGTGTGAACAGCCAGTTGTGTCGAATTAAGTACCAGCCAGGGGTGGCAAAAGATATGCTGCAGCCCCTGGTAGGCCTTGGATGCACCTATGCCCTGAGCACCTATAGTGCATGGTACAGGGGCTGACAAGGTGTCCATTACCAATTTGGTGATGTACCTATAGTACATGGAGTCCATTTAAAGAGAGAGCGGATAGCCTGGGGCCCTGATTAGCAGGATCCCAGGCCAACTAAGTCGAAAACCAGCTAAACACAAGGCAAAAAATCTGGAGTAACCATAGTCAGGTATCCACCTTCCTACAGGCAGCATCAAAAAGCATTGAGTGCTGTGGCAGAACGCCCGCTGCACCACCCATTGCACACCCCTTTCATGCTAAGTGCTGCATAAATAGGGGCATTATTTACAAGGTGCCGTTAAGCCACATTAAGTGGCTTAACCCCACCTTGTAAATAAGACAAAGGAGTTAACCACACCAGAACATCAGAAAAAGTAACATTCTAGTGGCGTTGACTCCTTGTGCACCCAGGCCCTTTGCACCTTTGTTAGATGATTGTGATACTATGGGGCATATATACAAAAAAATGTTGGAGCATGGAGCTGTGTCAAATTAGCAAATTTGGCAGGGATGAGGCTTATCTACTACAATACAGTGCTAAAGTTAGCTACCTAGTGCCAACGCAGGTGTCCTTGCACCACAGGAAATTATTGTTTATGTGCAGAAAGGTGTCCCTTCCTGCACATAAACAATCTATAATGGCTATGTGTTACTTTTATGTGTGCTGCATTCTGCCTCACACATAGAAGTAGCAAATCGTCATTATTTAATGATTGTTAATGTGCAGGAAGGGACACCTTCCCCCACATCAGTGGCGTTGCAAGGGGAAGCGGAGGGGGTCCACTGCGGGCGGCAAGTTTTTGGGTGCCTCCCCTGCTCTTACCTGCGGGTTCGTGGCGGCAGACACAGGATTCGATCGCCAGCATCCCCCTCACTCTTACGGCTACCACAGAGCAAAGGCTGGGACCGCCACAGGTGGCAAAATGCCGAGCTATGCCACTGCTCCACATAAACAATCGTTAAGGGTTTTTTGCTCTTTCTATGGGTGCTGCCAAATGCAGTACACATAGAAAAAGCAAAAATGAGGAGAAATAAAAGCATTTCTCCTTGCGCACCATTCTAACACCTGCTCTTGCATGGCGTTAGTTTTTGTTGCTGCCATAGATTTACACCTCCTTGTATATCTGAGGCAGCGTTAACCCATTTACTGTGGTGGACATTCTGCCGCTGTGCGGGCGTTTGATAAAGTGGGAGGGGCTGCTTTGGCCGTTGGTCGTGCGCAGCACCATGGAGGTAGTGCTCGCGTCGGCCAACGGTCGACACGAGCACGCAACGGGTTAAAAAGCAATGGGTGTTGTGGAGGATCGCCCACAGCAACACCCATTCCACTCCCCTTTCACGCAGATACCTGTGAGAAAGGGTAGAATATTTACAAAGTGGGGTTAGGCCACAAAAAGTGGTGTAATGCCACTTTGTAAATATGGTGAAGGGCATACCTCATACGGAGCACCAAAAAATGTGATGGTCTGGTGGCGGTAGGGGCTTGTACCTCTGCCCCAATGTATCTGCCAACAGGGCCTTTCCTACACAGGTTTAGTACTTCCTTTGCAAGAACTCTTACTTTCCTTTGGAATTGTGTGGATGGACATTGACAATATATCGAGCTATTGTGAACGCCAAATCTTTGAGCTACTTTCGAACATTTAACTGGAACTTTACTTAAGACCATACAATTGTCATTTACAATAAATGAATCCTGTAACTAAAATGAAAGGATTCTTCAGTCACAACTGCTTGCATATGATATGTACGTTTGATAATGAATAAGGTATTCAGTATTTAAATAAATAGTTGCCCAGTGAGGAATCAAAGAATATTAATGTATTTTCATTTCCCACAAAGCGAGCATAGGGATGAAGCTTGAGGTAGTTACTCCTAGAAGCGAGTATCAACATAAATTTAAGAGACTCAGTTCTTGTATATCAGGAATAACAAATCTAGATCAAGTGGGGAGAACTAGTTTCACAGATATCACCAAGGTATATGCATTAACTGTTGAAGTTAAATGTAGTACTTTTATGGGCAGTTACTAAAGATATCTCTTATTGCCTTTTGACACTAGATTTTGCAAATTTTAATGCCCAGAAATGACAAATCAGAGAGAAAGAGCCCTGTCTCTCTGTTTTCTCTCTTATTCCATTCCCCTTCCATGTTTTTACCACTGGCCTCAAACTCTTTTTAGGGAATTGTTTTTCGTTTTTTTGTTTTGTTCAGGGGGGTGGTAATCCTCCTAATGCAACAACACCAACCCCTTTCAGGGTGAACCACAGAAAGTCACAAAATTAACCTCTACTTAACCCTCTGGTAGCTTGCCACAAAAGCAGTCAGCCTTAATTTACAGGCAATATGCAAAGAATTTATGTAGCATTCTAACAGCAAAAGTGAAAACACAAAATAAACCCACACCAATTTAGAAAAATAAAGAAAATATTAATTAATTACACAAAATGAACTACATTTATTCAGTATAACTGTAGTTATGATTTTTCAAAGTTCTAGTCGTGCAAGACTGGCACTGTCAACATTTATGACCAACTGCGATAGAGCACGGTTCGGATAAACAAGGTGTATTGGGTCGAGTGTCAGCTTACCTTTGGATGAATTTTTAAAGAAAAATGTCTATGAAGGTAAAGTGCAGCAGGGGAAGGCAGCTGGTGGTGTTCGATGAGGAGGCGTTGTCGTTGGTCAGCTGCTGGGCGCCGTTGCAGTGAAGATTTCTACGCTCAAACTTAGACACTTTTTTGGAAGTCAAAAATATCCAGTGGGATGAAGCTGCGGCTGTAGCCAATGAGGGCTCCACGAAGCCAGACACCCTTCTAAAGAGAAGCCGCTGAACAGGATTTGCTGCTGCGGAGAAGAACGTAGTGGGAGCTACTGCGAAGTGAGGGTGACCAGCAATACAACATGGACCAATTAGTGAGCAGATAGTTGGTTTTGCCTATTTGGGCACCTTTAACACCACTTACAACCGTCCAGGACTGGTGGGATGGACTTGGAAGGCAGGACTCACTTCAGGCAGAGTCCAGGTGCAGGCTCAAGGTTATTGGAGCATTTTGTGTCCCTGTAGCTCAGAACAGGAGGTCTGCCAACTAGCCATTATAGTTACTCTGTTAGTCCTGGGATCAAGCAGCAAGTCAGAATTCAAGCAGCAGGGCCGCCCTCTGAGTGTGTAAGGCAGGTATCAAGCAGCAGTGCAGGGCACTGGTAGCAGCAGAGCAGCCCTCTGGGGTACAAAGGAGACCTCAAGCAGCAGGGCAGTCCTCTGAAGTGAGAGACAGTCCTTCTGGAGGTCCTCTGCAGGTTCAGAAGTGAATTGAAAAGTTGGCCTGAGAATTGAATTGAATTGAAAGAATATTTATATAGCGCCTAACTACCCGGAGGCCTCATAGCGCTTCAGAACCAAGAGCGTCAATTCAGTGAAGACTACTAGTTGAAAAGATGTGTCTTCAGATGTTTACGGAAGACAGTCAGGCTACGTGTCTCTCTTAAAGACTGGGGAAGAGCATTCCACAATTTAGCCGCTGAATGTGAGAAAGAGCGCCCCCCCCATCTTGCTTTCTTTATCTTTCTGGTGGAGGCTAAAAATTGGTTGCTGGATCGAAGCGACCTAGATGGTAGATAAAGTGGCATTAAGGGGTGGAGAATGTTAGTGTAGTGATTTCGGCGTGTACGAACTGGCGTCAGGCACACAGCCGCACTACATCTCCCAGAAACCCCTGAGCTCAGGCGGTCCGGAGATCAGTGGCGGCTGGCCTACATAAGCACCTCCCAGGAAGGGGAGGGTGCTTGTCAATCCTTCCTGTTTCTCGGAACAAGCCTGGTGCAAGAGGGTGTTCCGTCGGGGCTGAACGTCGTGGGAGAGCCGCGGACGCTTGCCTGCCCGCATTGGAGGACGCCGCTGAGGGTCGCGGACGCTTGCCTGCCCGCATCGGAGGACGCCGCTGAGGGTCGCGGACGCTTGCCTGCCCGCATCGGAGGACGTCGTGGGAGAGCCGCGGACGCTTGCCTGCCCGCTGGATTGAGGTAGGGGTATCGCGCAGCTGTGCTAGCGAGACTTTGGTAGCATTGGGTAATACAAACAGTGTATAACCCCCACAGTATCTTTTCAAACTAGGGAACAGTAGTGAAGTCAACTACGAGAACCCTCCCACAGTATTTTTCTTTCCTATAACTGAGGCTGAGACTAATAATTCGTAACAGTGCCATATCTGAGGATGAACTGTGATTCAACAGTTCGTGGGTAAATCTGATCTTAGAGACACGGTCACTTGTGCAGAAATAACAGGACCTCGAGTAAGTGCACTTTGGATTGTTACTGTATCTTGATACATCGATACCTCACTGTGTGTGGTAAACAAACTCTTCTTTATTTCTCTCAATAGCTGTTCTGGGTACGGAGGCCGTTCATCTGAGACCAGACCTAGAGGGGTGTCCCGACCAGACTTATATTGTTTATCCCCTTCCCTTTTCCCCAGAATGCGTTCTTTCCTAGTGGTGTGCCTCACTGTGGGGAAGTTGGCGCTTACGGGAACTGGGAGGTCTCTCTTCAAGCAGTGGTCCCTGCAGGCCAGACAAGTTAAGGTTAGTGGCTAGTTTGTCTATATGTGGCTACGACCTTCCTGACTAAACCTGACAGATTGACAAGCCCACGTTAGACGCCTGCCTGGACCATGGATACCGGGGCGGTATTAGCCTCACTCCTTGAGAGCTTTAACACACTACAGCAAGAAGTACAGGCTTCTAGGTTAGAAAATCTGGAGCTGAAGCGCGACTTGAATTCCATGCGAAGAGAGGTCGCAGGGATTTCGCGCAAAGGCATGGGGGCTGGGTCCTATATCAGAGAGGCGACTCTTTCCCCACCAGGCCAACCAACAACCCTTCCTTCGTCCCCGACCACGTCCGGGGGTGGGTTCTTTACGGCCACAACCCTCACACCACCCGCCTCTTCCTCGACACCTACCGTCCATGTCATACAAAACTCGGGCATACCATTGGCCCCTCCTGAGAGATTCTATGGAGACCCCAAGAAATTTGAAATGTTTTTGAACCAGTGCAGACTCCACTTCCTCTGTAAACCCACCGTCTTCCACGATGACGCAGCAAAAACTGCTTTTATGATGTCATATATGGGAGGTAACGCCGCAAGCTGGACGATCCCTCTAATGGAGAGATACGATCCGGTGCTTCATCAGTTCACCGACTTCTGCGCTGAGATGAGAAAATTGTTCGACCGCAAATCTCATATGTTGACCCTAGATCGGGAACTCCTCACGTTACGCCAAGGAACGCAGGATCTGTTGTCCTACATCACCTCTTTCAATCGCCTCGTGGTTGAAACAGACTGGCCTCCCGCAAAAAGGATCTCCCTGTTTTACCAAGGCTTGCGAGGAGAACTCAAGGACGTACTTGCCCAGGTTGTACGGTTGCCAGCTACATGTGAGGAGTTGATTGACCTAACGGTCCAGCTGGACCATCGTCTACTGGAAAGACGAGGGGATAAAAGCAGGGGCGAGGTACGAGGATGGTACCCCAGACCAAAACCCTTTGCGGAAGACGTTCCCAAAACCACAGAAGGTGTCGAGCCTATGCAAATAGGTGGCATACGGGGCCCCCTTACGACGGAAGAACGTGACCACAGAAGAAAGCTGAAGCTCTGCTTATATTGTGGTAAGGGTGGTCATTTCATAAGGGAGTGTAGGGCCAAGGCCCAACAACCAGAAAGGAATCCACCTCCCCGAAGACCAGCCGTATTAGGGACCAAAGAGGTATCGGAAAACTGAAGAGTCCGAGCCAGACGGAGATCACTGGATCGGACGAACCTCGTACGTCGATCTCCTCGCACATTGCTAACACCTTAATGCCAGCTGTGGCCCATCTGAACATGACTGTATCTTTGTGGGTTTCCTTGGAAACCGCTGTTACAGTGGATGCATTGTTGGATTCCGGGGCCACCGGTAATTATATGGACATCGAGTATGCCTCCTCGTTGGGAATCGCATGGGAAAGCAAGAAGGAACCCGAGAACGTGAAGGCAGTGGACGGATCCGCATTGTCTTCAGGACCAGTAGCAAGGCATACCTCACCTCTTCGCCTGCAGATCGGGACAGACCATGCCGACTACATCCAATTCGACTTAATAGCTGCCCCTCAGTTCCGCCTAATCCTGGGTATGCCCTGGCTGACTCTGCACGACCCTACGGTGAGTTGGTCGGCTCGCACCGTGGAATTGACTTCTGCTTATTGTATGGAACATTGCAGACTTCCTCTCCCTTTGCCTCATGAAGACGATGCAGTACCTACCTGTGCACGTTATGTGGCCTCGGCGTGCTCACAAGAACGTGCTTGTAACGCTACCACCCTGCCAGAAGAATACGTGGAGTTCCAGTCTCTCTTCAGTAAACAGAAAGCCACCCACTTACCTCCACATCGGGTGTATGATTGTTGTATAGAGTTACAACCCGGAGCGGTTATTCCCTGTAGTCGGGTCTATGCCCTTACCGAAAAGGAAAACCAGTATCTGAAGGACTATATAGATGAACATCTGGCTTCTGGATTTATCCGACACTCCACGTCCCCTGCCTCTTCGCCTCTCTTCTTCATACCGAAAAAGGACTGCGCCGAGTTAAGAACGTGTATCGATTACAGGGCCTTGAATAACATCACGGTGAAGAACCGCTATCCCTTACCCTTGATTGCGGTACTGATGGACCAACTGAAAGGGGCTCAATATTTCACTAAGCTGGATCTGAGAGGGGCCTACTATTTGGTCCGAGTTAAACACGGAGATGAATGGAAGACAGCATTCCGAACCAAGTACGGCCTTTTCGAGTACCGAGTGATGCCATTCGGGCTCTGCAACGCCCCAGCGGCCTTCCAGTATTTTATGGATGAGGTACTGAGAGGATTACTAGACACCATCTGCATGGTTTACATTGACGATATCCTCGTCTACTCACCTACTCTCCACGAACACATAGAACATGTCCGAGTAGTACTGGAGAGGCTCCAGCAGCACTCCTTGTATGCCAAGCTAGAAAAATGCCTATTCCACACGCAAGAAGTGACCTTTTTGGGATATGTGATAAACGCCAACGGCTTTCAGATGGAGAACGGCAAAGTGGAGGCCATCACAAGATGGAAGACTCCCCAGTGTGTGAAATCGGTACAAAGTTTCTTGGGCTTTGCCAATTATTACCGGCGTTTTATTCAGGATTTCTCCAGGATCATCCATCCCTTGTCCTGTCTGTTACGAAAAAACACTCCTTTTACCTGGAACGCAGAAGCAGAATAGGCATTTCAGTTCCTGAAAAAAAAGTTCACCCAGGCACCCATCTTACGTCATCCTGATGCACAGCTTCCGTTCATTCTTGAAACCGACGCATCCCAGTATGCCTTGGGAGGGGTCCTGTCACAAAGACATCCCGCGACAGGACAAAACCACCCCGTGGCCTACTATTCCAAGAAGCTAAGCCCCAGTGAAGTCAATTACTCCATCACTGACAAGGAGTTGTTGGCAATTAAAAGAGGGTGCGAAGAGTGGCGCCACTACTTGTTAGGAGCCCGCCACACTATCGAAATCTACACCGACCACCGTAATCTGTTGTTTCTGAAGACAGCCAAGGCCCTACTCCTCGACAACTTCGGTGGACTCTTTTCTTTTCGGACTATGACTTCGTCATCAAATACCGTCCCGGTTCACAGCACGGCAAGGCCGATGCCCTCTCCCGGAACCAGGACGTCCTTGAACATCAGACAAGGGAGGACCACGATCCACCTTCCATCTTGCCTGATAAGGCTTTTCCAAGAACCACGATAGCCTTGCTCACGTCTTCGGATTTCCTTGAAGATGTCAAAGTAGCATTAGCGGATGTCGATGTCGCAGCATGGCTCAATGAAGATCCCCAGTGCCGAACGCAGAAGGACGAACTGTTGTATTACCATCACGCTTTGTATGTACCTGACCCCGGTCTTCATCTGCAAATCCTAAAATGGGCACACGACTCCATGTTAGGTGGTCATTGGGGTGTGTTCAAAACCATTGCCACGATAGAACGTTCCTTCTGGTGGCCTTCCGTAAGAGACGATACCAAGAAATATATCAGGAACTGTTCAGTGTGTGCCCAGAGCAAGGCGCCACATACCAAGCCGATAGGACTGCTCCGCCCCATACCTATTCCACCCAAACCATGGCACACGGTTTCCATGGACTTCATAGTGGAAATGCCCTTGTGTCAGGGGAAAACCGTAATCCTGGTGTTAGTGGACCATTTGACCAAAATTGGTCACTTCGTACCTTTGGAAGGGTTGCCGACCTCTGCAGAACTGGCCCTTGTGGTGTTACAACATCTCGTCCGAGCTCACGGCATTCCGAGCGTCTTCATCACGGACAGAGGGACCCAATTTACATCCCGATTCTGGAAGTCATTGTGTAGCACTTTGGATATTGACGCTCGACTCTCGACGAGCTATCATCCCCAAACGGATGGTAAAACAGAACGCCTCAACCAGACAGTCGAACAATATTTGCGTTGTTTTACCCTTCAGAACTCTACAGACTGGGTTACCCTCTTATGGTTGGCCGAGTTTACCTATAACAACACTGACCATTCGACATTAGGTTGCTCCCCATTCTTTTGCCTTTTGGGTTATCATCCTAACATTTTGCCCTTCGAATGGCCTGGCGTCTCTAACCTTCCTAGCATCCAAGAACATCACACACATCTGCAGGGAGTGCTGTTGGATGCAAAGCATCACTTGGCGGCCGCTCAGGCCTCACAGAAACACTTCGCTGACAGGAAACGCAGTCAGGGACTGGTCTACCAGGTGGGAGACAAGGTATGGCTGTCCACCAAACACATCCATCTCAGAGGCATTAACAAACTGAAGCCTAAGTTCATCGGCCCGTACAGTGTAGAGGAGGTCATCAATCCGGTAGCATTGAGACTGACTATCCCCCGCTCGTGGCACATACACCCTGTGTTTCATGTGTCCCTGTTACAACCCTGTTCTCTAGACACTAGACTACCCGATCACCCCCCCCTGGTGTTAGTGGAGGGGTTGGAGGAATACGAAGTGCAGGAACTGTTGGACTCTAGGTTGCATAGAGGCAGAGTGCAGTACTTAGTGTGTTGGAAGGGCTATGGGGTCGAGGACAGGACTTGGGAACCCGAGCAGAACCTTCATTGTCCGGAATTACAGGAGCGGTTTCATCAGGCCCATCCGGGTAAACCCGGTCGACCGCTGAGTCGGCGGTCCTTGAGAGGGGGCTCTGTAGCGATTTCGGCGTGTACGAACTGGCGTCAGGCACACAGCCGCACTACATCTCCCAGAAACCCCTGGGCTCAGGCGGTCCGGAGATCAGTGGCGGCTGGGCTACATAAGCACCTCCCAGGAAGGGGAGGGTGCTTGTCAATCCTTCCTGTTTCCCGGAACAAGCCTGATGCAAGAGGGTGTTCCGCCGGGGCTGAACGTCGTGGGAGAGCCGCGGACGCTTGCCTGCCCGCATTGGAGGACGCCGCTGAGGGTCGCGGACGCTTGCCGGCCCGCATCGGAGGACGCCGCTGAGGGTCGCGGACGCTTGCCTGCCCGCATCGGAGGACGTCGTGGGAGAGCCGCGGACGCTTGCCTGCCCACTGGATTGAGGTAGGGGTATCGCGCAGCTGTGCTAGCGAGACTTTGGTAGCATTGTGTAATACAAACAGTGTATAACCCCCACAGTATCTTTTCAAACTAGGGAACAGTAGTGAAGTCAACTACGAGAACCCTCCCACAGTATTTTTCTTTCCTATAACTGGGGCTGAGACTAATAATTCGTAACAGTGCCATATCTGAGGATGAACTGTGATTCAACAGTTCGTGGGTAAATCTGATCTTAGAGACACGGTCACTTGTGCAGAAATAACGGGACCTCGAGTAAGTGCACTTTGGATTGTTACTGTATCTTGATACATCGATACCTCACTGTGTGTGGTAAACAAACTCTTCTTTATTTCTCTCAATAGCTGTTCTGGGTACGGAGGCCGTTCATCTGAGACCAGACCTAGAGGGGTGTCCCGACCAGACTTATATTGTTTATCCCCTTCCCTTTTCCCCAGAGTGCGTTCTTTCCTAGTGGTGTGCCTCACTGTGGGGAAGTTGGCGCTTACGGGAACTGGGAGGTCTCTCTTCAAGCAGTGGTCCCTGCAGGCCAGACAAGTTAAGGTTAGTGGCTAGTTTGTCTATATGTGGCTACGACCTTTCTGACTAAACCTGACAGTTAGGGCCTGTTTTCCTAATGGCTTTATAGGCTATGCACAGTGTTTAAAATTGAATTCTGGCATTCATTGGCAGCCAATGTAGCTGACAAAGGGCTTGTTTGGCCGATTGTCTCCTAGGGACCTGGAGGAGTAGTCTGGCTGCACTGTTTTGTACCACCTGTAATTTGTTAATGGTGGACAATGGAGCTCCCAAGTATAGGGAGTTCCCATAATCTAGCCGGGAAAGGATTAACGCCTGAATCATAATTCTTCGTGCTACAAAAGGGAGGAGAGGGAGAATTTTTCATATCATCCTTAGCAGGCAGTAGCATGTTGATGATAATATTGTGGCTTGGTGATTGAAGGTCAATTTGTCATCAAGCCACACTCCCAGACTCTTTATGTGCGGTTTGGGTAGCGGAGCTGAACCCAAACATGTGGGCCATGAGGGCATGATGGATGCAGGGGCGGCATTACCCAACAACATAATTTCAGTTTTTTCTCCGTTAAGACGAAGGCAGGAGTCCTTCATCCATCCGGCTACTGCTTCAAGGCAGGGTGTCAGCTTGTCGGACGAGCCCATGTCTTGGCCCAACGATACCACTAGTTGGGTATCGTCTGCGCAGCTGACGATCCGAATGCCGAATGGATGTACCACAGCTGCCAACGGCTTCATATAAACATTAAATAGTGTTGGGCTCAGTGCTGAACCATGTGGAACCCCACATTCCAGCAGCTGAATAGAAGAAACTACATCTCCCTCAAAGACTTGGAAATGGCGATTACTAAGGAAGGAGGTAATCCAATTCAGTGCAGCGCCCGACACCCCGCTCATTCTGAGACGGTTGGTCAAGATGGAATGTTTGACAGTGTCGAACGCTGCACTGAGGTCCAACAAGATGATAGCTGCCCTTCCTCCCTCGTCTACCAATTTCCTTGCCTCTTCTGTTACTAACAACAGTGCAGTTTCCGTACCATGGTTTGGTCGGAACCCAGTCTGGGTGTCATCCAACAGACTGTTCGATTCGAGATGATTGGTGAGAATGTTATTTACGTGTTTCTCCACCAATTTACTAAGCCATGGCAGGAGGGAAATTGGACGATAATTAGATAGAATGGAAGGATCCAGACTGGGCTTTTTGATTAGTGCTTTCACCATTGCACACTTCCATGATGGAGGAACTGTACTGGTTGACATGGAGAGGTTTAATATGTCCATTATGGTAGTTTCAACGGATTTAATTATCGCTTTTAGCTGTTTAGGCGGTGCAGCATCTGTCGGAGAACCTGAGACTACTTTACCAATGATTGTATCAAGTGTCTCTAATGTCAGAGGGTCCAGATGATCTAAAATGGGCACTCCGGTTAAATTAGTAGGATGCTGACTAGCTATATTGGTTTGATTAGAGGAAAAGGTATTATATATCATCTCTATTTTTTCTTTAAAGAACACTGCAAGTTTATTACAGTGTTCCAGGGCTCCTTCCTTAGCAGGGGATGTTTGTGTGTAGGATTGATCAGAGTTTTCGCTATTCGAAAGATCTCTTTGGGAGAGTTAGCAGCGGTGGCTATTTTTTCTTCATGAAATTTTGCCTGTGTTTCTTTTATCTCCTTTTTGTATCTCCTGATAGCTTGTCTATATGTATCTTTTGTGTCTTTCGAGGGAGTAGTTCTCCAGGTTCTTTCAAGTCTACGGCATGTTTGTTTTAGCAATCTTAATTGAGGACTATACCATGGTGCAATATTTTTCCTGTCACATTTCTGTGTGATGACTTTCGGAAGAATGGAGTCCAACGTATTTTGGATCCAGATGTTAAAGTTGGTATTTGCCTCTTTAATGTTAGTACCTATTACAGGTTGAGTGGCTTTAAGAGAGGTTTGCCATTTGTCCAAAGGTAGCTTGCCCCACTTTCGGTCGTATATTACATTGGGGGGAGGAGCCCCTCGCATATTTTTGGTGACCCAGAACAGGGGAATTAACAAATGGTCGGTCCAGGGTAGAGGGATAGGATCTCCTGAAGTAAGATTTTGCAAGTTACTGAATACAGGATCCAGTAAGTGGCCTTTACCGTGGGTAGGAAATAGGCACTTTAGGTCAAGACCTAAGGCCTGAAAGCCTGATAGAAGATTATTGGTGGTGGACAGAGAGGAGTCATCTAGATGAATGTTAAAGTCTCCTAAGGTGGTGTAATTAGCCATGGCTATTACTTGTTCTGAGGCTGGATCAATCAATTTTGGAATGAAATCCTTTAACGCCTCTGGAGGGCGATATATCAGAGTGCCCGATAGACAGTCTGTAGGAGATAGCTCTAGAGAGAAAGGAAGGTTTTCTCCTTCTTTAAAAGTTGAAGGCAGGAGGCGACAGCTATACTTATCCTTGAAAATAATAGCTAGCCCTCCACCTCTTCCTGTACTACGGTCTATTCTACAGACATTGTACCCTGGAGGAAGGGCACAAACGATGTCTGGTTCGTTTCCTGTTTGAAGCCAGGTTTCAGTCAGGAATATGGGGTCCAGTTCAAGTTCTTCTATTAGAAGTCTTATTGCTGTACAATGTTTTGGCAGGGATCTACAATTTAGAAGTGCCAAGTTGTATAGTGTGGTGGATTTATGGTCTCTGTCCCGATGGTCGTGCTTTTTGAAATGCCTATAACAATGTTGACATAATAAAAGAGGCTTAGCAGGATCCAGTGTATGTTGACATTTTGCCATCTCAATAGGTCGTAGCAAGTGTAATGTAGTGTTATTATAGCTAATAGAATCTTTGTTTGAAGGACTAGGAGTAATGGCCCCTAGCCCCGTCTGGCCGCGGACGGGCACAGACGGGCAGGACTCTGGCACGACTCCGGCACAGGTCCGGCGCGTCCGCTGCGCGGAGGCATGACCGTAGTCTTTTATCTGCAGCTGGAGCGCGTCACCGCGCTCGCCCACACCCAATATGGCCGCTAGTTTGGGATCGGCTACCCGAGACCGGCTCTCAGCGTCGGTGCTCGGCTGAGAGTGGCCCGGTGGCGAGGGGGGGGAAAGAGATCTCTAGGAGAGCTCCACAGAGTGTCTTATGTTAAAATGCTTATGTAGTCAAGCAGAAACACGCAGGTTCAATGAACTCAGTATGTCTTTTTAAAATTGGCAAATATCACAGAATATCACGAAATTAAAAGGGAAAGAGAGACCTCCCTGCTGTTGCCTCAAGAGGGTGAAAAGCGCGCTTCTTAGTCCAACAGGTATGCCTGGTGCCAGCCTTTGTTGTTGAAAAGTCTATACCTCCCCCCACATTGAATTCTAGAATGTACATCCTCTACTGCTCAAGTCTGGGGTGATAATAAACTGGTGCCAGGTTTGTGAGTTTGCTGAGGCAGCCCCTTTGAAATGTAAGTGGGGCAGGGAACAGCCTGCCCCATCCTGTCTACACCTAGTCCACCTTTGTCCCACTGTCTGGGAGAAATACACAAAGGCCAACTTCCACTCTATTCACAGTCATGTTAACCAGGATACAGGCTGCAGCATCAAATGGTTAGGACAAGAAGGTGGCAACTTTCTAAAAGTGGTGTTTTCAGAATTGTGATGTAAAATCCGACATTACTACTAACAAGGTTTTTAAATTACATTTCTGTTCAGACCAACCATGACTTTTTGACCTGTTCCTAATCAAAGGTTAACACCTATTACAATTAATACGGGTACCTTAACCCTTTTTAAAAAGTAATAAGGCAACCCAATTATATCCAATAGGAGAGGTAGGTCTCACAGTAGTGAAAAACAATGGTGCCCCCCTTCCCGAGCCTCGATAGGCCTCCCCCCTGGTGCCAATCTAAAATTAAAGGAGATAGGCAGTGCGGCCCCTCTTCCTGAGCCTGTAATCGACCCGGACCCCATCCCCTGAGGCTAACTCAATTACTGTATCCTGTGGAGCCCACTGAAGGCGGTAAACATATTGTAGTAGTCCCGCCCGCAGCACGCTGTGTGCGCATGGGCTTTGTTGCCTTTGTCTCGCGCGGCCCATTGGCCCTGGGACGTCACTGTGACCGTTGGTCGGACAGTTGGTTGCCGGCCATTGTACGCTGTTCCGGCTTGCACGCCGGACTGAGTTGTGAGAACTAATAAAGACTTTTACTTCAAAACTACCTTTGCCATCGAGGTATTACACTCGCTATTTGGCGACGAGGATGGGATACGAACCCACGCGTGCAAAGCACAATGGATTAGCAATCTCTCGTATCCATGAAAAAACAATTTTGTGGCATAGTTAAAAACTATTCAACGTACAACTACTGCGTGAAGACTTACACAGTGGCACGCACACTTGCTGCAAGGAAAAAGAAAAATCACAGTTTGGCTGTTGAAATGGGATTTATCTGATGTGGATAAACTGTATTAATATGTTTCTGGGCATAACAAAGTGAAAGATATAAGAGGGTTATCAAAAAAATGTACTCTTCCTCTCTTTCAAAATTAGTAACTTTTATATTAAGTTCTCGTTTGAATATTGGTAACCGCATCACAATATGCAGGCTGTTCACCCTCCACCACCTTTTCTCGACACTCCAGGAGAACCAACCGTGGCGTGGAGAAAATGGTTTGACGCCTTTGAAAACTATTTGGGAGCAATAGGTGCGCACAAATTTAGAGCTGAAAGAAAAAGATTTTTATTGCTCCACTCTCTAGGTTTTGAAGGTCGGGACACACTCAAGAATTTACCAGAGGTGGTTGATGAAGCTGGTGAGGAAACTGATGAATACCAAAGCACGGTTAGGAAACTTAAAATAAGATATGATAAGCAACCAAGTGCTGTTGTGTTGAGGCACAAGTTTTTCAAAAGGGCACAAAAGTTAGAGGAGGATGTAGACACGTACATCACGGCTCTAAGGAAAATTGTCGCAGAATGTGAGTTTGAGAATTTCAGTGAGCAGTTGGTTCATGACCAATTCATAAGTAAATGTCTTGACAAAACTATCAGACAAAAATTACTCTCTTTAGAAAATCCGTCACTTGATGAATCCATTCGCATAGCTAAGAGCATAGAAACTTCTCAGTCTTCAATTAAGGAACTGGAAAGTAGAAACACTGAGTTGGTTAACCCTGTCCGCCTCACGAATTACAAGAAAAAGAAAGATTTTCAACAGAATAATTTTTTCAAGAGAACTGACATCTGTTTCAGGTGTGGGTATCCTTCACACATAAAAAATGGGAGACCATGTCCTGCTAGAAACGCTGTATGTCGCAACTATGGAAAGATGGGTCACTTTGACAAAGTGTGTCAGACTTTTTAAAAAAACCAATGTTCGTGTAGGTTGTGTAAAAGACTCAAGCGATAGCGACAATGAGGATACCCTGAGTGAATTAAAAGACATGGTGCTTGTTGTGAATGATGGAAGTGTGAAGAGTGGAAATCCTAATGACTGGGTGGATCCGTATGTGGTGAAGTTGGTGACCAAAACTTGAAACTACTAGTGGACTCAGGTGCACGGATCATGATGATTACAAAGTCACTTTTCAGAGAAAAATGGGGGGAAAGACCCCTTCAACCACCAGATCGCGAGCCTGTGTCCTATGAAGAACGCAAAATAGAACTTCTGGGGTATTTTGAGGTTGTAATGGTTTTCAAGAACAGGCATATACATGGGAAAATATATTTGGCTGTCCACGGCCTGAACATTTTAGGATGGTCGCATCAAGGCTTGATGTTGTGCCCAGGTGCAAGTGAACAGGTATTGGCTATCCTTGATCTCACACATGTTGAAGAACTGCTCAACAAATACCCTAAAGTATTTTCAGGAGAGTTAGGTCGTTTTAAAGGGTTCAGACACAAAATAAAGGTAAGAGAGGATGCCGTGCCTGTCAAACATAAAATCAGAAGCATACCCTTCATTATTAGAGAAGACCTGGAAAAATAACTTTTGTCCATGCATAAGAGAGGGGTAATAGAACCCATTGAGTCCTCTGACTGGTCTTCGTCCTTAGTAGTCGCTAGGGAAAAAAATAATGAACTGAGAATTTGCATTGACTTGGGCAGCCTAAATAAGGTGATCTGGGTGGACTCACACCCCCTTACCCAATATAACAGAAATGCTGAGTGTGGTAGCGGGGGCAAAAGTTTTCTCTAAACTGGACCTGGCCTCTGCGTACCACCAGAGTGAACTTGATAAAGAGTCACGCTTCTACACTGCATTCAACTCTCCCTCTGGGATGTTCCAATTCTGTCGCTTGCCGATTGGCCTGGCTTCGGCAGCTTCTGTCTTCCAAAGGGTTATGGTCAACTTACTTAAAGGCATAAAAAACGTAGCAATATTTCAGGATGATGTCCTCTTATTTGTGAAGGATCAGAATGGACATGATGTGGTTCTTGCAAGGTCCTCTCTATTTTTCAGGAGTATGGTGTGGTTCTTAAACGTGACAAATGTGTTTTTCAAAAGACAAGGTGGAATATCTGGGGCACACCATCTCGAGTGCGGGGGTCACACCCAAGCCTAGTCTTGTTCAGGCCATCTTGGATGCTTCCGCTCCAAAAGACAAAGCAGGAGTTAAATCTCTGCTTGGTTTGACGAAGTTCTATGCACATTTCATTCAAGACTATGCCACCAAAGTAAGTCCTATATCGAGATTGTTGAAGGATAAAAGTGAATGTGTATGGGACAATGAGTGTAAACTAGATTTTACTTGGCTCAAAGAACAACTGAGTACAGTCAAAGCTTTGAAACCATTCGTTCCTGATGTACCTTGTACATTGACTGTGGATGCTAGTAGCTATGGGTTAGGGGCAGTTTTGACACAGGAAATTAGACAGCAGGAAAATACCATTGGTTTTGCATCCAGGGTACTGAGGGAAGCAGAAACACACTATTCGGTCATTGAAAAAGAACTTCTTGCATGTTGGTGGGACATTGAAAAATTCAAGAATTATCTTTGGGGACGGAAATTCACATTACAAACTGACCACAAACCTTTGGTAGCTATTCTAGGTAATACCAACAACCGTAATGCTACACCTCGAATTGTCCGTCTTGCATCGAAGCTGTTACAATTCAACTTTGAGTTAACACACATCGCTGGGGGAAAAAATGTGAGGGCGGATGCTCTGTCACGCTTGTCTCCAACCACCAGTCAAGCCATTCAATGTGATGATGACATTGATTATGATGAAAAAGAGGATTGTATTATAGCCTGTGTGGAGTTAAAGAATGTATGTTTTGTGGGGCAAGAAAGTTGGAGTGCAGCTACGGCCAATGATGACGTGTTAAATGATGTAAAAAAGTACATAATCCAGGGGTGGCCAAGGGAAAGGAATGTGAATGTGGCCTTACAACCTTTTGTAAAAGTATGTGAAGAGCTTTCTATAGAAGATGGACTAGTGTTCAGGCTAGATAAGCTAATACCTCCCGGAAGAGTTAGACCCACCTTACTTGAGAAAACTCACAAGGGACACTTAGGAGCCACTCTTACCAAACGTAGGGTTAGAGAATACTTTTGGTGGCCGCAGATGGATAAGGACATTGATGCTATGGTGCAGGAGTGTGCCATTTGTGCTAGCAGCGACAAGAGTCTCCGCACATCCAATCCCCCTCTCACTCCCATACCTCTCCCTTAAGCTCCATGGGAGAAATGAGGTATTGATGTTTTAGGGCCTTTTCATTCTCTACCTCATCAGTGTAAGTTTGCCATTGTAATGATGGAGTATTACTCTAAGTGGCCAGAGGTTAAGTTTGTATCCAAAGTGGACTCAAAGGAGATCCTTGACTTCATGAGAGAAGTCTTCATGAGAGATGGCTTTCCCTTATCCATCGTTTCCGACAACGGAGTGCAGTTTGTGTCTGCTGATGTGGAAGAGTTTCTTAAAGAATCTGCCATTACCCATCTTAGAAGTTCTCTTTACCATCCCCAAACTAATGGTTTGGTCGAGAGGCTCAATAGAGTAATTGGTGATTGTGTCAAATGGGCCATTGAACACAACAAAGCTATTCCCCCGACTGTAAGAACAAGGCTGTGGTTCTACAGGACCACACCTCATTCATCTACGGGAGTATCTCCCTTTGAACTTCTGAGAGGCAGAAAGCCATGTACAGAGTTTAGACCTGCATGGATGTCCAAATGGTTTAGGTCCAACACTACTTCTCAAGAACTAGATGAAAAGGTCAGAAGCAAGGTTGAAAAGACCCAATCCAAGCAAAAAGAATACTTTGACAACAGGAAGCGTGTCACCAGCAGGGAGATTGCAGTAGGTGACTGTGTGAAAATAAAGAAACAGGGTTTTGTAAGAAAAGGAGAGTCCAAGTTCAGTAAACCTGTGGTTGTCGACAAAGTGTGTGGCAGTGCGGTTCGTGTCAATGGACGCAACTGGTGGAATTTGAACAAAGTTGTAAAAGTTAAAGATGTAGTGGATTGTATGCACAATTCTACTGAGGTTTGTGATGTGTCACACAACACTGTTCCTAGAAATCGCAGTGTTCATGATTCATGCCATTCACCCTCGGTGTTGAGGAGGAGCACAAGAGTGGTCAGGATTCCGGTCAGGTACCGGCGTTAGTCCCTTTTCTACTTTTCTCCTCTTGCTTTCCTTCTTTCTTGCTTTCCTTCCTCCTTCTCTCTCTTTTTTCCATCT
Source organism: Lissotriton helveticus (assembly GCF_964261635.1). NCBI lineage: Eukaryota > Metazoa > Chordata > Amphibia > Caudata > Salamandridae > Lissotriton > Lissotriton helveticus. The sequence goes on from NC_136065.1 coordinate 409,375,055, forward strand.
TCCTTCTTCCTTTCTTCTTTCTTTCTCCTTTCCGCACTGTTTCCCCATTTCTGTAAGGAAAGGAGATATATGTAGTAGTCTCGCCCGCCGCGTGCTGTGTGTGCGTGGGCTTTGTTGCCTTTGTCTCGCTCGGCCCGTTGGCCCTGGGACGTCACTGTGACAGTTGGTCGTACAGTTGGTTGCCAGCCATTGTACGCTGTTCCGGCTTGCACGCCGGACTGAGTTGTGGGAACTAATAAAGACTTTTACTTCATAACTACCTTTGCCTTCGAGTTATTACACATATGTCTACTCCCACCTAGTGGGAGCATTTTTAAAGCCGGTGGGTGGAATCAGATATGTCTTCAGTGGTCGCAGGAACATGGACCAGGAAGGCATGTCTGCTATCATGCGATGGGAGCTTTAAAAATGTACCAGTAAGGTAAGAGCATACTTTTGCTTCTGGAAACTCAAATTGTTCCTGCCCAGCAGGAGCAATGTCGGCTACCGCAGCACCCAGAATGGGTGTATGCGGGGAAGCAGTTGGGGCCGTGGGGGCCCTGCACTCCCCTGCAGCCCCAATGTAAAGTTGAAAGGCTACAGGGAATGGGGCTTACAGGCCCAATATTGGCTTGGGGGGATGTGTGCACCCCCTCTCCTTAAAGGCCCTGGTCGATAGGAACCCCATGGCCCCTTCTGATTCAGGAAGCCAAGTTTTGTGGCATGATTCCCTTTGCTAAAAAATTTTGGCCCTAGAGGATAGGGTCACCAGGACCGGTGCTGGATTGGTGTGTGGGCTGTGCGCCCCCTCCCCTTCAATAAAATAAGGCCCCCATGGCCCTTGGTGGCTTGGTAAGGTGGGCCACACACCCACTTCCCCTATATAAAAAATAAAGGTGCTGGGGATGGGGTCCGGGGCTCTTAGTGGCTTGGCTGAGAGAGGCAGTGCACCCCATGTCCTTCATAAAAAAGGACCCAGGGGAGGGGTCGGGATGGCTCAGGAAGGAAGGCAGGTGCCTGCTCCCCATAATACAAAAGTCAAGGTACGAGGGTGATGGGGTCCTCGTGGCACAAAGTTGTCGGGGAGGGAGCTGGACCCTCTCCTTCAAAATAAACAAAGGTCCAGGGAGATGGGGTTCCTGGGTCCTGAAGTGGCTTGGGGTGAGGGGCCTTTGACTGTGCACAGTGTGGGGTTGGCTGCCTCAGGGAGTAGGCCACAGGGTCTAGCAGCAAACTGTGTGCATTGGGGTTGGCTTTATGTATAGTAATAAAATATACTTTCCGTTAAAAAAAACCCTAGATAGTCACTGAGAAAAATAGAGGTTAAACTGACCTTATATTTAAAAATTGTAATTATATTCTACCTCACATGAAAAAACGTTATGAATTCACTGAAAAAACCCCCAAAGATTATATGTTATATTTAGGCAAAAATGTGAGTTAAACCATACTGTTGAAAACAAACGAAACCACAAAAATTCAACAATCACAGTTATCATACCCCAAGGTAATGAGAACTCGCCACCTTGACATGCACTGCTAATCACCCCACATATTACATCACTCATGACATGATCTATGGCATCATTGATAGCATGACTGCAACTTCTGAAATGACATCATTGATTATAAGAGTGTGCATGGCAGAGCTGCTAGTTATAGTTGGTTGAGATAACTATAAGCAGTACATGTCTGAGGGTTTGTTAGTTTAAAATAGTATGTTTTAACTGACATTTTTACCTAAGTATAATGTCCCTGTAACCATTGTTTTTCTCGGTGAATCTATAAGTTTTTCTTTTTTAATGTAAAGCAGGATATAATTACAATCACATCTCTTTAAACTTTGTTTATTTTAGTGAATATATATCTATATATATGTGTGTGTGTGTGTGTGTGTGTGTGTGTGTGGGTGTGTATGAATAGATAGATAAGTAGATAGCCAATGTCAATTTTGGATGTATTTATGGGGGCTTATGATGTTAACTGAAGTGGTCCTCTGCACTGAGCCTGAATGACCTTACTCTAACTACTAAGTGCCAGCTAGAACCATTATCTATATCTGTTGACTGGGAAATCATCTGTTTGCAAGCCCTCCTTAGATTGATCATTAACAGTCTGTGTTAATGCAGCGAACTCACCAAAGACAATTTTTGCAATTTGCTGCCCTCCTGAATTAGATAAATCCCATAGGTGTCAGTCAGGGGTGGCTGAGGTTATCGGCTGCTATCCCTGGCTTACCATGTCGTACCCGCTCACACAGCCCTTGCTTCATTTCTTCTCAAAATGTACAAAGAATGTAGCAGGAACGGAAACTAAATGTAACTCTAAGACCATGTTTACATTTGATATTTTTCACTGCTGTCTGTCCCCTTGCCCATAAGCACGAACATGGAAGCTGTTGGATATGAAAAGGAGTCAGACCTTTGAGTCACCTCAGGATAAAAAGTCTGTGATGTAATTCGTGCTACCCTTGGCATTTTTACATGCTTGGTTAACCTTCAAACAAATCCAAGCTCAAAATAAAATGTAAATAATCCAAATTAAGTGAAACGGTCCATGAAGATACGGCATTTAGATGCAGAACACATATTTGATGAAAAACTCGAGGCACGAAGCATCCTTCATGACCTGCTGTGCGGAAAGCTCACAGGCGGATTGACATACTTTTCTGTTGGTCCCTTGCGCTGCTAGAGAGCATTGTCTTCAATGGTGCATTTGTTTCCAACCTGATATACATTTCAATGGACCAGGCGTATTTTTCATTTTGAACTAGTTAGTGGAGCGTCCTTAAAATAGCCTGTAAATTCCTCCTGGACACCATTACTGAAGCTGTGTCTAGACAGACCTTCCTGGATTCACCGAAGCTGTCACCCTCAAGGAGGAGGAAGTAACAGCAAACACAAAGACCTGTTTGAACGAAAGGGTAGATGTCTATCTCGGCATTATAAATAGCCTCATTATTCTCTCTGCAAGATCTAAAAACAGAAAAAGTGTAAGTTGCTGCTAACATGATCTCATGCATCACTGTCAGCTCTTGCTTGTCCCTGTGAGTCTCTGCAGCCAGTAATTTATGGAATGTCAAGAAAACACTGAACCCCAGCGGAAAGATGTGATGCATCGCACTGTCCTTGCCACATTTTGGCTGATCTCATAATTAACGAAATTGTATTTGAGAGCCTGGAAGTAGGCTGAATGAATCTGAGCAATTCTCTTTCGTAAGCCGGCCCCTTTTGGCTTTGAAATTAACATTATTTGTTTTTGGAATGAGAACAGATTTGTCAATCAGTAAACACAAAGCATCTATTTAGACAATGTATTTGTAGAGCAGTGTGGGTGATCATACAATATTGGTTGCAGAACTTGATGTTGTTTGAAAAATACATTTCTGTTGACCTTTTCCAAAGCACACGCGACAAAATAATTGGGCCCATTCACAAACTATACTTTGTAGTACGTTTAGTAGTACAATAATAGTATTACTCACATACTACAAAAAGCTATTCACTAAACCTGCATGCAGAGATCTCCACCTCTCCTGTCTTTTCTATGTGGAGAACCCTGCTTTCGTAGGAAATGTGGGAGGGATGGGGGAGTGGCTGGAAAATGGGGAATGCTTACAACAAAATGACAGGAGTTTAGGAAGGGGTAAGGAGGGGTAAAGGGAGGGTTAAGAAGGGATTTAGGAAAGAGCAGGCACTCACCCACAAATGAGAAAGCCTATTGCTAATTACAAACTGCACTCCTATAGTTACTACCTTCAAAAAAGGTCCCATAAGAGCTGTAAAGGTACTCCAGCTTAGACAAGGAGTAATTTCAGCACCACAAATGGCCAACCACTGGAACAGAAACGCTCTTCCATTGAACATATTGGAGGAAGGGACTTAAAATAAAACTCCATAGTAAATAATGCTAAAATAAGTTAATTCATTTCAACTTATAAAATATGGATATATAAAATGTTTTTATTGTTAAAAATTATATATACCAGTAACATTATTTTATTTAACATCTTTTAAGAAACTTTTAAAAATGTAAACATAAATGTAACTTTACATTGTTTGTACAAAAATGTAAACTAATTGAAATCATTTCTAGGGATAACTTTTAATAATTTTCAAAACTGAATAAATAAAAATAATCATTTACATTAGGTGATATTTTAATGGATTTTTACTCAAATATGTTTAAAACACCTTTGAGACAATGGTGGGTTGACTTTTTCATTTGTTCTAGGTTTAAATTAAATATTAAAAGATTTTTACATTTATATTTACCTTTACAATATTTGCACCTCATTATTTTAGAGTTAAATCAACTTTTTAACTTTTCCGTATGCCTTACCTGGTGACAGAGACCCCTGCCAACATGTGAAAACATGTGAACAGTTACTCGTTAAAAATGTACATGCCCCCACACAGGGTGGGGGCATGCAAGTCTGAACCTTGTAGTAACTGTACACACTATGACAAGCCAACAGGGCCAGGCTGGGGATCAGAAGCAGCCCTCACAAAAATGCTCAAACTAGCCCACTCTTTTCTCTTCTGGCTCTGTCTTTCTCTTTCAATCTCCCCATTGCCATTCTCGCCTCTCATTCTTCTCCTTCTTCCTCTCTCATCCACTCGCCCTCTCCTTTTCTCTGTCTTTCTCTCTCTCTTGAAACCTTGGGGAGCTTTGGAAAGTGTGAGAGGCACCAACAGTGGTCCTGGATTTTTAAATCCAGCCTCCAATGGCTCCAACCCAACAGGGAAATGCGCGTTGAATAAAAGTTCAGTGCAGCCCTGCTACCCAAAAGAAGAAAAGTTACTACACAATGTAAGAGGAAATACACATGCTAGTCCATCTACAGAAGTTAATTTACCTTTATGAATAGAGTCCTTTGTTAAATATTAGTCATTATCGATATTCAAAATCATAGCAGTAATTGTGTCAACCTTTGAGAAATACAAGTAGAGAGGTTGCTGCCCAGATGTAATTAAAAAATATGACTACCAGAGCCCATAGGAACTACGCAGTGAGTCCTTAACCCACTGGGCTGCATTGCATTCATTACTATAAGAAGCTTTAAGAATCTTCATGGCTGCAATGAATGTATTTCCTTTTTCTGTATAGCCGAGAGAGCTTCAGAATCTGTGTAAAATATACAGTGAGGCACTTGAGCTCAGCCCTCAATCATTGGTGTTTGTAATTGCCATTCCTCACATTCATCAATCATTGGTTGATACAAAGTGTCATTTATGAAGTACCATTGTACTAAGATATATAACCATTTTAATAGTGCAGCTGTCTGCTGACTTGAGCAAACATAACATTTTCAGAGTAGGAGGCAGCAACTGTAAAATACGGTACATGTTTCACATCTCTCCTAAGCACTTGCTTGGTGCTCAGTTTATTAATTCCAAAGATATTAGGAAATGCGGCTTTTGTGAACATGTCTGAATGTTATAAACATCATGCTGGCAGAGCTGTTAAGATGCATTTCATGTGTCCTGCAGTGGTACTATGGATTTATAGCACGGTAGAAAATAGATGTTAATTTTACAGAACTTGGTGGAAAGGGAAAGCATTTTAGTTTTATAATTCAAACATATGACACGTAAGTGGCATGCAAAACAATTGAGGAGCAAGTATATTAAACTCATGAGATGATGGAGGAGAAGATTTTTGTATTAGTACCTGCTTCTTTTTTTCGTTTTCAGAGCAGGCAGAATAGGTGGTATGCCATAAATGTTCCACCTTTCTTCCCTTTACCCTCACCTAGCCCTGCGATACAGATGTGGGATGAACTAATATATATAATTTTGGGTCCAATTTAAAGTTTGGGGGAGGGAGGGTACTCTGTTGCATAGGCAACAGAGTACCCTCTCTGCTAAACTGAAGGTCCGCCAACTCTAAATGAGTCCTTCAGTATGTCGGTTGCAGAGCCTCCTCCGTCTCTGCCACCCACGTACACCTCCAATTGCCCCACAGAATAAGGGCCTTCAGAGGTTTGGCCATTTGCCTGCTCACCCTATTTAGAGTGGGCAGAAAAATGGCAAATTGTCTGTCACCGCCAGGCAAAACCTGATGGTCTGGGACAATGAAAACTGTATAATGGGCCACACGCCATGGAAGAAAACTCCCAGGGTGAGGGGGGTCATAGTTTTTTTATTTTCAACAAGAGAATCCTGCTTTGGGATTTTCTTTTCGAAAACGAAAAAAAAAACCTTTGAAAAGTTTGCCATACGGCTCCATCATATTAATGGAACCGCACATCAAAACTTTTAATGCATGTACAGGAACCACCATCACAGTGGTTCTGGTAAGTGCAGGACATGTCCACTGGGCTGGTAGACATCTTTAAATTTGGCAGGTGGAGTACCCTCGTCGTGGCGGGAGTAAAGTACACCACCATGGTGATGGTAATAAAACTGTCCTTCAAAGTCAAAATCATGCCCTTAGTTTGATTCCTTCATTTTATTTGTAAAGTGCACACCACAAAATATATTAGAATTTGATGATGTTGTCTGCATGCATACATGCACCTGTAGTGTTGTCTGGGAGAGAAAGCATCCCACTTGTACATTTACTGTTTATGCATGTACATTATTTGTACCTGAAGTGTTGTCTATTTGTATGAGCCAGACAGTTTGACTTTGTCTTGACAATTAGGTATGCTCAACATTGTGTGATTCTGGGAAAATCACTTAGGCCCCGATTCCGAAGTTCGCTCAACACGTATCAGTCTGGAACTGCCCGACCACAGGTTTGCCGTTCCGAACTCACAATTAGGATACGGCCGCCCATAGGGCGGTCGGAAAATCCATTTTGCTATGGCAGCTTGTTCAGCGGGCAGAAAAGGCCTGCAGAACGAGCTGCCATAGCAAAATGGATGTTTTTAAACATTGCTGCAGCTTGTGGCAGGCAACTCACAGGGCCTGCCACAGGGTGCAGGGATAATAAGGGAAGCACCCAAGGAGCCCCCTAGGGCCCATAGCTGAAGGCCAGTAGGGAAAGAGGACCTGCTAGGGGCCCCTACATTTATTTTCCAAAAGCGTTTCCATGTCCAAAAGGTCGAAATGGAAAGGCTGTCGTTAAATGACATCATAATCCCAATGGCAGAGCAGGAGGCATTAACAGCCATATTCATGAAGGTGCCAATCTGCGATTAGCAAATTGCGAAAAATTGCGAATCGCAATTTGAAAATCGCAGAATGGCATTCATGTAGAAATGCGATGCAAATATGCGAATCGCAATCGATCGCAATTGCCGATTGCGATCTTGCCACAATCGCTAATTAATCGCAGATTCGGCATTTTTCCATGTACAAATTGCGACCTAGCAATTAGCGATATCGCATTTTGCGATCTCGCTAACTGCGAGATCGCAAAAATGGGAAGTCGCATTTCGAGCCCACTGATGACATCAAAACCAGGAAGTAGGCTTACCCCACCCACAAACAGAACACAGAGCCAGAGATTGGGAGCAGGATACTAAAGAGCTGCAAACCTTAGACTGTGCTGCACCCCAGCAGGACAAAATTCACCAAGATGTCCGAGGATGCAGCAGGGAGCAGTGGGCAGGAGAGGAAGCGAAAACTAAAGTTTTCAGAAGCTGAACTGGAGCATCTGATTGAGGGGGTCATCAAGGACTATGCACGGCTCTTTGGCAAAGACTCCCGGAGGGTGCCAGAGGCAGACAAGCGCAGGATCTGGCAGCGCATCCGCGCTAAAGTCAATTCGGTTGGGGTGACCCAGCGGTCAATTGATGAGCTTAAAAAGCGCTGGTATGACCTGAGAGGTCGGTCTAAGGAGCGTATTGCCGAGAGGCTTGGGGAGCGACTGGCCACCGGTGGAGGGGAACCTGTAGCCACACCGAACACCCCATTGGAGGACCTGATAGAGGACACTATTGCACCAGCAGCCTGCGTGGGGGTCATGCAGCTGGACTCGTCTCGACCCAGCCAACAATCTGAAGGTAAGTGCCATGCGACTGCGACCCTGTCCCCCAACAATGCCCATGACTCCTGAGCTAGCAATATGACATCCCCTACAATGCAGCCCATGCACACCTGAAATGCCCCAATGCATTGTGGTAGACGTAGTGAAATCATATATCCCCAGTTAGCTGAACACAGCCAGAGCTGTAAATTCAAGGTAAATCCAAAAGCCAGTCAGGGAAAGCAAGCCTGCATGCATGTATCAACATAGCTTGTGCAAGATACATAACATTAATCATGCACCCTTTCACATTACAGGTGCAGTTGAGCAGCCCAGCACGGACAGCGAGGCCCTGCACATTGCCGAGACCCAGGACGACACTGAGGGTGAGGGCCAGTCCAACCAACGACCCGGCCCATCACAACCACCAGTAGCTATTCCACCACCACCACCCCGTGCGGACAGGGCCACCTCTGCAGCCACAGGTGTGCAGCCCACACCCCAACAAACAGCCACAGCAGTGGTACAGGCCCCACCACCAGCGCCTAGGAGGCAGACGAGGCGCACAGCTGGAGCCAGATCACACACCAGCGCACTGAGGCGCCAGCAGCGTCAGGGCTCAGCAGGCACGGGCAGGGCGCTCCTACTACCTGATCCTGGGCTGCCAATTGAACGCTGCATGCTGGCGGTGCACCGTACACAGGCGCGTCACCTGGCAGCAATTCACACCCAGCTGCAGAGGACAAGCGAAAATATTGCCCAGATGACCGCTGCTGTCTGAGAGAACAGCCAGCTGCTGGTAGCCCAGCAGGACATGACCCGCCGCCGCCGCCACCGCCAACTACTGGCCCGCCTATCGGCCTACACCCGGTCACACCATGTAGTTGGGAATGCAACATCACAGCTGGCACGCAGGTCACTTGCCATGCAGGGCCAGATGGTGCAGTGTTGCCAGGATGTGGCCAGGTCACTGGATCTGCTTACAGCAGCAGCGCTCGGCAGCCAGTCCACTGCCCATGGAGAAGCAGAGGGGCCTGACGACGTGAGCGAGGTAGCGTCAACTAACAGCAGCGCATCCTTGCCACCGATGCCTGGACGACGCCGCAGCAGCAGGGCAACAGCACCAACTAGGGCCAACACCGTCCCTCAGGACACAGATAGACGACTTGGGGCGTCTCGTCGCAACCGACACTGAAAACTCAGACTCTCTCAGGGAGGCCATGCAGTACACCCCTGCAAGCCCACTACCCCAGCATGGGGAGGTATGGAGTATAAGTAAAGGCCAATTTATTGTGCATGAACAATAAAGATTAATGGTCTGACTTGATTCACACTCATGTCATTATTACATTAGTCATGCATGAGTGCAGTGTTTTGTGAGGGGAATGGGTGCACTAGAAACAGTTAATAGTGATGTGGTTGCGGTGCCTGTGTCCTTCAGCAGGATTTTCCCCGCGTGCATGACGCACATGTGGAGGCGGGCGGTTGTCCCCTTCCGACTCACTGCCAGATATCTGCACTGGTATCCTGCGCTTGGTAGCAATGTTGTGGAGTATTGCACACACGGCCACGAGGCGGCAGCAGACCTCAGGTGTGTATTTGATGGCCCCACCAGTCTTGTGCAGTATGCGGAAACGGCTCTTCAATAGGCCAAATGTCCTCTCAATGCAATTTCTTGTTCTTATGTGTGCTGCATTGTAATGCCGTTGCTGTGGTGTGGCAGGGTTGAGGTATGGGGTGAGGAGGTACTCCCGTAGACAGTAGGCGCTGTCACCTGAGGGTGATAAGCACAGGGTGAGTGCCTGTTCTGCGCTGATACATGATCACAGTGTACTATATGGGGGCATGTGTACTTACCCAGTAGGTGTCCTTCGCCAAAGTCTCCCCTGGCCAGTCGTGTGTGAATGCCGCTGTGCCGGAAGATGAAGGAGTCATGTGTGCTGCCCGGATATTGTGCCACTATGTCCGTGATGTAATTTTTGGCGTTGCACACCATCTGGATATTGATGGAGTGGTAGGACTTGCGGTACAAGTATTCCGTTTGTGCTGGTGGGCAGATGTGGATGTGGGTACAGTCAATGCATCCAATTACATGCGGGAAATGTGCAATGTTGTAGAATTGCAGCTTGGTATCATTCAAGTCCTGTTGGGTGGTGGGGAATGATATGTAGTGGTGTAGCCAGGTCAGCATTGCATCCAGGAAACTCCTTAGGCAGCGGGACATGGTGGGCTGGGATATCCCCCCTGCAACAGCAACTATCCCCTGTAAGCTTCCGGAGGCCAGTAGGTGCAGGCTGCACAATACCTGCACATGTGTGGGCACGGCATTGGTCCTCCTTGTTGGGTGCTGCATCAGGGGGTCCAGGTCCTGGATGAGCTTGATGATCATAGCCCCACTCAGGCGGTACTTTGCATAAATTTGCTCCCTGGTTTGGCCCAGGAGGGAGACCCGCTGGCGGAATATCCGCTCCTGGATCCTCCGTCTGTTCTGTGCTGCTCGCTGTAGCCTTCGCCGCCTCACCAACATGTAGAGTCCAGGCATTGTGAGAATCCTCAGGCTCCAGCTGCATGTCCTTAAATGTGTTTGGTCAGCCCTGCACCTGTTGGTAGTTTGTTAACCGTTTTTTGAAAAAAAAAATGTTGCCTTACTGGTTACCACCTGATTTGTGTTTTTCTTATTTTGCCCGTCGCAAATAGCGATTTCCAGGTATTTCGCATTTAGTGATTTTTCATGAATGTCGATTGCGAATGTTTTGCGACTTCGCAATTTAATTTGCAGATTCCATGTTTTCTCGCAATTTCAGATTCGCTAATGCCCATCCTCCAGGATTCTGCGAATTTATTTGCGAAGTCGCTATTTTTTTTGCGATTTCGCTTTTTTGCACTTTTCTGTATCATGAATTCCTTTTCGTCAAATAGCGATGGCAATTGCGAATTCGCAGCAATTGCGATCGCAATTTGGCCTTATGAATCTAGCTGTAAGAGATTATGAGCATTTCCTATGCTCCAATGGGCTCAAGGAGCCCGTTGGAACAGCAGCGGACAGTCCCTCCACCCGATGCCTCCACCCGCCGCATCGTAATGCGGCGGGCGGAACGCAACTGCAGATGTCGGTTGGTCCGACACTGGCATGCTGTCAATGTCAGACCCACCAACAGCATAATCAGCACCTTAATCTCCCCGTGCCTAAGAAAATTAATGTGTCTGTCTGTAACACAACTGGTGCTCATGAAAAGTGCTCTGATATCCACGGGTCCAGTTTGCGCTATATAAAACAAAAATAAAACATAGAAATTTGCCATTTTCAAAGTAAGGAACTATCATCTTTAATAAATAAAGTGCCATGCACTGAATGTGCTTTTTGAAAGCCACAAATGGTGTGTTTTCTTGCTCCAATGCTGGACCAGAATCCGAAAGCACTTAGTGCTCCTATACTCAATTGTTGTGTGCAAAATGCCTACTTTGTGCATGGATACTCCTAATGTTCATTCAGAGAACCAGCACTCATGGACTTTTCCATGCCCGACTTGGATTTGCAAATGCTTGTGGCAGGTCTTGGATACATTCACCTGAAACGTCGGTGAAAAGCCACAAACTTGCAAGTTAAATGTGCAAATACACATTTGGATTATGTTGATCTTTGTAGAATTGTACAGCTGGTACAAACTCTGCATGGTTAAATCTTGGTTATATGCCTGTCATAGATTTTCTGGAGTATTCCTGGAATTATTTTGGAATTCCCTAACAGTCAGTTATTTGTTCCAAACATACTTACAACCCTAGACATCATGAGTCTCATTTACAGTTTGGGGGTAACAAGACATCTGGCAAAAATGGATAATGCCCCATCTGCGAACCTCTTGGTTCCAGCTTCATTCAGAGGTGGGGGAAGCACTACATTGCTGACGCCAAAGCCAAAGGTAGCTCTGTTGTCAGAAGCACCCTTACTGGCACAGAACTAGGAGCTGACATCATGCTGGAACCCCACCCCTCCCCCATATTTAGGGATGGCCTTCAAAGCTACATCCGCCCTTTTCTCATGTCAATGACAGGCATGCTCAGCATTGTGGTTCCGGACAGCGTAGAAGAAACAATGTGCCCACGTGGTAAGAAAGAAAAGTCCCTGGAGACCAAGTAAATTGATTTCCTGTTTAGCGAAAACAGACCCCTGCTTTGAGGATTTGTGTACAGCCAAGGATGGCTTGTTCTTTGCCAAATGTGCTTTTGGAATGTCAGTGGAAACACTGCTAACAAAGCCAGCTTTCTAGGAAATAGGAGTGAGAACGTGCCGCCAAGCAATTATAGCATGCCTTTTAGGGCACAAATGTAATCTAACATTGCACTGTGCTAAGTTCATCCTGATAGCTGAGAAAAAAATTGATCCAGTATGATGTTTTGTCGTAGTATAGGAGTAGGCAGGTTGTTTTAACAGGACTCAGTTGAATATAGATATTAGGCACGGATGCACTTTATAGAATAAGTTACTATTTATTATTATCATATATGGCTAAGTGTTTGCATCAAATATAGCTCGCTCGAAGGGACAGTGTAACAGCATTTTGATATTTGATTATGAAAGTTATGCTTATTGATACTGCAAACACAACAATGATGGACAGAATGTGGATCAATGTCACACATTCACCCCAGTCCAAAGATCTGGGCCCAAATCCATCGTTTTTCCACTCCACACCACCCTGGGTTAGACAATGGCAATATGCAAATCAGCGCTGACCCTGTGCCCCATGGGAACAGTCCAGTCCGAACTACAAAAGCCATGTCCTTCCCAGAACGGAAACAAGCATCCGAGGACCGGCCCGGTTTCGAGGTAACACCTCTCATCAGCCCGGCTAGCTTGATTCCAGTGGTGTGGAGTGCCTGGGACTCACGTCTGAGCATCCCCAGTACACTATGGCCGGGATGCCCGCCACCCCCTCCCAACACATTTCCCCAAGAATGGGAAGTCGGACAATAGTTGAACTTTTGGAAGGCGGGAGGTAGTCACCCTCCCGGCCGTATTTATTAAAATATGAAACAAAATGTAAAACATTAAATAAAAGTTTCATCATTATGCATTATGTACAATTTGTCATTTATTACATTTCGATGCAGTCATGTACTTTTGGCTAACATCCTGAAAATGCATACACTCTAACTCAAATTGTACATCCTAGCATTAAGGGCCAACGGCAAGGTCTTAACCGGTGTCAGATCCCTACTACCAGACTCCCGCCCTCACGGTGTGAGCGGCGCATGCGCAGAGGACTGTACCCTCATTGCCAACTGTAACTTCCCTTGTCGTGGTGGGGGCCCCCTTTCTACTCGACGCCATCTTAAGGGTCGTCCGAGTTCCCGTATGAGGTCTCTGTAGGAAGGACAGCGTGGACTCTCCCCCCATCCCCACACTCTCTATCCGCCGTCGCGGATATCCGGCCCCGGGAAATTAGTAGGAGGGGCATCTAACCGCCTCCCCCCCTGGGAGGGGCCCCATGGCCATCTCCCCCTAGGCGCCCCATCCTTAGTGGGTGCCGCCTCCCCGTGGAAGGGGCCAATGGCCGTCTTCCCCCGGGCGCTCCCATCCATTGTGGGTGGCGCCCCACTCTAGGGACCTTGAAATTACTGCTCACCGATCATGACCTTACCGCCCGACAAATAAATACGACAGTTGTTTACCTACTAAGGAAAGAAAAAACTCGACATCATCCTACTGTGCCATCAATTGCTCTTTCCTGCAAGAAGACATCTCTGCAAAAGGTCAATCTTTATTCTCAACATTCCTTCATTCTTTCTACCAAGGAAAAAGGCCTATACTTCCATCTCTCTGCAAGACTTTATTTCTCCAAACATTTGCCATAAGGGGCTGGTGGGTGGGTCAAAATTGCTGCTTGTTCCGTCGAGGGCTCACGGGCAACGAGTGGTGCAGCCTTCCGATCCGAGGAACAAGAGGACGCTCCTCTGGATTCCCGCTCCTTTATTCTTCTGCGGGAGGGCGTGTACCCGTCCCCGGTACGCCTACGGGGCGTGGTCGTCTTCCGTTGAGGTGTCTAGGACAACCCCTCTTGGGCGGGGGAAGGCGCGCCCCGGCTACGCCGCTTCGGGCATACCAGCCGGGCTACGCCCACCCCGCCCAAAATGGCTTCCCGGGAGGTTCGGGGCACCCATCCATACGTTCGGGGGGACCGAGTGGTCGCCCCTTTCCATATGGCCGGGATGCCCATCACCCCCTCCCAACACATTTCCCCAAGAATGGGAAGTCGGACAGTAGTTGAACTTTTGGAAGGCGGGAGGGAGTCACCCTCCCGGCCGTATTTATTAAAATATGAAACAAAATTTAAAACATTAAATAAAAGTTTCATCATTATGCATTATGTACAATTTGTCATTTATTACATTTCGATGCAGTCATGTACTTTTGGCTAACATCCTGAAAATGCATACACTCTAACTCAAATTGTACATCCTAGCATTAAGGGCCAACGGCAAGGTCTTAACCGGTGTCAGATCCCTACTACCAGACTCCCGCCCTCACGGTGTGAGCGGCGCATGCGCAGAGGACTGTACCCTCATTGCCAACTGTAACTTCCCTTGTCGTGGTGGGGGCCCCCTTTCTACTCGACGCCATCTTAAGGGTCGTCCGAGTTCCCGTATGAGGTCTCTGTAGGAAGGACAGCGTGGACTCTCCCCCCATCCCCACACTCTCTATCCGCCGTCGCGGATATCCGGCCCCGGGAAATTAGTAGGAGGGGCATCTAACCGCCTCCCCCCCTGGGAGGGGCCCCATGGCCATCTCCCCCTAGGCGCCCCATCCTTAGTGGGTGCCGCCTCCCCGTGGAAGGGGCCAATGGCCGTCTTCCCCCGGGCGCTCCCATCCATTGTGGGTGGCGCCCCACTCTAGGGACCTTGAAATTACTGCTCACCGATCATGACCTTACCGCCACAGACCGGATAGTTGACCGACTTTCCGGTCCCCCCAAATCCTCCTAAAGGTCATGCTTACTCAAACCCCTTAGCCATGCTACGAAGTCTCCTATGAGTAAGTCATTCCCCTCCCTGGACAGGTGAACCCCATCGTTCAGATACATTTGATCACCCCGAATACACCCATGAGGAATGTTATGCAACTGCGCAGAACGGAACAATCTACCTATTTTATTATTGACCCGTTTAACTGAATGGTTCAGTGCTGACACCGAAAGGCCCCCCTGCCACATCTTCCTAGGAATCATGTGGGACCAGGCAATCGTACACCCCGGGACTCTTTTAGCCAACCAGCTAACCGCCGACAAAATTCGTTCAAGTAACACTCGTCTACCCAGTGTCACCAAGTCGTTGCCTCCCAGGTGTACTATGACTACAGATGGCGGTGACCTATACCGCCCTAGAAGCCCCTCGAAAAATGATTCAAAGTGGTCAAAAACGAGCCCACCCTTCCCATGGAAGGACACTCTGAACCCGTATTCCCCAGGTGCGTGAATCGCGTCACCTTCCTTGAATACGTCGCCGGCGCGCCTCACGTATGAGTGGCCCACGACCCATACCATCCTCTCTCCAGTCGGTGGCCTCTGCCGCTGGTCTCCTGGTGCTGGGTCGACCTCAAATTCCGCCCCGCGTGGCAGGCTTGCGAAACTGTAAAGTAAACAAAGACAGAAAACGTGAGTGCATGTCAATTGATCACTCACAACATGTGCAATCGCACATACCTCTTGAAGCAATTCGAGGACCAACGGCCCAATTGTTTCACTTCCTCAGCACTCTGACCCCTGGCTGTAGCCTCAGTAGCAGCCCCTATCCTAAAGGAGTGGGTCCCAAAATCGCACGGGTCCATGCCCGCGTCAGCGATTGACAGTGCTAGCACCCTCTGAAACTGAAATCTCGTCAGTGGAGTGCCATCCTTGTGTCGGAGCAAACTCCCCCCCCATGTGGCCGCCCTTAGCGCCAAATAGTCTTCCACACACTTCAACGGGCAGATGGGGGACCCACGCTTGCGCTGTACGACCACACTGTTTCCCATAGCCCACTGGTCAGTCTTGGACCTGGCTATCACGATCACCATCGAATCACCCCTTATTTGGATGTGATCCCTGCGCAAGCCTCCCTCCATATCTCTCTTGTTCCTTGCGACAAGTTCGCTCACCCTCATAGCCCCATGGAATGCCAATGTGAACGCTGCCCGGAACAGAACTGCTTCAAAATGGGAGAAACACGTCTCATCCAGCTTTGCTAAAAGCAGAGACAGTCTGTCTAAGCCAATCGGGTGCCTCGTATCTTGCTTGCAACCCTCAAGGCGCTGCCAGCCGCGAAGGGCTTTTTTCACCAAAAAGGAACCTGTAGGGTCTTTTATGCCGTGTACCTGGGCCATGAATGAAATGGCCGCCCTATGCCTACTGGCCGTTGCCGATGATCGGCCCTCTCTGTGCAGCGCTACCAAGTACCCCAGGAAGGATTCCTCCTGACCCCAGTTCTGACTCTCTGTGGGACCCAAATATGTGCAATAGGAACGAAACGCTCCTTCGTATGCTTTCCTTGTCCTGGGGGCTAAACTCGCTGCCACGAGGTCTTGTAATCCGGCGCACCGATTAGCCATATTGTTTCGGGGAATGGTGCTGCCTCTAGGTCCGCTGTGGGTAGATAACCCCTGAATGCCTGCATATGTGAACGAGAGAGTGCATCAGCCGCATGATTCAGTACACCTGGCACATGTTTCGCCCTGAACTGTACATTCAATCTCATGCAAAGCAGCACAATTTCTTTCAACAATCTCAAGATCAATTTGCAGCGTGCTGCCTGTTGGTTAATGCACTCAACAACAGTCATATTATCAGACCAAAACACCACTGAGCGGTCCCTGAAGTCGTCAGACCATGTCATCAGAGCAACCCAGATGGGGAATAACTCCAGGAAACCAATGTTACTTGTGAGACCGTTGGAGTGCCACCATGTTGGCCATGTTTGTGCCGACCATCGATTACCTAAGATGGCGCCAAAACCCACACTCCCTGCTGAGTCGGTCCATAGACCTAGTTCATCTGAAGATTCCGGCGGGGATTTCCACACGACTCGACCGTTGAAGTCCGCCAGAAATGCCATCCAAATACGCATATCCTGGCGAACCTCCCCTGACAGTCTCGTACGGTGGTGACCCTCTTTGAGACCTACCATAGCTTGCGCGATAGAGCGCGAAAAGGGGCGGGCCATAGGCATCACCCTCAAGGCAAAATTAAGCTGACCCACTGTTTGTTGTAACTGGTGCAGGGTCACTTTATCCCCACTCAGGCATTGCATCAAGGAAGCCCGAAACTTGACCACTTTTTCCATTGGCAATCGGAAACACCCCTCCACAGAATCGAGTTCAATTCCCAGAAACTCCAGTGAAGTAGATGGTCCAACCGTCTTACCTGGTGCCAATGGGACTCCAAATTCACTCATGAGGATGCAGAAATCATACAGCGCCTGCGCGCAGTTCGTATCACCGGCTGCCCCCAAAAACAGGAAGTCATCCAGATAATGCATAACATGTCTATGCCCTGTAGCCTCGGTGAATGCCCATTCTAAAAAACAGCTAAACATTTCAAAATACGCACAAGAAATGGAGCAACCCATGGGCATGCATTTATACATGTAATAACTTCCCTGAAATGCAAAACCTAGCAGGCGCTGATCCTGCGGGTGCACCGGAAGCAACCGGAACGCTGATTCGATATCACATTACGCCATCAGCGCCCCAGGGCCTAGGTGGTTCAACATGGCCAAGGCATCGTCGAACGATGCATATCGTACTGCACAAACTTCTGGGTCAATGGCATTATTCACCGAGAAACCCCTAGGAGCAGAAAGGTTATGTATGAGTCTAAACTCCCCTGGGTCCTTCTTCGGGACAACCCCCAACGGGGAACAGATGAACTCAGCCACCGGCGGGCAACGAAAGGGCCCAACCACTCGCCCTAAACTGACTTCTTTTGCAATTTTCTTTTCTGCCACGCCTGGGTTGTGCTGTACCGATAACTGGTTTCTACAAAAGGAGTTCCCCCGAAAATCCCCCGCCGGGATGTGGAAGCCATGTAAGAATCCCTTCCTCAACACCCCAGCGGATATATGATCAGGGTATTTGTTTAACCAAGGAATCATAACCATGAGATCAACGGGTGTAGGCAATCGGTCACAAAACTCTACCTCACTCCTGCTTAGACCCGCCTTTACCCCCCGTCCCGCCAATTTTTGATCTACATGCACTTTCCGGGTGTAAGGAATTCCCACAGCCGGCACACACATGCTTAAACTTGCATGTCCCCTGTGGTCTGTTACAGTTGCCTCTATTGAAGCCCCAACAGACCCCCCCTTTTCCGCCATTCCCGCCAACTCTAGGTTGGTAGCCCCCCCCTGTGCCTGCCCGAAAGGGCACCCCGGGCTTTTGGCGGACCACTCCGGACCCGCTCCCGCCTGGCGAGGACGTACCTGTCGCCCCTGGCAGGAGCTGCTTGTGCCATGACACCGAGTCCAAACAATCCCAAGACAAAGAAGCGTCAAATTCTTTTGCTTTACGGAATTTCATGTCATAGCCTTTCCATTCTTCCCCCTCATACATTGAATAGAAATCCATAATGCGATTCTGATAGCAAATCAAATCAGTCATAACCTCGGGTTTACGTTCCCCCATCACTGCGGTAAATATAGAGAAGGCCTTAACCCAGTTCGTCACTGTCTCGTCCACCCTGAACTCGGCCATCTTGGCGCGCCAGACACTCGGGTGCCACAAATCTTTCTGCGTTTTAGCATACTCCATCTCGCGATGGTCAGTTAACAATGAAAACATGTTGACATACTTGTCTCCCCATATTAACTCTTTCGTGGCCATGGGAATGTGCTGTGCAACCTTTTCCCGCCTTGAGGGTATTGAGCCCTCCCCCGCCATCGGCAATGCGAGCTTACCCGGATCAGCCGTTGTTACCGCCGTCTTTTCCTGACCAGCTGCTGGTACTCCAGGTGCCACCTGTGGGGGAACAAGAGGAACACTCGCCTTTGCGACATCTCTCGATTGCCGCAACTGCTTTATTAATACTCTGGCTTCTTCGGCCGGATCTCCCAGGGTCACTGTGCCCCCGACCTTTGTTTTGAGCCATGCCGTCAACTGTGCGGCCAATTCTGGGGGCATTTCATCATCCTCGGTCGAGGTGATCACCACCGGGATAGGCTGGCCTAAATCTGGTTCCTGAACCGGGTTACCAGCCGGTACGAGGGGGACGATGGAGGGTACCTCTGGGACCGGGACCCCCCCCCGAAACCGCCCTTTCTTTGACCCGCTTCCCTCTTACCCCGGGGACGACTCCCGGCAAGGCCGGGCCTATCACCTTTTTCGGCTGGCCTGGGTCGTTCAATGCGGCCAATTGCTTCTTCACCTCCGCTAGACCTCTCCCGAGCGATTGGACTTGTCCGAGCTTTCGGTCCATACAAGCCATCCGGTTCGACAACAGGCGTAACACCCTCTCTGTCTCGGAACCCTTTCCTGCTTTCTTGTTAGGCATGGTTTCGAGTCTTCCGCCCTTGGTCGATCCACGAGGTCCTGAAATCTGTGAGCCCTCGAAACTGAAAGAGAAAAAACAATATTAACAAGTTCAAAATTGCTGCTTGTTCCGTCAAGGGCTCACGGGCAACGAGTGGTGCAGCCTTCCGATCCGAGGAACAAGAGGACGCTCTTCTGGATTCCCGCTCCTTTATTCTTCTGCGGGAGGGCGTGTACCCGTCCCCGGTACGCCTACGGGGCGTGGTCGTCTTCCGTTGAGGTGTCTAGGACAACCCCTCTTGGGCGGGGGAAGGCGCGCCCCGGCTACGCTGCTTCGGGCATACCAGCCGGGCTACGCCCACCCCGCCCAAAATGGCTTCCCGGGAGGTTCGGGGCACCCATCCATACGTTCGGGGGGACCGAGTGGTCGCCCCTTTCCATTAGAGCGGTAACTGCAAACACAACAATGATGGACAGAATGTGGATCAATGTCACACATTCACCCCAGTCCAAAGATCTGGGCCCAAATCCATCGTTTTTCCACTCCACACCACCCTGGGTTAGACAATGGCGATATGCAAATCAGCGCTGACCCTGTGCCCCATGGGAACAGTCCAGTCCGAACTACAAAAGCCATGTCCTTCCCAGAACGGAAACAAGCATCCGAGGACCGGCCCGGTTTCGAGGTAACACCTCTCATAAGCCCGGCTAGCTTGATTCCAGTGGTGTGGAGTGCCTGGGACTCACGTCTGAGCATCCCCAGTACACTTAGAGCGGTAACTGCAAACACAACAATGATGGACAGAATGTGGATCAAAATGTCACACATTCACCCCAGTCCAAAGATCTGGGCCCAAATCCAAAGTTTTTCCACTCCACACCACCCTGGGTTAGACAATGGCGATATGCAAATCAGCGCTGACCCTGTGCCCCATGGGAACAGTCCAGTCCGAACTACAACGTGAGTCCCAGGCACTCCACACCACTGGAAGCAAGCTAGCTGGGCTGATGAGAGGTGTTACCTCGAAACCGGGCCGGTCCTCGGATGCTTGTTTCCGTTCTGGGAAGGACATGGCTTTTGTAGTTCGGACTGGACTGTTCCCATGGGGCACAGGGTCAGCGCTGATTTGCATATCGCCATTGTCTAACCCAGGGTGGTGTGGAGTGGAAAAACGATGGATTTGGGCCCAGATCTTTTGACTGGGGTGAATGTGTGACATTGATCCACATTCTGTCCATCATTGTTGTGTTTGCAGTAACCGCTCTAAGTGTACTGGGGATGCTCAGACGTGAGTCCCAGGCACTCCACACCACTGGAAGCAAGCTAGCTGGGCTGATGAGAGGTGTTACCTCGAAACCGGGCCGGTCCTCGGATGCTTGTTTCCGTTCTGGGAAGGACATGGCTTTTGTAGTTCGGACTGGACTGTTCCCATGGGGCACAGGGTCAGCGCTGATTTGCATATCGCCATTGTCTAACCCAGGGTGGTGTGGAGTGGAAAAACGATGGATTTGGGCCCAGATCTTTTGACTGGGGTGAATGTGTGACATTGATCCACATTCTGTCCATCATGGTTGTGTTTGCAGTAACCGCTCTAAGTGTACTGGGGCTGCTCAGACGTGAGTCCCAGGCACTCCACACCACTGGAAGCAAGCTAGCCGGGCTGATGAGAGGTGTTACCTCGAAACCGGGCCGGTCCTCGGATGCTTGTTTCCGTTCTGGGAAGGACATGGCTTTTGTAGTTCGGACTGGACTGTTCCCATGGGGCACAGGGTCAGCGCTGATTTGCATATCGCCATTGTCTAACCCAGGGTGGTGTGGAGTGGAAAAACGATGGATTTGGGCCCAGATCTTTTGACTGGGGTGAATGTGTGACATTGATCCACATTCTGTCCATCATTGTTGTGTTTGCAGTAACCGCTCTAAGTGTACTGGGGCTGCTCAGACGTGAGTCCCAGGCACTCCACACCACTGGAAGCAAGCTAGCCGGGCTGATGAGAGGTGTTACCTCGAAACCGGGCCGGTCCTCGGATGCTTGTTTCCGTTCTGGGAAGGACATGGCTTTTGTAGTTCGGACTGGACTGTTCCCATGGGGCACAGGGTCAGCGCTGATTTGCATATCGCCATTGTCTAACACAGGGTGGTGTGGAGTGGAAAAACGATGGATTTGGGCCCAGATCATTTGACTGGGGTGAATGTGTGACATTGATCCACATTCTGTCCATCATTGTTGTGTTTGCAGTAACCGCTCTAAGTGTACTGGGGATGCTCAGACGTGAGTCCCAGGCACTCCACACCACTGGAAGCAAGCTAGCCGGGCTGATGAGAGGTGTTACCTCGAAACCGGGCCGGTCCTCGGATGCTTGTTTCCGTTCTGGGAAGGACATGGCTTTTGTAGTTCGGACTGGACTGTTCCCATGGGGCACAGGGTCAGCGCTGATTTGCATATCGCCATTGTCTAACCCAGGGTGGTGTGGAGTGGAAAAACGATGGATTTGGGCCCAGATCTTTTGACTGGGGTGAATGTGTGACATTGATCCACATTCTGTCCATCATTGTTGTGTTTGCAGTAACCATGCTTATTGATACGGCAGGTATTATTTTATATAGAGACATTATCACTAATAATGAAATGAATTGGTATAACTAAGTTATGAACAGGATACTATCTTTTAGGGCTCGGGCCTACGTCACCACGAAGTGGGGCGGAGCTTCCGAGCTCTTATGCATTAGAAAAAAAAAATTCTTTAGGGGTCCGGGCTGCCACATTCCTTAGTGCGCGCCGCGTTTTTTATGGCATCTGCCTAGTGATTCGTCTTCGCTGTGCTGTATATTTAGTAGCCTTGACGTGATAGGCTATATTTACTTTTCGTCCGTCATTTATTTCAGTTTCATGGCATATTGTGTGTGGTTACGTGCACGGCAGACTTATTAATCTTAATTAGGAGCTGTCAGAGTGCCCGTGTAATGCAATCCAGATGGTGGGAGCGCGTTCACCATTGCATTGCATGTATCATGCGCGCGTGTAACATGTACCTTTCGCGCACGGCAGTCCATTCATTTTAATTAGGAGCTGTCAGAGTGCCCCGTTCACGGCGGAGATAATTTAAAGAAGTTTCCTGTAGCTTCAAGGGCAGTCACAGTACTTTTTAAGATACCTCGCATATTCTTCAAGCTAAGACAAGCACCCTTGCCTCGCCAATCCGCGTGTCTTCTAAAATAAAAGTGCGCATTTGCCTCTTCTCTGCGAGAAGTGATTTCCGTTGCTGTTTTCTCCTCCCTTCAATATGTTAGAGTTTAACAGAGATGCCCAGGGGTGCAGCAGGTGCAGTGACACCGGGGCCTCGAGGGTCTCACTTAATCCAGACAGTGCTGTATTTTACTACCAGTGGCTGTGAGGGTGCAGCAGGTCCAGTGACACCGGGGCCTCGAGGGTCTCCCTTAACCCTGACAGTGCTGTATTTTACTAGCAGTGGCTGCGGGTGTCCAGGGGTGCAGCAGGTGCAGTGACACCGGGGCCTCGAGGACCTCACTGAACCCTGACAGTGCTGTATTTTACTACCAGTGGCTGTGGGTGTCCAGGGGTGCAGCAGGTGCAGTGACACCGGGGCCTCGAGGGTCTCCCTTAACCCAGACAGTGCTGTATTTTACTACGAGTGGCGGTGGAAGTCCAGGGGTGCAGCAGGCCTCACTTTACCCTGACAGTGCTGTTTTTTGCTACCAGTGGCTGTGAGGGTGCAGCAGGTGCAGTGACACCGGGGCCTCGAGCGTCTCCCTTAACCCTGACAGTGCTGTATTGTACTACCAGTGGCTGTGAGGGTGCAGCAGGTACAGTGACACCGGGGCCTCGAGGGTCTCCCTTAACCCTGACAGTGCTGTATTTTACTACCAGTGGCTGTGGGTGTCCAGGGGTGCAGCAGGTGCAGTGACACCGGGGCCTCGAGGGCCTCACTTAACCCTGACAGTGCTGTATTTTACTACCAGTGGCTGTGAGGGTGCAGCAGGTGCAGTGACACCGGGGCCTCGAGGGTCTCCTTTAACCCAGACAGTGCTGTATTTTACTACCAGTGGCTGTGAGGGTGCAGCAGGTGCAGTGACACCAGGGCCTCGAGGGTCTCCCTTAACCCAGACAGTGCTGTATTTTACTACCAGTGGCTGTGAGGGTGCAGCAGGTGCAGTGACACCGGGGCCTCAAGGGTCTCCCTTAACCCTGACAGTGCTGTATTTTACTAGCAGTGGCTGTGGGTGTCCAGGGGTGCAGCAGGTGCAGTGACACCGGGGCCTCGAGGGCCTCACTTAACCCTGACAGTGCTGTATTTTACTACCAGTGGCTGTGAGGGTGCAGCAGGTGCAGTGACACCGGGGCCTCGAGGGTCTCCTTTAACCCAGACAGTGCTGTATTTTACTACCAGTGGCTGTGAGGGTGCAGCAGGTGCAGTGACACCAGGGCCTCGAGGGTCTCCCTTAACCCAGACAGTGCTGTATTTTACTACCAGTGGCTGTGAGGGTGCAGCAGGTGCAGTGACCACCGGGGCCTCAAGGGTCTCCCTTAACCCTGACAGTGCTGTATTTTACTAGCAGTGGCTGTGGGTGTCCAGGGGTGCAGCAGGTGCAGTGACACCGGGGCCTCGATGGCCTAACCTTACCCTGACAGTGCTGTATTTTGCTACCAGTGGCTGTGAGGGTGCAGTGACACCAGGGCCTCGAGGGTCTCCCTTAACCCAGACAGTGCTGTATTTTACTACCAGTGGCTGTGGGTGTCCAGGGGTGCAGCAGGTGCAGTGACACCGGGGCCTCGAGGGTCTCCCTTAACCCAGACAGTCCTGTATATTACTACCAGTGGCTGTGAGGGTGCAGCAGGTGCAGTGACACCAGGGCCTCGAGGGTCTCCCTTAACCCAGACAGTGCTGTATTTTACTACCAGTGGCTGTGAGGGTGCAGCAGGTGCAGTGACACCTGGGCCTCGAGGGTCTCCCTTAACCCTGACAGTGCTGTATTTTACTAGCAGTGGCTGTGGGTGTCCAGGGGTGCAGCAGGTGCAGTGACACCGGGGCCTCGAGGACTTCACTGAACCCTGACAGTGCTGTATTTTACTACCAGTGGCTGTGGGTGTCCAGGGGTGCAGCAGGTGCAGTGACACCGGGGCCTCGAGGGTCTGCCTTAACCCAGACAGTGCTGTATTTTACTACGAGTGGCGGTGGAAGTCCAGGGGTGCAGCAGGCCTCACTTTACCCTGACAGTGCTGTATTTTGCTACCAGTGGCTGTGAGGGTGCAGCAGGTGCAGTGACACCGGGGCCTCGAGCGTCTCCCTTAACCCTGACAGTGCTGTATTTTCCTACCAGTGGCTGTGAGGGTGCAGCAGGTGCAGTGACACCGGGGCCTCGAGGGTCTCCCTTAACCCTGACAGTGCTGTATTTTCCTACCAGTGGCTGTGGGTGTCCAGGGGTGCAGCAGGTGCAGTGACACCGGGGCCTCGAGGGCCTCACTTAACCCTGACAGTGCTGTATTTTACTACCAGTGGCTGTGAGGGTGCAGCAGGTGCAGTGACACCGGGGCCTCGAGGGTCTCCTTTAACCCAGACAGTGCTGTATTTTACTACCAGTGGCTGTGAGGGTGCAGCAGATGCAGTGACACCGGGGCCTCGAGGGTCTCCCTTAACCCTGACAGTGCTGTATTTTCCTACCAGTGGCTGTGGGTGTCCAGGGGTGCAGCAGGTGCAGTGACACCGGGGCCTCGAGGGTCTCCCTTAACCCCGACAGTGCTGTATTTTACTACCAGTGGCTGTAGGTGTCCAGGGGTGCAGCAGGTGCAGTGACACCAGGGCCTCGAGGGTCTCCCTTAACCCAGATAGAGTAGTGAGTGCAGAGTAGTGAGTAGTGAGTAGAGTAGTGAGTAGTGAGTAGAGTAGTGAGTAGAGTAGTGAGTAGAGTAGTGAGTAGAGTAGTGAGTAGAGTAGTGAATGCAGAGTAGTGAGTAGTGAGTAGAGTAGTGAGTAGAGTGGTGAGTAGTGAGTGCAGAGTAGTGAGTAGAGTAGTGAGTAGAGTAGTGAGTAGTGAGTAGTGAGTAGAGTAGTGAGTAGTGAGTAGAGTAGTGAGTAGAGTAGTGAGTAGTGAGTGTAATAGTGAGTAGTGTGTAGAGTAGTGAGTAGTGGGTAGAGTAGTGAGTAAAGTAGTGAGTAGAGTAGTGAGTAGAGTAGTTAGTAGTGAGTAGTGAGTAGAGTAGTGAGTAGAGTAGTGAGTAGTGAGTGCAGAGTAGTGAGTATAGTGAGTAGAGTATTGAGTAGTGAGTAGAGTAGTGAGTAGTGAGTAGAGTAGTGAGTAGAGTAGTGAGTAGAGTAGTGAGTAGAGTAGTGAGTAGAGTAGTGAGTGCAGAGTAGTGAGCAGAGTAGTGAGTAGAGTAGTGAGTAGAGTGGTGAGTAGTGAGTGCAGAGTAGTGAGTAGAGTAGTGAGTAGTGAGTAGAGTAGTGAGTAGAGAGTGCAGAGTAGTGAGTAGTGAGTAGTGAGTAGTGAGTAGTGAGTAGAGTAGTGAGTAGTGAGTAGTGAGTAGAGTAGTGAGTAGAGTAGTGAGTGCAGAGTAGTGAGTATAGTGAGTAGAGTACTGAGTGTAGTAGTGAGTAGTGAGTGTAGTAGTGAGTAGTGAGTAGAGTAGTGAGTAGAGTAGTGAGTATTGAGTAGAGTAGTGAGTAGTGAGTAGAGTAGTGAGTAGAGTAGTGAGTAGTGAGTAGAGTAGTGAGTAGAGTAGTGAGTAGAGTAGAGTACAGTAGTGAGTAGAGTAGTGAGTGCAGAGTAGTGAGTAGTGAGTAGAGTAGTGAGTAGAGTAGTGAGTAGTGAGTAGAGTAGTGAGTAGAGTAGTAGAGTAGTGAGTAGAGTAGTGAGTAGAGTAGTAGAGTAGTGAGTAGAGTAGTGAGTGCAGAGTAGTGAGTAGAGTACTGAGTAGTGAGTAGAGTAGTGAGTAGAGTAGTGAGTAGAGTAGTGAGTGCAGAGTAGTGAGTAGAGTAGTGAGTAGTGAGTAGAGTGGTGAGTAGTGAGTGCAGAGTAGTGAGTAGAGTAGTGAGTAGAGTAGTGAGTAGTGAGTAGAGTAGTGAGTAGAGAGTGCTGAGTAGTGAGTAGTGAGTAGAGTAGTGAGTAGTGAGTAGTGAGTAGTGAGTAGTGAGTAGTGAGTAGAGTAGTGAGTAGAGTAGTGAGTAGTGAGTGCAGAGTAGTGAGTAGAGTACTGAGTGTAGTAGTGAGTAGTGAGTGTAGTAGTGAGTAGTGAGTAGAGTAGTGAGTAGAGTAGTGAGTAGTGAGTAGAGTAGTGAGTAGTGAGTAGAGTAGTGAGTAGTGAGTAGAGTAGTGAGTAGAGTAGTGAGTAGAGTAGTGAGTAGAGTAGAGTAGTGAGTAGAGTAGTGAGTAGAGTAGTGAGTGCAGAGTAGTGAGTAGTGAGTAGAGTAGTGAGTAGAGTAGTGAGTAGTGAGTAGAGTAGTGAGTAGAGTAGTGAGTAGAGTAGTAGAGTAGTGAGTAGAGTAGTGAGTAGAGTAGTAGAGTAGTGAGTAGAGTAGTGAGTAGAGTAGTGAGTGCAGAGTAGTGAGTAGAGTAGTGAGTAGAGTAGTGAGTAGTGAGTAGAGTAGTGAGTAGAGTAGTGAGTAGAGTAGAGTAGTGAGTAGAGTAGTGAGTAGAGTAGTGAGTGCAGAGTAGTGAGTAGAGTAGTGAGTAGAGTAGTGAGTAGTGAGTAGAGTAGTGAGTAGAGTAGTGAGTAGAGTAGTAGAGTAGTGAGTAGAGTAGTGAGTAGAGTAGTAGAGTAGTGAGTAGAGTAGTGAGTAGAGTAGTGAGTGCAGAGTAGTGAGTAGAGTAGTGAGTAGTGAGTAGAGTAGTGAATAGAGTGGTGAGTAGTGAGTGCAGAGTAGTGAATAGTGATTAGTGAGTAGAGTAGTGAGTAGAGTAGTGAGTAGAGAGTGCAGAGTAGTGAGTAGTGAGTAGTGAGTAGTGAGTAGTGAGTAGAGTAGTGAGTAGTGAGTGCAGAGTAGTGAGTATAGTGAGTAGAGTAGTGAGTAGAGTAGTGAGTAGTGAGTGTAGTAGTGAGTAGTGAGTAGAGTAGTGAGTAGAGTAGTGAGTAGTGAGTAGAGTAGTGAGTAGAGTGAGTAGAGTAGTGAGTAGTGAATAGATTAGTGAGTAGAGTAGTGAGTAGTGAGTTGAGTAGTGAGTAGAGTAGTGAGTAGTGAGTAGAGTAGTGAGTAGTGAGTAGAGTAGTAGAGTAGTGAGTAGAGTAGTGAGTAGAGTAGTAGAGTAGTGAGTAGAGTAGTAGAGTTGTGAGTAGTGAGTAGAGTAGTGAGTAGTGAGTAGAGTAGTGAGTAGAGTAGTGAGTAGTGAGTAGAGTAGTGAGTAGAGTAGTGAGTAGAGAGTGCAGAGTAGTGAGTAGTGAGTAGTGAGTAGAGTAGTGAGTAGTGAGTAGAGTAGTGAGTAGAGTAGTGAGTAGTGAGTGCAGAGTAGTGAGTATAGTGAGTAGAGTAGTGAGTAGAGTAGTGAGTAGTGAGTGCAGAGTAGTGAGTAGTGAGTAGAGTAGAGTAGTGAGTAGGACATCACAGGCAGCAGCTGTGCAAGCTTCTTACACTCACAAGGAGACCACAGGCAGCTGAGTTGCAAGCTTCTCCCACTCACAAGAAGGACATCACAAACAGCAGCGGTGCAAGCTTCTCACACTCATAAGAAGGACATCACAGGCAGCAGCAGTGCAAGCTTCTTACACTCACAAGGAGACCACAGGCAGCAGCGGTGCAAGCTTCTCACACTCACAAGAAGGACATCACAGGCAGCAGCTGTGCAAGCTTCTTACACTCACAAGGAGACCACAGGCAGCTGAGGTGCAAGCTTCTCCCACTCACAAGAAGGACGTCACAAGCAGCAGCGGTGCAAGCTTCTCACACTCACAAGAACGACATCACAGGCAGCAGTAGTGCAAGCTTCTTACACTCACAAGGAGACGACAGGCAGCAGAGGTGCAAGCTTCTCACACTCGCAAGAACGACATCACAAGCAGCAGTGGTGCAAGCTTCCCTTACACACAGGTACTGTGCCAAGGCAGCAGCAGCAACAGAGCAAGAGTCCCTTACAAAGAACAGGCACAGCACAGAGATGCACAATGCAATCTTTTCATACTCACAGGCAGCAGCGGTGCAAGCTTCTCACACTCACACGAAGGACATCACAGGCAGCAGCTGTGCAAGCTTCTTACACTCACAAGGATACCACAGGCAGCTGAGGTGCAAGCTTCTCCCACTCACAAGAAGGACATCACAAGCAGCAGCGGTGCAAGCTTCTCACACTCACAAGAACGACATCACAGGCAGCAGCAGTGCAAGCTTCTTACACTCACAAGAAGGACATCACAGGCAGCAGCAGTGCAAGCTTCTTACACTAACAAGGAGACCACAGGCAGCAGAGGTGCAAGCTTCTCAAACTCACAAGAAGGACATCACAGGCAGTAACGGTGCAATATTCTCACACTCACAAGGAGATCACTGGTAGTACACACCACATGAACACACTCCATAACACATAGCAACAATACATTGGCATTTACAATGCCATTAGCTCAAACTCAAATAAATCCGAGCCCGATTGCATTTCTAATGCTTGTTATAAAGTGCTATGAGATTTCGGGCCAGATGTACGACGGAGTTTCGTATGCGCAAAATGCTTTAGACGCGATTGCGAATGCAAAAAAACAGTGGGTCATGTACTAACCCTATTTTGCAAGTCACTAATTAAATAGCGGCTAGGGTTAGCGACTCACTATTAGTAAGGGGCATTCCCAGGGCCTCCCTTCCTAATAGCAAGCCTGAACCCTATGTAAGAATGTTTTGCGATTGCAATTGCAAAACACTCGCAGTTTGCCACCCTCTTCAAGAGAGTGATACATTTGTGTATGGATGCACAAACAGTTTTTCAGAGCAGGCAGTGGTCCGACGGACCACTCTACCTGCCCTTAAAAAATGAAACAAAAACGTAATTTTTTGTTGTTGTTGTAAATGCATCCCGTTTTCCTTTAAGGAAAACAGACTGCATTTAAACAAAAACTGCTTTATTTAAAAGCAGTCCCAGCAGGCCACCATCTCAGGGAGTGCAAGCCATTCCCAATGTGGTTGCAAATTGCGACATCCTCATTAATATGCGTGAGGCATGCAATTTGTGACCCCATTGGGAATCGCAAACAGTGTCTCAGACACTGTTGTACATTGGCAATTGTGACCCGCAATTGCGACTCTCAATTTGGCGCAATTTGCAGACGCAATTGCCAATGGTTGTACATCTGGCCCTTCATGGTTCTTGTACAGCACAATATCTTTAAATTACTTTTATATTTGTAATGTATCTGTTCAAAATGTGGGCTATATCTGTTTCAAGAAATTGTCTGTTTTTAAATTTCCATGATTGTAATGATTTTTATTAATTAAACAATAAACTTTTATACTACATTTGGTAAGAACACAAGTTCTAGGGTTAGTGTACAACATTTTAATTAAAAAATAAAATTTTTCATTGTGCACTCTTTCAGTGAAAAACACCACCACCATTCTGGCAAACCTTAACTGTGTTTGGTGGGCTACTGCTGGAGTGGCCATCTTCTTTGGTCACTTGGAGCTTTGCCCACCAAACTCATAATGACACTCTATGCACTATCTGTCGGGTTTTATGTGATTCAGAAGAAAAACAGAATTAAGGAAACCTGTACCGGAGAATCTTCCCCCAGTAACTTATTTTTGCTGATTTGTTCAAATGAATCGCATTCTCAGAATATTGAACTCATTCTGGTGAATATCTTTCATGTTAATAACATTCCAAAAACACCTATTTTCTTTCAAGCGCACATAAATGCCCCACCTCCCCCTGTTCTTAAATATACTCTACCTACACTCTTCATTGTTCTCTCTCTCACTTCTTCAACTATGTTTTTTTATATACTGTAGCACTCTACTCCTATCTATACTCACCTCTGCCCCATCCATACCCACGTGTACCTCTTCCCATACTTCAGTCCTGCCACCTAGCCATTCCTTAGTACATATTCTACTGCCTATTCCTTAGTACCTCTACACCTACATATACTCTAGTAGTTCTACCATCACATATACCTGATTACCATTTCCCCCTCCCTGTAATTCTTCAAATACTGTATCCCTTCTACACCTACCTAGTCCATAGAACCTCTATCTGTATCACTATCCCTGCCTATTTCCTTGTACCCTGCCTACACTTTAGTATATATACCGATGCCTTTCCCCTAGCTTGTTTACCCCTGCCTTTGCCCACTTCTATTTCTTCCTATATCCAATCCATATCTAAACCCTAGCATCTCCCTCCTTATTTTTGTTTCCCTTCTATATACTAGAACATCTTCCTCTCCATATACTTTTGTATCTCTTTCAATACCTATAGACATATACTCTTCAGCCTCTACTCCTATATATGCTGAAGTACTTGTACTTGTATTGTTAGCCATAACCTTGTGCCTCACCCTCCACCTGTAACCTAGTGCCTCTACTCTTACCTACTCTCTATTACCTCGTCCCCATCTAAACCAACGTGTACCCCTAACAAAGCCTTAGTCAGTCTACCTCTACTCCTGATGAAGCTTTATGAAACCTAGGGCCAGATGTATGAATCTCAAATGGGTTCGCACACAGCGAAATTCACAGAATTTCGGCGTTTGCGAACTCATTTTCGCTAAATGGCATGTATGTAGCATATTTGAGTGCAAAATAAGGAATCGCAAATTTGCGATTCCTTATTTTGCGATTGCATTTAAGGAATCGCAAATTTTGCGATTCCTTAAATGCAATGTATGAAGCACCCAAGTTGTGCGATTTCTCATTAAGAAATCGCAAATTACCACCAACTTGAAGTTGTTGGTAATTTGCGATTTCTTTCACAAAAGCCCTTTTTTGCATTTGTGAAGGTGCCATGTGGCGCACATACATGCCCTAATGGCATGTATGTGTGCCATATGCGCACACCGGTGAATTTCATGGGTGCATCAGGGTGTCCTTATGACACCCTTGCACCCTTGAAATTATTCTCAGTTTGCGATTCTCAAATTGCGAATCGCAAATTGAGAATAACTTCACATTCATTACCATGGGCCTCCTGTCCCATAGAAATGAATGGGAAATTATTCCTTAATTGCAATTCGCAATTTGCTAATCGCAATTAAGGAATTTTAAGAAATCGCAAACAAAAATGCGATTTTCTACATACATACCAATTTTCAAATCTCAAATAGTGATTTCTAAAAAATCGCTATTTGGGATTCGCAAATCTGGATGTGGATAACTCTGCCCCCCAGTTTCTCACCAGCATGTAATACCAAAAGACGGAGAGATGGTTGCATTAACTATACACTGAACCATGTGATCAGATGCAAAAATCCCTTTGTAAATGTGGATAGATCGAGGTTGGATAAAGAATGAGAGAAATGTCTGTGTGTATAAACACACATTGGGCTCTATTCAAAAACATTCCCAGTGGTATGCCTGGAAAACAGTTTACGGGTATGCTACTTTGAATATCTTTCTACTGTGACATTCAGAGTAGCACCTCAGTAAAACTACACCTGGCATAGCTAGAATTCTGCACAGGGGGAATCGAAATTCCTGTGTGAATGCCTTTTCAGTTTTTCTCCCCGTGGACACAGCTTGCACCCTACACTGCTAGCTCATCATGGGGTAATCCATTCTCCTTTTCATGCTGGAAGGATTTACTCTGTAAATCTCTATTTCATGCATAGAAGGATATCAGACCAGAGTTTAGGAATACTCACAAATGTACATGTTAGTGTGGGTGTTCCCAAACTTACAAAGCAAACCACACCCTGGAACATCCACTTTAAATCCCTTAAATGGGATTTACTACTGCAGATCTCTTCTCACTCGAAGAGGT
The DNA here is from genome assembly GCF_964261635.1 of Lissotriton helveticus. Lineage (NCBI taxonomy): Eukaryota > Metazoa > Chordata > Amphibia > Caudata > Salamandridae > Lissotriton > Lissotriton helveticus. Next base: position 409,407,358 of record NC_136065.1, read on the forward strand.
GTGGCGCCGCGGCCAGGGCGACTGACGCTGGAATCTGGGGACCACGGTTCGATCCCCGGCTCCGGCGGCAGTTTAGCCCAGCACCATGTGACTCTGGGCAATAGCTCGCTTAATCTTCCCAATGGCCCCCCAGCGCCTAGAGACCCTTATGGGTGATTGTGCGCTTACAAATGTGGACTTTACTCATGGTGCAGTAACAAAAAGATTCTAGCCTGACGAGGAAACAATGGGTATTTACAAAACATATGTCGAAGCACGGAGTTTGCTCCAAAATCAGCAGCGCCACACTCTGACATTTTTTAAACGCTGGGATGTGCCAGAATCACAAGAATACGGCACACCCCTGTGTTTCCCCAAGCGCTGGCACAAAAAAAGCTGCCTAGAGCCAGCGCAGGCATCCTGCCACCATGGTGCAAGGGTGCCTGTGCTGCAGGGGCAAATGTTTATGTGCAGGAAGTGACAACTTCCTGCACATAAACAAACTTTCATGGCAATGGAAAGAGCAAAAAACAAGGAGAAATCAATGATTTCTCCTCGTATAGTTATTCTAACATCTGGTAATCCATGGCATTAGAATGGCTCTGTTTTTTGTGCTGCCTAAGCCTTGTAAATATGGGGCAGCATCTAAAAGCAATGGGTGTCGCGGTGGGACACCCACAGCAACACCCATTGCACGCCCCTTTGCCAGGCCCGGACTGGCCGTTCTGGGCACCGGGCAATCCCCCGGTCGGCCGCAAGGGTGGGGGCCGGTTTTGGGCCCTGGGAGCCGTTTTTGTTGCAGAGTCGTTTTTGCAGCATAGCTGCAAAATCGGCCCTCTAACAAAATCGGCTGAAAAGCGGCCCTGGAAAAGCGCTCGCCCCCCTCCCGCCCGGGGGACGGGGGGGCCGGCCGAGCACTTTGCCAGGGCCGGTTTTGGTTCCCAGTCCGGCCCTGCCCTTTGCTACAGAGGACTGCGGCGAAAGGGGTATATATATATAAGGTGGCTTTAAGCCATGTTAAGTGGGTTAGCACCACCTTGTGAATAAGGGAAATGGTGCTATGCTACCAGAGCGTCAAAAAAAGTGATGCTCCAGTGGTGATAGGGACTTGTACATATGCCCCAATGTGTGAATTCCTGGGGACGTATCCTAATGAGCTATTCTGGCACACCGCTGAGGACTAGTTTCATTCGCCTTCATGGCATCATTTAATCCAATATTTCTTTGAGATGGTGCTTTACTTTATCTTGTCTTCCTATCAAGCGGGCTTTCAATAAAGATAAGTACATGTGATCAGACCTTCAGATTCACTTTACTCATGTCGAAGTATGTGTTGGTAAAGAAACAAAAATGATATGTAGTATTTGTTGATCTGAGGGCTGGATTTGATCTTGTGCCCGGCAAAATGTTATGGAGAGTTATGCTAGATTCTGGTAAACATGATAGCAAGATTTCACTAAGCCAATTATGCTCAGGTGGCCGAACCACTTGAGAGGGTAAAAAGCTTTGACTACCTGAGGATAAGTTTAACTGGCTCACTTGGAAGGGAGCAAAAATTAGACAAAAGTTACCTTACCCTATGTCATAGGTCAAAGTCAATATTGAGGTTCTTCGGAAAGTTACAAATTCGGCCACTGACCCCAGCATTAGAGGTCTACCGTGAAAAAGCCCAAAGTGGTGCATTGCATGAGGCTGAGATATGGGGCTACACAAACACCCATAAATTGATGGTATGTGAAAACATCTTTGTCAAGTCACTTGTTTCAGTACCTGTTACCACCCCCTCTGACCCCATTATTCCGATTTAGGGATAAAAGAATTTGGTATGTGGCCTCACTTAAATCTTTAATGAACTGGCTGTGCTTGTGGACAACGCCCCAGCTAATTAATTACTGCAATTCACTACGGGAGATCCTGACGATTAGTGGTAAATAAAAATTACTGTAGTTCAAACACATTGCAAATTGGTGTAGATTATTGGAAATGCCAAACTTGTGGGATCATCCAAAGGGGGTTAGCAAAGATGAATTACCGAGAGTAAAAGAAAATGTACTGGGCATATTTGGCAGGGGAAACAGCGTTTACAAAGCATGCTTTAAATCGCATGCCATTCCAACGTGGTAGTTACAACTGGTTGTACGGCTTTACAACGCGTGCTTTTACACCGCGTGCCGTTACAACGCGGTTTTTTTCAACGCAAGTCGTTACCACGACTTGCGTTGGAGGGGTGCGGACTTAGGAATTTTTTTATTTACTATTCTAACACCAGCCTACGTACAGTAAGGAAGGTGTTGGATAGTAAATAAAAAAATTCCTTGTCCTGCAGCGCCCTCCAGCGCAATTCGTGGTAACGACTTGCGTTGAGAAAACCGTGTTGTAATGGCACACGGTGTAACAGCCGCGTCGTAAAGGCTGTTCCCCGTTACAACTACCGCATTGTTACAACACGAACCATTACATCACAAGTGGTTACAACGACTTGCTGTAGGGGGTTGAAGGTGTTGGATTTACAATCCAACACCCTCCCTTCTGTTGCACAAACTGGAGTAGGAATAGTAAATTATATTATTCCTAAATCCAGCGCGCCCCCTCCAGCAAGCCATTGTAATGACTTGCGATGTAATGCTTCGCGTTGTAACAATGCAGTCGTTGTATCGACCGTGTTGTAATGACATGTGATCTAAAGCATGCGTTGTAAAGAGATATAGTCACTTGGCAGAGCATTATGCAGTGAGAACGACCAATGGTCACTTAACAGCACAGTTCTTAAGCGTTAAGCTCTGCCCTAGGTTTGAATAATATTTAGATTTTATTTCTCCACCACTCGCCAAAAGTTTATTTGTTAGGTTGTGGCTGTGTAGCTTATTTTGAAAGATTCTTAACAACCAGGTTGTTGACCTAACATTAGAAGTATGTCCTGCATGTGGTCGAGCACAAGAATCCGAGGAACACATTTTGTTTTTCTGTACTAAATTTCACCAGATCCGCAGAAGGTGAATACAACCAATTTCCTTAAATCTAGGAGTTAGACAATATTGGGTTGCTTATAGAATTCTGAAGAGCGATACATTTGATACAATAGTTTTTGCAGTTAGTAAATTTTTATTTTACTTCTGGATCAGGAAACAGAAATTTGTAACCCAGGTTGTTTAGGCCAGCCATGTGCTTGATGTACTAAACCTTGCCATCATAATTACGGACTCAAAGGTCTCTGTGGAAGTTATGTCCAGGAAAAAAGGTGAATTGTGTTTTGTATTTCGGATCGTATTTCTTAATGCTTTAACATGATTTGAACTTTTTAATCGGAAGTTTGATTGTTTTATCATTCTCATTCTTTGATTTCATTTATATTTATGATGCTAATTACATGGATTTTATCTTTTTAAGATCGCGTAAATGATGGATTTTGTATACTTTGATGGTTAGAAAAAACAGAATAAAGTTTTTTTATACTGAATAATATTGTGCTTTATTTTCAGATAGTACAGCTCTGAAACAGTAGTCAAGCTTCGCTCCTTTCTATCAGCAAGATATCATACCTGAAAAGAAACCAGCATCATGAGAAAATATTTGGTTAAGTGAATTCATTCTATGCCCTACTGGTACATAAATCACACTAGAAAAGCGTATTATGATGATATGGCCCCTGGCAGGCATAACTGGGGTATTTCTTGTCATAAATGCTTGTACATAGTCTAAAATACCTTTCTCATTAGTGTCAATGATGGGTGTGTGGAGGGGTATGGACTTGTCTGTCTGTGTATGTGAAAATCTCTGTACATATGTTTGTGGTATTGCAGCCTCCACCTAGTATCTTGAGGCCACCGTTAATTAGCATCTGTTAAGCCCCTGCCCCCTTAATGCTTTGCAGTATTAGGATGTTCCTCCTTTGCCAACATTTTATTAATTGGCATTGTGCTACTCCTGGGATATAGTGGCAACTCTTGGCTTCTGATGTGCATCTTGTAATATATGGTTTGTACAAGTGATAGTGGATATCACTAGTATATAAAGAACATCTGTGACATGATTTTTTAAATTGGTGTTTAGCCTAAACCTGGCTCAATGTGCACTTTACACCAGAACCAGTCTATGTTATACATTTTCCCCATAATATAACTCCACTGGGCCGGTCCTATCTTTTTATTTGCAGAGTTCTCCTCCCCGACTGCAGAGTCTCTGCAGTTGTAAAACTAATATTATCTCCTAGTTTGTAAACATCAAAAAGTACACTTACGCAAAAGTGTAAGTTTACCTTACACTTGTGAATCAGTCCCTTTGTCATATGTTGACACTATTGTCTTGCTGTCTCTCACCCTAAAGGTTCTGAAGTATCAGCTATCAAAACTTAGGGGCATATTTACAAGGAGATATTGCCACCAGAACTCAGTTTAGCGACATTCTAGTGGCAATATTCCCTTCTCCATATTCAAAAACATTTTGTGGCCTAACGCCGCCTTGTAAAGAAGGCCCCTTTACAAGCATCACTTAGCCTGAAAGGGGAGTGCAATGGGTGTTGCTATGGTCTTCCATCACAACAACTATTGCTTTTGATGGCGCTTCAGATTTACAAGGAGATGTAAATCTGAGGCAGCGCCAAAAACTAACCCCATGCCAGAGAAGAGGATAGAATGAAGAATTCTGCAGCACACATAAAAAGAGCAAAAAGCCACTAATTATTGTTTTTGTGTAGGAAGATGTCAAATTTGCCACAGCTCCACGCTCTGACATTTTCTCGTAACTACGCCCCATAATGCTTTCAACTTAGAAAATGCTTTGCATGTTAACTTTTCAAAAACTAAAGTTGTAACATGTGGGAAAAAAGTAAAACCTTTTGCCTAGGAGCTTGGAAATGCAATTATAGATCAATACCATAGCTACATAAACTTTAAAGTAATTGGTGAGTCAATTCTCTCCTGGCCAGCCCACATGTAAGTGAAGAAGCAAAGGTTTTACAACAATTACAAATCCCAAAGAAGATTTTTAAAGTTCTATGGAAAAAGAGCTATTAGCCAATCTAACACACAATGAACATCAAAGCTCACGTTGTTCTGCTCAATGCATGCTTGATATTTAACTGCAATATAATAACTAAGCTAGAAAAAAATCTATATGCATAACATTCTGCAACATCTAGATCTACGAACATCCACTCCTCAGATCAAATAACCTAAGAATCAAACAGAAAACCCTTGACAAGTTTTCATAATGCTTCAATAATGCTTCAATAATAAAAAAACCTTTGTTACTGTGTCAATACCAACAGCCTCACCATAAAAGCGTTTATTTTTGAGAATCTAAATAAGGGTTTAAATATAAAAGTTTTGCCCTCATCAGCGAAGTAATTAATCATCACAATCTTCCAGGTTTGGAAAAACTGTCATCCTTGTCTTGAACTGAACGGAAACAGCTGGTTTCCAAAACTTTGAGGCAGAGCTATAGCAATGAGGATTATAAGACATCACTGAATTACAAACACAATGACCTAGTTTATAGTTCTCATTTAAATTACAAGCAACCCTACCTTGATATCAATGTAGCGGCTCTAAAGAAAAGAAAATACCTGAGATTTTGAATATTTTATATGCTTGTGACTCAATTCGAGAAACCTTGGAATCCTCACCTCAGTCACAATGGATCATATAGTCTGTACAGCTATAAACTTGAAAATATGGAACACAGCATTTGCATTTGTTCCAAATTGTCAAATCTGCAGAACGGTTATCGTCGCACATTTTTTATCCACTCAAATATTAGGAGCTGTTCTGTTTTACTAATCAAACTTCCTCTTTCATTTGTATGTTAATGAGATTCTTCGATGTTGCATTTAGTCTTTTATGTACCTAAGTTACTTCATTTTTATTTATCTAGAAAAGTTTTTTGTTGTTAGTGGGTTTGCCTTTCTTTCTTTTTGACTAAGTCATTTTTTGTGTTTTTAATATAGCTTTATTGATGTTTACTAACTAGTCTTATGTGTATTTATTGAAACACTGGGTTCCCTAGTTGGGTGGGATACGAGGCCCGTCGAAATCCACAATCAGCTAGCCTCCAAAATGCTAGAGGTGTTTTATCCGAAAGAGAGTATCAAGGAAAAACCGGTCCAGACCAACCCATGGTACAATGTTAATTGTCGCAAAAAGAAAAGTGACTTAATTGAAGATATCAAGCCCAAGGATAAACCAAGGATCAAGGAACTCGGGGTGGAGTATAAGCAGGTGATTGAAAGGGTAAGAAAGTCTTGGGAGGTTGATAAGTGGGAAGACCTGAGAACAGCTCTACAGCACAAGGACCTGAAATCCTTCTGGTCGATTGTTAGTCACGGTCGGAGGGAAGACAAAACTGCAGCAACTCCTAACATAGCTTCAGCAGTATGGGAAGACCACTTTGGAAGTCTTTATGCATGCCCGAGCAATGACGATTCAGCTCCCACGTCCCTGTACCTCCTCCACGAGCATCGAGTGGGGGGGTACAGGAGATTTCGATTACCGAATTGGCATCTGCAATCGCCAAGCTACTACCAAACAAAGCACCCGGGCTTGATAAACTCTCTGGGGACCTATTTAGGCCAGAACCAAAAATATGGGCCCTCTATCTCTGTGTCCTGTTTAATTCAATCTTAATGGGGATGGACCCGCCAGAGACCTGGCGTGGTGCAGAAATAGTTCCCATCCACAAAAAAGGCTGTCCTTGCAACCCTCAAATTACAGGCCTATCAGCCTGATAGACATAGCTCAGAAGTTGCTGGGAGGAATAATCCTGGAAAGAATCCAGACCTGGGAAGAGGAAAAAAAGATCTTGAATACCCTTCAGGCTGGTTTCAGAACGAGTACGTCAACCATTGACCAGATATTCCGACTTCAGGTTCTTTATTGGAAATAAGTGAGTGTGGAGGGTGGCAGCCTCTACCTCATTTTTGTGGACCTGAGGTCTGCATTTGATCTGGTCCCTAGGGACAAATTGTGGAGAGCTCTCCAGGACCTCGGTATCCCACCTTATCTCCTGGATGTGTTAAGAAGGCTTCACACAGAAGATTTCGCCCAGGTGAGATGTGGTAAACATGGAGAATTGTCAGCTCGATTCCCGGTACAAAGGGGGGTGCGCTAGGGATGTGTGCTGGCTCCCACCCTTTTCTGTTTATATAGTAATGGGCTCATAAATCATCTATCAGGTATAAAGGACACGGATGCCCCGAGATTAGCCTCAGGTAGGGTACCCGCATTGATGTTCGCGGACGACACCCTATTGTTGTCCAGAACATCAACGGGTATTCAACGTATCTTGGATGGCTTTGCAGACTTCTGTGCGCTGAGTGGCCTGGAAATAAACTTAGCTAAAACAAAATTTATGATCTTTAATCCGCCAAGGCAGACGCGCCCAAATCCAGTTTTGAATGGCATACCCCTAGAGAGAGTAAAGACCTTCGAATACCTAGGTATTATTCTCAAGGAACATCTGGGGTGGGATGCCCAAGTAGCTAAGTCTCCTCTAAAATTGACGCAGACTGCGGGCGGACTATCAAAAATGCACAGAGTATTGGTCTACAAGCCTGCTGCTCCAGTTATAGAAATCTACAAGGTACAAGCGAGAGCAGCTTCTATATACGGGGCAGAATTATGGGGGCACTATAGGCCCACAAGTCTAATTAGGGTTGAACACTTATTTATGAGGAATCTGCTGGGTTTGCCAGCTAGTACTCCGTTGGTGCCTCTTAGGTTTGACTTAGGGTTACTCCCCGTGGAGGAGGAGGTGGCATTAAGGCCACTTACTTATTGGAGAAGACTTTGGTCTGTCCCGGAGTTGGCCTCCTATCGAAATGAGTTTAAGGAGGTGTGGGTTGCAACCAAATCTAAGAAAATCCCATGGTTAACACACATTAAGGATCTTTGTGATAGGATTGGCCTACCAGAACTTTGGGGATCACCCGATTTATCTTGTCCAGCCCTTTCTAGGACAGACTTGGTACATCGGTATAGGTATTATAACCTAATGACCCTCCATACCAGTTCATCAGTGGGTAGACTGACATCCCAGTTCCTCCAAATAAAAGTGGAGTACAAGAAGGAGGAATTTCTTGACCTGATCTATCTAGCATCGGCAAGGAAGTTGTATATGCAACTTAGAATGGGAAGTCTGCTGCTTAGGTCATTTACTAGCAAATGGGATTCGAATAAAAATACTGAGTGCCCCGCATTTAGACACCCCTTGGAAAATGAAATTCATGTCTTTTTCTTTTGTCCAGAATACCAGCTGGTGCGCAATCGCTGGGTGAAACCAATTTGCAGGAATCTGGGTTATAGAGACTGTGAAAATGCCTTCAGAGTACTAAAATATGAGACCCACCTCCTATCGCTTTCGCCGTCTCCCATTTTCTAAACGGAATGTGGCTAAAACGTAGAACCTTCGTAATGAAATAAATTGTGATTCATGGATTCTATGTATTTAAATGCACCCTTCCGATAACTACACAGAATGGTTTAATATGATTTTTAGCAGTGCTGATTTTATATGTGTAAATATGTGTGTATATATATGAATATGTTTGTTAGCGATATTTAATAATGAAATGTAATGTATTGTCGTATGTATTTTAACCTGTACTTTTATGGCCCCATGTGGTCGAAATAAAGTTATCGAAGAAGAAGAAACAATTTTACTATTAATACAATAAACTTGATCACTCTTCTGGAGCTTATTGAGGCATTCTCCTGACCTTTTAGAATTTCCTCCCAGAACAACTTTCACTTTCATTATTAGTACTAAACAAAATTTCAGCACAAAAAAGAGGTGAAGGGAGACTTGCCTTGCTTCTGATATTTTAGAAATCTCATCCTAAGGGTGGTCTTCCCCCAAACATTTTGCCTGCTTACCACTTCTTTTTGCTGTTTAATTTTGTTGGCCTTAGCACTTTACTACTGATAACCAGAGCTAAAGTGCACGTGCTTCTCCCCTAAACATGGTAACATTGGTGTTTTTAGTTTACTTATAAGTCCCTTGTAAAGTGGTATAGCATATACCCAAGGCATATAATCTAAATGCTACTAGTGGTCCTGCAGCACAGGTTGTGCCACCCATACAAGTAGCCTTTCAAATGTGTGTTCAGGCCTCTATGTGCAGTATACTTGCACTTTGACTTGGCATTTAAAATCTCTTGCCAAGCCTTGAACTCCCCTTTTATTACACATTGGTCAACGTTAACGTAGGCCCTAGGAGCTCTAATGACATGGTGCTGTGTAACTAAAAGGTTGACATGTTCATTTAAGTTTTACATGTCCTGATAGTGACAAGCATCCAAATGTGTTTCTTACTACTGTGAGGCCCATTCCTCTCGTAGGCTAGCATGGGGAATTCCTTAATATACTTTTAAATTATAATTCCTGATTAGGAAGGAATAGCTATGTCATGTTTCATATATTTGAAATGTTAATGACAAATCCTCTTTAATGGTAAAGATGAATTTAACATTGTGGGACAGAGCAAGGGTTTTTAGAAAGGGGCGCATAGCTTAAAAGTAACGCTAGTAATCAACGTGTAAGGTTTCTTGTTTTGCGAGGTGCAAAGGGAGGTGAGGGGATAAACCCTATAACCCCACAGAAGAGTTCTAACAGAAGTCAGTACTGGAGAATTTAACAAACACGGTGCCCATGCACACTCGGAAAATAAACATAAATATCGTAGTCGTTGTTGACAGTGTTTGTAGAGACAAAAGCTAGTAAAAAACACCAATAAACAGTATGTAACACGATTGATCCAGCGTTGATGTGGTGTCTTTTATTGTTCAGACACGGAAAGACCAGCCGACATCGTCGCGTTTGGCACAGTCTGCCTACGACTCTTCAGGGCTGTACCGGACGGGTACAAATTGAAAGGTCGCTCTATCGGTGATAATTCCTACCCGAAGGGTCCAGGACCGGTGAAAATGACGTCTCGTCTGTATGTGGAGATTCTCAAGCGGAATTTGAGTTGGTATCTAACTTAAATCTTCGAACAAAAGCAAATGATATGTGGCAATCAAGAATTAATGGTTTAAAAAATCTCATTAGATAAGAAGCCCGACGGGGTAAATGCACGTGACTCCTAATTTCCGTAAGGTTGGAGCGGGTGTGAGGACGGGTGCGTCCTGAATGAAATCCTGGTGTGCGCCGGATAAGCCCACAACCACCCGTCCGGTACAGCCCTGGAGTGTCGTAGGCAGACTGTGCCATACACGATGAAACACGTGTCGGCTGGTCTTTCCGTGTCTGAACAATAAAGGACACCACATCAACACTGGATCAATCGTGTTACATACTGTTGATTGGTGTTTTTTACTAGCTTTTGTCTCTACAAACACTGTCAACAACGACTACGATATTTATGTTTATTATCCGAGTGTGCATGGGCACCGTGTTTGTTGAATTTAACATTACTGTTTAAGAAATGCCACTTTTAGAAAGTGAACATTTGCCTGTTCTTACTGCTCTATGTGCCTTGCAGCCTGTCTCCAATACATGTCAGGAGTGGGTGACAGCTACACTTTGTGCACTACCTGTAGAAGGCCACGAACATAGGAAGAGCAGATGTGACCGAGAACTCATCTGTATTCTGATTATGCCTGCATGGAGTTCGTGGAGGTTCACTCCATGGAATTCTGTGGAGTTTCAGAAAACTCTGCCAAATTCCACAGAGTTCTGCGACCAGGTGGAGTATTGCTCAGCCACCCCTCATCACAGGGGGAGGCATTTTTGCATCAGCTCCTGAGACAGTCATGTCAGCAGGAAACGTCTCTCCATTGAAGACGTGCACATGCCACACAGCACATCTCCCAAATAGATCTCTTTGGCCTTAATTAATGTTTTCAGACTCTTCAAAATGTTGAGTTGGCCTGCAAATAGAAGCTGTGTTAAATGAACTCGGTTTTCAGTTACCGACTGCTTAGACTTTGGGCTTGGATCACCCATCTGGATAGCGCTTAGCGCACCAGTCTGAGGTTACTGCTAATTGTCCAGTTGGGTGCATAGGAGTGTTTTCAACAACATATGCGACTCCGGTGCCCACAACTTGCGTGCCACAGCTGCTTGGTTCGAAGAGCGGAGCAATCCATTTTCACTATTGCCTGATATTAAATATTAAAGTGGGGCATAAATATTTAAAAATAAAGCTGCCACAAAGTAAGCTGTTGCTTAAATTTGGCTTACAATTAAAATGCAGTCTAGACAGCACCGTAAAGTGATCAGCTTCATGGACAATGATTAATTGTTTCTTCTATAACCACTAGCTTCAATTACGAAATGCGGCTCGAAGATGTTGCATCAACACAATGAAAGCATTCATGTGCGTGCATTCACCGACATAGCGATGTCGTGTTCTATACACAATGGGACTTTTTGTCCTGTCGTGTGCCTGCGTTTTTCGGTACTGCAGTTCAGCCTCATGATACCGCTATGACACTACTGTGTAAAACAGCGAATTACCCCTCCATGTACATTTAAGACATCACAAGGCAATGCTGATTTCAACGTGTAGGATAATGCGACAAGGGGTCGTGGATGGTGGGAGTAGAGGAGCAGTGAAAGCGGTGTCAATCAAAAACACAAAACCCAAGCAGGCATAGCATTTCCTTACCTTCTGCAGGTCCTCCTCATTGTAGCAAGGCTGGACTGCATCACTTGGCTGCAGGTCTTCCTCATTCATATTTTGAGCCTGGAAAGAGCGTTGAAAACTACCATGCCAGCCAGACTTCAGAAAGTGATTGCCAGAAGACTAAAGGGGTGGGCGGATTGAAAGGGGTACTCGGTCAGAGGCACCCTCCTCATGGGGTGCGCGGTATAAGGTGTGTGGGAAGCCACAGATCGGTAGCCCTTTCTCAGAGGGACGAAGTCCTTGGCCATGTCTGGACACAACCACAGCACACCATGTTCCTTCCTAGTCTAAGAGGTGGGCTAGCCTCAGACGGGTGGGTTGTTCAGAGCGTGACTCCTTTATTGCTCTCTGGCACCAGCAATCAGCCTGCACAGCCAATATAGTTGTTTTGTCTACATCTCCCAGTATGCCTCAAGCTGCCCATGTGACTTTAGATCAGTTTCATTTGATAGCTGCTGCTTGCTCAGCTGCTTTCAAAGCCGTGAGGAGTGGTCAGGACCCCGGAGGTAGTTTCAAGTAGCTAGGGCAAGCAGAAACCATGGATATGGCTCTAATTAATCCCCTCTACCCTACCCTTATCCAGTGTCCCTGCAGCAATAACCTTCCACAATTATTCAGCACCCTCCCCTCTGAACTGGCAGGAAGGGGAGGATGGCCCTAGGAAGAACTTGACGGAACTCACAGGCTCCGGTATTGTTTTCCAAAGCATAGAGTGTCACTAAGCCTCTGACTGCAGCAGGCAGCTGCCTGAAGGCACTGCACTCTGTTCTTCTGAACTGCACCCTGAGCTGCTGCAATCCTTTCACAATACACAGCACAGTTTGTTTATGTAGGGGTGAGCGGCACCAGCAAACTTTGCTGCGCCATCGATTGGTGGAGGTTTCGCTGAACTCCATACTCAAAGCAGAGCACAGAGTGACAAAAACTCTGCAAACTCCGCCGGCGGGATGAAGTTTATCCCAAACCCCTAATTCTGATAGCTATCCTGTGCAGTAAAAGAGAGGGGTCGCTAACACACCTCAATAGGCAGTTTCCTGTTTCCCACATAAAGGGCAGCTTACCCCCTACTGATAGTCTAGAGCCAGTGCTAGGAAGAAGTGAGGAGCCTGTGCACTTCATGGGCCTGCTTTGAAGTCCTCCCCACTTCATAGTCACTACAGGGTATCTCTGCCAGGAGTAAAGACTGTGGTGATACTAGGATTGCCACTCTGCTTGAATGCTGTTCTGAAAGAACAGCTTTTCTGTTTGCTGTGCTGCCCTGATGCGTACTGATCACTGCCCTGCTGAGGACAAGGACTGGACCCATTTCACTTGAACCCAGAGAACTCCAAGAGCTCACTGACTTGCACCCTCTTCTGAAGTCTCAGGGCCATCAAAGACTTCCTTCATCCCTGCCCCAGCACCTGTACTCTGCAGTCTGCGAGTCCTGCCCTGCCAAGTGGTGCCAATCTAGTTTTGGGTCCTTGAAAGGAGACTTATGCTGTCCACAACCAATTAAGTCAATACAGTGATGACTTTGCGCCCATTGTAACAGACACATTGCTCTTCGACGCCAACGCAGGAGCTGATCAACAGTATTGCTTCGATGGAATGCGTGACTCAATGACGATGGACAGCACGGCCAAATAACGACGCAGTGCCTGAATCGTAAAGGGGTTGGTTGACGAAGCCTCCATCGCCTGGGCAGATCGGAACCGATGCATCGAGTCTTCGACATTTATTCTTGCTCCATCCAAGGTACAGTTTCAGTGGGACCTGTGTGAGTCCTGTAGCTGACCTGCCCTCTATCGTGGTTGGCCTGAATTTTGGATTTGTCCAAACTGATGTAACCCCTAAGTGCCTAACTGTGTTGGCAAAGCTGTCTACCTACAGTGACACTGACTATACTCAACATGAGTTGCCTGCAGAAATGATCAACACACTTCCGGTCCCATTGTGGAAAGTACAGAAATATTTATCCCACCAACATTTGCCAGGTCTGCAGAAACAGAAAATCACTTCAGATGACTCTCTGAGCTACAGAACAATATTCTAGTTGACGCTTGCACAGCTGGGTTAGACAATACTCCTGCTTCACAACATTCAGGGCCTGACACAATGTAGAAGTGAGTACCTAGAAATGGATAATACAGATTTCAGATCTTGAAGAACAAACACAACCACATGGTAGGACCAGACAACACTACACATCTGTCAGAAGTGAATAATACTTTGCAGGTGAGAGGCCTGACAGATGCAGACAACAAACCTCTATAGGTGAGAGAGCCAGTGAAGAGGAAAAAAACTCTATTCACAAACCAGCATTTTCAAAGAATTTTGAAAAGCATGTGAATTGTCAACTTTCTAAAAATAAAACATTTACTGCATCCTAGCCAGTCCAGTTTTAGGTCTTGTTTCACTATAGAGAAAGATGGAGATTTGGAGGTCTTGTAACAAATTAAAGGCACCCTAGGCAAAGAGGGAAAGGAGGTACTGATAATGTTAGATCTGTCTGCAGCATTTTATACGGTGCACAACTCCAGACTCCTAGCGCATCTCCAGGCAATAGGAGTATCTGGACTGGCATTGTATTGGTTTACACTCTCTCTTCTAGATAGAGGCCAGAAAATCTGGATTCCTCCCGTTTCAGCAGAACCATATAAATTGACAATGAGAGTCCAGCAGGGCTCAGCACTAAGTCCAACTTGGTTTAAATTATACTTAAGTCTTTTGGCCCAGATTGCTGAAGCCCAAAGAGCAAAAATGATATCATAGGCTGACGATACACAATTGCTGTTTTCTTTTGGCAAGGGTGAAGAGATCTTTGGAGTCCAGAAAAAAACTGCCTGAATACAGTTTTTCAGTGGTTGGATTACCACCAATTAATGTGGAAACAACTGAAATTCTTTTTTATGTTAACATTGCACCCGAATGTTGGCAAACCTTTTGGCCTGAAGATGCGGCCCCTCCAGGTCTGCAAGGATGCTCAGTTAAGAACTTGGGAGTCAAATTTGAAGATAAGCTTTCCTTTAAGTCTCAAATTGGGTCAGTGGTGTGCACTTGTTTTGGTGTCCCACATTCTCCGAGAAAATTTCTACATTTCTTATCTTTCCCAGCTAAGAAAAATGTTTTTCGGGCCCTAATAACTTCAAGACTAGAGTATGGCATTGCATTATAATTTGGATTACCAGCGCAGTTGGGGGGTAAGCTTCAAGTTGTAAAAAACGCTGCTGCTCGTCTACTTCTGAATCTACCAATCATTCTGAGGGTCGAGGCCCTCGCATCTGGGAGATCTCTACTTGCTCCCCATTAAGAAAAGGATTTTGTTCAAAGCACTAGTTTTAGTGCATGGGGCTTTATGCCAAATGGGAGCAGCTTATTTTAGAATAAGATTAAGGTTTTACTGCTTACAAAAAACCTGAGATCAGCTAATAAACTGTTGACGGCAGTGCCCAAAAAAATGTAAGACTAGAACAAGAGGAAGGTCACTGACCTACCTAGTAGCTATAGCATGGAATAGGATATCTCTGGCTCCTTGAGCCACAAAGGACAGTACAACATTTTTTAAAGAGTTGAAAACCTGGCTTTTTGTGCAGGATCAGTGATAGTTTTAGATCTTCAGACGTTTTGATATATTCCAGGACACTCTTAGGAGTAGCTGCTGTGCGAAACAATATGCTTTATAATTTCTCAATAGCTGCATGAGGAGAACTCAACCTATGCATCTGCTCTCTTTTCTAACTCAAGATCTCCCTCCAGGTTGCAATGTTCTCTGCACACATAAAACTTCATTTAAGTAGTAAATGTGGGTGGAACCTCAGAGTGGATGGAAATTAAGGAATTGTTGCTAATAAATGGGAGGTAGGATAAAGTATGGGTAACGAGGGACTTAGGAAGGGTTAAAGAGAGGTTTATGTCATGGGGGAGGATTGGCCCATGCCCGAGGAAGATGGCTGCTTGAAGTTGCCACTCTGCGTGTTGTAAGTGTTCCTACAGCATTTTTTGGTTTGGGTGCCAATTTGGTGCGATGTCCTGAGAGATTACTCTGATTTGCCACTTCTTCCATTCCAACGGGGTACAAGCATTTTACCAGCTTGACTCTCATTCAAAGTCAGGCCCCCAAAATGACCTTGTGCTTGAAGGTATTGCCTCTTTTTCAGTATATAAAAGGTGCAAAATGTTTCACCAAACACCTTATGCTCCCACACCCCACAAGGCTGAATAGCACTGGATGCTTGATTCCGGTCCAGGGAAGACGTGGCTTGGCAGTTCAGGCTGGACTGTTCCCATGATGCAGAGGACCAAGACTGATTTGCATATGGCCATGTCTGAACTGGGGTGGTTTGGTGAGCAAAATAATGATGGATTAAACCCAGATCTGTGACTGGGGGTGAATGTTTTGCCATTGTGCAACATTCCGTCCATCATCTTGTGTGTTTTGCTGTTCACCCTATGTGGGAAGGGTCTGCCCAGACGTGGGTCCCGTACTCACTATGCCACAGGAGTCAAGCTATCCTGGCTGAAGACGGCTGATAGCCAGAAACCGGTCCTAGGATGCTTGATTCCGGTCCAGGGAAGACATGGCTTGGCAGTTCAGGCTGGACTGTTCCCATGAGGCACAGGACCAAGACTGATTTGCATATGGCCATGTCTGAACTGGGGTGGTTTGGTGAGCACAATAACAATGGATTAAACCCAGATCTGTGACTGGGGGTGAATGTTTTGCCATTGTGCAACATTCCGTCCATCATCTTGTGTGTTTTGCTGTTCACCCTATGTGGGAAGGGTCTGCCCAGACGTGGGTCCCGTACTCACTATGCCACAGGAGTCAAGCTATCCTGGCTGAAGACAGCTGATAGCCAGAAACCGGTCCTAGGATGCTTGATTCCGGTCCAGGGAAGACATGGCTTGGCAGTTCAGGCTGGACTGTTCCCATGAGGCACAGGACCAAGACTGATTTGCATATGGCCATGTCTGAACTGGGGTGGTTTGGTGAGCAAAATAACGATGGATTAAACCCAGATCTGTGACTGGGGGTGAATGTTTTGCCATTGTGCAACATTCCGTCCATCATCTTGTGTGTTTTGTTGTTCACCCTGTGTGGGAAGGGTATGCCCAGACATGGGTCCCGTGCTCACTACGCCACTGGGGTCAAGCTATCCTGGCTGAAGACATCTGATAGCCAGAAATGCATGTGGTAGTAGTAGTAGTACTTAAACTTTAGTCAACTACTACCACTACATAATGCATGTGGGCAATATATTTTGTTGCAATGTACTATGCAGCAAAAGTGGTTTCTCTGTCTACCACGTCTTCTGTCATACGTGCACAATTATGAGTCTGATATCTCCTTTACTTGAAGTCTTGGATGCCAGTACTATTTTACGCACAATGTGCAGTCGGGTCTGCCTGATCATTTATCTAATTTTCATAAGCAACCTTTGCTTAAAAAAAAAAAAAAAGATAATATTTAGCATTCCTCTCAAATATTTTAGAAACAGAGCCCTCCTGTAAAAAACACATACAGTCTATCTTCTAACTTCTACTATGGTGTAAGGGTATGGAGGAGCTTTCTCGCAGGTTTCCCAGTGGAATACACCACCTCACAACATTCCCAGTGGCCTTCCCATTCGGTTGCCTGTGGAATCCCTTCTACAGACCACTTTCTGAAACAATTCTGCTCTATATAGAGTGAGACAGGGCTCTTATTTCATCTGTGAATAAAATATCTATCCATTAGGTGCAGTGCAATTTAGTGCTTCCTGCACTTACGTATCATATTTACACGTTCTAGGATAGCAATGTTAATCTGTGTGCACAGTATTTATCAAATAACAGTATGTGGCTGTATTTACCTGTAGTGAGAGCCACATATATACCTGTGTTGTAAGCACTGCATTTTCACATTTTAACAGTACCCCTTTGGGTACCCTTTTTTCTCCTAAAGCTTGACATGATTTATGCATAGACCTCAGCATCTTGAAGTATCTCTTTAAAAATGCATTTTGCGTTTCATGTTCTTCTCTCCACTGCAGGTGCTGAATCAAGAAATACTTCTTAGCTAAAGTAGGGCTTTGTTTATTGTTGAAAACTGTTAAATAAGCCAGCCAAAGTGAATTTGGGCCATGGATTTGCAGTGCGTGGGATTGGGAGAAAGCCTCCTATGCCTGGCCGATTGAACTGTTGCTATCTTCAAGGCCCTGCAGCTGTGTACCTCGTTACCTGACCCTGGGAACCTTGGTGGTCGCCTGCGTCAAAGAATAATGGGGCATATTACCAGGCGGCGATATGAAATTATCGCCGCTTATGCGGCCGTTTTTGGCTGAAAATCGGCAATAATTGTAGCGCCTTATCAGCAAAGACAAGCTATCGCGTGTTTTGCTGATTTAGCGCCCCTTTCAACAATGCCTAATAAGATGCAAAGTGGGTGTTCCGTGACCAAAATAACTGGAGAAAGGTCGCTAACCGACATTTCTCCAATTATCAAGCTGCACGCAAACAAGCAGACCTTTAAGAAAAGTAGCGCTAACCACAGTTAACGTTACTTTCCTAACGCCTGCTTGTGACCTGATTTAGCCATGTAATCCAATGGGAGGGAGATTACATGGCTAAGATCACCCTGCCCTATCAGCAAGGTTTTGCTGGTTGCAGTGTGATTATCGCTGGATCTCCAGCGATAATCACACTGTTTTCCAGCTAACGCATGGATTCCTATCGCTCGGGAGATAAGCGATGCTGATAGCACGCTATCTCCGGGATAGAATCCAGCGTTAGCGTGCGATAATTATCCTCGCGCTAATAGCGCTGAGTGATAACTATCGTAGGACCTTGTTAATATGCCCCATTGTCTCCTGATTGGACCGTTCTCAGGGAGTTCTTGGGAAGAAGCGTTCAAAACTTTCCATTGCTTAATGTTTGTGTTTCTTAGTATACTTTAGCAGATCCTTTTCCGGACTTCACTGAGAGAAGACTTTTCTTGAAATCTGCTGATTTCCACTGCCAGGGTATTGAGCTTCATGCTTGAATGCCCGTTTCTTCCTCCAGAACTCTATCTTGGTTCTTTTGATGCCCCCACTTTCCTCTTTCTACTTCCTCTTGTCACTTTTCAAACCTTTGTTTAAAATAGGGGAATTCCTTTATGTAACCAATTTACCTAATATTCTGTGTTCTCTATATAGTTATATTTTGCATCTTTTTCTTTATACCATACAAATTCAGATTGCGCAATTATATAGATATTCATTCCTTTTGGAAAGATTGATTTACTAATTGTTTGGTTTGTAACTTTACGAATAAAACCATCATGGTTTGGACACCATCCTCTCTTTCATTATTGTGGATCCGAATACACTAGGATATCAGATACAAGTAGATCTGCTGCATCACTTTCCTAGTGGAGTGCAGCCATATCCATGCAGAGACAGTGGAACACGAGTGACAGACAATTTAGGATTTTCCTAAACAATAGTAATCATGATAATTATACTTTATTGTTGTTTACCATAAAAAGAATCTTAATTCAGAATTAAAGTATTAAGAACAAATTTATAAAACTTGTGGATGTCATTGAGCATGTGTTAAAATGAAATAACTCCTTTAACTTGCGCCTTTTTTCTTGTGAATATGGTGAGTCTAGTAAGAACATCCAGGATATAAGAAGGAATAATTTAGTGTGGAGGCCTTAAATTGGTGGCACAAACTCATGTGAAAGGCAATCAGTGGAAACTCTTGTTAATTTTTCCTTGGTTGTGCGATTAATCAAGTTGTGTTATCAGAGAAATGCGGATTCCTTGTCTGCCTCACTGAACTTCTCCCTGGATTATAGCTTAGGCTGAGGAATTTACAAGAGCTGGTGAACTGTTTCAACAGGATCTCTCTTCAAGCCTTAAGGCCGGATTTACTAAGGGCTTGTGTTGCCTTTGTATCAAGCAAGGCAACATAAGCACTTAGCTTTTGTTTGCTAAGCCATGCAAAGCCACCTTGCATGGATCTGTGTGGTATAGTAAATCCAAGGTTATGCAAGGCAGTACATTTTGCTGCCTTCCATTACCTTGGTCATCGAGAAGTTCCATGGGTGGAGTGTTGGCATTCCCAGGTGCCCACACCATGGATTTTGGTGCATTCCCAGATGTACAAAGTGTTGTAAGCCTGGGAATGTGTTAATGTTAATGCTATTTATAAAGCCCTCGGTTACCCTTGGGTGTCCTGGCGCTGAAATCCAAGTTCCTGCAGAGGCCTAAGCTAGGGTGAAGTAGCTGTTTAACTGGACTGGAAAAGCCACATTTTCACGGCCTTTCTGAAATCAAGGTGATTCATTATACCTCTCAGCTGAATTGGTAAGTCCTTTCATGCCTTAGTGGCTCCGACCACAAAACGTCTACCTCCCCAGTTGGATTTCCTTACCAAGGGCATTGATACCTGTTTTGCTTCTGACGAGTGCAGAGTTCTCCTAGGAACATACCACTGACCTGGTCCTTAAGACTGAGTTTATTATCAATGTAAACTCCTAAGTTCTTTACTTTCCTAATAGGTTTAGGAAGGGGGCCCATTTTTTCCAGCCACCAACCAAAAAATATGGAGTGTTGCCAAACAAAACCACCTCCGTCTTACTGGAATTAAGCTTGAGGTAGTTTTGGGTCATCCAGCCTCCTACAGCTGTTAGGCAATCCTGAAAGCGAGTGGCCGTATCTTGTATCCTGTCAGGTAGCAATGACACTACAATTTGGGTGTCGTCTGCGTAAGAGGTAAAATCGAAACTAAAGGATTTGATCAGTGGCTCAAGTTGAGAGACATATACATTAAATAGAGTCGGACTAATGAAGGATCCATGTGGTATTCCACATGGTAGCGTGAAGGGTTTTGCTGTAAACTCCCCAAGGGACACAGTCTGAACCCTATCGGAAAGAAATTATTTGAGCAGCTTACAAGCTGTCCCCTTTACTCCGATCTCTAGCAGCCTGTCCATCAATATGCTATGATGGACAATATCAAAAGCTGCTGAAAGGTCCAGCATGATCATAGCTGCATTTTCTCCCTGATCCAAAATGGTCCTAATCTCTCTGGTGGATTTGAGGAGAGCGGACTCAGTACTCCCCGAAATCCATATTGATTTGGATCCAATCTCTGGGAGTCTTCCAGAAATGCACTAAGCTGTAGGTTCATGGTTTTTTCGGTTATTTTAGCAGGAAGAGGAAGTCTAGAGATAGGTCTGAAATTGTTGATCTAAATTAGATTTCTTCAGGAGGGGTATTATAGATGCTCTTTTATTAATCTTGAGTAAATAGCCTTCTTCAAACATCGCATTGATGATAGATGTTAGAGTGAGTGCAACAGGTTTCACCACTAATTTAAGTATAGACAATGGGCATGGGTCAGATGGTGAGCCCGATTTAGCCAACATGATAATTTTCGAAATATCCGTGACCTTCACCGGGACAAAGTTGTGAAATTGGGCGAGGACGCGGGATGTCAGAATCGAGTCTGTTTCTGCCTTAGGTATAATCTTTATCTTGGGGCCTGACAGCGAGGAAAAGATATCGTAAACTTTAGTAAAAAGGATTCGGCTATTGTGTCACACAGTTCTTGGCTAGCAACAATGGGGGGGGGACTGGATGAGCTAGAGCGGTAACGGTTCTAAACAGTTCCTTGGTCGAATTGTTTGCTTGGTTGATTTTGTTTACAAAGAAGTCTTGCTTAGCTATCACCAGCAGCTGTTTGTATTGTGCCAGAATCTGTTTGTATTCTTTTTTAGCTATCTCATTATATTCCCTCCTTCATGCTCTTTGAGAGCTCTTACAGACAACTTTTTTGTCTCTGAGCTCCTGGGTGTACCATGGGGCAGATGGACGAGTCCTATTGGGGTGGCTAAGTTTATTTGGGGCTAGTTTAATACCAGCTGATTCAAGCCAGTTGTCATAGGTGGAAATAGCCATATCACGATTCGCGGGCACAGGAGGCAAAGAAGAAGTTAAAAGATCTTGGAGTTCATTAGTCTTTATCTTATTCCAGGCTCTACAGTACGTGGGCTTCATTGTTGATTTCATCACATCCCTGTGGGGTAGGGTCACATTAAACAACACAGCCTTGTGGTCTGACCAGACCACTGGGAGCAGATCTGTAAACTCCAGCTGTGTGTTATTGGTAAAGATCCCGTCTAATGAGTGCCCAGCCTTGTGTGTAGCCCCCTTGACTCATTGCTTCAGGTCTACACTGTTCATAAGGTCCAGCAGGCTGGATGTGTCGGGCAGCATCAATTTCCAAGTGGAAATTAAAATCACCTAGCATGGTGTGGGAATCGGCACTTAATTTGCTTTCCAGTAAATTGCATGCTTGAGTCAGGAATCGATTCATAGGGCAAGGGGGCCTGTAAATAAGGGTCCCTTTGAACATGTATTGATGTGAGAGATGGAAGCAGAAGTCCAAAGCTTCACTGTCCTCCATAGAGGAGTTAACAAAAGATGAGCTTAGTGACCTTAAATAAGTAACCGCTAGTCCGCCTCCCTTTTTGTGAGGTCTATTTAAAGTATGAACCGTATAATCGGGTGGTGTTGCTTTAACCAGGCATGCGCCAGACGCTTGGTCCGTCCAGTAGTCTGTGATAAAAGTGATGCTGATTTGTTCTTCCTCGATTAAGGAGGCGCAGTCAATGCTATGTTTCACCAAGGATCTTGCATTTAGCAGGACACATTTAAACCCTTTAGGACCAACTCGTTTCTGAGCTTTATGATTATTAAAAGCATCTATCCTTCGTTGGAAAAGGTATTCAGGTAGTATGGTTTTACACCCCTGGCATACTATAACACCCCGATGGACCTCTGTGCTGGGGAGGATACATATACAGTTCTGCTTGGGCTTAAAAGTGTTAAGGCTATGTAGCTTACCACTTGAATAGGGCTCCAATCTGGATTGTCCTACATTTAAACGGGCAGGGGGGCTGGCGCTGTGCATAGGCGGGCTTGCCTTAGGCGCGCGTACGCTCGCTGCGCACTCCGCTGTGCGCTTGCGCCAGTTCTGCTTATAAGTGCGATTGGGGAGAGCGACTAGCACGCTAACCCTGCATCCTCCCCAAGATGGCGGTCGCGTGTGGAAAGCAGATCCCGGGGAGTCCGGCCTTAAGCACTGTGCAAATACGCAAAACAAAAGTATGCATCCCAGACACAGGCATAGCAAGGATAAATATCTTTCTTTTCCTATGTGTGATGCATTCTGCATCACATATGGAAAAAAGAAAATGGCTTTAATATTTGTTTATCTGCGGGAAGAATATCCCTTGCCTTGCTCCGCTGCATTGCATGAAATGTTAATAAATCTGCCCCAAGGTGAACACGCTCCTTGCCATAGAGTACCCCTTGTGGGCACAGGAATCACACTGACATCCATGGCTTCCACCAACCTAGTATCTCCATTACACACACAAAATTCCACCTCACATCAACAACACCAGGTCAAGTGAACGAATGGTATATGTGGTACTCTACCCCCTGTCGTAAAGGGCTCCCCAATGTTGAACTGCTGCTGTCTTTTTCTATAACATTTCTGTGTATGTTAGGAAGCTGAAGGTTGAATTTCTTCTTTTAATGAATGTTCAATTGCTGCTGCTGACTGCTATGTGTGGGAATTTGCTTTGCTGCTGTCCTGTGATTGTGCAAGGGAACCATTTACTGCTGATGTTTCACCTTTTCAGCAGATGGTTGGGAAAAATGTACAGTGCTGCTGGTGATACTAAACCATTTCTTTGTGGGTTAAGGATGCTTGCGCTTTCACTCACCATTTCTATTATGCACCCCTACTCAGCATTTTAAATCCACTGTTTCCTCTCCCCTGCACTATGTGCTCCCTTGTGAGCTCTACAGTTTCTCTTAACCTTGGCCTCATCCTGCCCCCCAACATTTCCCCACCATGCATCCTTATTTGTCTCTTTGCAATCAGTGTTTAGTATGCTAGCTTCAATTGCTCTTATGCTAAGGGAAGTTTGGAACCTGCATGCCCATCTGCAGGTATACAACCTTTACAACGCAACTTTTACAACGCACTACCATTACAACGAAACTTTTACAACGCAAAATCCATTACAACGCATGCATGTACAATGCAGTCATTACAACGCATGAGACTAAAAAGCACACCACTACAACGCATGCCATTACAACTCAGTCATTACAACGCATACCATTACAACGCATAACTTACCATCCAACACTTACCCTACTGTTGCACCCCCTGGAGTTAGAATAGTAATTTTTACCCCTACACTATCCAACACTTACCCTACTGTTGCACCCCCTGGAGTTAAAATAGTAATTTTTACCCCTACACTATCCAACACTTACCTTACATGCAATGTAATGTAATGCGTTGTAATGGTATGCGTTGTAAATGTAGTATGCGTTGTAGTGGAATGCAGTGTAAAGGTAGTTTCAAAGAATTCGTTGTAATGGCATGCGTTGTAATGGTGTGCGTTGTAATGGATGTTGCGGTGTAATATATGCGTTGTAAAGGTAGGCATTGTAAAAGTATGCGTTGTAACGTCATACATCCCCATCTGCATTATGCACTCCCTATGTGTACCTTTTGCTTTGACATGCACCCTGAGCTTACTTCACAGCAACTTCTGATGCACTTTTGCATTAAGCTCTCACAAATATGCCCCCTCTTGCAACTTGGGCAACCCAATATAATCTACACTCTCTCCTCTTGCACTGTTTCTTTTTCATTTTACAGGTATTGCTTCTCATTTCATCCAGCACTCCCTTTTGAACTCTGAATTCCACCTTGCAGTATATGCTCCTGCTTGTGCCCTGCTTTCCCACCCGGTACCATGCAAACCTCTTACTCTCAGCCAACCCCTGGCAGAATGCACTCCCCTTGTACCTTCCACTCCCCTCCGTGAATGCTGTCATTTTCCCATGCAAACTGTGCATTGTTGCTTGCAACCTGTGCTCACTATGTTCATGTGCATCGTTTTGGACAATGATCTCCCCATGCAAACTGCACTTATTCAGCCTTTGTACTTTCTCTGCCCCTGACTTAAACCTGTTGCCCCTTCATTATTCCCTTGCACCATGCAATCTTCCATTCACACTATACTCCCAACTTTACATCCCGTTTTTCTCTTCCACCATCATCTCTCCACCAAGCACCAAGTGCTCCACTTCGGACTTCATTTTCCTTTGCCCACACCTGCATCGTTCACCCTCAAATAAGCTGTGCTACTCTTATGCACCCTTCTCCCAACCTTGCACAATGCATTCTGCCTTGCACTCTGCCATTTCACTTGCTTCCCCTACTGCGTTTACAACATGTGCTCACTAATTTGAACCTCATGCTCTCCCTTGCCCCCTTTGTACTTCTTTGCAACCTGCTCTTTCGCATACTCCCTGTGCTACCTGCCCATACACCACTTTCACCTAGTGTTCTCCCTTGCATCTTGAATTGCCCTTTGCAGCCTCTGCACCCTTTTTTCGCCTGCACTCACCTGATCCTCCTTGCAGTCTGCACTCCTCTATTGCCCCTTGTGTTTCCCACTGGCAACTTGTGGTCCACTCTTTACTCTTCTTTCTCCTTTGCAGCTTGTTTTCTTCCCTTGCACTCTGCATTACACTTGCACTCCCTTTTGCAGTCAGCACTTTTGCATTGCGCAGTATACCACCTGTCATGCATGGAGCTCCTCCTGACAACCCCTTGCATCATGCACTCCCCCCTGCAGGCAGCAGTCTTCTGTTGCACTCTGCACCCACAAACCCTTGCATGCCATATTCATTCTGGCTTTTGTGTAGTCAAAAGTTGTTCACTAACGTCCGCTAACAACATAACTACAGACTAAGAAGTAGCATGTAAAGCTTCCCTTATACACAGAACTCTTACATGAGAGTGACAACAGCGTATGCGTCCTCCCAGACACAGAAAATACATAGTATGTGCAGCAATGCACGATTATCTGTATTTTGGAAATAAGCATGTTCTACTGCAGCTTATATTTCACCATTACTGAAAAACAGACAACCTTGCAAACATATTTTCAATATACAGAAGGGGTAGCATAGAGAGGATGCCAAAGGCTCTGGTGCAAACAAGAATTACCCCGTTTACTGATATTTGGGTATTAAAACATAGCAATTATGAGGGCTATGGGTCCTGGTGCCATTGCAACTGCTGCACCTTTGGGAGCTATGGCCTTGTACAGAAGCCAAAATACTTTACTATGATTTCTGTCCATGAGGACTAGTACCTAAATATTCTTATGCATGCCTTTGATTTATCTAAATGAAAGTAATTATATTAGATGGGATAAAACACCCCCATGCTGTACATTCTAAGGATATTGTAAGTTACCGTGGGGCCAAATTCCTTTATAGGGTTATGGAACTCTGAGGTAAATTGCAACATACTTACCATGTACAGCAGGGCTATTTTATCTTTTACAATACTTGGTCACACAATCACCTTTCCCAAAAAACACTTAAACCCTTGGCGCGCAGCTTTTTCATACAAAAGAGAGACCATGTTTGCAAACATGAAGAATAAAAATAGAATCACTAGTGCAATATTAAACGCATAAAAAAAGCTGGTTGCTAGTTGTTGACAAAATATATTAGAAGCAATTGAATAATAGTCACTTTGAAAAAGAATGCACAGCAGAAACATTCAGAAGAATGCCAACCTTTCTATAATTTCCCAAGGAGTCCCCCAAAAATAATTGTTGTCATAAATATCTGCTTTCACCTTGGCACTGTAGAGTTAAAAAAACACAGAGCAGAAGAAAGAAAAGCAACATTTCAATAGCTTTAAACAGCTGTTTCATGACCTGACCTGCCTTCAACCTCACTGTTGGCTCTGGCAGCAGTCATTGTGACATCAGAACTCAACTGTAATAAGTCGCCAATTATAAGGAAATTAGAGACAGGTCTTTATACAGGGAATGCAGAATCCCATGTATTATAACCCAACATGTTGCTGAAATTCTAATCAGTGTTTATGCTCACAAATACTTTCTTGAAGATCTCTCCAAGGAACTAAATTCAAAAAGTCAAGGAATTACATGCACTGTTAGATTTGGGGGTCTCTAGTTGGCAGAGGTAGGTACCTTTAACCAAATAGGGACCCTTGCATCTAGTCAGGGTAAGGGACTACTCTCCTAAAATAACCCCTGCTCACCCACTTGGTAGCTTGGCACAAGTAGGCAGGCTTATCTCAGAGGCAGTGTCTAAAGCATTTGTGAACACGTACAGTAACCCAGTGACAACACTACAGATGGACACCACACAAGTTGTAGTATAAAAATAAGTATTTTTATATAGACTCAACACAAGACCACAAACAACAAAAATCCACAATACTGTACTTAAAAAATGGTAGAAATAGCTTAGTTCTCTTTAGATGGTAAATGCGACACTTTAAGTTCAATGTACCTTTGGATGCGTAACGTTATACAATGAAAGAGTGGCAGGGAAGGTGATGCGTTGGTTCCTCACACGCAAGAACAGTGATGCGTCGGTTCACTACTGCTGCGTAGGGGACGAAGATGCGTCGGATCTTCTCGGCGTGGGTAGGTGATGCGTCGGTTTCTTACTGCGCTTCCATGGTGATGCGACCAGCAGCTCCGTGATGCGATGAAGATCCGGTGCAATGAACAAAATGGTGTCTTCTCCTTGATGCGACAACGATGCGTTCACGCCCAAAGGCCGTGCGGCGACTCATTGAATCTTCTGAGCCGTGACAGGCCCTGTGACTCGCTTCTCCTGTGATGCGAGGCTCTTCGGGTGATGCAATGGCGACAGCGGCGGTACGCTTCTCCTTTGATGCGACGTGTCTGCAGCGACGGCGTCACTCTTCTCCGGTGATGTGACGACAACGGCTGCAGCGGCGACACGCTTCTTCCTCTTGTGTCGAGCTTCCAGCTCCCAGCAACACGCTGTCTCTCAGAAGGCCCAGCTCAACAGCAGCCACTTCAATTCCCAGCAAGGGAAGGTATGGGAGCGGGTTGGTGAAGTCTGTTGTCCCTGAGACTTCAGCAGGAGGCAAGCTCTATCTCAAGTCCTTGGGGATCCTTTACAAGTTGATTTGAAAGTAGCACAACGTCCTTTCTCCTTTCTTTGGCAGTCAGGCAACCACTGCTGGCCAATCCCCCAAGCAGCACTCAGCTTAGGGATAGTCTCCTCCTCAGTTTCTCTGGTTCCTCTCTTCAGCAAAGGTTCTTCTTGTTTCCTAAAAGTGATCTAAAGTTCTGAGGTCTGGGTCCCCATATTTATACTAGCAAATCCTCTGTCCTCTGAAGGCAGATGGTCCTGTACCCAGTCCAAACCAGTTCTGTGCAGTCCTGGAGCACTTTGTTGACAAGACTCCTTCTTTCCTTTGACAGTGTGGGCCCGGGACATCAGATGCACCACAGGAGGTGGACCCAGCATTGTGGAAGGCAGGCACAGCCCTATTCCGGTCCCAGGTGCACTCCTCCTACATGCAGATAGCTCTATTCAGACCTGTGCTGACTCACCCTGTCTCCTGGAATCCCCCAGCCCCTGTCACTCAAACTCCAGGCAAGGAATACACAACCTAGCAGAGGCAGGCTTGGACAGTTAGCAAGAAAATACCTACGTTCTAAAAGTGGTATTTTCAAACACAAAATGTTAAAATCACCTTCACTATAAAAGAGTTCAGGCATACTAAACTCAAATTTCTACCTTGTTCCCTGAGTCAGTTAGGATTATAAGATGTAATAATCAAACTGCCCATTCTGGCCTATGGGGAACAGGGAGCCTTGCAATAGTGAAAAACAAAAATGGCTGTAATTCACTATTAGGACATGCCACACACATCAGGTCCTACCTTTTACCTACAATGCACCCTGCCCTTGGGCCTACCATAGTTGTGACTAATATGCAGAAAAGGAAAGGTTTAGGGACTGGCAAGTGGGTGCACTTGCCCAATCAACATGGCAGTACCAGACTGCACACAGGCTCTGCGATGGCAGACCTGAGACACACTTTTACAGGCTGCTTCTGTGGGTGGCACAACCAGTGCTGCAAGCCCACCAGCAGCATTTGATTTACAAGCCCCGGGAACACTCAGTGCACTGTACTAGGGTCTGACAAGTAAGCCAAACCAGCCAATCAAGGAATCACTAATCCATACATCAACCTACCATAGGGAGAGCATATGCACTTTAGCACTGATCAGCAGTGGTAAGGTGCCCAGAGTCATAAAATAGCCGACAACAGTTCAGAAAAAATACAGGAGGAAGGCAAAAAGTTCAGGGATGACCATGCAAAAAGGGCCAAGTCCAACATGCACAATAAAGGAGTGCCAGCCACGGACCCTCCAGAATCGGTGAGAAACAGTTTCAAAATCTTCAAATTCTGATTTTTCCAAGCACTTGAGCCCCTCAAAGAGACACCAGAGTCAAAGAGGTATGTTTAAGTTTGCCACATTCTCTGACTTTTTCAGCAGAGGCATACCCTTGCCAACCAGCAGATGTGTGTTTTCATTCTGATTTCTCCTTTTGTCACTTGCAGTATAATGAATTACATTCAAGTGGGCACGTTGCTATGCCCACCGGCCCCTGCAATGCAAACATTAGGGGTGAAGGTAAACACTTAGTACACATGTCTTTTAATGTCACCTTCTTCCTTTCCAGTAATATTTGCAGCACACTTGTGCCTGCTGAAGCACTATTATATATTTGTTATTACATTTTGAATTACTTAATCAGCGTTTCCACTGTAACAAGCTTCTTACACCCCTACATTGCTTTTGAAAGTTATGTGTCTACTATATACATGAGTAGTTCACTGCCATGCTAAAACAATGAACATGTACGTGCAGAAAGTGTGGACTTGTGATTAATGCACTGGGTTTGAAGTTCCCTAATGAGGGTTAAAGTTCTGACTCAGAATAATGACACACTGGGGCATATTTATAACAGTTTGTGCTGGGCTTGTATCAAAAGAATGGGGCAAACTGGGGCAATGCTTTTTTTGGGGATTTTCTTTCCTGCACAAATTCTTATTTGCATTGGAAAGTAGCCTGAAAAACATAACTCAAAGTAGCAGTTTGCGGTATTTTGTACTACTTTGCCTCAAGATGACATCCATAGGTGGTACATGGGCCTTCATATTGGGAGGTTAAAAGGGTCCATGCACAAATGCTAATTTTTACATGTTCACATTCTAAGTTGACATCTTTTTAGACAATGTCTTTTAGCAGAGTTTGCTTGTGTGCTTGCATGCAATAGTTTACTCAGAACTTTTTTAGCTTAAAAATACATTCCTTTGTAGGAACATTATCATACCATCCTACATGTTGTCCAAGGACCAAATACACTGCGCAAACTGCCCTTGCATATTGTTGTAAGTTGGGACACAGCTCTGAATTGGTAGAATCAACAATGACAGTCAGATCTGAACTCAGGCATAGTGTGAAAGGGCCCAGTTTTCATTATATAAACTGCCCGAAGCCTTTGTTCGGTGGATGATTGTCGTGGTCGCCCTGTGCCTGAATTCTAACACAGCTGAATCTCATTACCATCCTGAGAGGGAAGGCAGCCTGTTCTACATCAGACTGGCTTCCCGATTAAACATTTATTTAGGTAAATGGGGAGTTAGACCTCTCCAAGGTATTTGGCAGAGCCACATGTATCCCATGCTCTCTAGGATAGGTAACGCACAGTAGGAGTACAATTATATGTATTCATATAATCAGTGCAATATTCATAATGGTTGGATTATTCATCTTTTTCACCATTCTCGTAATGCTGGGTACAATGCTTTGTTTCCTTCTATTAATCATTGCAGCACAAGTATTTTATACAAGAATCCAATTGCTTGAATAAATGTTTGAAATGCCAATTTGTGTATTTCTTGAGTCTCCCTTTGGGTATGCCTGAGCTAGCAACGAAAGGGCAGATTTGTTTCCATGATTTCCTTTGGGGAATTAGGGTTGTCAGGTTCTGAGGTTGCAGACACCATCAGGTACACTGTGAGGTTTAGGGATCCAGATGGTGCACTGTGAGATAGCTAGGAACTAGCTCAGCATATTCCGATGGCATGAGCGGACGTAGTCCCCATAGTTTTGACGCTTATGTTGCCCAAATGCAAAGTCTTACTGAATTAGTAGGAACTGCATGACATTCCCATGCAACCACCCATGGATTTTGACTCAAAGCCCTATTCTAAAAAAGTAGACAGGAGTTTGTACCAACAATTGATGCCTCTATGAGGTAGGCTTAAAATATGAGCAAGTTTTCTTTTTACTAAACTTTCCAAAGTGTGCATTTGTTCTACACTGTACAGCACCCATACAAAGTAAGACAACTGTTAAACTAGTTAAAAGTGGGTTCCATGTTAGAATGTCGATGAAAAAAATATCGATGTGAAAATATCGATAACAAAAATATCAACTTCCTATTCATAAACAGGTAAGTACAATAATATCAACACAAAAATATCGATGTCAAAAATATAGAAGTAAAAATTATCGACTTAAAAAAATTACATAACTTAAATAAAATTAATTAAATATTATTAATATTATTAACGAAATACATTAAATTTAATATATATTTTAACTAATTATAACTAATAAACTTAATTTAATAAACATAAACACAAAAAAGTACATATACATATACTTACTAAAATACATCGTAACAACTATTATCTTTATTTAATTTATAAACTTTTTAAATTTAAAATATACACATATATAAATAATTCAAAATTAAATACAATATTCTATATTTAATTAACACATTAAACTATTAAAAAAAGAATAAAACATACATTTAATAACAAAATAAACACAATAGTAGGGAAAGCGTTGGATAGCAGAGGGGTAGAAATTACTATTCCCACTCCAGTGAGTTCAACAGTAGGGAAATCGCTGGATAGCGAAGAGGTAAACATTACTATTCCCACTCCAGTCAGTGCAACAGTAGGGAAAGCATTGGATAGCGAAGGAGTGAAAATTACTATTCCCAATCCAGTGAGTGCAACAGTAGGGAAAGCACTGAATAGCGTAGGGGTATAAATTACTATTTCCACTCCAGTGAGTGCAACATTAGGGAAAGCGCTGGATAGCCTGGGGGTAAAAATTACTATTCCCACTCCATTGAGTGCAACAATAGGGAAAGCGCTGGATAGCCTGGGGGTAAAAATTACTATTCCCACTCCAGTGAGAGCAACAGTAGGGAAAGCGCTGGATAGCGTAGGGGTAAAAATTACTATTCCCACTCTAGTGAGTGCAACAGTAGGTAAAGCATTGGATAGCGGAGGGGTAAAAATTGCTATTCCCACTCCAGTGAGTGCAACAGTAGGGAAAGCGCTGGATAGCGTAGGGGTAAAAATTACTATTCCCACTCCAGTGAGGGCAACAGTAGGGAAAGCGTTGGATAGCATAGGGTTACAAATTACTATTACCGCTCCAGTGAGTGCAACAGTAGGGAAAACGCGGGATCCGACAACAATAAAAAACAAAAACATCAACATTTTTAATAAATGTAATTTCCAATATTAACATGATTAATATATAAATTTAAATATGTTATTATTATCAAAGATAATGGAAAATTAATAATTACACATTAATTAACATTATATTATCCACAACACACACCTAAAATTAATTACACAATTAAATTGATAATTACTAATTAATTAATGTTAATTAATTTATAAATATTTATTAATTATTCCATAAAAAATTCATTACCTTCCTCCCTGCACACCATTTACACATATAAACACCACAACACTCACCTAAAATTAATTAAACAATTAACATAATTAATTAATTGATTCATTGAAATTAATTAACAACTAATTATTAAACTATTATCAATCAATCAATTAACACATTAATTATTCAATAAGTGTTATATAATTAAATTACTTCCCACATTATTCCCCGATAAATTGACAACTCTCTATGGAACTAAAAACACAAATTCAAATAAAAAATAAAAAATTAACTACTATAAATTATTATTTAAATATATATAATTAAATTACTTCTCACCCTATTACCCTATAAACCCACAATCTGCTACGGAACTAAAAACACTAAATTAAACTTAAAAATAAATTATTAACTGGTAACATTTTAAAACATAATAAAATGACAAACAATTGTCATTAATAACACTAAAATACATAACATTATTAATAATTCGATATTTTTTTCAACTATATTTTTGTAAACTATATTTAAGATGTCGATGTTTTTTAAATCGATATTACTTACCTGTCAGTCGATATTCTTGTCCACGATGTTTTTGTTGTCGACATTTCTTTCCCATGATATTTTTGCAGGGATATTTATGTCCCTCAATATTTATACGTCGATATTCCTGCTCTGCACCTTAAACGTGTTGGAAGGGAACCCTTCTGGTACAAAACTAATGCTTGAAATCATGCACACACCCTTGTACCATGGTAAAAGGTTGTGCCCTTTGGCTCAAGGCAGCTTGCAATACACCAGCAAAGGGGGAGAGAAAAAAGTGCCATCTCTTGGCATTTTTCTAATTTCTCGCTTTTGTCCAACTCAGTACGACAGCTTTTGTAACTACATTTTGTGAAAATGTACTACATCTGCCCCCTTTCTGATAATTCTACACACTTTCCACATGAGAATTCCTTCTGGAAAGAGAGGAAGAAATACCCAGTGACATTCCTATTCAGTGTACTCATAATTGGATGGCTGTCTCTCCTGCCGTCATCCCCACCCCACCACTGAGGGATACCACTCCGTCCAACCTTGAATTGGCCCATTATTGTTTAATAATTTGGTAGCTGTTTCTTTGTACTAGAAAAGGCTTTTTTAAATGCTTAAATCTTACGTTTTCAATAAAATGTGTTTAAAATAAAATATGAAGACCCATTATTGGAGCCACAAGCCATATAAGTTTGCTTCCTTTGATATTATCATGGATAAAGGAGCATGTGGCGTAAATACTGATAGGCTTATGATGTTGGCAAAATGAATATAGTGGTAAATTTGATTAGGATTACAAGCAGCTTGACTATTTGTAGGTCTGGTGTTATCTAAGACTATTTGATTTTACTAAAATTGTATGTATAATAGACTTACTTATATGGGGTTTCAGCCAACACTCTTCATGCATTGGTCAGTTTTGTCCTTCACATTTTTGTTCGCCCTAGGATAGTATACAGAAAGAAGCAATATATCAGCCTACTTCAGCCATTGGCTAACTTAACTGTGAGTAATGACATTCTGCTCCTCCACAAGGGTCACATCCACACTCAAAGTAGTGCCCCTTAGCGCCAAGGAGTACTATGACAATGTGTTCTTTTTAAGAGAAAAAAAAATATTTTTTACAAAAACCATGTCAGAACAAAACAAGCACTGACAAAGCCAAAAGGCTGGCAGTCAGTATCAGATGTATTTGCTTTGGCAATGCGTGCTAAACATTGAGTTTTACAAAGAAGACACCCCATTAGTGTGTATCAATAATCAGGTACCAAATTGAAAACAAAATGTGTAGGGTACATACAGACTTTTGGTTAAATAGCAAAGTTATAGCTGTAAATACGAGTCATATGAAAGAAGTGAATACCATTTTACGGAATTCAGCGCCAGTCCAGGATACTGAGAAGATTTCTCCCGCTTCTACCCCAGACGCCATATAACATTTATAATGATTTTTCTTTTTTTTAGGAAATAGTGGTCATTCCTGGCTGGTTTACCTCAATAACTTACACCGCAGCCCCGGAAAAGAAATCTAGAAACTCTGTAGAATGCATTCACCTCGAGTGGTAGTGTGGTACAAAAAATCACTCACATACCCCAAGTCCTGTAAGAGTTGTGCTTGGTTCCAGAAGCAAAGAAAATACAATTTCTAACACTTGACTGTCATCAGCAGCTGACACCCACAGTCACAACCTTAGCCCGGATATTACTACTACCTTGAATGTCGTGGCTATAGTTACCTGGTAGAGAGAGGTATGAGGACCGCCTGATTAGAGTGCTGCCACCACACCTCTGAAATGAGTTGTTCTACGACGTCAGGAATCAATCCATCAAACTGACCTTAAGATGTGTCTTTTCAAAGAGACTTTAGCCTCTGCCACAATGTCATCAGGAAAAAAACTCCTCAATTCTGAAGGGTTATGTGCCACAGCCAAAGTCAGGATCCTCTCAAGCCACTCACGAACGCTTTTCCAATCCAACAATTTACTTCTTCTATCACACAGTTAGTGGCTTAATGAGGAATTATAGAGCGCTGCAAAGGGGTCTAGAGATGGCAAGCTAACTCTATACAACATCAGTAAATATAAAAAAAAGAGGAGATAATACAACAGGCATTAGAAATTCTATTAAATAAGAATTATTAGAATGATTATTGTACACAAAATAGTGGGCGTTCAGCCTGTTCACCTTCAAGCTAAGGAACTTGGGTTGTAAACCCATTTAACATGTTCTAATTGTGTGATTCTGGCAAAGCACTTGAACGCACTGTGCCTGAAATGGTAAGTACATGGAATGTAAATACATCAATGCTATGTAATGTGCTGTCGTTGAATGGTTCCATCAATCAGCAATCCCCTGCACCATCGAGCCACCCACCCATCCTGCGGTCTATGTGGAATTGTACCGCATTTCCACCAGGGACGGCATTTCTGACAGCAACGCTTTTTTCAAAGGTAAATGAATCACAAGAGTTGGTTGGCAGAAATGTGATAAAATATTCAGTTTCCATTCTTTTCACATTCGATATTTCACTGCGGTGTGATTTCCTCCTAAAGAGAAGCATCTCATTCAAATGCATTGCAGGGGAAGGCAGCTGAGGCGCCCTCGCTGGCGGCGTATTTTTTTTCTCGCCTCCTGTCTCTTTTATTGCCTTGTGAAAAGTAATTTTTCACCTTGATTTGAAACCTGTCGGCTGCCCCAAACAGTTGTCCACAATTATGACATGCTGTCTTCTCCTACGTCCTCCGTCACTCAAATTCCTGAACCAGGTGGGCGAGCGAGCCCTGAAAGATTTGCCTCACGCTGTCTGTCTGCTGGAGATGCAGTGTCAGCTTTATACCTATTGGGTTCGTCTACAGCTGTCTAAAACGAAAGCATCCGATGTGTCTAATTAACTAGTCTTAATTCGCGTCGGTAGAAATAAATATAGCCACCTATTCCTGTCTTCTGATACTTCTGAAATGTCACTCATTCTCCCCCTGTCTCTCTTTGAGAGTCAGTCAGTCTTCTCTCTCTCTCTCTCTCTCTCTCTCTCTCTCTCTCTCTCTCTCTCCACCACTTTACAGTGAACACAGAAATTAAAAGGACAGTGTAGTGTACAAAGCCAAATAATGTTCTTCCTGCGCCTGCTATAAATATTACATCAATTGAGGTATTTTCTTAGGATAAACGCCCAAGATTTCAATCATTCAGCAAACAACGTGGATAATTCTGAGAGGGAAATCAACAGAAAGTGGGCAGGTACAAAGGTATAGGCTGTTAAGGTTTCTTCGTGTTCTATCTGATCTGCAGCTCTGTGGAAATTCCAAATAGTTCCCTAATGCAAAAGGTTGATGGCCTACCTCAAAAGCGTGTAGCCTAAAAAATCCAGCCACTTGTGGAGAAATTGCCAACACCTTGCATGCGAACATAGGCCATCTCACATATATAGGAAGCATATAGTCTAAGACACAGCACATCTGAATGGTGTCTCCACAACATCGCATTGGGTTGCAGTGGCTTATGTACTAGCTCTGAATCACGTCTCCGCCCAAAACGTAAAGGTATTCTGACACACAGCAATGGTTGATTCCTATCACACTGAGAACTATTGCAGGGACGGACCTTCACCTTGACAAATCTTTTACATTGTCACCATGTTTTCAACACATTTCTGTGGTCTCTGCAAAGTGGAGGTCATGGCAGGCTGAGGAAATAAATGGCCTTGAAGCAAAGGTGTTGCCAGTGTCAAGATAGGTGGTTAATGTGGTTACGTATAGCCTCACTAGGATTTCTTAGGATGTCATTTTCATCAGAATGGTTAAAGGTAAGCTGATTGCATGAATGAATAATGATGTGCTGAATGCATGAATAAATCTTTACTGAAAAGCACCGCCTCATGTCTCTCATCGCCTTCACCCCAAAAACACCAAGCCATTTTCACCATTCGGTTGGTGTAGCACTGCCAATATTTCCTGTCACTCTAAAAATCTGAAGTTATGTCCCAGAGCTCCAGACCTTCGAAGTGCTAAAAACATGAGGCTGGCTACACTTGTGCGAGGAGCTTGTGATCTTTTACAGACATTCAACTATGCAGCGTTTGCGGTCTGCGTGGTGCAGGCCTGCTAGTGGTCAATTGAAGAGCTAGCGCCTGAAATCGTGCCTCATAGCACTCAGCAGAGCCAGTGGCAGGCCTTGGCTCACACTTAGGCCATAATAATATTTCCATCGTAATCGGGAAAGTTTACTGCACAGTATATTTGCATACAAATGTAACATTACTATGCAGTGAATCTGAACCATGTAATTACAAGTTAAACCCCATGGAATGAGGAATTGCCACGTGGGACTGACTATTTCGGTCAGTAATACCACATGCATGCAATTCCCAATTCCATAAAGTTTAACACATATCTTTACCACCTGTTCTGAGCTGGTGGTAATTGTATGTGCGCATGAACTGCTGGGTGGGGCGGAGGGTGACGGAGGGCCTGCAGTGAGTAGGAGAGGGAAGGGGGAGGTTATTTGTGTCTAATGGAACTAGTATGCTGTACTTTTGGAAAACAAATTGGGGAATTAAACTTGGCTTTTGCTGCAGCCAACGCCTCATGCAATGCAGAAATTATGTACAGTAAAATGGTGTACAAAATCGGTGTGGAAAAACTGACCTACTTTGAGTCAGGCAGTGTGGAATTCCATGAGGTAATTCTGGTTTGCTTTAGTTGTAATGAGGGCCTCGGAATGTGTCTCAGGAGTCTAACAATTGCATTATAGAGCTAGTTCTCTTCTTTTTGCCTCCTTTCACGAAGAACATATAATTCTATGGTACCGATCGAATATACTCTTCTCCAAGACCAAAATAGCATGAGAGCCGCATGAAGTCTCAAAACAATACTCTTTATTATTCTTCAAAACATCAATAAAGCAGCCTGGTCAATGTATTTCTTTCCAGCAGTATCACATCGAAGCCTAAGTGTGAGGGAATCAGTTCTCCCAGAGATTCTTGGAACACTCGTATTGCTCCTATATTATCGTAGAAAAATAGATGAAGGTCATATATTAATAATGCAGCTTAAAATCCACACCCCATTAGGTTCTTCTGAAGGTCTTGATGGTGGTGGTGCGTTGTGCTACTGGTCTGAACTTACAGAACATAATGGGGCGTGGAATGCATTGGCCGGGCTGTTTCATTGCTGTTTTGAAGAATAATAAAGTGAATTGTTTTGAGACTTCATACTACGACTCCCGTGTCGTTTGGTCTTGAAGAAGAATATATTGGTATTGACATCAAAGAATTATGGGGCGATACTTATTGCTATTGCTTGGTTAGCGAAAAAAAATTATCGCCGAGCTGCGACGATTTTTATCGCAGATAAACCTTGCTATTAGCAAGGTTTATCTCTGAAACGATAAAAATCGGCCGAAATGCATGAATATCGCTGTAAAGTCAGCGATATTCATGCATTACTGAGCGAATGCTCTTAGCCATGTTATCCACCTCCCATTGGATAACATGGCTAAGAACTGCTCAGGGCAGGTGTTAGCTTTTTGGAGATATTCGTGACATTTAATGGGCAGAATCTACCTTCGTGTGGGAGCAGTACATGGAGTCTGTAAGGAAATTGACAAGATCAAGTTTGGACACCACACATGTATTTGCTTACCGTGAAAAGAAAATCTGGTATTTCAGAACATGTTTTTTCACGAAAACAACAAACACTGCTTAAGAAAGCAGATAAGCTGATGTTAGGGAACAGACTGCTTGCAGTTGTGGATTCCTATTAATAACATATGACTGAGCACTGTATGTATTGAAAAGGAAAGGAAGTGAGATAATACATGTAAAATAAGATGCATTGCAAAATTACATTATTTAAATCGTTTGTATAACTTGCAAACTTTTTGAGAGTTTGAAGGACATTTTGACGCAAAATGTATCATTTTAGCACCATTGCTTCATTAGTTTCCAGGGAGGAGGGAGAACCCAAAGCCCCTCGCTTTCTTGATGAAACACATATATATTGGATTCATTCTGTCCCCCTTCAGAGCATATGGTTTTCGTGGGTGAATTGTATGTTGTAGAATACACTATTTGACCCATTTAAAAAAAGAAAAGGACATTTCATCTTGCATGAACAGCTATTGTGAAACAAGATACCACAGCACTGCAATTCGTTTTTTAAGGTTATATCACCAAGCAATTAGTGGTTGGATTTGTATATGGCATTTATGTTCCAGTTATAAATCAAACAATGCTTTTCAAACATTAGAGAACTACCAAGTAGGCTTTTCTTTCCATCATCATGTAATCAATAGAACCATGGAAACTTAGACACACTTACTGTCCAAGATTGAATACAAAATATTATAAATGCATCAACTACTTTCCTCCGAGTAGGAGAAGGACACTATTGGCATTAGAAGAAGGACGTGCAGTTGCAATATGCTGTGGAAAGAGACCCCTCAGTGGATTATTCACTTATGAAATCGACAGGATTCAAACCTTTTCATAAAACAATGGCAGCAGGTTCAAACAAAAGAGGGCTACCTGGACTATGATGGCAGTTCTTGGAGAAGAACCTTTGATTAATGTGGACGCTCTTAGCATCAGCAGTACTCCATCCATATGGGCGGAGGGGCCATGCCCCCCCCAACTCTTTTTCCCAGCAACAAAAATGTCAGGCTGGACAAAGGTCAGCCTGACAGACCTTTTGTTCAGGTAAGGCAGCCAGGAGCTAGACATGCGCAAAATGCACATGTTCCTGGCTGACTGAGATGAACTTTGACAGGCTGAGGATTTCCCAGTTATGTGGACGTGACATCCTCTGCCTGGCAAAAGTGCCTTGATGCTCTCGCCTCGTGATGAGAGGGAGCATCACTGATTGCCTCGGACCTTGACGCTTCAGTTTTAAGCCCCAAAGTGCCCAGGACTAAGTGTCAATCAGTGACACTCGTTACAGAGAGTTGTATGATACAACCACGCAGGCCTAATCCATGCATGTCTGAGCCATAACTGCGTCTTAACCACCCATGCCTTTGCAACAAATTTTGTTTCAAAGGCATGATGTCCTCTCACCCTGCATCCGATACCGCAGGCCTGCAGTCCACCTTGCCCCAGCCCTTAAAACTACTCTGACTCCTCACTCTGAGTTCTAACACTCGGCCCCTGCCCAAAAAACTAACCTGAACCCAGCCCCCTGCCAGGGGCGGCTCTAGGCTCATGGTGGCCCTGGGCAGGAAGCGTAGGTAGGGGGCCCCGGAAGAGGGGGTCCGGGCGGGGCGGAGCCCCCTGGAGCTGAGGAATGGGCATGCAAAATTAAAGGCTGGAAAAGTCCTCCTGTTAGTGGTACGGCACCCTCTAGATTTTACTGAATGCATAAGCAGCAGTTCTAATTCTCACCCTTTGGTGGGAAAACGAGCGATAGACAGTTCTAGCATATGTACAGGGAAGAGAGAAACAATGTGTTTGGATGCGTGGGTGGCCCCTTGGGTTTGGCGGCCCTGTGCAGGTGCACTCCAACCTTTTGCTGATTGGTGATTTTAACTATTGGTTTGGTGATCCATCAGGTGGCCCCCATTCTCTTGAATTCACCAACCTTTTAACAAATTTTAATTTTACACAACACATTTCTATGCCAACACACAATAAGGGCCATACATTGGACCAGGCTTGGACGACAAATCCAATCATTTCCGCCTTGAAGGTACTTCCATGCATATGGTCTGACCATTTTCTGGTGACATTCCAACTTACTCTGGCCATTAGGGCTAAATCCCCCCTGGTCGAGGGTGGGACAGTCAGATGTTGGAAATCCATCGATATACTAGAGCTCACACACTTCTTGGCCAGCTCAACACCTAGCCTGGCTCAGAATGTGGATCTTTCTGACACTCAGATCTCTTGCTGGTTAAAAACAGCAAGCAATCACTTTGCCCCTCCCAAAAAAATTAAGATAAATCGAAAGGCAGAAGCTCATAAATGGTTCTCTACCGAACTAAAGGAGATGAAACTATTACTCCGCCAGAAGGAGAGGAAATGGAGAGCTCGCTATGAACCAGGAGACAAGCTCCTCCATAAACAAGAGCAGGTAAAATATAATAAAGCTATTAAAGCAGCTAAGGTCGAATATTTCTCTTCTAAGATCTTAACGTCCACCAATAAATCGAGAGAGATCTTTTCGATTGTGGATGAACTATCCAACCCTGACAGAGTGTCATCTAAACCAATTCCTACGCAGGAATTAGGTGATAAGCTGAACACATTCTTCCTAGAAAAGATCGCAGCAATTAAAGCTAGCATTGTATGTTCTTCACCAGCCGAGAATCCGCCTGACTCCTTCAGGAATACCTGTACTATGGATAGTTTCCCTACGATTGATGCTGAATCGCTCATCCCCTTGCTGTCTAAAGTTAAATCTGGATCTCCTCGGGACTGTTGCCCCCACACATAATGAGGGAAGTCTTCTCCATTATTCCTCAACCTGCCCTATCTCCATTAAATTCATCACTCACTCAAGGTTGCGTCCCGAAATCATTTAAGGGCGCCACAGTGGTCCCTTTGATAAAAAAGGTCGGCGCCGACATGTTAGAACCATCTAATTATCACCCCATCTCCTTGCTTCCATACTTAGCTATGGTCTTGGAGGCACATGTCTCAAAATGTATGTCCGCCTTCATAGAAAAGTCTGGACACTTGGATTCCCATCAAGCCGGCTTCCGTCCAGGCCACTCAACTGAGGTGGTCATCTTGGCAGTTCTGGACGAGCTCCGTAGGAAGGCTGACACTGGAACCCCATAAGCTTTGGTTCTTTTAGATCTGTCAGCCGCGTTCGACACGGTGGACCATAAGATCTTGGTGAACCGTGTCGGACGTGCAGGCTTTCAGGGCAAAGCCCTGAGATGGGTCACCTCCTTTTTGGAAGACCGCACACAGGCCGTTCGCCTGGCTAACTT
The DNA here is from genome assembly GCF_964261635.1 of Lissotriton helveticus. Lineage (NCBI taxonomy): Eukaryota > Metazoa > Chordata > Amphibia > Caudata > Salamandridae > Lissotriton > Lissotriton helveticus. Next base: position 409,449,064 of record NC_136065.1, read on the forward strand.
TACAGCGTCTGGGTTGAACACCACATTTGGGGTTCCCCAGGGTTCCTCTTTGTCCCCACATTTGTTCGATCTCTATCTGCTCCCCCTGATCAAAGCTTTAAAACAGAGGAAAGTAACAACATTTAACTATGCAGACGATCTGTAGCTTTCCTTCACCATAGATAATTCCATCGAATCTGTTACCAACTTTCAGGATACTATGGTGTTCATCCGCCATATTGGATGGATTATAACCATCTAAAGCTGAACCCCGGAAAGACGGAGGTACTGCTGATAGGAGATAGTCGTATCTCCTGGGACCCTCATTACTGGCCGGCAGAATTAGGGACCTTCCCCAAACCCTCCTCTTCCGTAAAAAGTCTGGGGGTGACTATTGATAGAGATTTATCTCTAAACACCCAAGTGGGCACAGTAGTCTCTAAATGTTTCTTTCAATTGCGAAAGATCCAGAAGATACATCATCTGCTCACACAGGCAGCACTGATACAAGTTGTGATTGGCCTAGTTTTGTCCCATCTAGATTATGCAAATTCAATCTTTCTAGGCCTTCCCTCTTATCAGATCAAGAGGCTCCAGCTTGTACAGAACCAGGCGGCACAACTGATTTACCAGCAGCCCAAGTGGCAATCTGTCAGACCCCTGATAAAAAAGCTACACTGGCTCCCACTGCCCCAACGGGCCACCTTCAAAACTGCTTGTCTCACATTTAAGTCCCTGAATTGTTATAGTCCTATTTTCATCAATAACTTGATCTTGAGATACATTCCGACCCGTGATCTCCGTTCCAAACACCAAAATCTGTTGGTGAGCGCAAAGTTCAAGCGGAAGCGGCATGGCGGGTGTTGCTTCGGGCATCTGGCGCCCCAACTCTGGAACTCACTCCCATGGGAGATCCGTTCCTGTCCCGATCTGCTTCGATTCAGAAAGCAGCTCAAGACATGGCTGTTCATACAGGCACATGAGTAAACCAGCCCCTACTGCAGTCAACTCAGACCAGCTCTGAACAGCGCCATGAAACCTTGGTCGAAGTGCGCTTTACAAATAGGTTATAACATAACATAACATAACATGCCCAAGGCCGGCCTTGCCCCTGCCCTGAGCTCTAAAACTGATCCCAGTCCTGAAAACTGCCCCTCTCCTGCCTTCAGGCCTAAAACTCTGTCCTCTGCTCAAAAACGACCCCAACCCCCCACCATGAGACCTAAAACTGTCGCCCACCCCTAAAAACTGCCCCTTCCCCCACCCTGAGTCCTTAAATTCAGCCCCAGCCCTTAAAACAACCTTGACCACCCCGTCTTGTGCCCCAAAACCGATCCCCTACCCCTGAAAGCTACCCCTAACCTCGGTCCCACTTACCATGCTACACCCCAGACCTTCCTCTCCTGATCCTTCCTGTTCCTCTCCCCACCCATTGCACATCTAGACCGATGACTGCCTTAACCACGCATATGCACGGTTAAGGCAGAAGCGTGGTTTAGGCAAGTATTGTTCTGCTTTCATGAAAACAGCATGCATGGCACAGCCTGCATTGTAAAGGCTGTTTCGTGTCAAAGAGTGATGTGGGGTCTGCAGTCTCACTGACCCAATCCCACTCTGTAACGAGTGTGGGGCTGCTGCCTTGTCTCATTGGCTGACTTAGGACAGCCAATGAGGAAAGGCAGCAGTCCCAACCCTCCGGGGACCTCAGTGGCTTCCCTTTCTACAGTGAAGGTACGTTTTATGTTTTATTTGTATGTTTGGTGCGAGCATGCGTGTATGTTTGAATGTATGTGTATTTGTTCGTAAGTGTTGTGAAGGGTGTATGTGTGTCCATGCGTAAATGCATGGGTGTGAGTGAGTGTGCATGTGTGGGCACCCCCCACCCTGGTAGAATTACCAGCCGCCACTGCACTGTCCCATTGGACTGATGTGGTGTCCTATGTGAGTAACTATGCAAAAGTTGAAGCTTAATTATCCAAGCATCAGTTAATAGGTCTATCTTCTGACCGTTGTCAAGTATTACTTATCCTTACAATGCTGGCTGCAGTTATTGATTCTTTAACAAATAATGCAGCAGCTACTGAAGGTCTGCCATCCGAGTTGTCTAGAAGGTTAAAGAAGATTTTAGCTTGTTAATGTTTGAGGCTATGCAACCAGGGGTGTCTAGGGGTGGTGAATCACATTAATAGGCGAATCATATTTTTGGTAAAACAAAGGATCCCTCAGACTGCTCATCATACAAACCTATGTCACTCCTGAATACTTACAGCAAGATTTCTCCCAAGTGTCATTTTTTAACTATTATTAACAGTGGTATGAATATAATACCACTGCATTACACCAGTTAAAACAACACATTTTGCATCGTACAGCCAGTGGATAAAAGCATTGGCAAATAACAATGTGCCAAAATAATAACGAAACAGTAGCGGCTCCTAGTGGGAGTGCTACCGGGCGGTGACGTGGGCAAGGGAGGGGCAGGGTGGGGGGTAGTAAACACCGGAATATGGATGAATGCAGGTAAGTTGACAATTAAATCAATAAAACAAATTCCGTTGCCGGCGCTACATCGCATTTGGTGAGCTTGCTATTATTTGTTGAAATTGTTTTTGCCATAATTTTTTTAAAGTGAAATTCGTCTAAGGGTAAAAAATTATCACAAGGATGCAGTAGGACGCTAAAATATAGTAATAAATGACAGAGTTGTATTTTGCTTAATTATGTCTAATGTCATGTAATTTTCATGATATTTTACGTAATTGTATAAAAGGAAATTATGTGACTTTTGCACACCCCTAATAATAAAATGATATAATTATGTAAAAAAATATAATCGTTGTCAAATTTACTGAGCACAACACAACAGTATTTAATCGCGAAGAAAAAAACCAGCAAGTGGGAACATTTAGGTTTAGGTGAAGCAATGTAATTGTTTTTGCAAATGGAAGCCTCATTTCCAGCAAAAACAAGACTCCAAGGTGTTAGACCTGGCAGCTTTAGAGTGCGCTTCCCCCAAAATGTTTGCCTCCTTCCTCCATTTTTGGTTGATCTCTTTTTTGCTGGCCTTAGGACTCATCACACTTTACCTCTGCTATCCGCAGCTAAAGTACATGTGCACCCTCTTTAAAACATGGCAGCAGTGGCTTATCGCAAATGGGTATATTTAGTACTTGTGAGTGCCTAGTAAAGTGGTGCTGCTCTGCACAGGGCCTGTAAATTAAATGCTACTAGTGGGCCTGCAGCACTTATCGCGCCACTAACTTAAGTAGCCCTTTAAATATGTCTCAGGTCTGTCATTGCAGCCTTTGTGGGTAGTTTATAACTGCTGTTTCCACCTGGCAATATAAACCTGTTGTCAGGCCCAAACATTCCTTTTTAATACATGTAAGTCACCCCCGGTGTAGGCCCTAAACAGCCCACAGGGCAGGGTGCTGCATATTTAGGAAGTAGGGCATGTACTGGTTTATATGTCCTGGTAGTGAAAAACTCTCCAATTCATTCTTCGCTACTGCGAAGGCCTGTCTCTCCCATAGGATAACATTAGAGTTACCTTATTACATTTAATAAGCTGTAATTTCCAATTGGGAGAGGGTAACCAGTTAACACTTGGTATCTTTGGAATTGTAAATGAAAATCCTAACTTGTGGAGAAGTTGGATTTTGAATTACGATTTTGAAAATGCCACTTTTAGAAAATTGCCACTTTCTTTCCTTAGCCATTTAGTGCCTGTAGCCTGTTTCTGGTCACATGACTGGGTATAGCTGACAGTTGGGCTTTGTGTATTCCTCTAGACAGCCACCCAGAGCGCTCAGAAGCCTTGCATAGGCCACCACTGGTGGGATGGGAGGGTGCAGCTGTACCCAGCCCTACTTACACTTGAATAGGCTGTGTCCACAAAAAGACCTGCTGACCCCCTGTAACTAGTCTGGAGCCAGGGTAAGAAAAGGTGGATGCCTGGGGACTTCAAAGGGAAACCTCTAGAAGTCCCCCCACTTCAAAGGCAGAACTTGGTATAATTATTAGACCTCAGACACCAACTCTTCAATACACTTCTGGACCTGTGGACACTCTGCCAGGAAAAAGGACTGAAGTGCTGATGAATGACTGCCACTTTGCTGGACTTTTGCCCTGCTGGACTTCCACCTTGCTTGGCTGCTACCCTCTTGCCTGGGTGAGAAGGACTGGACCTGCATCTCCTGAACCCTGCACCCCAGAATTACTCCAAGGGCTAGTTAGTTGGCCAACTGATCACAAGATTCAGGGATAAATCAGCCTTTCAACAACCTTGACCCTGCACCTGGACTCTGCCATCAGAGAGTTTATCCTGTCAATTGGTGTCACCCCAGTCTTGGACCCTTTGAAGTGGGGCTAAGGTGCTTTGCCAGTCACTGTGGATCCTGAGGAACTCACAAATCTCCTCTGCTGTACAGCGGAACCCATAGCAGAACTGACTCATTGCCACTGCTGCATCAGTCGGAATTGTTGTGAAGACCCGCATCAGAACACAGCCCGTCGCCACATCCAAACAGCCACTGTGTGATGCGTCCTCAGCAAAAGACCCTCCTATCGCTCATCAACAGCAGACTCAACAATGATGCCAGCCTCGCATTGCAGCCTCGCAGCCCCACGAAACTGACGCATCGCCCTGACACATCCTAAATGCCGGACTTCGCATTTCATATCCTCATCAATGGAATCCTCAATTACACCACAGGACCTCGCACCACAGCCTTGCTGCATCTTCATAATCGATGCATTACTTTGGCTGTGTGATGCATGTTCGATACAGATCAATACAACGCTCTGCAAACCAGGGTTTAAGGTACTCTGTTCCGTGGGCCTAACTGGATCCCTGCAGCCGGCCCACACATCATTGAGAGAGCGCAATTTAAGAAAAAATGTAGAAGTGCACCATATTTACAAGCACGTTGCATCAGCCTAGTAGAAATTATATAAGAGTGTGAAATATATAGAGTGGCAATATATAAGAGTGTTTAATTAGAGTAATAATACATATACCAGTGTGAAAAACTAATATAGAATTGTGTAGTGATGTTAGGATGATGTTGAAATCCCATGTTACGTGGCTGTTGTAAGGGAAAATGTAATTCTGCTAAACGTAGAAATGTGTAGGCCACATGGCAGTTCACAGAGAATACAAGAAGATGATGCATTTCCACATAATATGGATCTTAATGTTATTGTAGTTTAAAGTATAATTGATCATAGAACTGAAATATATGTTTTATAGAAGTGTTTCATTTAATCAATGTGTTATAGTTAGAATACTGTTTAAACGAAGAAAGTGAAATGTTTGCAGAATGCAGAGGCCTGTTTCATGTAATTCTAGTAGGCCTGAATAGATAAAGTCATTTCGTTTGATCTGCATGGGTTCGTTAAAGAGAGGTCAAGCAAAGCACAAGACACAGAGCCTGTTACATGGTTTACGACTTAGGAGATATGGTGGAGGCCGGAATTTGGGGCCCACAGAGAAAGTGTCTGTTTGCAGGTGCGAGGGGGTTTAATCAGGAAAGTGATGAATGGGCTTTGTTCAGAGAAGCCTGGCACAGACCTGTAGGAGGCTTCAGGAATTTCCTGGGGGGTACCGTCCATCAGGAGAAGAGCCTGGGAAGCAAGGTCAACGCTAACGATGGACCCAGAGGAGTACCAGCATGGAAATTGCCGCCAGAACCAACACCACATGAGGGGCGTCTCTAAGGGCGTTTCTATTGGAAATGTGATTTTGTATTAGGGACAGCACCCCTGGGTGGAGTTAGAGCAGATGGTCTGAGGAGCCTAAGAGAGCGGATGGGTAGGCAGATAGGTTAACTGCAAGAGATCGATTTGCAACGAAGACTAAGAGAAGTGTGTGATCTTCTTTGGAAGTCACCACGGCTGACACCTTTTTAGGTAAAGATCTTGTTAAGTAGGGATGTCACTTAGTCTAGTGTAGGGACAGTCTAACCTGAACTTTTCCTTTCTGTAAATGACGCATAAGCTACAGCTTGTGTCTATGTTGGCAACTTTAATGCTTTTTGAATTTGTTTTAGTGATATCATTTTGCCGATTAAGAGCATTTAGAGAATTTTTGTTTGTATTGATTCCCGTATATCTTTTGAATCTTATTCTGAGATGTTTGTATCTCCAGATAACTTTGGCTTTATAATAAACTTTTAAAACTTATTTGTAGTAAGTGGTTATTCAGAGTGGAGTAAGTCCTTATTTGATTGACCTAGTAGTGGATTGCCTTTTACTCAATGACAGGTACCAACGATTTAGTCGACCTGAATTGGGATCTGGAATAATAACTATAGACCAGAAATCCCGCGTTAACAGTTGGTAGCAGAGTGAGGATGGTTATCTTCTTGAGGAAGGTGATCTAGACTAGGTTAGATTATCCCAAGGCCCCTAGAGATCGAGAGATGAGCAGTGGAAGAATCGCGTGCCGAAGAAGGTGCTGACGGTGCAAGAGAAGCAGCAGTGTCGGAAGAGAGTGAGTATAACAAGGGTCATGCGTGGACAGATTGCGGTGTTTTGTGTTGTACCTGTATTGTAATGTCATGCGGAGTTGAATGCCTGTAGTGTGAATGAGAGAAGGTTGTGATCGCGCGCAACCTGGTAAACTGGTAACCTGGTAAACGGGTGAACTGGTGAAAATCTTAAGTTCGATGTAGAGCTTAAGTGGTTCGGGTGTATCGAACACCCAGAGTAATTGTCGACCAGAGTAAGGAGGTCATGAGGTACCATTGACCGCCGCAGGACCGAGATAGGGGGAATGAAAGAGTGAATGTGTGGGTAACGGACGCAGGTCGAAAGTTACCGTGTGTAAGTAACCTATCAGAGAAGGCGATTGTCTGGACGTACACGGAAAGACATTTTGTCGGTTAAGGTGACAATTACAGTTAGACTGTGGACGTACAGTCAAGGAAAGTGATCGCCTGGACGGAAGTAATCATTTTTCAGAGTATGAATGGGACACATGCATGACCGGGAGACGAGCGGAGAAAGGAGGGGAACTGCTGCAAAGGGGGACGAGTGATGTCAGCTAGAGCCGCGCTGTGATAGGGCGGTTGGTGTGAAGCCGCGCTGTGATAGGGCGGTTAGTGTGACGTTGGTTAGAGCCGCGCTGTGATAGGGCGGTTGGTGTGAAGCCGCGCTGTGATAGGGCGGTTAGTGTGACGTTGGTTAGAGCCGCGCTGTGATAGGGCGGTTGGTGTGACATCAGTGAGAAGCCGCGCTCTGATAGGCCGGTTATCGAAAACCGTGCCGAGATTGGTGGATTGTCATCAGGAAGTCAGTGAACGCGGAGAAAATAGAAATTTGGTAGGTTTTGAACATGAAGTGTTTTAAATGTTTGAGGGGGATTTTTAAGAGAAAAAGAAGAAATTCTTATTATGGGGAAGAGGCACCGCCAGAGGGTACACCAGCTTACTATATGGCAACGAATGTTGGTTTGCATAATATACTGTGGATTAGTGAATGGAGCAAGATTTCGGAAGGGAATGAGGAACTGACGTTTCCGAAGTATGGAACGTTTAGGTTAGAAGTGTTACATCGGCTGAAAGCAATTATGTCCTCAATGGAACCTTCACCTAGACCAACACAGTTTGAGGCCCTTAATGCGTGGATTAGGGCGGCGCACAACAGGAATCTGAACAGGCGCCAAGAAAGGGTGAGGCGATCAGTAAGGGCAGTGCGAGATGCACAATGGGATGCGGACGCCAAGAGATAGAGGGTACAGGCAATTGAGGTGGATAAGTTGTACCCCATGAGAGAGGTCACAGGAGAAAAGAGACTTATGGAGGAGGATGAAGAGAGCGAGTCGGAGGACAATGTAATAAATAGGTTGTTGATGGATAGACCACCCCCGGACAATAGGGAGACGGAAGGCACGGAGCTCCCAAGAGAAGACAGGGTTGGCATAGAAGGGTATAGGCCACTCCCTTTAGCGGATTGGGTACCTACCAAAGATGAAGGGTCACCCCAACATAATGCCATACAGAGTGTAGTCGGAAGGGTTGTGGTACAGAAGACGCCAGCAACAGAGAGGGTTGAGTCTTATGAATTGCCAGATGCTCTTCAAGTACCCGTTACCATAGGACCTATACGGTCGATTTATCACCCAGAGAAGGGGAAAGAGGGAGAACAGGTACAGTTAGACAGGGAAAGAGTCGAGATGGAAAGGAGGAATAACACGACAAATGCCTGGAGGCAATTGCCAGGACCGATAACGTGGAGTACCCCATTAGATTCGGCAGGGGATCCCGTAACAGAGCAGGGGGGTCAGAGAGGACTGATGGACCTGAGGGGACCACGGCCGAAATCCTATAAAGAGTTGAGGGTTGACTTGAGAGAATGGGATGGGTCCACAGAAGCACCGAACAACAGGCCAAGAGAGGAAGCAGAATGGGGAAATCGAGGAAAAGAGACATTGTCTCACTGCGGGGCTAGCGCAAGCAGTCAGGAGTGGGATGGTAAAAGTCAGGAGAGTAGAGGAGTTATACGATACAGCGATGGAGGAAATGGGCAGGAGCGAAGAGAGAGAAGTACAGGATGTGGAGAGATGTCTCGTCTCATGCAAAGTGAGGGAGACCAAAGGACACGAGAGTACAGAGACAGGTTTAGGTGCACTCACCACGCACCTGAGGAAAACGTACATCACTGGAATCATGGGAACACAGGGAACAGCGAGGGATCTTGCCATGAGTCGAGGGATCAGAGGTCACCGCCAAATTGTGGAGGAATGGGGAATAATGAAGTGTCTTACCATGCACCTAGGGGAACCAGGCAGGATGGACACTCTGGGACTATGGGAAATAGAAAGGTGTTTCACCATACACCCAGAGAGGATGGCACTGCATGGGACCTAGAGAGGTGGGAACAAGGGAGGACTCCCCATAACACGCCTGAGCCCAGACGTAGGACTCAGAGCTGTGATGGGAGAGATGTGAATGGACCCTCTAGAGATGGCGTACTGAAAGCTGTGGTGAAAGCTAAAAGACTCGATGTGTCCAGCTTAAGATCTGATCTGGAAGATATAATAGATGGTACGTTGCAAATAGAAAGGATTGAGACGTACGAGCAAGATGAGCTACTGTTTATGGCAAAGGACATCACTCGAAAGGCAAGAGCAGCTCATGAGAAACTGTCTGAACTAGCAGGAAAATATACGGTAGATTTGTCCAGAACAAAGACACTGCAGGGTAACCATAGGTTGCAGTATTCAGACCAGGACTTGGATGAGAAGAGAACTACAGGATTAAAGACACACATAAGGGAACTGATCACAGGAATACGAGCATGGAGAGATCTGGACAAATGGGAAGAGAGATGGTCCAGAAAGGGAACTGTTAGACGGAGCGTGAATGCGATGTCTCCAGAGGGAAGGCTAATGCAGATGGGGGCATTCCCTTTGCGAGAAATAGCGAATGGGAATTATGTGCACGTGCCCTGGAGTAGGGGAGATCTAGCTGCATTTACCAACTCATTTCCTAAGTTAAGGGAAAATCCAGTTGAGTGGTACAAGCAGGTAGAGAGGTTTGTCAAAATTTCAAAGGTATTGTGGATTGATTTGAACACTTTGTTTGACATTGTGGTTCCCCGGGACTTGTGGACAACATGCAAGGTTAGTGTCGACTGGCCAACTGTAGAACCAGAGAGGGATTCTATTACTAATGGACCGTCAGAAAGTGTAATGTTAAAATATGAAAGGGTGATGACATGGCTGAAAGAGAAGGTGCCACCACAAGATATAGATTGGGTAAAAATAGACCGAACAAGGCAGGAACCCAAGGAGACAGTTCATGAATTTTATGAGAGATTGCTGAAAGCATTTAAACAATACAGTGGACTAGATGTAATGGATCCCAAGAATATAGGACAGTTTGTATCAAAGTTCGTTTTGCGGTTGAGACCTGATATTTGTTTGATGATTCAGCAACATTTAATTTGTTGGCAAAACAAACCATTGGATGAGATTTTGAGGTACGCAAGGTACTGTAGTGATGAAATAGATTCTAAAGCAAAGAAATTAAAGGAAAAGCTCATGATGGTGCAAATGCAGTCAGCTGGAAAGGGTGGACAGCAGCAGGGAACAGGGACAATGGGACGGAAATCGAGTAATCAGAATAAAGACAGCGAGGAAAACTCGAGACCTAGAGTAGACATTGCAAAGTTGAAGAAAAAACGACAAAGTGCCACCAGTGTCACCAGGTGGGGCATTGGAGACGCGAGTGTCCTTATAACCCTGAAAACTGAGAACTAGAGGTAGAAGAGGAAGTCCAGGAAGTCCCAGTCCAAAGGGTGACAGTGACAAGAAGTAATGTGGCCAAAGGGGGGACTTCGGCTCCACGAGCTCAGTTCCCGCAGCCACCAAAGATTGCGACAGGAGGAAAGGTCTATAGACAAATGCCTCTTTTTATAGAAGAAGGAAAATGTAATTACATTGATCCATTGACAGGACAACGTGTAAGCAGAGAAGAGGACTGTACCCTCGGGGCAGTTCTAGAGGTGGATCAAAGGGGACCGTTTGTTGAGGCTGAAGTGGCAGGGTGTCCTACAACATTCTTAGTAGATACTGGAGCTACTCGATCAACTCTGAGATCAGCAGTGGTACCAGATCTACCAATGTCGGGGGAAACAATTCAAGTGGTAGGAGTCGCAAACAGGAGAATGACTAGCCCTTTGACGGAACCAGTGTCAGTGAAAATAGGAAACTACACCAATGAACATCAGTTTGTGGTATGTGATTCTAGTCCTGTGTGTCAGTTAGGAAGGGACTTATTGTGCAAACTGAACTGCACAATATACTGCACACCTCAGGGAGTGGAGGTACAGACTACTGACGATGATGCTACCTTTAAAGTTACAAACTCGAGAACATGTATAGAACTGTATCCTACTCTGACTGTGGAGGACCTTCCTTGGGACTTACGTGAGGCAGTATCTTCAGAGGTATGGGATTTTACTGGTGAAGAGATAGGATTGATCAAGGGTGTAGAACCAGTAAAGATCATGGTGAAACCAAATGTCGAATATCCAAGAACGCCTCAATACAAATTGTCCCAGGAGACGATAGCAGGAATAAAACCTGTGATTGACTCTATGATTCAACAGGGAATATTGAAGGAAATCGTGGGTAGTCCATGTAACTCCCCGATTATGGGTGTGCAGAAGCCTAGTGGAAAATTTAGAATAGTACAGGATCTTCGAAAAATTAATAACATTGTTGTTTCATGTTGTCCAGTGGTACCGAATCCATCAGTAATATTGTTTCAGATACCATTCCAAGCTGAGTGGTTCACCGTGATAGATCTTTGTCAGGCTTTCTTTTCAATCCCATTAGATGAAGAGAGCCAGTACCTTTTCGCTTTTAAAATGGAAAATCGCGTTTTAACATGGTGTCGTATTCCACAAGGGTTTACAGATAGCCCATCAATTTTTAATCAGATACTGAAGAAAAATCTTGAAAGTCTAGTACTGCCACAGAACTCGGTTCTGGTCCAGTACATAGACGACCTACTTGTTGCGTCAGGAACAGAAGAAGCTTGTAAGACAGATACCATTGCCTTGCTGAACCATTTAGCTGAAAATGGACACAAGGTATCTCCGAACAAATTGCAGTACTGTCTGACCGAAGTACAGTACTTGGGCCATCGGATAGACAAGGGAAAGCGCAAAGTGTCACCAGATAGGATAGAGGCGATAATGAAAATGAACGCGCCTACAACACAGAGAGAAGTCAGGATGTTCCTAGGAATGGTAGGTTATTGCCGACAGTGGATAGCTAACTTTTCACTGAAAGCAAAACCCTTACAGAAACTGACGCACAAGGAGGTGAGTGATCCGGTACCATGGGACAGAGAGTGTTTGATGTCGTTCCTACAGCTGAGAGAGGACCTGTGTCGTGCTCCGGCTTTGGGGATGCCAGACTATGAGAAATCATTTTCACTGTACTGCTGCGAAAGAGAGGGTTTTGCTTTGTCAGTGTTAGTACAGACCCATGGGAATGCCCGTAGACCAGTTGCATATTTCTCGGCTACTTTAGATCCGGTAGCCGCAGCGTTGCCCGGATGTCTCAAATCCGTTGCTGCAACAGGTGTCAGCATTGAACGTTGTGAGAATTATAATGATGGGACACCAGTTAGTGGTGTATGTACCGCATTCTGTGGAATTGTTAATGACCAGGACCAAGACACAGCACATGACCAACAGTAGGCTCACGCGTTACGAGCAAGTTATTCTTGCTGCGGAAAACGTGACCCTTAAGAGGTGCTCTGTTTTGAATCCTGCTACACTGATGCCACTTCCTAATGATATAGAAGACGAAGACTGTGAAGATCACGATTGCCTTGATGTGACTGAACTATGCACGAAGCCCAGACCAGATATTGTGGATGAGCCATTGACTGACCCCGATGAAATTTTCTTTGTTGATGGCTCATGTTTAAGAGACGATACTGGTCGATTGAGAGCAGCTTATGCTGTTTGCACCATTACTGGAGTTGTGGAAGCCGCTTGCCTGGAAGGAGTACACTCCGCACAGGTAGCAGAAATCATTGCATTGACCCGTGCCTGCATAGCAGGTAGAAAAATTAGAGTCACCATTTATACTGATAGCCAACATGGTTTCGGGGTAGTTCATGATTTCGGGCAATTGTGGTCTCAGAGGGGTTATATGACCTCCTCTGGTTCGCCCATCAGAAATGGGGAATTTGTGCGATTGCTGTTAGAAGCATTACAAGGTCCGGATGCAATAGCAATAGTTAAATGCATAGCCGACACCAAGAATACAGATTTTGTGTCGCAAGGTAACAGATATGCAGATGAAGTTGCCCGCTATTGCGCGGAGCACGGATATTCTTTCACGGAGGTGGAAGTAGGTGGGATTCAGGAGAAGACTGAATTAAACATGATGTTAGAAACAGTGGATACTTGGGAGGATTTGAAGGTAATGCAAGACAATGCACCTGATTTTGAGAAAAAGGCATGGGAAACAGCAGGTTGTGTGAAAAGTGAGATGGACTTTTGGGTTTCAGCAGATGGAAGGGCAGTGTTACCTGAGGAATTAGTGAGTCCAATGGCAAGACAGATACATGGTCCAGTACACTTAGGAAGGGATGCCATGCTGTGGGTATTTAGGCAAACTTGGTATTGTCCTAAGTTTAGGATTGCAGCAGAAGCAGTCTGTAGGAGATGCGCTACATGTCAGCAACTGAACGTAGGGAAAAGAACACCAGTTACAATGAGTCACATTGGAAGGTCTGGGGGGCCTTTCAACAGAATGCAATTAGATTTTATCGAGATGCCAAAGGTCAACCGCCTCAGGTATGTTTTGGTGGTTGTATGCATATTTTCCAGATGGGTCGAAGCATACCCTACACATAGGTGTGATACACTCACAGTAGCAAAGTTGCTACTTAGAGAGTTGATCCCGCGCTACGGGGTGCCAAACTCCCTGGAATCAGATCGAGGAACTCATTTTAACAGTGAGATTGTGAAGATGCTCTGCTCTGCATTGAACATTGATCAGAAGTTGCACTGTAGCTATCGACCAGAGGCTTCAGGTATCGTGGAGCAGATAAACGGGACTTTGAAATGCAGAATTGCCAAAGTGTGTTCATCGACGTCCTTAAGTTGGCCTGATGCTTTGCCCTTGGTGCTTATGAGTATGCGTAGCACACCCGACAGGAGGACAGGTCTCTCTCCACACGAGGTGCTAATGGGGAGGGCAATGAGACTTCCAACAGTCCCAACCACTGCTTTGTTGAATATCACAGATGACTTGATCTTGGATTACTGCAAGAGACTGTCTGACGCCCTTCATTCTGTGTCCCTTCAGGTGCAGGCTGCTGAAGTCCCATCTTCCAGAGATCTATGTCACGACTTGTGTCCAGGGGACTGGGTGCTAATTAAGAAACACGTCCGGAAGAACTGCCTAGACGTGCGCTGGAAGGGGCCATACCAGATCATCTTAACGACGAACACTGCCGTGAAGTGTGGAGGACTGCCTAATTGGATCCACGCTTCCCATACTCGAAGAGTTCCAGCACCCCTGGAAGAAACAGCTCCTCTCGCAGATGAAAATCCAGCAGTGGACAGTGAACCACTAGAGGGGATCAGTCAAGCTGTGGGGGTGTCAGAAGAAGTTGGGAGTGTTACAGATCCAGAAGAAGAAAGGCAGGACGGCAGTGAAACTGAAGTTGCCACAGAAGGAGAAAGTTGCTGTGAATACGGCTCGGACACAGATCAGTACCAGAGTGATCAAGAACAGAGTGTGAGGACGAGGAATAGGAGAACACGGCGTGGAGAAGTTAGTTGGCCCGAAAGAAAACAGAGGCCGAACTTAAAGCCAACTCCAGAGAGAACCCTTGCTCCTATATCCGAAGACTCAGATCCAGACGAAAGTGCACAAGGACAGGAACAGGAAGGTCCGAGAAGATCAAGGAGGGTGCGAGTGCCTTGCAGAAGATACGCTACTCCTGAGTGGACCTACCTCGCTACAGATGTCCGAAGCACGCAGAACGGGGAGGGTGAGGGAAGTGACCCTGACCAGTACTGACCCCATCATAATAGTGGAAATAAAGTTGCTGATACCAGGAGTGGAGGTCGAAGGGTTGCTGACACTCAATATCGTCTATCCTCCTTACCTGAGCGGAATAAGAGACTTGGTTCTAAACAAAGTAGAATTTCCGGCTTGTTTTCAAGGTGTCCAATACTTGAGGAACTCCTTCTTCGTTTGGAAATATTAGAGTGTGTGATGAGAGTTGTTGGAACACGTATAATTCCGGATTGCTAAAGGCTTTGAAAAAACTTTGTATGTAAACTGATCAAGAGATAACCTAGCGCCAAGTGGAAGAAAAAGAAGAAACTAGGGACTTCCATTTTTAGCGGATGGAGAAGGGCTAGGGTTGTCTATCGCTACAGAATTCATAGACTGACTTGCGGAAAGGATTATCAACTTCCAGGTGTGGTTCAAGAAGAGACATTGTGCAAAGAAAAGAGACTTTGTGCTGTGAAAGAAAAGCAAAAATACACTGTTTGAGATCATGGAGGCTGGCAACCCGAACCGCAGGACAAAATGCATAGTAGGCACACTTTTAGTGGTAGTGATTTCTCTTATAGTGTTAGTGGTTACTATATCATATGTAGTGGGACATGAAAATGATGTGAAAGCAGCAAAGGAAGCAAAAAGTGTATCAACACAGAAAACTACTACTGCTGGTAAACAGGGGGACAATACAGAGAAAGAGAAAGCTTTTCTAGCAGCTGAGACTCGTAGGTTACACGTAGATGAATCGCAGGGAAATTTTAATTCAAATGCATATGCTAAATTGCTTTATGAATATGTGGATGCTATGGAGGCTAAAGATTGCTACGTTTGCATGAAATTGCCAGCATCTGTAGACGAGGGCATTAGGTACCACCATCTTCCATTAACTTATGGAATCACATGTAGTTTATTGCTGAGCATATTTTATGAACGTGATGGGTTCCAGTACTACTTCTCGAACTTTGACTCCGTGTTGCCAGAGGTGCCAAATTACAAGCACCTCAATAAATGGGATTATTACAAGAGTGAAGACAGGTTACAGAAATTTTTCCTTCCTTGGAAAACTTTAGATACTTCACATGCTCGAAGAAACAATTTGACTTGTACAGTGTCAGAAATTGAGAAAAAGTTTGTAGGACAGGTGGATGCTCGATATAGGAGGCAGAAGATTTTAAAATCTTCAGGTCAATGGAAAACAGATTGGACCGAGGAAGAAAGGTCACACCAAAGAAAGGGTAGTAATGGTCCAATAGCTTTAGATCGAGAGAAGAAGGGGAAATTGTGTATACATAGGGGTCAAACCTATTACGAAAATGTGTTTGTGGGAGAAGTAAGTTGTGAACATGCTTTTCAGTTAGAATACTACTCCAAGGATTTCTTGAAGGAAATGCAGGTGATCCCAAATGTATACTTTGTTTGTGGGAGGAATGCATATGTGAAACTACCAGATAATTGGTATGGATCATGTTATTTAGCGATTGTCTTTCCCAAAATATACCATGCTAAGGATTTAGAGATCATAGAGGGAGGAACTCAAGCTAGAGGGAGAAGAGATGTCAGCACTGAGAAGGTAGTTGGAGATGTATTTGGTGCTGCATTTCCTCTTTTGGGAATCATACTGAATGACATCAAGATTAGAAGATTGGCTACAGTCGTAGATAGGTTGTCCGCCAGTACTGCTAGATCATTAATGCTGGTGGAGGGAGAGATGCAATCTATAAGGGCAATGGTTCTTCAGAACCGACTTGCTCTAGATGTTCTGTTAGCCAAAGAGGGAGGAGTCTGTAAGGCTTTGAAGGTCCAGGAATGTTGCACTTACATTCCAGACAATTCAAAACCTCTAGAGAAGTACATACGGAATATTACTGAGATACATCATGAGATTGAGGATTTGACCAAGGTAAATGTGTGGGAGAAAGTAGGTCAAGGAATGGGTAAAGTTGGAGGTTGGTTTGCCAACCTAGGAAAGGGAATCATTTGGTACATATTGAAGCCTATCATCATAATAGTGATTTGTGTAATCATTTTGTGGGGATTGGTGCGGCTGTACAAATGGTATAGATCAAACAGGTTGCAGAGATCCATGCGGGAGCAGGGAAGGAGATTAGCTGCGATGCAGGAGAATCAGTACAGGAGCCTGAGGGCCCTAGAAGTGATGAAACGAGGGAATGTTGCAACGACTTCAGTTTGAAAATTCACATCTTAAGGATGGTGTTGTGATTGTGATGACTACTAAAAGTCATCAAAGGGGGGACTGAGAGAGCGCAATTTAAGAAAAAATGTAGAAGTGCACCATATTTACAAGCACGTTGCATCAGCCTAGTAGAAATTATATAAGAGTGTGAAATATATAGAGTGGCAATATATAAGAGTGTTTAATTAGAGTAATAATACATATACCAGTGTGAAAAGCTAATATAGAATTGTGTAGTGATGTTAGGATGATGTTGAAATCCCATGTTACGTGGCTGTTGTAAGGGAAAATGTAATTCTGCTAAACGTAGAAATGTGTAGGCCACATGGCAGTTCACAGAGAATACAAGAAGATGATGCATTTCCACATAATATGGATCTTAATGTTATTGTAGTTTAAAGTATTATTGATCATAGAACTGAAATATATGTTTTATAGAAGTGTTTCATTTAATCAATGTGTTATAGTTAGAATACTGTTTAAACGAAGAAAGTGAAATGTTTGCAGAATGCAGAGGCCTGTTTCATGTAATTCTAGTAGGCCTGAATAGATAAAGTCATTTCGTTTGATCTGCATGGGTTCGTTAAAGAGAGGTCAAGCAAAGCACAAGACACAAAGTCTGTTACATGGTTTACGACTTAGGAGATATGGTGGAGGCCGGAATTTGGGGCCCACAGAGAAAGTGTCTGTTTGCAGGTGCGAGGGGGTTTAATCAGGAAAGTGATGAATGGGCTTTGTTCAGAGAAGCCTGGCACAGACCTGTAGGAGGCTTCAGGAATTTCCTGGGGGGTACCGTCCATCAGGAGAAGAGCCTGGGAAGCAAGGTCAACGCTAACGATGGACCCAGAGGAGTACCAGCATGGAAATTGCCGCCAGAACCAACACCACGTGAGGGGCGTCTCTAAGGGCGTTTCTATTGGAAATGTGATTTTGTATTAGGGACAGCACCCCTGGGTGGAGTTAGAGCAGATGGTCTGAGGAGCCTAAGAGAGCGGATGGGTAGGCAGATAGGTTAACTGCAAGAGATCGATTTGCAACGAAGACTAAGAGAAGTGTGTGATCTTCTTTGGAAGTCACCACGGCTGACACCTTTTTAGGTAAAGATCTTGTTAAGTAGGGATTTCACTTAGTCTAGTGTAGGGACAGTCTAACCTGAACTTTTCCTTTCTGTAAATGACGCATAAGCTACAGCTTGTGTCTATGTTGGCAACTTTAATGCTTTTTGAATTTGTTTTAGTGATATCATTTTGCCGATTAAGAGCATGTCGAGAATTTTTGTTTGTATTGATTCCTGTATATCTTTTGAATCTTATTCTGAGATGTTTGTATCTCCAGATAACTTTGGCTTTATAATAAACTTTTAAAACTTATTTGTAGTAAGTGGTTATTCAGAGTGGAGTAAGTCCTTATTTGATTGACCTAGTAGTGGATTGCCTTTTACTCAATGACAGGTACCAACGATTTAGTCGACCTGAATTGGGATCTGGAATAATAACTATAGACCAGAAATCCCGCTTTAACATCATCATTGTCAGACTGGACTTGAGACTTTGTCATGATCCAGTGAGACCAGACATCCACAGTTGGTGTTTCATGACTTTTGGTGCTATTTTAACTAAACTCTTTAAAATGTAATATCTCTGGTTCTACTGATTGGATTGTTGTCATTTTGGTCTAGGTTTATTTATTAAAAAAAATACTCTATATTTCCCTGATATGAGATTCTTGTGTGACGTCTTTTTGTTGCATTGCTGTGTGGAGTGTTGCGCAAATACTTTACACATTGCATCTGAGGTAAGCCTGACTTCTCTATGCCATGCTACCCGAGGGTTGAGCTTATGTTAATTTAGGGTTTGATTGTGGCTTCTCCCTGAGAAGAATTGTGGTTGATGCTTGTGAATGGTTTCACCCCCCTCAACCAGTAACCACATTTCTTACATGAAAAATAATCCCTGTCTAGATGGAGATTAGCATTATATGGCATCTATAATTGGGACATGCTCACATGCAAAATAATTCAGTCACTGGAATGGTCAAGCCTCTACAGCCTTGCCGATGAATGAGTGCTAAATCGGTACCCAAGTTTCCAATGGTAAATTTGAGGTTAAACACAAGGATGGATTTTGGTAACATCAAATTGCACTTGGAACAGCAAAACAATTGCAATTGTCCATTGTACCCTCAGAGTAGTGTAAGAAGAACCAAAATAGTGACTTTGACATAGAGTTTGAGTAACAGTCCTTTTTCCAAGAAAAGCAACTTCTTTATAAGTAGAAAATGCACTCTGAAAATGATATGTGCATTTAGTGCTTAGGCTAAACAAATGTAGGCAAAAATGCAGACATTATCTGTTACCGTTTTGCCTTATAGAAAACTATCAACCATCCAGATGTCACTATAATTTGTACCCCCTTCTTGACTATTAGACCTGGCATCTTTGGCGTGGTTTCCCCTGACTTTTTTCCTCTGCCTCCTGTATTTTTGACGCTGTGCTGGATTTCGTTTTTGCTGGTTTAGATGCTTTGGGCACTTTGACACTGCTGATCAGTGTCAAAATGCAAGTGCTCCCTGAGTAAAATTGTTATTATGATTGGTTATCCGTGATTGGCAGATTAGTTTCATCAGTAGGGCCCTAGTAAAGTGCACTGAATGTGCCAGGGCTGGTGATTCAAATGCTACTGGTGGGCCTGCAGCACTGATTGTGCCACCCACATGAGTAGCCCTAAAATGGTGTCTCAGGCCTGCCACTGCAGTGCCTGTGTGCAGTTACTGACCTGGCCAGTGTCCCCACTGACCAGGCCTAACCCCTCCCTTTCTGTACACATTGGACACCCCTCTGGAAGGCTCAAGGTAACCCCCATGGGCAGGGTGCAGTGTATGTGTAAGGTAGAGCATGTACTAGTGTGGGTGACATGCTCTGATTGTGAAATACTGCCAACATCATTTTTCACTATTGAAAGGCTATCTTGCCCATAGGCTATAATGGGGAATGCTGTGTATAATGTTTACCTGCATGTCTTCCCATAGGAGCAAGACAGAAAATTGAAGTCTGGTATCCCTGAGCTCAGAATTTAATAACCCATCTTTTAGGAAGGATGGTTTTTAAATACTGTGTTTGAAAACAGCACTTTTAGAAAGTAGCTGTTTTCTTGTCTAACCTTTCTGTGTGTGGCTTTGCCTGTTTGTGAATTGACTGTCTGGTTTGTGAGTGACAGGGGCTGGGGTGACTCCAGGAGGCTGGATGAGTCAGCAATGGGCTGAATAGCTCCATCTGCATCTTGAGTGGTAGGAGGGAATAGCACCTACCTGCCTTCCACAATGCTGGCTCCACCTCCTGCTGGGCAGCTGACGACCCTGTCTCTCTCTCTCAAAGGAAAGGATGAGTAATGTAAACCGAGTGCTCCAGGGCTGACCAGAACTGGTTTGGACTAGACAAAGGCCTCTCTGCTTTCAGAGAACAAAGAAAATATTGGTATAAAAAGGGATTCCCAGACCCCAGAACTTTAGATCATCCCGGAATCAAGAAGGAAGGACTGTCCTGCTGGTTGTTTGTGGGCTGACCTGTAGTTGATATTCTGCCAAGGAGAGGGGAAGGACTTTGCTGTTTCTGT
Source organism: Lissotriton helveticus (assembly GCF_964261635.1). Classification (NCBI taxonomy): domain Eukaryota; kingdom Metazoa; phylum Chordata; class Amphibia; order Caudata; family Salamandridae; genus Lissotriton; species Lissotriton helveticus. The sequence goes on from NC_136065.1 coordinate 409,469,399, forward strand.
GTCCCCTTGCTTGAAGAGATCTCCAAGGGCCTGAGGAGAGCTGGCCTCCTGTTAAGAAGTCCAAGGAACAAAAGGACTTCACCCCCAGCTTCCCCCCTGAACTCTGCTGTGTGCGTTCTGACTTGCCTAGAGCGTTTAATCCATTTGTGGGGCCTCTGGAGGTTGTTTCCTGCTATTTGGGGACCTGGAAAAGAAGAAGATCTACAATTTTGCACGCATCGCTCGCTTGCGGAGCGCATCGTCGACAGTGCGAGAGAATTCCCATTGCCGCGACGATCGTTAAAGTGCCTGTTGCCGCTGCAAGAACTGACACATCGTTCGCTTGCAGAGGGCATTGCCCCGGTGCGGGAAGATCCCTTTCGCTGCGAGTATCGTTGCAGAGCCTGTCGTCTCTGTGAGAACAGTTGCACCGATTGCTTGCGGACCGCATCCCGTTGCTGCGAACATCATCGCCAATGGATCGAGGGGCCACGGCAGAAGAGGATCAATGCTGCGCCGCACATCGCCGCTGCACTGAAGAGCTCGCTGCCTCGAAGATCGCCGCATTGTGCGAGACACTTCCGACCGGAGAACCTGCACCCTGGAATCCATACAAGGTATAGCATTGCTCCCCATGCAGACCAGATTCGTCACAACACTCCTGCTGCGTGCAGCAGGGTTGTCGCATCGTCTCCCCAGGGTCTTAGGAGTGACGCATCGCTTATTTTTAGACTCTGCAGTTGCTGCTTGGAACATTTGTTGCATCTGCAGGTACTTTGGGCTAAAAGTGACGCAACTGTGGATTATTTTGACGCAAACCCTTGAATTCTTTTTAAATCACATTCTTGAACTGTGTTTGTTGAATTTTTGTCGTTTTGGTCTTGTGTAGTTTAGATAAAGATACTTTATTTTTCTAAACTGGTGCAGAGTCCATTTGTGCTATTTTCACTGTGTTACTGTGAGTGTTGGTACAATTACTTTGCACATTGCCTTTGATAAGCCTGTCTGCTCGTGCCAAGCTACCAAGGGGGTGAGCAGGGGTTATCCAAAGAGTGTATCCCCCTTACCCCGACTAGAAGCAAGGGTCCCTATTTGGACATTGGTATCTATCTCTGCCAACTAGAGACCTCCAGATCTAACAATGACCATCTTGAGCACCCCTTTAAACACAAATGTCTCAAATATAGCTGAACATATCTACACCAAATATGGAAAAGCACTATTTCTTAGTAAAGTTCTACCTTTTGCCCAACTTTGCTGTAGTTCCCTTCAGCTATTTATTCTCTATCACTTTCCAACGTTTCCTATATAAATTCACATGAAAAATTTATGTTTTGAGACCCCCTTTTTCTTAGTCCCTGCTTGACAGCTTTCTCTGAGCCCTTCCAGGAAGGAGCTGAGATGAATAAGCTTTTTGTGGAGAGTTGCAAGAACTTTGTTTTGGAAAGTTTTGTGCAGATTCATTAAGTGGCACCAAAGTTATTGGCAGAACAAAATATTTCTCTTCAGATGGATCCATCCATCCATCCATCCATCCATCTATCTCTATATAACCCATAACCCAAAGGCAGTCACCATTGGGTATTTATAGTTGGGGAACATCCATTACGACGCGGTGTTTACACCGCACTACCATTACAACGCTGGTTTTACAACGCAAGTCGTTAACACAACTTGCGCTGGAGGGCGCTCTAGGCTAAGGAATAGTAGATTTACTATTCCAACACCTTCCCTACTGTACGTAGGCTGGTGTTGGAATAGTAAATCTTACTATTCCTAAGTCCAGCACCCTACAGCGCAAGTCGTGGTAACGACTTGCGTTGTAAAACCAGCGTTGTAATGGTAGTGCGGTGTAAACACCGCATTGTATTGACATACAACCTTATAGTTAGGACGACGTTTCCATAGGAATTGGATTTTTTGGTTTGCTACTACCATTGATGCCATTTGACCAATTTTCATGAAAGTACAATAAATAGTCTCATTCACCTCAGCTTCTTCCTTGAACATTTCAGGATGACCCGTCAAGCGGGGGCTGAGAAAATGGAAAACGGAACAGCAATACATCAAAAACGACTGTATAGAATTACACCAAATTTGTCAGAAAGCTGGACCTTTGTCATGGGCTTCTGGTGATTTGGTATAAATCCATTCAGTAGTTTTTGAGAAACAAAGCTTCAAAGTTTATGTATGGAGGCTCAGCAGAGCCGACCCATCTAGTGATAAGATTTTATTGGCTGCCACCACATCAACAGAGATGTGGCAGCATCCATTTCAGGGCTCAGGGACTCAGCCCCTTGACCTGGAGAAAGTAAAATATATAGAAGAGAGAGCCTGCCCCCCTAGGCCTGGTGTGACCGTCCCAGAGGGACCCTTCTCATGGCTTAACCATATTATTTTTTGTTAACGATGCAGCAGATCCTCAGAGTAGCCACGGTTGTGTTAAAAAAAAAAACACATACTTGTGTCCTTTTAATATATAAGATTCCCAGTGTGGGCCGGGGCCTGGGGGTCAGTGCAATGTTGTTAATTGGGGAGGGCGTGTATCGCCGAGCCTTCTGGAGGCCCTGGGGACTCTAGCCCCCGGGGCCGCTTTGTGTTTAATGGCAATGAGGGACAGCCTCCCTACCCTGGCCATTTGGAGGACCTAGGGACTGAATTTAATAGGGATGGGGTTGCATGTCCTCCGCCCAAAAAATAAATATTGGCAAATGGGTATTGGGTCCTTGGGGCCCTTGTGTGGCTCGGGGAAGGTGGCCCCCAGGCCCACTCCCCATTAAAACATGATTGGCTCCAGGGGATGGGAACCCCGGGACCTTCAGAAGGCTTAGAGAGTGGGCTACATGGCCCAAGCCCAAATGAATGTCCAAAAGTGAATGTGGAATGAACAGAGTAGCCATTCATGTACACATTCACTGTCCTCACTAGGGACTGCTCCATAATGCCCTAATAGAAGGGGCAGTGATACTACCAAGCTTTATTTTAAATGTTGTGGGTGCTGCAGGGAGTGCAGAGGTCCCCAGTAACATTAAAAAAATACAGTAAATCGCCTGGATTATTGAATACATGACCCCAGGAGAGCTTACCATATTTTTTTTAAGCAATCCAAGCTGGAGCATGCTTTCCTTTCAGCAGGGATGCAGGGAACTCTTGCGGTTGGTTCCATGGTAGCATTATGTGGCCAGGAGAATGTTTTTTAAAAAACTCAACAACATGTTGATGTTTTTTAAAAAGGGTTTACTGAAAATATTTTATGACAATCACTTTTATTAAAATTGTAATATGTGATTTAACAAAATATGCATTAGATTATAGCTATTTGTGACTTTGACAAATACACTACATCTGCTTTATGTAGGTTGATGTGCTGACCTCTTGTTATAGCCAATAGGTTTGCTTTTTATATTTTGGTGTTCTGGCCCTTTATCAAAGTCAGTAGGTCTGCCTTCTTTAAATTGACTAAAGTATACAAAAAAGTGATGGGTGAAATGCTTGAGTTAATCTCGGTCCCTGTAAATATTTGGGCCACATCCCATCCATCATTATTTTGCACACCTTCTCATCTCAGTTTGGACCTAGCCATATGCAAATCAGTCTTGACCCTGCTCCAATGGGAACGGTCCAGCCCAAACTGCAAGGCAAGGTCCTCTCTGAACCAAAACACAAGTAATCTAGAACTGGTTTCAGCCTCGTTAGCACTTATCAGTCAGATATAGCTTGGTTCCATTGACACAGGACCTGAATAACAAAGGGCCTTTGCACTCAAAGCTGAGACCCAGCAGTCGTGGTTGGGGCCTGCACTCGTAGCAGGACCTCTGCATTACTATTTCGATCTGCGAGGTCCTGCAACAAGTTCGGGCCCTCCGCCACGACTGAGGGGCCTCCGCCATGAGTGTGGAGGCCCTTTGTGAATCAAGTCCATAGTGTACCAGGGATCCACATCTGTGTATACCTGTCCCATTTTGGACACTACACTAAAGTATATAAAAATGTGATGGATGAAATGCTTAAATTGATCACACCCACTGGGAATTATTCCGGCAACATCCCAGTTCATTTTTATTTTGCACACCATGTCAACTCAGTTTGGACTGAGCCATATGCATGCTGTTCCAGTCATGTTTTGAATGATGCCACAGAACATGTCATACGTGATGTAATATGGGAGGTAATTGTCAATTCATGCAAGGTTTATGAGTCATTGATACTTTAGGGTACAGCTTACTGCTACTTGAGATAAGTGTAATTGGTGAATTACTGTGTTTTTAACGTTACGTTATGCCTGACATTTTCACCTAACTGTACTGTCACTTTCACCTTTGTTTTTTTCAATGAATTTCAAAAATTTCTTCATGTAAAGTCATATTTTATCTACCATATATAAAGCCAACCGCATGCCATGCACAGCTTTTGCACTGCATGGGGCCCTGTGTTCAATCCCTCGTGGGTAGCCAAACCCAAACCACAAATGGCCTTAGGCTGTGCGTTGCATGGAGCTGCACGCTGGGCCTGGTAACAGGTTCTGCACAGAGTGGGGATGGAACAGAGCTTGGCTTGCAGCCAGGCACTGCATCTAACCCCTCACAGACAAGAAACCCCACGCTGCACAAGGTGGAAGGCATGCACAGTGTGTGGTTGGTCTCGCACATCCAGGCCACACTGAGGCAGACTTACTGACTTTGCGAAAGTGTCAAAACACCAAAAAATAAAAAGTGAGCCTGTTGACTTTATCAAAGGTTGACCAAATGAATATATATAAAGCAAATCTACTATCCTTCTTCAAAAATCACCAATATTTCTAATAATATGTATATTTTAGTAACTCACACAATGTGATGTTTAATAGTAGTGTTAAAAAAACACAACATGTCACTGAGTCTTTCTTTTAACATTTTCCAGACCACAAAATGAAGTCATAAAAACAACCACAAGAGGGTCTACCACTCCAGCTGAAGAGCATAGAGCTTCAGCTAAGAGTGCTTTAAAAATATGATAAGTTCCCCTAGGGCAGAGCTTTCCAAACTCTGTGTTCCGACACAGTAGTGTGTCACCTGCAAGTGGTGGGTGTGTCGCAGGATGAGGCACTTAGCACATAACTGCTAATTAGGAGGCATTCCTTTGAAAGAGTGTCTCGGAGTCAGCCACAGCAGGGACTCCGAGACACTCTGCTCTAGGGGGGGGGGGCGGGAGATTCACAACAAAGCCCCATTAACAAGTAAATGGTCCTTTAAAGACCTGTGTGCCCGGGAGGTTGGGGTGAGGTGCCAGAGGGTGACAGACAGAGGGAGGGAGACAGTGAGATAGAGGGAGGAAGACAGGGAGAGAGAAGGGAAAATAGAGAGAGGGAGACAGAGACAGGGAGGGAGACAGAGGGACGGATACAGAGGGATTGAAACAGAGGGAAGGATACAGAGAGAAGGATACAGAGGGTGCTCAGAGAGGGAGATAGAGAGAGGGAGATCGAGGGAGGGAGACAGACAGAGGGAGGGAGACAGAGAGAGGGAGATAGAGAGAGAGGGAGATAGAGAGAGAGGGAGATAGAGGGAGAGGGGGATAGAGAGAGAGGGGGGGGATAGAGAGGGAGAGAGAGAGAGAGAGAGAGAGAGAGGGGAGAAATCGATAGAGAGAGGGAGATGGAGTGAGAGAGGGAAATGGAGAGAGAGAGGGAGATGGAGAGAGAGAGGGAGATGGAGAGAGAGAGGGAGAGAGCGAGAGAGAGAAGGAGATAGAGAGAAAGAGGGAGATAGAGAGGGAAGGAGATAGAGAGGGAGGGAGATAGAGAGGAGGGAGATAGAGAGGGAGAGAGAGAGAGAGAGAGAGAGAGAGAGGGAGATGGAGAGAGAGAGGGAGATGGAGAGAGAGGGAGATGGAGAGAGAGGGATATGGAGAGAGAGAGGGAGATGGAGAGAGAGGGAGATGGAGAGAGAGGGAGATGGAGAGAGAGGGAGATGGAGAGAGAGAGGGGAGATGGAGAGAGAGAGGGAGAGAGCGAGAGAGAGAGGGAGATAGAGAGAGGGGGATATAGAGGGAGGGAGATAGGGAGGGAGGGAGATAGAGAGGGAGAGCGAGAGAGAGAGAGAGAGGGGAGATGGAGAGAGAGAGGGAGATGGAGAGAGAGGGAGATGGAGAGAGAGGGAGATGGAGAGAGAGGGAGATGGAGAGAGAGGGAGATGGAGAGAGAGAGGGAGATGGAGAGAGAGAGAGGGAGAGAGAGAGAGGGAGATGGAAAGAGAGAGGGAGATGGAGAGAGAGAGGGAGATGGAGAGGGAGAGAGAGAGGGAGATCGATAGAGAGAGGGAAATCAATAGAGGGAGAGAGATGGAGAAAGAGGGAGATGGAGAGGTAGGGAGATGGAGAGGGAGGGAGATGGAGAGGGAGGGAGATGGAGAGGGAGGGAGGGAGACAGAGGGAGGGAGAGAGAGGTAAAGAAAGGGAGAGAGATAGAGAGGGGGAGAGGACAGACAGAGATGCAGACAGAGGGAGACAGACAGACACAGACAGAGACAGACAGACAGGGAGAGAGACAGACAGACAGGGAGACAGACAGACAGAGGGAGAGAGACAGACAGAGGGAGAGAGACAGACAGAGGGAGAGAGACACAGACAGCAGACAGACAGACACAGGGAGATAGACAGACAGAGGGAGACAGACAGAGGGAGAGAGAGGGAGGGAGGCAGAGGGAGACAGAGGGAGAGAGACAGAGGGAGAGACAGGGAGGGAGACAGAGGAAGGGAGACAGACGGAGGGAGACAGAGGAAGCAAGACAGACAGAGAGAGACAGTGGGAGGTAGACAGAGAAAGACAGACAGAGAAAGAAAGAGGGAGAGAGAGGGAGGGAGACAGTTACCAGGGCCGGACTGGGAACCAAAACCGGCCCCGGCAAAGTGCTCGGCCGGGGGGGGGGGGGGGGGGGAAGAGGTTGGGGGTGCGACCGAGCTCTTTGCCGGGCTGGTTTTTGGCAGATTTTGTTACAGGGCCGATTTTGCAGCTATGCTGCATAAAAGGCCCTGTAATAAAAGCGGCCCCCAGCGGTCCAAAACCGGCCCCCCACCCTTGCGACTCACCGGGGGATTGCCGTTTGCCCGCAACGGCCAGTCCAGCACGGACAGTTACAGAAAGAGAGAGGGAGAGAGAGAGGGAGACAGACAGAGTGAGTGAGAACCCCCCCCCCGCATCACCCTTAGGTAGTTTGGGCTCGCCACGCTACGTTCGCTCGCTACACTGCCTTACTGTGTCCCAAAATGATGCACCTCCAAAAAGTGTGTCCCCAACATAAAAAGTTTAGAAAGCTGTGCCCTAGGGGCATGAATTTAATGCCCCCAGAGAATTACTGTTTTGATTATGTTGCTGTAGCACAACTCCTTTCCCTGCAGTCCTCCCCCAAAACATTAAAGAAATGGTTGGTGGTGCCCCTGCCCCTCCAAGACGAATCACCAAGCTAAAAGAATTAAAGAGCCCTTGCACTGCATTATTTGGTGCTCTTTCAAGGAGCAGTAAATAATAAATGAGTGGCTCCTGCTGCTCATTTAATATTTACTTTATTATATATACAAATATATAGATTTGTTGAAAGTTTGGGAATTAGATGGTCTGGTTAACAACACAATGTATTAGTCTGGAGAGATTGATGGTTGTGTTTGGCTATGTGATTTATTAATGAGTTCTCAGAGGAAATATGGATGTTTTACAAAGGAATAGCCAAAAAACTAGAATGACAAGGAAAGGATAAATAGTGCACCTAAAACTAATCTGTGTTCACATTTCCAAAAAGACTTTAACTGAATTTAATATCTGTGCAGCTCAATCTTTTCCACTTCATTACAGTGCAAAGAAATGTATTCATTTACAACATTTGCTATGTATTGTGGCACTATGCCCTTTTTGCACTCTTTAACAGTGATTATCAGTGGAGGCTAAATCCTGGTTCCTAGGAATAGTTTGATTTATTTTTGTGTGGGATATCCAAGAGGAAAGGGTTTGTTAGCCGCTTTTCTGTTTCACATTTTTATTAGATTGTTCTTACCTGCTTGGCACAGTCACTGTTTTAGTCTCTCCTTTAGTACAACTTTCATGCCGAGATAGTTGATGTGCCAGATTTCTATTGACTTCTCCAGTTGTTTCTCTTCAGAATCACCCAAGGCCCTGGCATCTTCAGTGGAAATTCTTGCCCTTGTTAATTAGCATAAGTGGACATTCTCGTCTTTATATGGTGGTATTAGAGAGTTCTTAGGGAAGCCTATGATGTTTGGGCTTTTTATGGCTGCCTCCATCCGTCTCTTCAGAGTACATGGTTGGTTTGATTACTCCATTGTAGCTGGGTAAATGATTTCAAAGCACATAGCTGTTCTAAGACCTGTACTTCCTACAGTAAGCACATGTACACTTTCTGGCACTGTGTAGATTTCCAGTTTGAAATGTCATTGTTTTCCCTAATGTCTCAAGAAGTTTGTTATTACTCTCCTGATTACATTTCATTTCGCCTCAGTATCTAAGAGTTTCCTTCACCCTGTGCTAGCCAGTCATCAGCAGGTCTGCCTTTGGATCCTTTCTCAAGATTTTTCTGTCTTCTGTTGCGTCAGAGCAAGGTTAATCTGAAAATCTCCCAACCTAGAACCGAACATTAGTTTTCATGACTTCATTGATTTGAGTTCAATTAATTTTCGTAGATAGTATCGATCTGGCACCCAAGTTATTTGTGTAACATTGTTTTTTGAGGATTGGGTGCATCATAGGTCCTTATAACAAGTTGAGGGGTTTATTTGAAATTTTAAGTTGTATAATATTTATCACACAACAACTATTTTCCCTTGACAGGTTTTGGCAGGTCAAATGTGTAGAAACACATCAAAACAAAAGGCCTTGAAAAAGGCCAAATATCATAATTTGGTGCTTTCAATTTAAATTGTGCATATTATAGCCCATTCCCAGTTACAGACTTGAAACAGGGAGTATTTACCAAACCTAAAAAATTCCTCACCTCAGACTAATTATATTTACTGGGTGTGTAAAGTATCTCACCCCCAAGCGCCCACTTCTAATCGAAACCTTGAACTCCTTTTTACGAATAGCGACAATTCTGACTCTTTCTGAGAACTTTCTAATCTGGTAACGGTTTGGCTTACTCTCTGACCAATCAGATAAATGCTTTCAAACAAAATCTCTGCTAATCAGGTTGTGTTGGAAATGGCCCTTTCAGCAGGGTCATCCCCAAACCTTTTGCCTTCCTACACCCCGTTTTGCTAAATTTATTTTTGTTGGCTTTAGGACTCTGGGCACTAGGGGCCCGATGTAGGTAAATCCCATTTACCGATTTTGAAATACCGAATCTTACCGATTCGGTATTTTAAAATCGGTAAATGGGATGTAGGTCCCAACATCTGGATTCGTTACCGAATCCTTAACAATTCTTTAATTACCGATTCGGTAAATACCGAATCGGTAATGCCCATTCTTTCCTATGGGCTTTGATTAGGCATTACCAATTCGGTATTTACCGAATCGGTAATTAAAGAATTCACAAGGGTGCAGGGGGTGTCACTTTGACACCCTCTAGCACCCCCAAAACGGCCATGTGTGCAATGTGGCACACAGACATGCCCTAAGGGCACGTCTGTCTGTCACATGGCACATGTGTACATGCACAGATGTGCATGTACACAGGAATCGGTTTTTTACCATGGATTTGTATTCCATGGTAAAATACCGATTCTGTAAGCCATGTGCTGATGGAACATAGGCTACCTACATTGCATTTTCGGTAATTTTACCGAATCGTTATCATTACCGAATCGGTAAATATTACCGACTCGGTAAATTTACCGATTCGGTAATGATAACGAATCGGTAAAATTACCGAAAATGTGCCCCTACATCTCCATAGCCCTTTACCGATCGGAAACGGCCGAAAATCGGTATTTTCGGCCGATTCCGATCGGTAAAGGGCTACCTACATCGGGCCCCTATATCACTGCTAATCAGTGGGAAAGTGCATGTGCTCTCTGCTCAAAACATGGTAATACTGGCTTACCCACAATTGGCACACTTAGTTTCCCCAAAAATCCCCATTAGAGTGCACTGTCTTGTAGTTGCTTGGAATCCCAAGGACCTGTGCGTTTTGAATGACCTAAACTGCGGGCTTGGTGTCCCCACCTCTTCCAGACACCCCCACAGGATATTTCAGCCGTTAGACCAGCTAGCTCTACAGTGCCACTACCACCCCCCAGTATTCTACAGTGGTGCAGGTAGTTTTTGGCAACCACTGAACATGACAACCCTGATTCCTCAGAGATCGTTGAAAACAGTGCAGTATGTTTCACTCAGACACTCATGCTTGCTTACTCTCGGAAATGGTGATTAGGACATTTCAATAAGTATTTGTTGGTCCAGCTACAGTCTTGTGTAAACCATATATCCTGAAATTATCAGGAGACAGAAGCATACAGAAGAGATTGCTACTACCATTATAGTAAATAATAGAAACATTTCTACAATAGTGCTGATAAGATGAACATAAGCAGTTCAGATAAAAACAGTAGCACTTGCATATTCCTAAAATTCACTCCCTAAGTAATTTTCCTAAATGCACCTAGCCTATATGTGAGTGTGTAGCATGTATATGTGTATATGTAGCCAAGAAACCTCTAGGGAAGCACTGGCCCCCTCACCTGATGGTTGCGAATGTATTACCCCATCTCTGCTTCGAGGATGACACCCCCGCAAGGGATATCAGACTGCTGCATGTCAAAGATTCAGGCTGCAGGACCCTGTGTCAGCTTGGAAGGAATTCTCCTCTGATTTGCAGGGAAAAATGAGGGTCTAAACAAATGTGATTATGTGCAGCTGGCTCTTGGCCAAGGATGAAAAAAAGTGGTGACCCTTATACAGGATAATTATGCTGTGCCTGGGGAGATGTTTATGAGCGTCGGGTACAGGGATTATGATAGAATACTAAGCGCCTCGTGTCGAAGAGACAGGAGCAAGCTAAGTAAAAGGTCACCCGTTTAGAATCGTTATTGTCGTGTGAATGAGACAAATATATGTAATGGGGGTATAAACCACAGAACTAGCCTAATGGACATGGCAGCACTACATGTTCCCAGGACTTGTAAATTAAATGGCACTAGTGGGCCTGCTGCACTGAATGTGCTACTCACTTAAGTATCCTTTTAAGCATGTCTCAGGCCTACCATTGCAAAATGGAATTGTGTGGGCATTTTTAACCTGCCATGTCGACCTGGCTAATTGCCGCTCTTGCTAGCCACAACCCTTCCTTTTTAATTAATATAAGTCATCTCTAAGGTAAACCATGGACAGCCCTAAGGCATGGTGCATTGTATTCAAAAAGTAGGACATGTGCTTTTAAATTTTACATGTCCTAGACAAGAAAAACCCTTAAATTCATTTTTCACTGCTGCAAGGCCTACCTCTACTATTGGTTATTATTGATATTACCGAATTCAATCTTATAAGTGTAATTTCTAATTGCAAATAGATGGACCCCCAAATTTGTTGTCTTTGGAGTCACAATAAGGAAGCTGGATTTTAACATGTAACTTTTAAAATTTCACTTCTATAAAGTTGGAAGTTTCTTACTTTAGCCATTTTATGCCTTCTGCCTGTCTCTGAATACATGTCCCGGGTGGATGACTGCTAGGCTTTGTGCATTCTCTCTAGACAGTCACACACAATGGAAGCTCAGATGTGACTTGATTGACCTTAACCGCTACCGCGATACCGCGTTTTCCCCACTGTGCGCTGGAATTTAAAAAATTCGCTGTTTATGACAAAGCCAGCTCGTCATCCGCGTAGCGCAGGTAACGCCCATGACGAGCTGGCTTTGTCATTAGCGCGGAAGGGGTTAACGGGCATTAACTCGCTTGATGGAGGAGTGGGTGGAGCTGAGCACTACCTCACTTACACATAAATAGGCTGTGTCCTGGTCACACACTGCATACCCTGTAGTGAGTCTGGAGCCAGGGCTGGAAGGGTAGAGGCTCCTTGCACTTCAGAGATCTCTCTTTGAAGTGTCCTCCACTTCAAAGGCACACCCGGGTATAAGTACTGGACCTCAGACACCACCAACTCAGTACACTTCTGGACTTGTGGATACTCTGTTAGGAAGAAGGAATGTTGTGCTGCTGAAAGGACTGCCACTTTGCTGGACTCTGCTAGGCTCCAGTTTTGCCGTGCTGGCCTGCTGCCTGCCGTCTTCCTTGCTTGGGAATGAGAAGGACTAGGCCTGCACCTCTTCAACCCAGAACCAAAGTGACTCCAAGAGCTTGCTAGCTTGCCTCTTGTTAGAAGTATCAGTGACATCAAAGACTTCCAATCCATCTACCTACAGCACCTGGACTCTGCCATTGGAGAGTCTTGCCCTGCCAATTTATGGTTATGTTGAAGTAAAAGTGAACTACTGCTTTTTAAGCAGTATAAATGATGACAATTTGTATTTTGGGTTGGGTTGTTTTATGATGGCTTAAGTTGCCATCAAAGGGGGTATTGATGAAGCAGGGTTTTGGCGAAATAATACCTGCTCGGACTGAACCCCCATTGTGTGAAAACACGAATCAAGTGATGAGTAAACTAAATGCAAATGGCTAATGGGGAAAAACGACAAACAGCGCAAGTGCGTGTTAAGGTGCTGTAGTAGACCGCAAATGCATGTGGTTAATGGAGAAAATAACAGACTAAAAGCTGCTAATTTTATTTTACACTAAACTGAATCAAGAGAATAATCTATTAAATTGCGCTTAGATAAAGCGGGAAAATATGCATCACAAAGGGTGTTTTTAATAGTATGCCTTTATGCAGAAAAGGCCAGAGTGCCTCTTATGAAATTAATATGGCATATTGGAAATGTAAGAGGGAAGAAAGTGTGTCCTACTCGAGTCCCTGTGTGCCTGCCAAGGTTGCATGGAGAAAACAAATTGAATAAAGAGAACGGAGCACTTCCTCAGTGCGCAGCACAATAAAATGGTGGCACAAAAGTTGATACATAACTGAGATGGAGGAAGCGTACAAACTATGGATGATTGAAATTGTATTTCCTTGGCTGGAAATTGATAAAATCAATAAACGGACAATGGATCTTTTTGCGAAATTTGTCATGTCAAGAGTGGTATGATAGAACACCCCCTGTTTCGACCAATAGAATGAAATGAAATTGTGTGTTATGACACAATGTGGGTTGGACATTCGTGCACTTAGGGTATACATAGTTGCAGAAAGGGGGTAGGTTTTAGGCGTGATTTTCCTACTTTGCGAAAGGAGAGGGCAGTGTTGCTGTTTCCTAAATTCTTTTGGCTGGCTGCTGTTCTGCTGAAACATGACTTGTAACTTTGTTCCTTAACTCTTCTTGAGGGGCCTTGTTTACTTTCATGGCCAAAGGGTAGTTTTCCAAATTTCTTGAATCTTGGTTAGTATAATATTCTGAATTTGCGTAAACTGTTTTGCAAATGACTCATGTCTCCATTCTTTTGTCTCTATGGGTTTCCACTCACTCAGAACACTGTGTTTGAGATGTGTTTATGTCATTTCCATTGATGTTTCTCTTGTTTAGTGATTTATGATGCGAAGATGATAGTTTGGTTTATAGTCACCCACCAAGCCTGTAAGGGATTTGTAGGGTATTGAATTAGGTCCAGGTGTTGAAATGTATTTAGTCCCAAATCGCTGGATCACTACCGCAACTAGATAGCCCTGGTTGACGCTTTATGCTTTTAAGCATTACATTTCAGTTTATTCTTTAAAAATGTATACCTCCAGTATGTTTATTGGATTTGTGTTGTTTTGGTCTTGTGTTATTCAACAAATAAAGCTCTATTGTTCTAACCAGTGGTGGTACATTTTTGCATAGTGTTTTCACTGTTTAACTGTTTGAAGTGTTGTACTAATGCTTTACACATTGTCTCTCAAGTTAAACCTGACTACTCAGTGCCAAGCTACCAGAGCGGGAGCACAGGTGAATTTAGGGAGTGTATCTAACTTATACTGACTAGGATCGGGGTTCCTGCTTGGACAGGGTGCATACCTCTGCCAACCAGAAACCCATTGTTTCTGTATTAGGGAAATACAATAGGTGTGTGAAACTATTTCAGAGGATTTTTGGAGTTCTCTGGAGCTGACTCGATTATTACCTCCCTCTTGAATGCCTCTAACTCCTTTTCATTGCGCCAGTGTCATGCTGGAGTTTACTTGTCAAAGGTGGTGGAATGAAAAGATGCAAATCTGTTTTTCCACAACCCTCGGAAAACATGTGGCTCAGATGGACTTAGCGACGGGCCTGCACGGTCTGATGAAAATGCACTTCCTCCCTGTAGTCTCATAGTGTAGCAAGGTACAACGGTTTGTAGTTCAGGGGAAGTCCCAGGTACATGCACCAAAAAGTGTGAGCCTCTGTTTACCTCTATGGTAATGCATTTTGCTGATTCAAAATTTGCTTTAGTTTATCATGAAACAAGGCCCAGTAAAATGAAGATGTCATTAAACCATGTCAAATATTGTTCGGATTAGGTAACTTTCAGTATACTACTTACCTATATAAACAAAAAAAGGAAACACAATTAATTATTTTTGAAGCAAGGTAAATGCGAGTTGGGTATTTCAATAGTGTATATTTAGAATGAATAATACTTTAAGATGAATATTTTCTTAGTTTTTTTTATTTCCTATGTGGTGTGTTTGGTTTGTACTTGCAATGTATTACCTAGCACCCTCTGGCATGTTATTATTGGATTTTGCCATCTGTCTTTTAACTTTTCTACAGGTGTTAGTCGCACCATCTTTATTCATTCCAATCAACACTCAGCAGATGCTTGAAAATAGAGCATTTAATCACCTATAATAAAACATTTAGGTACAGATGGACTCAAGTTCAGGGATGAGGACATTAATCACTGCGCATATTTGCTAAAGGGACAGATGAGAGAAAGGAAATGCTATATAAATGGGTTTGCATAGTTCGTTTTAAATAGGCATAATGTTCACTAGATCCAAAGAGGTGAAAGAATGCTGAAATGCTAGCTGTAGAATGGGTGTGATGTTTCACAGGTCTACAACTAAGTCAATACTATGTGTGAGCAAGTACTGAAACGGGACACAATCAGTTCTTGTGTCTGATTGTGGTATTCAGAAATGTGAGGGAATTTCATTGAGCGCCTAAGTACTTTAGAAGCAACACGAATTTTAGAAATCATAAGGCATCAGTTTATCTGACAAGTATATTCACTTTTTATCATGAACATATTACCCAAAGCTTCTTGTGTGATCTCTAATGTGTGGTGTGAGTGGTGGAAATGAATGTCGGGCAGAATGTGGTGATGATCATGGACTCCAACTCATCTAAGAAAGCTTTGGTGTAGGAAAGGATTCGCCTGAATAGGACAGATTTCTATGTCTTATGGAAAGCCAAGAGAATGAAGATGCATGTTATAAGAAGAAAAGATGAGTTTGAGCTGTGTTTTTGGTCTTTGCAGGTTAAGATACAAACCAAGACCATGGGCCTGATTTGGAGTTTGGTGGACCAGTATGCCACCCGCTTTATTACAAGTGCCATAGGATAAAATCAACTTGAATGCGGGCGAATGGTGTATCCGTTACCTTTGTAATCCATCTGCTTAACTCTGAATAAGGCCCTATGTCACTTAAATAGTTCTAAGATTGGTCCATTCTCTCACATGTTGCTATAAGACATTTCCATTCATCAAAGCCGTGTTCAGAGCTCGCCTGGTGAGACACTACGTGTTACTTCGCAGATGGTGAAAACTGCTTTTAACTTGCACTATTTTTAATACTGTTTTTAATATTCTGCTGTAATTTGCACAACAAGAGGGAGGGAGGGAGGGATCGAACCTCGGTGGCCTGGACCCGCTACAGAGGTTAGCGGTCTAGTGGTCTAAAGCGGGGATATTAAGGACGCACGCTGACGCGGACGCGCAGCTTGGTCTCCGGCGAAGCCGTGTTCAGAGCTCGCCTGGTGAGACACTGTGTGTTACTTCGCAGATGGTGAAAACTGCTTTTAACTTGCACTATTTTTAATTCTGTTTTTAATATTCTGCTGTAATTTGCACAACAAGAGGGAGGGAGGGATCGAACCTCGGTGGCCTGGACCCGCTACAGAGGTTAGCGGTCTAGTGGTCTAAAGCGGGGCTATTAAGGACGCAAGCTGACGCGGACGCGCAGCTTGGTCTCCAGCGAAGCCGTGTTCAGAGCTCGCCTGGTGAGACACTTCGTGTTACTTCGCAGATGGTGAAAACTGCTTTTAACTTGCACTATTTTTAATACTGTTTTAAATATTCTGCTGTAATTTGCACAACGAGAGGGAGGGAGGGATCGAACCTCGGTGGCCTGGACCCGCTACAGAGGTTAGCGGTCTAGTGGTCTAAAGCGGGGCTATTAAGGACGCATGCTGATGCGGAAGCGCAGCAGACGCGCGCTGCGGGCGCACCGTAGGCGCGCCAAAGGCAAGCCCGTCTACGCCCATCCGCGCACAGGCCGGGCACAGGGCCTGTCCACTGGCCGATGCCCCCCAAAATTAAATTAAATCAGCTATACCACGGAGGAACTACATAGGCTGAATACCGGTAAGAATCCCTCAATTTCAGGACTATCACTAAGCAATGTAGGGAAAGCGCCGTTTGCCCCAGTAGCCAAATACCACTCCCCCAGGTTTTAAATTTCATGGCAAGCAAGGCTAGAACTCCATTACCTGTGAGGTCCAACCTAAACAAGACAAGTGTCCTGAAATATGTCTTACTTAACGCCCGATCGTTAGTGAAACATTGTGTAGAATGTGCTCTGTTATTGGAGGAACAGAAGATTAAACTAGCGTTCATTACAGAAGCTTGGACAGACCTGGCCTCAGGACCAGACTTAGTGAAAGCTATGCCTCTAGGGTTTCACTGCTACACTCTCGATAGGTCACAAAAAAAGGGAGGAGGGCTGGCGATTATTCATCACGCATCCCTTAAACCATACTTCCTTCCGATCTCTAACGACACATGTGAAGCCCTAGCCTTTCACTTCCGTTTCTTGAGTCATAGGATTTTTAAAGGTCTTCTCCTCTATCGGCCCCCTGGACCCAAAAAAGGTTTTTTGGAATCAGTGGGTACCCTTATAGAGGAGGGGTTTTGCTTAGACTCATATACAGTAATGGGGGATTTTAACTTCCATCTAGAAAATAACACCGACCCGGGCACACAACAGCTGGATCAAATCATGGAAGCGGGCCACCTATATCAGCTGGTGACTGCTCCCACACACGAAAAAGGACATACCCTAGATGGGATATACTCCAGCAACCAATACCTGGGCAATATCTCAGTTCATCCCCTATCATGGTTAGACCATGGAGCCATTCAGTTTGAGCTTAAATGTGGCAGGAATCAGCCAGTCAAATGTAAACCAGACCTTGGGATCACGACTAGAGCCTGGGGAAAACTTGACATTATCAAATTCAAGATCGCTCTCAGTAGTTCGCTACCATCTTTTTCCACTGAAGTGGACACCGCGGTTGCCAACTACAATTTATGGCTTTCCGCCTCATGCGATCTTTTAGCCCCTAGCAGAAAGTGGCTTCCTAAACGAGCTATGCCCTCAGCCCCCTGGTATTCAGAAGAACTCAGAGCTAGGAAATTGGGATGTAAATTATTAGAAAGGACCTGGCGCAAAAGGTATATGGATACAGATAAGGTTAAATATAAACAATCTATTACAAATTACGAACTAAGCTTATCTGAGGCAAAAAACTGTTTTTCACTAAGCAGATAGCCTTAGCCAAGTCCAATTCTAAGGAATTGTTTAATGTCATTAAAAAACTGACCTTACCCCCTAGTCCTAAGAGTTACAGTGATCACCTATTTTGCAATGAGATTGCTGACTTTTTTAAACAGAAAGTGCAGGCGATATTCTCCTCATTTATTGAGGTTGATGGAAAGGCGCAGACAAGTGACAACTGTAGTGGAATGGATAGTAGAGATCCACTAAGATCCTTTGATCAATTTACATCATTGGAGATTCCAGAAGTCATTAGAGTTTTGACCCAAATTCGATCGGGAGCCCCTAGTGATCCCTGCCCTGCTTGGATCATCAAACAAATACCAGAGGTTATAGGCATGGCTCTGACCCCTGTAGTTAATAATATCTTTGCGTCCGGGATTTTTCCTAAGACCTGGAAAGTAGCTTCTGTTCTTCCGCTTCTGAAAAAGCAGAACGCAGACCCCAAAGAACCTAATAACTACAGGCCTATCTCACGGCTTCCTCTCCCCGCTAAAGTCCTGGAAAAAGTGATGAACATCCAGCTCAGTGCTTTTCTTCAGTTAAACAACTCCTTGGACCCCTCACAATATGGGTTCAGGGCTGATCATAGTACTGAGCTGGCTCTGTTGAAATCCAGGGAGGAAATTAGAGAAGCCACAGATGGAGGAGGGAGTGCCGTTCTGATCCTGCTAGACCTGTCGGCGGCTTTTGACACGGTCCATCATAAAATTTTAATGGACTGGTTGTCTGGGATCGGAGTGGCAGGGCTTGCCTGGAAACTCATACGGTCCTTCTTCGCCGACAGGTCTCAAACAGTAGATCTGGATGGCAATACATCCAAGTCATTCACACTCCCGTGCGGGGTGCCAGAGGGCTCTTCTTTGAGCCCTACACTCTTTAATATATATGTGGCTCCTCTCGCCGGAGTTATCAGGGCCTTTGGCTTCCAGCTCACCTCCAAATAGTGTTGTCTATAAGCAAGGGAGATGAGAAAAAGACTGGAGAGAACTTTCATGATTGTATGAGTGCCATATCTCGTTGGATGACCTCCAACTGTTTGAAGCTTAACTCCAGCAAAACTGAGGTGTTAAAGTTTGGGAACAATCCTCTGGTGTGGACACCAGAATGGTGGCCAGAAGAAATAGGGCTCTGCCCCACACCAACCAAGAAAGCCAAAAATTTGGGGGTAATGGTGGATGATAGGCTTATCATGGGGGACCAGATCAGCCAGGTGACCTCAGCCTGCTTCATGATTCTTAGAATCATAAGGAAAATAAAGTTATTTCTCACAGAGAACAGCCTGAAGACAGTGGTCATGGCTCTGGTTACTTCACGGCTGGACTACTGTAATAGTCTATACCTGAATTTACAAAAATGTCAGATGTATAGGCTTCAGCTAGTTCAGAACGCAGCTGCCAAGTTGCTGTCTGGGACCCCCAAATATGCCTCTGTTAAAGGTGAGCTTAGGAAGCTACATTGACTTCCCATAAAACAAAGAGCTTGCTTTAAGGCGTTGTGCATAGTCTATAAGGCTGCCAAAGGTACTGGTACAGAATTCCTTAGGCATAAGTTCCAATGGTATGTGCCTAAGAGGACATTGAGATCTACCAGCGCCAAACTAACACAAACTCCCAGGTTAAGAAGACTTAACTGGGGAGGTAGGAGCTTTATTTACTGTGCCTCAAGAGCCTGGAATGATATACCATTGTCTTTAAAAGACACTCCAAATCTCCTCATGTTTCAGAAGAGCCTGAAGACGTGGCTCTTTTCACAATGATACTCTTGGATAACTGCAGGAGACCAGTGCTTAGCGCCAGGACACCTAAGGGTAATCGCGCTGTCTATAAGTGTTAATAACATAACGCAACATAAATACTGTTATTATATACACAACGCATTTAACTGAGGTATGTGGTGCCGCCAAAAACAGTTGTCCTAATGGTGAACAATATACTGCAACTATTATATACGCAGCCATTGGTTGCAACTGGTGAACTGCTACTTCTCCTTAATGAGTATTCTAAGCACATAGTGTAGTTCCATCCTCCCAAAGAGGTGAGAAATGAAAGTGCAAATAGGAATGGGAAAATAAACACTAACCTTGTGCCTGAGACATTGGTGGTGGCATGTGCAGAGTTCCCAAATTCTTCAGGGTCCTGGATTCCTACCTAATCTTCATCTTCACGTAGGAACTGTAACAAATATGAGCAATATCTCCAGTTTGAGCTACAGAAAACAAATAAAGTTCCATTTATATTACAAAGACGGCTCGAGCAGTAGTACTACGTTTTATTGGGTACAATGCCATTCTATGCCACCCTCTAATACTTCACCTCTGCTCAACCCTATAAAGGCAACCGGGCCCAAACTAAACATGGGGCTTCTCAACACCTGGAAGATGTTAGATAGACTTAGCTGAGTGAAGAAGCAATCACCATCCTCTGTTACCTCCTCTCCTGTGTCACACACATTATTCATTCGTGCCATGTTCATGCAAATTTGTCCATAGTGCTATTAACTGTAACCGCTCATTCATCATTATACTGGGACAACATGCTTCCCCCAAGATATAATGCTACATTCTTGGATAAGTTCCTCAAAGGTACTCTCACCACTTGTAGTTAGTAACCAGTTGAAGAGTTGACCTACCAGAATAAACATTTTCAAAATATAGGTACTTCTAGATACTCGGTAGCTGAGGGACCCACAGCGTTATAACACCACACCAGAGTGAGAGCACCACCACAGGCGCCGGCGGAGCCAATGCAAGGCCTAGCATCGGCCCGACTTGGGCTACTCGAGGTCGGTGCCTCGATGAGAAAGGAGCTCACAAGGTGGCAAGATTTACTACGTGGGCGGTGCCATTGAAGCTGGGCGATTTCTGTGGGTTGGTGGGCTGGGAGCCCATTCCTCAGATCAGGCACACTGATACCTGAGGCTCCACAGCCCATGGCCAATGAGACACGCATCATCTCACCCTCTCTTGGTGGCAGGGGGTGAAGACCCCGAATCCTTCGCCTTGGTGTGGCTCACAGCACACCCAACACACAGGCGGTGCATATGCTGGCAGATTGATAGACGAACAGCGGCTGATTCCCGCACCACGAGTGGAGGATGCCTGCCTTGGGCCCCTTTCATACTGTTTAAGGGGAGATCTCTGCACATAGACGGCTTCCGTACCCCCACAGCTGCAGCACAGACATGTCCACCACACGGGGAAAGAAGGAGAAACAGAATGAAAAGGGAAAGGATGATAGAACTGTGAAGGACCTGTGCGCTAAAATGTCGGATGTGACAGGAGGATGTGGCCGCATGTCTCCAGCTCACACCGGGGGGCAAGAGACTGGAAACGCAAACGAGTCAGTCACAAAGGCCTTCCTGTCCCAGCTATTGTCAGCCCTGAGAGACGACCTCCGTGCCCTTAAAAAAGACTTCGACGATGAGATGAAGGAAGTACGCAGGGACCTGGGCGCAGTGGACGGCCGGGTGGCGACTATGGAGGATCACGAACAATCTCACGAGGAGGAAGTTGAGCAATCGCAGCAAGAAGTGATTCGTGTGCAGGCACAACAAATTGATCTCAAAGGCCCATACAGAGGACTTGGAAAACCGCTCCTGTAGAAACAACATATGGGTGAGGGGTGTGCCTCCCAACGAAGAAGACAAGGACATCACTGGGTACCTCCAAGATCTGCTTCGCCATGTGCTGCAAGAATCTCCAGACTTTGCTATCAAAATTGACAGGGCTCACAGAGTTGGCTTGCAGCGTAGGGCCCCAGCGCCTCCTAATGGTATCTTGGCCTTCCTGCCGGATTTGCAGCTTAAGGAGCTCATCTTGCGCAGAGCACGAAACGTACAACCACTGGTTTTCAGGGGGTACACTATAGCCTTATATCAGGACTTGGCGGCCACCACCTTCCAAAATGGAGGGACTTCCGACCAGTCATTACCCACCTAAGCAACCAGGGCGTCTCCTACTCATGGGGGTACCCCATTCACATAATTTTCAAATGGGATGTCAAACTATGCCAAATCCGTTCCCTGCAGGAGGCTTGCCAGGTCCTGGGCATCGATCAGCCTTCGTCGTCGGAGGCCCCGAGCCCAGACAGGAAAAACCAGCGAGCGAAGTGGCAAAGAGGCAGCAGGAGGCTATCGGGGGCCCCCTCGAAACCGAATCCAGAGATGATGGCGCAGGAGCGCCAAGCTGTGCTGGCCTACCTGACTGCAGAATCCAGACTTGGGGCCGGTGTTTGAACTGAACCGGGGGTCAGATAAATGAACTATAGCAATGCCGGAAAGCAGTGGGCGGTTTGGGGGGGGGCACCGTCAGCCACAGATGTGCCTTACAGACTATTTCACAGAGGAGACGCGGTCGAGTACTGCGACTTCTGGACACTTTTTGTGGTTTTTATTGTTGGGTTTGTTGGGGATAGGGTGGGGGGGAATGAGGTCCGATATCCATGATTCACAGTTGCATGAACAGATGGGGGGCCCTGACATTTCCACAATAGTGTTCCCATACCAACTCTGGCGACACCCCTCTATACAATGCCGCCCATTAGACCAGGAGCTATGCTCATACTTTGGGTCCCGCTCAGATTGTACCGTTTACCTCTATTTCCACCATGACGACTGTGAAAATCCTCAGGATTATTGTAAAGGGGCTTAAAAACCCGGTGCAGAGGTGCTCAGTCCTCTCATATCTGGAGAACGCTGAGGCTAATGTGTGTCTCCTTCAAGAAACGCACCTCCTCCCCAAAGATACCCACCGCATGCCATCACAGGCCCTTCCTCATCAATACTTCTCCTCATTGGGGGGTAAAAAGGCTGGGGTAGCCATTCTCATATCTAAACGCTGTAGGGGAGGTGAAGGAGAAAGTGGCAGAACTCAAGGGGAGGTTATTGGCTTATACACTCTGATTTGGTAACCAACTGCTAGTGGTCGGCTCAATATACGCCCCTAATTTAGGCCAGGAAACTTTCTTCCCAACTGCCCTGGCGGATGTACTGGCGCTGCAGAGGCGCATGACACTGGTGGAGGGGGGGAGACCTCAACATTGTCATGGACTTTAACATGGACAAGTCACACACATACTATTTCCAGGGAGGGGAGCTCTCTAGGGATAGGAAGGAATGGATGAAAGAGATGGGCCTGATAGATATATGGAGGGCAGCTCACCCCACCTCGAAACAATACACATTTTACTCCCATGCCCATAAGTCTTATGTCCGCTTAGACTACTTCCTGGGGACTGGGGAGATAAACACTGTGGTGAGGGAGACATGCATTGAACCCATGGCTTTGTCAGATCATGATGCATTGACGGTACAGGTTTCGCTGACCCCACGCACCCACCGGTATGGAAGTTGGAGACTTAAAGAACAGATGCTTCATATTATGGAGGTGGAACAGCAACTTTTTAAATGCATTAAGGACTACCTCACAATAAATAACACCCCGGACATTGCAGTTACGACACTGTGGGAGGCACTGAAAGCGGGGGTGCGGGGGAGCTTATAGGGATCGAAGCGGCCCACAGTAGAGAGCGCAAAGATGTGAGATCCAACTTGTCAGCACAGGTACAGGAGCTTGAACGGGTGCACAGCAGGACCAGGGCCCCTAGGGTTTCGAATCAATTGAAGGTGGCCAGGGTGCAGCTTGCCGCCCTCAATTTGGATAGAACAGAATACAGATGTGGTCCGCCTAAAGCATTCTTATTATGTGGGGGGATCGCACAGGTCGACTTCTAGCGAACCAGTTACAGGCCCAGAGACAGCGAACACAGGTTTCCTCACTACAGAGGGAAGGTGGGGGAGAAATTAGTGGGGATGCAGCGATAGCTCATGCTTTCTGCGACTTTTATCAGAAGCTTTACACAGCAGACACCCAGCCCGGCTGTGATACCGCAGCTTATCTACAATCCATTACTATGTCCGTATTGTCAACAACTCAAGCGATGTCCTTGAACGCCTCATTCACATAGAGGAGGTAATTACAGCAATCTCCCACCTGAAACTGCTTAAATCACCGCGCCCAGACGGGTTCCCTTCTCTGTTCTACTAGAAATTCTGCTCCACCCTAGCACTGATCTTAACTAGGCTCTTTAACACCTTTGTAGGCTCTACCCTGATCCCAGACACCATGCTTGCGGCAGCAATAGTGGTCTTGCCCAAACCAGTGAAGGATAGGCAACAATGCACCTTGTATCGTCTGAACTCTCTACTTAATGTAGATTTTAAGATCTTTACAGGAATCCTTGTGGCGCGTTTGAGCCCTTATATGCGAAGTTTGATAGAACCTGATGAAGCGGGATTCATCCAGTCTCGATAATGTAGCGATAACACGAAGAGAATACTCCATCTCGTGGATAAGGCTCACCAAACGCGAATGGACGCCCTCCTACTGATGATTGACACTGAAAAAGCATTTAATCAGGTGAACTGGGGGTTCCTGGGACACACAATGGCGAAATTTGGCTTGGGCGAGAGGTTCCGGGATTGGATGGGGCTGCTGCTAGCCAAACCCACAGCTTGCATCAGAGTCAACGGGCATCTCCTCCGAACCCTTTGCTATCCAAAGAGGGACCAGGCAGGGGTGCCCGCTGTCCCAGTCATTGTTCGCTCTTTACATAGAACCTTTGGTGCAACGAATTAGGGATAACCCTAGAATCAGGGTGATTCCTTTTTGGGGGGAAACACACCCCATCAGTCTCTATGCAGATGATTTACTAGCGGCTCTGACGGAAACTAGGCTCTCCCTTCCCGCCTTCCTCGAGGAGTTGGATGCATTCAGCCAAGTATCTGGCTTTCGGGTCAATGTAGGTAAATCCCTGGCATTGATTCTCGGCCCAGCAACGCTTTCATCAATGCCTTCATCGCCACCCACGGGTGATTGGCTGTCTGGTACAAAGGTTGCAGACACTATTTCCTACGTAGTTCTAGATTTAGTGGAAACGGTTGGTTCAACAAACGGTTCAGCTGAATTACGCTAGGCTGTCGCAACAAGCTATGAAATATGTGGGCGCTTGGAGCAAGCATCGTTTATCTCTCCTCGGGCGGGTAGTGGTGGTCAAAATGTCCCTACTTCCTAGAGCGCTCTACCTGTTTCAGACCTTGCCGGTTTAGTCCCCGCTTGAATGCTTGCCTTGCTGCAGCGCGGCATCAATCTGTTTGTATGGGCAGGGACAAGACCGAGGATGAGTAAGGCTCTAGGGTACATTCACTTCGAAAATGGGGGTCTTGGGATACCGGACCTCCTTAGCTACTATAAAGCCGCACAGCTGTGGTACTTGGTGGAATGGGCAAGGCCGGGGTCTGAAAAATGGTGGCTCTTTCAGGACAGAGCGCTGGCAGGCATCCCGTTATGGAAGGTCCCCTTTCTACGGAGGTTACAACGGCCCGGGGCTTCATGGACTCTCCGGTCACCAAGTCAGTAATGATGGTCTGGGATGGGGTGGCGACAACAAAGAAACTCACGACTTTTCCCTCCCCACTGATCCCCTTGTTTCGCAATTGTGAATTTACCCAAGGCATGTCTGACAAATCGTTTGGGGGGTGGCATGACACCTCGTGCCGTTCGGTAGGTCAGTTATTTGATCTTTCGGGGGTACTCTCATTTCCTTAGCTGAAGTTAGAGTATGGGATCCCTGAGTCTGAGAGATTGAGGTGTTTCCTGCTACGACATTGGGTCCTCCAGCCCGGAATGAGGGAACAGGGGGGTCGCAAACTGACCAAATATGAAAAATGGCTAATCACCACGCTCACTGACAAAGGGTTGATATCTGAAATGTACAACATGCTCCGAGATGGCCCACGCTCACAAGCAACTGATGGGGGCTAGAACTGGGAGGTGACCTCTCTAGGAAGGACTGGGAAGGCATTTATTACAGAGCAAAGCACACAGCCCGAAATGTAGCTAGTATCGAAACTGCTATGAAAATAGCAACATATCGGTATCTAACACCTGTGCGTCTCGACAGGGGTAACCCACACAGGAGCCCCACCTGCTGGCGGGGCTGTGACAATGAGGGCAGCCTGCTTCATATACTGTGGGAGTGCCCAATGCTGTCTTCCTATTGGTCCAAGTCCTAGACAAGATAGATTAACTCTTCGACACTGAAATCCTGTGACTCCCAGTCTATGTGGTCTTGGGCCTTCCCAACCCCATTACATTCCCCTTGAAGAGCATGAGAGGGCGACAGACGGGGTTAGCACTGGGTGCAGCTTTACAGAATATCTTGATGCATTGGGGGACAAATACCCCTCCTACATATGTGGGTTGGCTCTATCGAATGTGGCACATCATTGAGATGGAACGCATTTCTGCCACACTGAGCGACTCGGTTGCCACATTCCAGAAAGTATGGAGTCCATTTTTAAAACTGCTCCTAGCAGAATTCAATAAAATCACTCAGCCAAATACCTGAGGGTGTTGCGACTCTCCGACCTGGGAACAGAGCTGCAACCTTCTTCAAATATATGAGGTAAGCCATCTCTATGGCGAGATGAGATCTGGATAGTGAGGGGTCAAGGGATATCGGATGGGGTGAGAGGGATGTTTCAGTTTTTGGTTTCACATAAAAGGTGGTATCCTCTACAATGCAATGTTCTCCTTGCTTTGACAGTGACACGAATGTACAATATTATCTGCGAGCAATATGCCTTTTTTACTTTGCACAAATGTATGTGTTAGACCTGACATCATTGGCGTGAGTCTCCCTTCCATTTTTGACGGATTGCCTCCTCTGTTTTGACCTATTTTTGCTGGTTGTATGTTTTGGGCCCTGTGCCACTGCTAATCAGTGCGACAGTGCAAGTGCTCCCTATGTTAAATTGACATACTGATTGGATTCCATGATTGGCTTATTTGATCTACTGTCAGCCCCTAGTACAGTGCACCATGTGTGCCCAGGGCTTGTAGAGCAAATGCTGCTGGTGGGCTTGCAGCACTGGTTGTGCCACCCACAGAAGCAGCTTGTAAAATGTGTCTCAGGCCTGCCATTGCTAGGCCTGTGTGTAGTCTGTGACTACCATGTCGACTTGGCCAAGTGCACCCACTTGCCAGTCCCTTAACCTTCCCTTTGCTACATATTAGACACCCCTATGGTAGGCCCAAGGGCAGGGTGCATGGTAAGTATAAGGTAGGACATGCTCTGATGTGTGTAGCATGTTCTAGTAGTGAATTAAAGCCATTTTTGTGTTTCACTATTGAAGGCTACCTGTTCTCATAGACTAGAATGGGCAGGTAAGATTGTTACATCCCTACCATCCTAACTGACTCAGGGAAAACGGTAGAAATTCCAGTTTAGTATGCCTGAACTCAGAATAATAAAATACATCTTTTAGTAAAGTTTATTTTAATATTCTGTGTTTGCAAATGCCACTTTTAGAAAGTAGGTATTTGCTTGCCTAACCATTTGAGCCGCCTCTGCTGACTTGTGTATTCCTTGTCTGGGTGTGTGTGTGACAGGGCTGGGGAAATTCCAGGAGACAGTCTGGTTCAGCCCAGTGGTGAATATGGAGATTTACCTCCAGATGGGAGGGGGAGAGTGCACCTGGGACCTGAATAGGGCTGGGCCTTCCCTCCACAATGCTGGCTCCACCCCCTGTGGTTTGTCTGATGTCTCTGCCCTGCACAGTGAAAGGAGAAGGGGAATCCTGTCAACAGAGTGCTTCAGAGCTGCATCTTCCCTCCACTGTGCTGGCTCCACCTCCTGTGAGGCATCAGATGTTTCTGCCCTGCACAGTGAAAGGAAGAGAAGAGTCATGTAGACACAGTGATCAGGAACTGGTTTGAACTAGGCAGAGGCCTCTCTGCCTTCAGAGAACAAAGGATTTTGGAGTATAAATATTGGGTCCCTTGTCCCACAGACTTTAGATCACTTCTGGAACAAGAAACCTTTCTGTCAAGGAGAAGAACTAAGGAAGCTGCAGGAGTTTAGACTGCCCCTCTGCCAGTGTGCTGTTCACTGGGTTGGCCTGCAGTGGTTACTTCATTGCCAAGGGAAAGAGAAGGAACTTTGTAAGGACTTTCATCTACAGAATATTCTCCAAGGGCTTGAACTGTGCTTTCCTCCTGCTGAAGTCTCAGGGCCAAAAGACTTCACCCCCGACTCCCTCCTGAAATTCCTTGCTGGGAATTCTGACTCCAGTCACTTGCGTGCCGCTGGGAGCTGGAAGTGGGACGCATCGAGAAGAAGCGTGTCACCGCCGCAGCTGAAATCATCACAACGCCGGAGAAGCGAGAGTTTGTCACCTCTCCCTGGAAGCGTGTGTTCATCGAAGCTGTCTGCTGTCGCATTGCCGGTGAAGCGCGACGCATCGAGAGACTTGTCATCGCATCACCGGAGAAGCGCATCGCAGGGCCTGTCGCGACTCCAAAGTACAGAGTCATCGCAAGGCTGCCAGGGCGTCATTGCATCGTCATCGCATCGCCGCATCAAGGGTGCCATCTTCTCGCATCGCAACTGGATCCTCGCATCGGCATCGCATAGCATCAAGGCGCCATCTTGCGCACCGCAACAGGTCGAGAATCTACGCATCACCTCCGCACCGGTAAGGCTCACGACGAGTAACCCTACTCTGCGCAAGCATTGAGGAAGGACGCAACCGTTCCCCTGGGTCACGGAACCGACGCATCTCCCCTTCTGCGAGCCTTTTGTTTACTTTGCGTGCCGCATCCAAGAACTTTGTTGAGAACTTTGTCGCATTTACCAATAACTTGAACTAAGAGACTTTTATCATCCTTTAAGTAACCTTTAGTATAGTATTGTGGATTTTTGTCGTTTGTGGTCTTGCGTTTAATTCTATATAAAGAATACCTATTTTTTATAAAACCTGTGTTGTGTCCATCTGTAGAGCTATCACTGCCTTACTGTGTCAGTGACACGAAAGTACAATATTATCTGCGAGCAATATGCCTTTTTTACATTGCACAAATGTATGTATGACACATTCTCCTGCATCTTACCGCCAACAGTGTTGGAATGTTTTCTGTTTTTGAAAATGCTAATAAAAACTTTTAAACTTAAAAAGAGT
The DNA here is from genome assembly GCF_964261635.1 of Lissotriton helveticus. Taxonomy (NCBI): domain Eukaryota; kingdom Metazoa; phylum Chordata; class Amphibia; order Caudata; family Salamandridae; genus Lissotriton; species Lissotriton helveticus. Next base: position 409,498,170 of record NC_136065.1, read on the forward strand.
GGAATGAATACATAAGTTCATATACGTATTGCATGAGTGTATCTGATTAAAGTTCATGAAACTGCAGAATATCCCAAGTAAACTCAATTGTATGTGACTTTACTGTTGAAGTTTGTTTATAGAGGTGGCCAGTTTTAGTGTAGGTGCCTCCAAAATATTAATCACATCCTCCAATTTGCACACAATGCAAATGGGCGTGGTCCATTCAAATAACAATTTCCTAAAAGTGCATGTATGAGAAAGCTTTTTTGTTCATATTTTAAATGAGAAAGACCAAAATACAAAAAAGTTATATAGTTTGAGGTGTGAGCGCCTTTTTCTACTTCCAAAGAAGAGTGTGTTGTCAGGCCTGGCCTCATGTTGTGCATCACTGAGGGTACACATACTCAATGCAAACTAACCTGGGGTGCTGAAGGTATTGAAGCTATTGTTAATGATTGTGTGACAGCATTTGTAGTAATGTGATTGGGGCTATGCCTGCATAAACCTCTTAATATCTCATACAGTATTGCTGTATGTGACAACATTTCCAGGAAGATATCTGTGTGACTTTTAATCAGTTCCTATTTTATAGCATTTTCTGTGTTAGGCATGTATGCAGTTTCATGTTGAGGTAATTGACCAGAAGTTGTTTTTGGTCTGTTCTAATTGACAACAACACAACTTTGCACATCAACGGGAAAGCTGGTGAATAATAATAATTCAATATTATTTCAAAGGCTAGTCACTCAAATCTTCCATTTATGAACTTCATGTTTTGATGGAAACAAAGAGAATTGGTATGATATTTTGTCTACTAGGTGGCAAGTTGTCTAATGCTAGGTAGTGTACCTTGAGAGGCTACTAATTGAACTTGTCCTAAAGCAAGAGTAATTTTAGCTGGCTCATGATGTAGAAGATGATTTATTGGTAGGGTAGGTAGGTACCTCCCACTAGTAATAGAGCAACAACGCTCAATCCTTGTTAGCTGGCTGCGAGCAGGCAGGCTTAACTTAGAAGACAGGTGTGTAAAGCATTTAAAAACACAATTACAGTGAATAAGTAAGACACAACACACAATAAAAATCCAATATCAATTTATAGAAAATAGGAAATATGTTTTTGATTACAATGACACCAAATGATGAAAATCCAATATAGGAATGAGGCGATATGAATTTTTATAAATTAAATATTTTCTATTGCTTAAAAGCTAAAAGCGCCAACTTGGGACATCTCGTAGCGCTAACCTGGGACAAAGTTAAAGTTTCAGGCTGACCGCGATGGAGCGTGTGCCAGATACAATGAGTGTTAGGGCCCGGTCAAGTTTTTACCTTCTGATTTAGTCACTTTTTAGAGCTTTCTCACTTGTCGTCAAGCTAGTCTCCTTGACAGGCAGGGTTTTGGATCGATGGTGGTGGCTTCCTTCAGTGGGATGCCCTGTTCAATTCCTGGAAGTCTAATCAATGACAAAAAGCTCCAGAGCTTTAGCGGAGAAAACCTGAATTTCAGGCCGGATCGAGGTTCGACATCGCCAGCTTGACTCTCGATGATGGGTTGGTCAACTTAGGGAGCTTTTGGTCAAAATACTCCAAATGATCTCAAACTTATGGAGATACCTCAGAAGGTTCTTTGAGGGTTCAAAAGTATCCAAAACATCAATCCAAGGTTCCAGAATCTCTGAGTTGTTCCTTGGAACATTGGGACAACAATTCCCACAATGCATCTGGCCTAATCCTTAAAAGTCCAGTTAAAGGTAGTCAGCCAGCGTTCTTCTTGGTGGAGATGATGCAGGTGGAGCTCTTTTAGCCTGTTGCTTTCAGGGAATACACTCCTTCAACTTTCCCAGCAAGGCAAAGTCCTTTTTGGGCTGAAGACCAAAGTGTGCAGTAGGAGCAGTCCTTTTGAGTGCATTCCTCTCGTGTGCAGTCCAAGGGTACAGCAGGTCAGTCCTTCTTCTTCTTGTTTCAAGGCAGAGATCTGAGTTGCAGGGCAGCTCTTCCATATTTATCCATGCCTCTGGGGTGACAAGCAGGAGGACACCTCTGACCAATGGGGTACAGGGTGTCACCCTCAGGTATGACCACTTCCTCTAAAGTATGGAATATTGTCGACGCAGAAAGCACTGTTTGTTAAAATCCAAAATGGAGAAAATCTCTCCTGGATCTTAAGGTCTGGCTAACCCAACCTACTGGTGTAGCTAACTTTCCCTAACACTCCCCTTCAACCCCCTCTGTTAATTCAAAACCTGGGGCTCCATCTGGTTGGGGTTGCAGGAAGTGGGGTGGGCCTGGGCCCTGTCCAAAGTGTTATTCCCTCTTTGAAGACCAGTTTGGCTACCCAGCTCCCTTCCTGTCCTGTGCTTGGCAGCAACAGTCCTTCTCCCACAATGATGTCTCTTTTGTCTCCATACAGGCCACTTCATATCTCATCGGAGCAGATTGGCCCAGCCTGTGAAAGGCTGGCCAATCAGGAGATGTTGCTAGAAGGGTGGATTTTTGCACAACACAAAAGCAAGTTCTTTAATTCTTTTCTGTCATAATTATAATATATCCAACCTTGGCGAGTTGTTGGCTATTTCCTAACAATTAGTTAGACACTTTGAATTATCATTTCAGCTCACTCCTGTCAATAGTTAGACTTTATTAAAGTTTAATAAAGCCTTCCAATTTCATCCCAAGGGGTTAATGCACAACAACGGGGAAAAGGGAAATTTGCAGTTTTCCCCCTCACCAGGGCTTAGAAAACATATTTTATAATGTCTCTGCTTATAGCTACAAGGCGCCTTTCCCCTGGGGCGCCTAGGGGAGACCATAGAGGTGACTTGGATGTTAAAATAAGGTAGTTTAAGACTTTGGAATTACCTTTAATTCCAAAGTCGAATTTGCATAGAATTTTAATTTGAAAACAGCCTGCAAATCAGATCTGAATTTTAAAATGACAGTAGGCCACACAGCAGTGCACACATAAGAACAGTAAATCTACTGGACCTTTAAACCTACATGCCCTGCCATATACTAGGGGCTTACAAGTAGGTTGGCATACCAATTGTAAATACACCTAATTACAATATACCTTTGAAACAGAGCACTGGGCGTGGGCCTGGCTAGCATAGCCCACAATCAGAGTTAGTAACCACCAGTATCAGTCGTAAAATGGGGGTGATCTGGGCAAAAAGGATGATATTCTCAGAAACTTCGTGTCAATAAACACATTCAAAGGAAGCACAATATGTTTTCTTGTTTATTGAGAACCACTGAAAATGTTCCCACTATTTGGCTTTTTTCTGAAATCCGCTAGGGGGAAGCCACACACTTAGGTACCTTGCGAGTCTGGTAGATGGGGGGGGAAAGTGCTGCAAATATGGAAAAAAGTTATGAAGGTTTAATGATAAACGGCACCATATATCAAAAAATGTCTCAGCGCGGAGTGAGGCGAATCCTTAGAACATAACAGGTTAAATTATACAGTAAGTAGCTCCTCATAGGCTTCAAAGCATCTATAATAGTTGAAAAGTGGTTGACTGAAAGGAGGTGTATTACGTTTCCACTTCCCAAATACGTTCAAAAGCGAAGGTGAATATGTCCCATTTAATGATTTAATATTAGGCATACACTCCCTGACTTCTAACGATCAAGAAACAATCTGAGGAGAGAAACTATTCCAGTCATCAGTTGATTTTCGGGGGGTAAATATTATGTTAATGGGCTTAAGGGTTGTGCTGAGACACCTGCACAGTTAGGGAATACGAATGACTGCTCGTGACACGGGAAATGTTTATTTCTGACAGAGTCGTTTCTCAACTATCTTGATGGAAAATAATGACCTTAAAGAATTTATTTCCAAATTAGGGCCAATGTCATTCTCTGTATGAAGTACTACACGAACTCACATTCATCTCTGAGGCACGGCCAATAGTCAGTTAATCACACCGCCTCACACTGATGGAAAGTGACAGCTCATCTTTGATTTTAATATTACAGAGACTAAAATTAATGATTCTGCATAAATTGGACAATTACTCTGGACTCGATAAAAGTCTTCCCGATGCGCTGCACTGCAGCTGAACAAAAAATTACACAGGATAACAGGACAGGGGCTGGTTTCAGTTTCAGACTCCCAGAAACAGTCCAGGGTCGCACGCTAAAGCGACCCATGACAACAAGCATGATTGATCAGTTGCATGTTTTAATTGCTGGCTGCATTAAGATAGATTACACGATGTGTGTTCTGTAACTATCCTTGAAATCACGCTGAAGCTAATCCACCGCACAACCTATGGGACTGAACTGCATACAGCATGGAGGTCATTTTTCTCTGTCAAACTGCATGTTTGTGGAAACCACTCGTGCTTCCGGTTAACAGAGATAATCTCTCTCATATGCAGCTTTGACACTAAGGCACTGACAGAGCTAATATGTCTGGCTATAATGTGACAAACACAGGCATGCAGCAATGTGTTTAAATGAGAGCACATTAAAGAAGATCTATTGATTGTTGCATTGCTTGGTAGCTGTGGTGATGTGGTATTGGAATTAATTGTATTCTTGATGGTGATGGTATTTGTGGTTTTGTGGGCATTGATGGTGTTGTGCTGTTGGTAGAGAAGGTATTAGCTGTGTAGTCCTGCTGAAGGTATTGGTAATGGTAGCATTGGTAATGGTATTGGTAGTGGTGGCGGTAGTGGTGGTGTTCGTGGTTATGGAAAGGGTGTTGGAGGTTGTGGTAGTGTGGCAATGCATAAATGGGGTGGAGTGGTAGGTAGTGGAAGCACTCGTGTGTTGTATTGGTGCTTCCATGAAACATCCATTGATTTTGACACATTGCCAGATTTACAAGAACGGGTAAATCTGGGAATACGCAAAGAAGATACGCCTCCCCAGGAGAGGCGTAACGAGGAAAAATAACTTTCTTCTTTATCGTTTGTTCCTCTTTCAATGTGTGCTGCATTCTGCTGCACACATAGAAAGAGGAATACACCTCTCAGGATTGCACGAGAACAATCCTGCATGCAACGTAGGGTCACTTTCACCGTGAATCAAGGGTTCCAGCGTTGGTGAGAATTGTGCAAGAGCGCAGAGGAAAGGACAGGAATGCACTGTATTGCCTTAAATACGACACATTCCTGCCCTTGTCCAGTGCCACAGAGCAGCGCAATAAGGTGACTTGCAGCGCAACAAGGTGACTTGCTGCACGGCTCCAGTTTCTCATAAATATGCCCCCAAGCTTTTAAATGTAGATTAATAAATAGTAAACAGACCTGCCTTTAAAATCACAGCACATTAGAAAATGAAGGGTATTCTGAGGAGGCACAGAGTCATAGTCAGAGGAAACAAGATTTTTAACAGAATTCCATACTTCATATACAGTAAATGAACTCAACCAGATCCCTATTAACAAGTAGGGTTGATTCCTATTTGTTTCAAAAGAAACATAAGGTTTAGGGTACAGTTTTTGGCAAGACAAACTCATGCACAGATATTTTAGACAATTCAAGACCTTCTCTATCCATATCTCTAAGGTAAACAAAAACCTTTATGGCTCACCCAATATCTTTCTTAGTTAATAAGTCAAGATAGTCCAACATATCCGGGTGCCCGAGAGTATCAAACAATGTCTTTATGTATTTAACCCAAGGGAGATGCAAGGCTCTATCCAGATTTAAGCAGTCCTTCATCACTAATGAATTAACTCAGGCTCCTGTTCAGTCAATATGGAAATCCATCTAATGAGGGGATGTAAAGCCAAAATGTCTAAAAGATTTGGTAACCCTAATTCCTGATGAGATATGTATGCTGAGATAGAATTTGGTAAACTTAACATACATCACTTCCACAAGCCAGACACACACTTAGCTTGGCAAATCTCAAACATGGCTTTAATAGGCGTATTTCCTAATGTTGTGGCCAAACTTTAAAATAACCTCAATAGACCTCAACAGAGAATTTTTCTTAGCAGCTAGCAGTGAGGCCCATGTACTGAAAGAACCAAACAAAATGCCTACATATGGAAACTAGTACACTGTAGATATAATTCTGCCTTACATTCTAAATTGCCTAGTATTTCTTGAACCTGGAACTTGCCACCATAACATATGATTTTGAGTAATTAGCCGTCAATTCTAGAGAATCCATAAACTTGACAAAGGTGGCAGCTGGCGTTGCTATCCCTATGTCGTTCTGGCCTGCAGAACAGCATAATTTGCATACAATAATGCAGGTGTAAATATTGATAGAATCAATACCAATGTTTATAATGATACACTTGCGCACAAGAACAAAATTGTATCACTATTTTCACATACGCCCGTCATGACGTCTCCATCAACCCAGACTCAGAAGTACGTGGTTAGGCAGGCTCTGTGACTTAGGCCTGAGGTTAATGATTGACAGGTCACAGATTGGGTGGCACGCAGACAAATGTGTGAACAGGAAACTCCCAGATAAGAACAGGGACACCACAATGGTCCAGGGAGATTGGTCCTCATAAAGCACACATAGGCTAGAAGGGTGCGTGCATTCCCAAAACACTATAAAGTCAGATGCCACATGAAGTTAGGAACACACAGCTAATAAGGACACAGCACTCACAGTACACTCAGTGATCATGCGCCCAATATGGCATACAATAATGAGGGTGTTAATATTGATAGAATCAATGGCAATGTTTATGATGATACACTTGCAAGAAAGAATTTGCATCAATATTATCAAATTCGGCCATCATGAACTCTCCATCAACCCTGAATTGAAAATACGTAGTTAGGCAGGCTCTGTGACCTAGGCCTGAGGGTACTGATTGACGAGTCACGGGTGAGGTTGCACGTAGCCGGCAGCCAAACGCGTTAATAGGAAACTCAGGTCATTCCCCCTAGATAAGCGCAGCGACATCACAATGGTCCAGGGAGATTGACCCCAATAAAGCACGTATGGCTAGAGGGGTAAGCACAGTCCCAAAAATACCATAAAATGAGATGCCATATTAAGTTAGGAACACACAGAACATCAGGACACAGCTCACACAGTACATGCAGTGATCACAGACCCCTCCTGCCGGACATCTGGACACATTACCCGTTGGCCCCCATTGTGTTCACGCAAGGTTGAGGCCTTTGATTTGGTATTAAGGGCCTTATTTATGACTACATAGACATAGCCTGCATTTTTTACTAAATAAATGACAGAAGTGCTTTATGATACCCAAAGAAATGTATAAAACCCTGTTCAGATTGATTGTATTTTGAGACAGTCCTCAAACCAGCTTCTGAAACTGTGTCCCAGTCAAAGTGTTTAATTAAAACAGCTGCTCTTGTCTTGCCAAACTCCTTTTGTCTTTTGTTTTTTTAAGGTAAATTCATATTCAAGCAACACGGGAATAAGATGACACCCCTACCCAAGGAAAATCAGTACTACCCTTCAATAAGACTGATTCCAAATAATTTATATGCAAGGTGAATAAAAACTGAGCTAAAATATTCTCTTGCCTGACACCTCGATCAGTGGGAAAAGATTTTGAGCATGAGGCATCATTGTTGCACCTTGCCTCCGCCAACATATTTGCACAAAAAACGATATCTTGATTGACTACGAGGGATAGCAGAATGGTCCATAGTTTATCCAGCTTCACCCTGTCAAAGGCTGAGGTAAGGTCGATAAATGCTATGTGGATAGAACCTAACTTACACACTACATACTTATTTATCAGCAAGTATTGATTAAGGCACTGTTCTTTTGTCCTCAAACCAGGCCTAAACCCACATTGGATATCAGCCAAAATGTAATTATCTTCAGCTCAGAACATCAGTCTATTAAAAAATATGCATTCTATAATTCTAACTATAGTCAATTAAAGAAATTGATTTGTAGGAACAGGGATTGAGCCTATTTCCTTTTTTAAAGACTGCTAATATGGTAGTTTTAGACCAAGAATGCAGAGGGCCCTCTTTTACTGAAGCATTTATAACTTGCGTAAAGAGAAGGACCTAGACCTTGAGTTTAGAAACAAATAAATCTGCTGGAATCCCATCAGGTCCTTGAGCTTTACTTTTCGATATTTGCCTTATTGCCACATGAACATTCTCTAGTGAAAATGCGGTACTCGAAACACCTAACAATAGTTTAAAAAATTCAGATAGAATCTCCAGCACCATATCATTAAAAATGGCAACAAAATGTTTCATGCTGGAATCAAGAGAAATGTGGCAAGACAATGAGCCCTGTTTTGTTTAAAAAAAAGATAATCTGATTAATAATTTCCCAAAATACAGAGTGTGATAAAATGGGTTGTTGGTTGAAGGGGGGTGACCCCTGTTCATGAAACAACTACAATACCTGATATTGTGAACCACAAATAGTCACTAAATTAATCTGTGCTCAACCCGCTGGTTGCTTGCCACAAAAGCAGTCAGGCTTAACTTAGTGACAATATGTTAAGTATTTATGCAGCACACTACCAGTAATTAAGGGAAAGCACAACACCAGAAAAATATACACCATTTAAAAAACAATAGAGTAAATTCTAATAAACTATTTGACACCAAAATAAACAAAAATCTGTAGAATGGGAGATCTGTTTTCTGTAAAAACTAGTGCCTACACATCAAAGTGCCAACCATGGACATCTAGTAGTGATAGGCTGAAGTAAATAAAATGGCAGACCGCAATGGAGTACTGATCAGATAGAAGAAGTGTATTGGGCCCGGTCCGCTCTTACCTTCGAACTTAGAAGAACCTTTAAAGAAAATATTTTGCAAAGGTAGAGTCCAGCAGTGCAAGGCTGGAGGCATTGTCCGAGGAGTGAGCTTCGTTGTCGGTGTGCCACTGGGCGAAGTCCCGGTGTTAGAACTGGGATTTCTGGTTGGCTAAGGCTTGCGCCAAAGCCAGGCAGAAACCACCACTCAAGTCAGGGCAAGGGAGTTACATGCCAAAATAACCCCTGCTCACCCCCTTGGTAGCATGGCACGAGCAGCCAGGCTTGTGCCATGCTTATCCCGGAGGCAATGTGTAAAGCGTTTGCGCAACACACACACACAGCAGCAACACACTAGGCACACCACAAAAAGGAACTCCACACAAGGTTATATATAAAAATAGCATTTGTATTACCATAAACACATTAGATCTTAATCACACAGATACACTGTGCCAACTGGCACTGGGCAGTATTTACAGGGGATTATTTACACTTGACAGGGCCACGTGGGCCACTGTCAGAGTCAGCACTTAATAGAAGTAGCATAAAATAATACTTTAGAAAATAACAATTGTAGAACACAACCAGTAACCACTGGTAAAAGGTAGGTACACACTACGCAAAACTAATCACCTTAGGCATAGATCACGCAGGGACACATAAACTGACTAGCATAACTATACTAGGCCAAAAAACCTCCTGATCATAAAACACAGTTAGAGGTATAACAGGCATGAAGGCATTACGCAAAAATCACATTAGGCAATTATTATCACAAACACAGTAGGCGATCACCTTGCGCAAAATCACATTAGGTACTGTCCCCAGGCCAACTGGCCTTCCGTGGGACTCAAACGCCCTTTGTCCAGCAGTCAGGGCGGGCCGCCTAGGCAGCGAAAACAAAGGGTGCGCAATCTGGGCCTAAACGAGGCAGTTGCCCACTAATTGCTGGGCAGCTGTGGAATCACACAGGTGGGCACGGGCACGCACTGTGCCCAAGAACGTTGCAGCTGCCCTCTCGCAAGCGGGGCAGCTGTGAATAGTGGCCACACAACAGGGGAACAGCCTGGACCCCTCTGGGACCTCTGTAGGCCATAGTTGGAGCCACCTAGGCTCTGGAGATCACTGTGCCCCCTAACGCTGGAGTCCTGGTCTGGGACTTCTCAGAAAAAAGCACAATGTGGCACAAAACGAGGTTAGTACCAATAGGAGGGGGCGGGCACCGGCAATGTGCCCCTACACCCACTCTGACAACAATGGTCCCAGGAGCCCTGCTCACTGGGCTCTTCCCTCTCGTGCACCCGGCCTCCCGCTCTACCAGACAATCTCCAGGCCCACTCACCGGGCTCCTTCAGGCTGCTCCTCCGGTGGGGGTTGGATCACTGTCTGGGATCTTGGGCGGCTGCACGTGGGGCTGTCATGCGGCGGGGGCTGGCACCGACAATGTGCCTCGAGCCCCCTCCGCTTGTGATCTTCCTAGGCTGCGGGGCTCTCCCTTGGCTGCGGGGCTCTCTCAGCTCACGAGAGCCCCGGGCAGATTGCTGGCTTCTTTCCTTGGCTGGCCTTGTGCACCGGAGCGCGGGGTAGGCTCCCGTCCGGTTCCTGGTGCCGGCCTCAAAGCAGAGGCAACCTCATCCGGGGCCTTCGCTTGGGCCGCGCTGTGGTTGGGTGGCCCGCGCAGCTTCCGGGTCGCCTGCCCCCAACCAGGCAACAGCACCTGTGTTCCGGGTCGCGCCGATAGCGGCCCGGGAGGAACTTTGAAGAGCGGCTCGGGTCGCGATGGTGGTTTTGTTGGCGGGCGCAAGTTGTGGGGTGGGCACCTGCTTTAGGATAAACGTGACTTCGGGGTGGGCACCCGCTGTAGAATAAAAGCAACTTCGGGGTGGGCACCCGGTCTCTTCAAGAACGGACAATACGCAGGGTGGGCTCCCGTTCCCCACGAAGCATGGGGGAATCCCTGCGCCCACACAGAGCGGTGCAGCTCAGTACTGCAAATCATAAAATAGAAGCGTTCCTAGGGCGTAAGTCCAGCGCCCTGCCTAGGAGTAAATACATTTCTTCTCCAACTGAAAAAAAATAAAGCGCTCCCTGGCGCTGTAGAGCAAAGTCCAAGGAAAGTCTTTCAGCATGAGAGGGGGGCAAAGGCTGGGGCCAGCTCACAGGGCCCTCCAGCAGGGAGGCAGTCCCCAGTGGCGGTTCCTCCTGGTGCCCAACAGCAGCAGCAGGCCCCCCTCAAGTCAGGAACAAGAGAGCTACCTTTTACATGGGGTCACAGCCCTTTTTATACACCAATTTCCTTTGACTCAAGGGTGCAGGGCAAGGGGAAAACCAGTCACAACTGGTTCTGGAGCACTTTGTTGTGCTCAGCCCCTCTCCCCATTCACAGGACAGGCTAGGGACATCAGACGCACCACAGGGGCTGGAGCCCTATTCAGGTCCCAGGTGCAACTCCTCCCTCCCATCTACATGCAGATCTCCTCATTCACCACCGGGCAGACCCATCCTGATTCCTGGAGCCAGGCACACCAGCCAGCTCCAGCCAATCACAAGCCAGACAGTCAATTCACATTCACAGCACAGACATGCCAACTTCTAGAAGTGGCACTTCTACACTCTTTTTGTTCTGACTAGTTCAGGGGCTTATACGCTGGACCCCGGTAAATATCAGCCCCGTGAGTTCCCCTTTTTGTTGTATGCACTTCTACACTAGCCATATTAAATCCGAGCACACCGTCACGCAGCATTTAGGGCCAGATGTAGGTCGGCAAATACCGGTCGGTAACGGCCGATTTCGGCCGTTACCGACCGGTATTTGCAAATGGAGATGGAGGGGCCTTAAAATTTACAGAATTGGTATATTTACCGAATCGGTAAAGTTACCGATTCGGTAAAATACAGATTCTGTAAATTTACCGAACAGGTAAATCAATATGTAGGTGCCACAGGCCCTAACAGATTCGTTATTTACCATGTAATACTATTGCATGGTAAATAAGGAATACCTGTGTACATGCACATCTGTGCATGTACACCTGTGCCATGTGGCACACATACATGCCCTAAGGGCATGTATGTGTGTCACATGGCACACAAGCCACAAACAGGGGTGCAACAGGATGTCAAAGTGTCCCCCTTGGCAATTTGGTAATTTGACCGATTCTGTAATTACCGAATCGGTATTTGCCATTGAATCCTATGGGCTTCTAGGCCCATAGGAATCAATGACAAATAACGATTCTGTAATTACAGAATCGGTAAATACCGAATCCTACCGATTCGGTATTTTTTACCGAAAAATTACCTACATTAGATTTACCGATTCATGAATACCGAATCGGTAAAATTCGGTATTTATGAATCGGTAAATCTAATTTACCTACATCGGACCCTAAATCTCACGAGTTTGCACATACCGAACTCGCCCATGCACTCCTCTCACATCAGGAACTACCATGGACACACATATCCCCCATGCATTCCTATAGGAGGGCAGGCTAATCTCACCACACGCACTCAGACTGCGCACGCATTTACACTGGGACACAGTGTTAGAGTGCACAGAAGCCTAAAACAACTAACACCAGGTCACTTTTAAAAGCAAAAATTTTAGGGGTGAACCTGCCAAAAGGGCCAAGTCCAACACCCGGTGAAGTTTTCTACATTCACGTCTAGTCGCTTTATTGGAAGTAGAACATCTCCAGTGGGATGAGACAGGAGGCAGTAGTTGACAAGAGTCCCAGAAGGATACCCCTTGAGAAAAGGACAGCTGAACAGTATTTCCTGATTCTGCAAAGAACAAAGCAGGAGTTAACATGAAGTTAGGCCATGAGTGACTCACCTTCGGCAGACAGACAAGCGGGTTGGTCCCACTCTTCCATCTGTACTCAGAGCAGTTTTTAGTCAAAAATAAATCCAAGCCCCAAGTTTAGGATTTTGGCAATCTGGGTACTTTTGCACCACCTTCATGGGTCCAAGACTGATGGGGCATCACTTGGAGGAGGGAGTTAGGACTCCTTCAGGCTTAGCCCAGGTTCAAGATGGTGGGAGCATGTTGTGTCACTGTGACTCTGAAAATGAGGCCAGCAAATTAGCCCATGGAGTAACCCTGGTAGTCCTGGGTTCAAGTGAAGCAGGGATCAAGCAGCAGGGCAGGTGTCTGAGAGTTCAAGGCAGGCTCCAGTCAGAAAAACAGTCCTTCAAGGTGCAGCAAAGCAGGAGTACACAGCAGGACACAGCATCAGGCAGTCATGGGAGACCTTCTGCAGGTCCAGAAAGTGAACTGAAGAGTCGATTTGAGGATCCCTTTTTTATACCTGGTGCTTTCTTTGAAGTGGTAAGTTTCTAGAGGTTTCTCTTAGAAGTGCTTGGAATTTCATGACTCCTTGGCTCCAAGCTGGCTTCAGGGACAATGCTGTGGTGACAAGCCCTTTGTTTGAAGGCAGATTACAATCTATTCAGTTGCAAGTGGGGCTGTGCCTAGCTCCGCCCTCATCGTACCAGTTGATTGCCCATGCTTACTTGCTTACACGCTTACTTTCCAAAAGTGAATTTTTAAAAAAAATTGTGATTTAAAATCGACTTTACCATGAAAGATAATTTTTAAAAACAACTTCATAGACACCAAAAATGAAATAATACCCTGTTCCCAATCAAAAGTTAGCAAAAATTCAATATAATAAGACCACCCAATGTTATCCTATGGGACAGGTAGGCCATGCAGAAGTGAACAGCTAATTTAGGAGTTTGTCACTAGAAGGTAATGCAGAACTTTAAAGTACATGTCTAACCTTTTTTTTAATAACCAATTTTTATTGAGTGTTGTGCTGAAAACACAAATAACAGTAGAGTTAATGTATCTATCACAGACCAACCTCTTACCACACATACATGCATAAGACATTAAGTTACTGAATCCCAAACCATAAAAGTCCCACCATTTGCCCCAAATCTTCCCATACTTCTGTGGACATCCCTGAGCCAAGTAAATGGGTCTCTCCTTTTAAGCGCACCAATCCACCCCACCTCACCCGCCAAGCAGCCAGTGAAAGAGGGGTCTTTGAATTCCATCCCTGGGGAATGTCCCTCTTAGCAACTAGTGTGGCCATCCCTACAAAAGCATGATCCAGTCTTAGTTTCCCCAAGTCCGCCAAGAGACCCAGGAGGGCAACTTTTGGGGAGAGATCCAAGGACCGGTCAAGGACTGACGAGAGTTCATGCTCTATCTCCAAGCAGTATGGGGCCAACAGCAGGACCAAACCATGTGAAAAAGGTTTGCGTCTACTGCTAAGCAGCGAAAGCATTTAACCTGCGAATGTCTACCCACCCATTGGAGCCGCTGGTGAGTCATATAGGTTAGATGGAGATGATTAAGTTGAACTAATCTGAGTTGTGCGGAGATGGCCATATTCCATTCTACCATGCTGGCAGACCTCCAGTCAGTGTCATCCAGGTCCCCGACCGATGCCTCCCACCTCTGTATCAGTCTAGTAAACCGGTTAGGGGAGTTAGGGACCAGGGAATGGTAAACCTGTGCTATTGCACCTCGAGTGAGCCTGCCAGTAAACAATTAGCCTTTGGAGGACTAAAGTCTGGGACCGCGGTATCCAAAGGGAGATGAGCCATGAGGGAGTGTTGTAATTGTAGATAATTATGAAATTGAGCATTAGAAAGTTGATATTGCTTCTGTAAAGCTCAGAACGTCAGCATGCAGTCCCCTGACCAGACATCCCCAAGCCAAGAAATCCCTGTCCTATCCCACTTCAAAAACCTATCCAGGCCTGTAGTGTGATGTAGTCATATGCCCAGCCAAAGAGGGGTTACGCGCATCAGTCTATGGTCACAGCCCATTATGTGGAGCATTGCCCACCAGCTCAAGAAGACCACACGTGTAATGTCTGGGAGGGACTGGGAAATCTGGGAACCATATAGAATGCTTAACAAAAAGGTAGGGAGCTGTTACTCTAGAAATGGGACCATCACCAGTCAGAATTAGTGGTGGGCGGTTGGGTGTTATAGGGAGGAGTAAGGAGGAGGAAGTGGGATGGGGGGATCCTGCTTTGGCAGAACTAGGGTCCTCACACACCCAGCAAGCTAGGTGTCATGCTTCATCATTTGGACCTGCTCCTCGTTGGACCGGCGCTGCAATGTCCAACGGGCACCCGCGAAGGGGCTCTTTATCGGAGATCTTTTGTTCCTTAGCCGCAGCCGCGGCCCGTGGAGGGAGTTACGGTGGGGTAGGGAGGCGGGGAGAAGGAGGGGCAGGGTGGAAGGTCCTAAAAACCGACATATGGATAATTGCAGGTAAGTACACAATTTAATTAATAAAATGAAATTCGTAGCGCGCACAGCATCGCATTTTGCCATGCTGTGCGCGCTACGAATTTCGTTTTATTAATTAAATTGTGTACTTACCTGCAATTATCCATATGCCGCTTTTTAGAACCCTCCACCCTGCCCCTCCCCCTCCCCGCCTCCCTACCTCACCGTAACTTCCTCCACGGGCCGCGGCTGCTTAGCCGTATGATGAAGAGGGGGTGTGTGGCCCGTGGTAGTGTAGATATTAGGTGGTGCAGTGAGTGCGTGAATAGTTAAAAAAGGTTGGAAAATCCAAGTAAATACTTTTATTCCGGCTGGTAATCCACCTTGTTAAGAACAGTTTAGAGTGGCAGTTCCCTTAGGGCGGGATAGTCAGTTGCTACACTGCTCTGCTCTCTGGGTCAACATGTTTCTTGCCCTATTGGTTAACAAAATACTGTGGCAATTTTTCGGACCGTGGGGTGTAAAAACAGTGAAAGTGGTGTGTAAAATCTATACTGGATGGTGCTTCTAATGAAATGCTACCAATCAGTATTTGCTACACGTCAAAAGTCATGTAGTCTCTATAAAAGTACCTGTGGAGACAACGAATATAGAGAGAAAGCGCAATTGTCAACTGTGAAAAGGCTCTCTAGAATGTGACTCAAAGTCAATTACATTCGCCTCCCAAGTCGTTCACTCCTCCTTCATGTGATACAAAGTGATCATTTGTGAAATTGTAACTTTAGAAACTTGAAAAACTTTAAAAAAACTTTAAAAAAAAGAAACTTTAAAAAACTCTCTCTCAGTCATACATCATTCTAGATTATAACCACTTTTGTTGGTATCAACCCACTCTATGTATAAAAGTGTGTAGCCCTAAGTATTATCTTATACATGGCTCATTTCACGTTTGAGACTAACCTCCCTTACTGGTGAGAGGTGCCTCAACAGGGGTAGACAGGTCATGCAGGCGCCTTAAGAGTAGGTGCCCTGCGTTGGTGGGAGGACCATATAGAATGCCCATAGTTAAGTCAAGCCCCAACTGGGTCATCTCAGTCCCCAATGAGCCAAGTGTTCACCACAACCACCTGAAAGGCAATTTAATAACGCTGCAGGTCTGCCATCCCCATGCCTCCATCATAGGGTGATTGTCAGCAGCTGTCAAAGGTGATATGAGGTTAAACCCCAGCTCAGGTTAAGGGATCAATGAATCAATTGGCCGAGATAGAGAGGTGAAATTCTGAAAGACATATAGGAATTGAAGCAGCACCATCATTTTGAAGCGGGCCACATGCCTGAGGAAGTGGAGGAGCAATTTGTTTTCTCCATTTTGATGACTGGTGGGGGCAGGTTAAGGGCACACGCCAGCTTGGGATGCAAGGAAATATGAATATCCGAAAATTGGAAGGTCAGAGGAGAGATTGGAATTGCGGACTGCCAAGATCAGACACCTGAGTCACCCCGTATCGGGACTAACAGTGATTTTGATGCATTAACGCAGAGGCTGGTGGCCTCCTCATAAATACTCAGAGGTTTCAGGCAGCAGGGGTCTGCGGACTGCGGGTTCATCAAGAAAAGTAGAACATCATCAGTGCAGAGCACAATATGCTCCTACGGACCGATGTCCCATGACCAGCTTTGCACCCTTGCTTCACAATGCAGTAGCAAAACCACAGGCTCAATGGCCATAGCAAAGAGGAGATAAGAAAGTGGGCAATCCTGGTGGTGCCCCTGGAGTACAGAAGCTTAATAAGCCTGTGGAGGTAGGGCCAAGTCCTGCACGTACCAGGGCCATACTCAAGAAGTAGCAATCAAGCATATCAAAGTCCTTTTTAAAGTCTATCAGGAGCAGGGCCGACTGGTGGTGGAGGCAGTGTGCCTGAAGCAAAGCCAGCTGGACTCTATGGATGCAATGCCACTTGCCACAGGCCTGCATGAAGCCGCACTGATCAGGGTGGATGAGATACGGTAGGGTGAAATGCAACCGATTGGCCAAGACCTTGGCAAACATCTTGATCTCTGAATTGATGAGGGATATGGGCCTAAAGGAAGTACAACTAGCCAAGGATTGACCCTCTTTGGGAATGACCATGATCAGGGCCATGTCCAGCTATTGTGGGAAGGCACCCCTATGCACTGCTTCAGAGTACATGTCCAGCAGGGGGGGGGATCAAAACATGCAAAACCTACAATAGTATTTGATGTGGAGCCCGTTGGGGCCAGAGTCTTACCAGAGGGCCATGCGGAAAGTGCCACCCCAATGTTGTCGGCCATGATTGGCTGGTCCAGTTCGTGGGCCAGTGAGCGGGGGATTGTCGGGAGGCGGATCTCAGTCAACCGCAGGTGTGCACCCTCCCGAGGAGACAGAGGCCTAGGAGCATACAACTCTTGGTAGAAGGTAGCAAACACCCACAGAATGTTAGGTGTACAAACTTTAAGGCAGCCCTCAGTGTCCCTAAGGTGCGTGACCACTCTGGTGGCCACTTATCTGGTGCACAGCACAGCCAGTAAAGGAGTGTCTCAGATTTGTCACCATGCTTATAGACCTGTTGGCTCATGGCTCTCGAACATTGTCTGGCCTTCGCCACCAAGCACGGAGAAGCACTGGGCACGCAGTGCTCCAGGGCTAGGATTCGAGACTCAAGGGTTGTGACATGCTCAAGCTTCTCCCTCTCCCAACACTGGATAAATAACTTTGCCAGACATAGTTTTGTCGGTTTACTGGCCGCAAAGAGGGTGCTGACTGAGGACAGAGGCCCACAGTAGGTTTGAAAGTACGCCTGCAGCTTGGCCTCTAGGTAGTCAGCACATTCCGTGTAAGACAAGTGGCGCCACATGGGCTACCCAGCAGGCATCGATCCTCCCATATGTAGCAAGAGGGGCGAGTGGTCAAAAATCCCCTGTGGAAGGAAGCCAACCTGGAACATCTGCAGGCCATCTGTGGCTGGGAGGAGCAACAAATCAATCTGCAATGACGTGTTATGGGGTGCTGGGGTGTTTGTGTATGCAGCTGTGTGAGGGTGCTACATCCCTCATGAGTTGCAGAGTTGAAGGGAGTCGATCCACTCCAGGAGCTGGCGGGAGCGGGACTGATGCTCTACCCCCAGAGCACTGTGGCGTCCAGTGCTGGATCGGGAACTGCATTGAAATCCCTCCAAAACAGTGGTGCAAGGAGGGAAGCTCAGCAGTATCTGGGACTGGGAGGCCAATGTGGAGGCAAGCAGCTGATTCGGCACTTAGACTGGCTGAAAGTTAAATAGTCTACCTTCAAGGAACCCCTCCACCCTGGTATACCTCCCTTCTGGGTCAGAGTAAGTATTGGTGACCAACAGGGGAAAACACCTATAAAGGAGAATCGCCATACACCGGGAACCCCTGGTAAAGCCAGAGTGATAGCCTGTGCTGTAGCAGGAGAGGTGAAGAGATGAGCAGTGCTCCCACAGCAGTTGGGTCTCCTTCGGCAGAAGGATGGCGGGGTGAAAGCACCTAGCGAAGCAAAGAACAGCTGTGCTTGATGTTGTCTAACAGGCCATTCACATTCCAGGACAGAGTTTTCATCTCCATGGCGGGAAGGACTAAGTGAGTATAGAAAGGACAGTGCCAAAGGGACACCTCAGGGAGATACCCATGGTTGGATGGTCTGGGGCCTGATGCCAAGCAGGGACAGAGGCAGGGCACGAGGCTGAGGCATCTGTGACTTAAGGACTGTAAAATAAAACAAACACACCATACCAACCTTTTATTTAGAATGCACCCTGCTTTTGGGCTACCTAGGGCCTATTTTGGGGTGACTTACATGCAATAAAAGGGGAGTTTATGGCTTGGCAAGCGGGATATATTGTTAAGTCCAATTGGCAGTTTAAAACTTCATTCAGGCTGCAATGGCAGGCCTGGGGCATGTTTTAAGGCTGCTTCTTAAGTGGGTGCACAATAAGTGCTGCGGGACCACTAGCAGCATTTAATTTACAGGTCCTTGCTTTATGGTATACCACTCTGCACGGGACATATAAGTAAATTAAGTATGCCAAATAGGTGCAAACCAATTTTACAATGTTTTAGGGGAGGGACCAGAAGCACTTAGCACTGGTTAGCAGTGATAAAGTGCACAGAGTTCTATGGCCAATAAAACTGAACTCCAGCAAACAAATGGAGAGAAAAAGGCAAAACATCTGGGAAAGACCACCCTAAGGCTGACACGTCTAACACAAAGCTATTAGAAAAACAACTGGTCTGTTGAGCAGTAGCCAGGCTTCATCTTTGAGGGTTTTCAGTCGGTTGTTTGACCTCAGCCTTACATCTTTGCCGGCAAATTGAGAACAATTCTCAGTCCCTGGGGTAGGTAGTCCAGAAAAACTTTGGTGGGATAGTGTGGTCAGGATATGAACCAATGTAATCAAAAGTGAGAATAAGATTATAATCATGAATTAAATTGCCTAGAAATTGCCCTTGACCTGAGCGATCCATGTGTAATGTGCTATCTTTTGAACAAATTACTGGGCCATATGGCCTCTAAGAAACACCAGTACATAAATCAACATTAAAATCACCAAAAAAACATATGAAACATGTAAGAAATGTATGAAGGAATGCATGAAACATATAAGAAACTTTTTCTGTCTCTATCCTTCCAAAAATGTGCGTAAAACTGAAGATATTACTAGATGAAGAGATAGCATTATAAAAATGTAATAATAGCACACATTTAAAATTCGACAGACAGACTCCACCACCAGTAAATTTGGTGTGGCAGTATTGATCTCATGATTCATAAAGGGGGTGGTGATGGACAGAGTATCTGAATTAAGCAGAACACTCCTACCCAGTCAAAAGATCAGGGCTTGATCCATCACCGTTTTTTAGCTCACTGCACCATCCCAGCTCAGAACCTGGCTACATGCAAATTAGTCTGACCCTGGCCCAGTGCATCATGGGAACAGGGCAGACCAAACTACCAAGCCAATTCTTTACTGGAAAGGAAACAAGCTTCCGGGGACCGGTTTCTGGCATTACAGCCGTCTTCGGCCCGGCTTGCTTGAATCCTGATGGTGCAGTGAGCAAGGGACTCACATCTGAGCATACCCTTCCACACTTGTGGTGGCCAAAACGATTCATAAAGGGGGTGGTGATGGACAGAGTATCTGAATTAAGCAGAACACTACTACCCAGTCAAAAGATCAGGGCTTGATCCATCACCGTTTTTTAGCTCACTGCACCATCCCAGCTCAGAACCTGGCTACATGCAAATTAGTCTGACCCTGGCCCAGTGCATCATGGGAACAGGGCAGACCAAACTACCAAGCCAATTCTTTACTGGAAAGGAAACAAGCTTCCGGGGACCGGTTTCTGGCATTACAGCCGTCTTCGGCCCGGCTTGCTTGAATCCTGATGGTGCAGTGAGCAAGGGACTCACATCTGAGCATACCCTTCCACACTTGTGGTGGCCAAAACGATTCATAAAGGGGGTGGTGATGGACAGAGTATCTGAATTAAGCAGAACACTCCTACCCAGTCAAAAGATCAGGGCTTGATCCATCACCGTTTTTTAGCTCACTGCACCACCCCAGCTCAGAACCTGGCTACATGCAAATTAGTCTGACCCTGGCCCAGTGCATCATGGGAACAGGGCAGACCAAACTACCAAGCCAATTCTTTACTGGAAAGGAAACAAGCTTCCGGGGACCGGTTTCTGGCATTACAGCCGTCTTCGGCCCGGCTTGCTTGAATCCTGATGGTGCAGTGAGCAAGGGACTCACATCTGAGCATACCCTTCCACACTTGTGGTGGCCAAAACGATTCATAAAGGGGGTGGTGATGGACAGAGTATCTGAATTAAGCAGAACACTCCTACCCAGTCAAAAGATCAGGGCTTGATCCATCACCGTTTTTTAGCTCACTGCACCACCCCAGCTCAGAACCTGGCTACATGCAAATTAGTCTGACCCTGGCCCAGTGCATCATGGGAACAGGGCAGACCAAACTACCAAGCCAATTCTTTACTGGAAAGGAAACAAGCTTCCGGGGACCGGTTTCTGGCATTACAGCCGTCTTCGGCCCGGCTTGCTTGAATCCTGAGGTTGCAGTGAGCAAGGGACTCACATCTGAGCATACCCTTCCACACTTGTGGTGGCCAAAACGATTCATAAAGGCGGTGAAGATGGACAGAGTATCTGAATTAAGCAGAACACTCCTACCCAGTCAAAAGATCAGGGCTTGATCCATCACCGTTTTTTAGCTCACTGCACCACCCCAGCTCAGAACCTGGCTACATGCAATTTAGTCTGACCCTGGCCCAGTGCATCATGGGAACAGGGCAGACCAAACTACCAAGCCAATTCTTTACTGGAAAGGAAACAAGCTTCCGGGGACCGGTTTCTGGCATTACAGCCGTCTTCGGCCCTGCTTGCTTGAATCCTGATGGTGCAGTGAGCAAGGGACTCACATCTGAGCATACCCTTCCACACTTGTGGTGGCCAAAACGATTCATAAAGGGGGTGGTGATGGACAGAGTCTCTGAATTAAGCAGAACACTCCTACCCAGTCAAAAGATCAGGGCTTGATCCATCACCGTTTTTTAGCTCACTGCACCATCCCAGCTCAGAACCTGGCTACATGCAAATTAGTCTGACCCTGGCCCAGTGCATCATGGGAACAGGGCAGACCAAACTACCAAGCCAATTCTTTACTGGAAAGGAAACCAGCTTCCGGGGACCGGTTTCTGGCATTACAGCCGTCTTCGGCCCGGCTTGCTTGAATCCTGATGGTGCAGTGAGCAAGGGACTCACATCTGAGCATACCCTTCCACACTTGTGGTGGCCAAAACGATTCATAAAGGGGGTGGTGATGGACAGAGTATCTGAATTAAGCAGAACACTCCTACCCAGTCAAAAGATCAGGGCTTGATCCATCACCGTTTTTTAGCTCACTGCACCATCCCAGCTCAGAACCTGGCTACATGCAAATTAGTCTGACCCTGGCCCAGTGCATCATGGGAACAGGGCAGACCAAACTACCAAGCCAATTCTTTACTGGAAAGGAAACAAGCTTCCGGGGACCGGTTTCTGGCATTACAGCCGTCTTCGGCCCGGCTTGCTTGAATCCTGATGGTGCAGTGAGCAAGGGACTCACATCTGAGCATACCCTTCCACACTTGTGGTGGCCAAAACGATTCATAAAGGGGGTGGTGCTGGACAGAGTATCTGAATTAAGCAGAACACTCCTACCCAGTCAAAAGATCAGGGCTTGATCCATCACCGTTTTTTAGCTCACTGCACCATCCCAGCTCAGAACCTGGCTACATGCAAATTAGTCTGACCCTGGCCCAGTGCATCATGGGAACAGGGCAGACCAAACTACCAAGCCAATTCTTTACTGGAAAGGAAACAAGCTTCCGGGGACCGGTTTCTGGCATTACAGCCGTCTTTGGCCCGGCTTGCTTGAATAATGATGGTGCAGTGAGCAAGGGACTCACATCTGAGCATACCCTTCCACACTTGTGGTGGCCAAAACGATTCATAAAGGGGGTGGTGATGGACAGAGTATCTGAATTAAGCAGAACACTCCTACCCAGTCAAAAGATCAGGGCTTGATCCATCACCGTTTTTTAGCTCACTGCACCATCCCAGCTCAGAACCTGGCTACATGCAAATTAGTCTGACCCTGGCCCAGTGCATCATGGGAACAGGGCAGACCAAACTACCAAGCCAATTCTTTACTGGAAAGGAAACAAGCTTCCGGGGACCGGTTTCTGGCATTACAGCCGTCTTCGGCCCGGCTTGCTTGAATCCTTATGGTGCAGTGAGCAAGGGACTCACATCTGAGCATACCCTTCCACACTTGTGGTGGCCAAAACGATTAATAAAGGGGGTGGTGATGGACAGAGTATCTGAATTAAGCAGAACACTCCTACCCAGTCAAAAGATCAGGGCTTGATCCATCACCGTTTTTTAGCTCACTGCACCATCCCAGCTCAGAACCTGGCTACATGCAAATTAGTCTGACCCTGGCCCAGTGCATCATGGGAACAGGGCAGACCAAACTACCAAGCCAATTCTTTACTGGAAAGGAAACAAGCTTCCGGGGACCGGTTTCTGGCATTACAGCCGTCTTCGGCCCGGCTTGCTTGAATCCTGATGGTGCAGTGAGCAAGGGACTCACATCTGAGCATACCCTTCCACACTTGTGGTGGCCAAAACGATTCATAAAGGGGGTGGTGATGGACAGAGTATCTGAATTAAGCAGAACACTCCTACCCAGTCAAAAGATCAGGGCTTGATCCATCACCGTTTTTTAGCTCACTGCACCATCCCAGCTCAGAGCCTGGCTACATGCAAATTAGTCTGACCCTGGCCCAGTGCATCATGGGAGCAGGGCAGACCAAACTACCAAGCCAATTCTTTACTGGAAAGGAAACAAGCTTCCGGGGACCGGTTTCTGGCATTACAGCCGTCTTCGGCCCGGCTTGCTTGAATCCTGATGGTGCAGTGAGCAAGGGACTCACATCTGAGCATACCCTTCCACACTTGTGGTGGCCAAAACGATTCATAAAGGGGGTGGTGATGGACAGAGTATCTGAATTAAGCAGAACACTCCTACCCAGTCAAAAGATCAGGGCTTGATCCATCACCGTTTTTTAGCTCACTGCACCACCCCAGCTCAGAACCTGGCTACATGCAAATTAGTCTGACCCTGGCCCAGTGCATCATGGGAACAGGGCAGACCAAACTACCAAGCCAATTCTTTACTGGAAAGGAAACAAACTTCCTGGGACCGGTTTCTGGCATTACAGCCGTCTTCGGCCCGGCTTGCTTGAATCCTGATGGTGCAGTGAGCAAGGGACTCACATCTGAGCATACCCTTCCACACTTGTGGTGGCCAAAACGATTCATAAAGGCGGTGGAGATGGACAGAGTATCTGAATTAAGCAGAACACTCCTACCCAGTCAAAAGATCAGGGCTTGATCCATCACCGTTTTTTAGCTCACTGCACCACCCCAGCTCAGAACCTGGCTACATGCAAATTAGTCTGACCCTGGCCCAGTGCATCATGGGAACAGGGCAGACCAAACTACCAAGCCAATTCTTTACTGGAAAGGAAACAAGCTTCCGGGGACCGGTTTCTGGCATTACAGCCGTCTTCGGCCCGGCTTGCTTGAATCCTGATGGTGCAGTGAGCAAGGGACTCACATCTGAGCATACCCTTCCACACTTGTGATGGCCAAAACGATTCATAAAGGGGGTGGTGATGGACAGAGTCTCTGAATTAAGCAGAACACTCCTACCCAGTCAAAAGATCAGGGCTTGATCCATCACCGTTTTTTAGCTCACTGCACCATCCCAGCTCAGAACCTGGCTACATGCAAATTAGTCTGACCCTGGCCCAGTGCATCATGGGAACAGGGCAGACCAAACTACCAAGCCAATTCTTTACTGGAAAGGAAACCAGCTTCCGGGGACCGGTTTCTGGCATTACAGCCGTCTTCGGCCCGGCTTGCTTGAATCCTGATGGTGCAGTGAGCAAGGGACTCACATCTGAGCATACCCTTCCACACTTGTGGTGGCCAAAACGATTCATAAAGGGGGTGGTGATGGACAGAGTATCTGAATTAAGCAGAACACTCCTACCCAGTCAAAAGATCAGGGCTTGATCCTTCACCGTTTTTTAGCTCACTGCACCATCCCAGCTCAGAACCTGGCTACATGCAAATTAGTCTGACCCTGGCCCAGTGCATCATGGGAACAGGGCAGACCAAACTACCAAGCCAATTCTTTACTGGAAAGGAAACAAGCTTCCGGGGACCGGTTTCTGGCATTACAGCCGTCTTCGGCCCGGCTTGCTTGAATCCTGATGGTGCAGTGAGCAAGGGACTCACATCTGAGCATACCCTTCCACACTTGTGGTGGCCAAAACGATTCATAAAGGGGGTGGTGCTGGACAGAGTATCTGAATTAAGCAGAACACTCCTACCCAGTCAAAAGATCAGGGCTTGATCCATCACCGTTTTTTAGCTCACTGCACCATCCCAGCTCAGAACCTGGCTACATGCAAATTAGTCTGACCCTGGCCCAGTGCATCATGGGAACAGGGCAGACCAAACTACCAAGCCAATTCTTTACTGGAAAGGAAACAAGCTTCCGGGGACCGGTTTCTGGCATTACAGCCGTCTTTGGCCCGGCTTGCTTGAATAATGATGGTGCAGTGAGCAAGGGACTCACATCTGAGCATACCCTTCCACACTTGTGGTGGCCAAAACGATTCATAAAGGGGGTGGTGATGGACAGAGTATCTGAATTAAGCAGAACACTCCTACCCAGTCAAAAGATCAGGGCTTGATCCATCACCGTTTTTTAGCTCACTGCACCATCCCAGCTCAGAACCTGGCTACATGCAAATTAGTCTGACCCTGGCCCAGTGCATTATGGGAACAGGGCAGACCAAACTACCAAGCCAATTCTTTACTGGAAAGGAAACAAGCTTCCGGGGACCGGTTTCTGGCATTACAGCCGTCTTCACCCGGCTTGCTTGAATCCTGATGGTGCAGTGAGCAAGGGACTCACATCTGAGCATACCCTTCCACACTTGTGGTGGCCAAAACGATTAATAAAGGGGGTGGTGATGGACAGAGTATCTGAATTAAGCAGAACACTCCTACCCAGTCAAAAGATCAGGGCTTGATCCATCACCGTTTTTTAGTTCACTGCACCATCCCAGCTCAGAACCTGGCTACATGCAAATTAGTCTGACCCTGGCCCAGTGCATCATGGGAACAGGGCAGACCAAACTACCAAGCCAATTCTTTACTGGAAAGGAAACAAGCTTCCGGGGACCAGTTTCTGGCATTACAGCCGTCTTCGGCCCGGCTTGCTTGAATCCTGATGGTGCAGTGAGCAAGGGACTCACATCTGAGCATACCCTTCCACACTTGTGGTGGCCAAAACGATTCATAAAGGGGGTGGTGATGGACAGAGTATCTGAATTAAGCAGAACACTCCTACCCAGTCAAAAGATCAGGGCTTGATCCATCACCGTTTTTTAGCTCACTGCACCATCCCAGCTCAGAACCTGGCTACATGCAAATTAGTCTGACCCTGGCCCAGTGCATCATGGGAACAGGGCAGACCAAACTACCAAGCCAATTCTTTACTGGAAAGGAAACAAGCTTCCGGGGACCGGTTTCTGGCATTACAGCCGTCTTCGGCCCGGCTTGCTTGAATCCTGATGGTGCAGTGAGCAAGGGACTCACATCTGAGCATACCCTTCCACACTTGTGGTGGCCAAAACGATTCATAAAGGGGGTGGTGATGGACAGAGTATCTGAATTAAGCAGAACACTCCTACCCAGTCAAAAGATCAGGGCTTGATCCTTCACCGTTTTTTAGCTCACTGCACCATCCCAGCTCAGAACCTGGCTACATGCAAATTAGTCTGACCCTGGCCCAGTGCATCATGGGAACAGGGCAGCCCAAACTACCAAGCCAATTCTTTACTGGAAAGGAAACAAGCTTCCGGGGACCGGTTTCTGGCATTACAGCCGTCTTCGGCCCGGCTTGCTTGAATCCTGATGGTGCAGTGAGCAAGGGACTCACATCTGAGCATACCCTTCCACACTTGTGTTGGCCAAAACGATTCATAAAGGGGGTGGTGATGGACAGAGTATCTGAATTAAGCAGAACACTCCTACCCAGTCAAAATATCAGGGCTTGATCCATCACCGTTTTTTAGCTCACTGCACCATCCCAGCTCAGAACCTGGCTACATGCAAATTAGTCTGACCCTGGCCCAGTGCATCATGGGAACAGGGCAGACCAAACTACCAAGCCAATTCTTTACTGGAAAGGAAACAAGCTTCCGGGGACCGGTTTCTGGCATTACAGCCGTCTTCGGCCCGGCTTGCTTGAATCCTGATGGTGCAGTGAGCAAGGGACTCACATCTGAGCATACCCTTCCACACTTGTGGTGGCCAAAACGATTCATAAAGGGGGTGGTGATGGACAGAGTATCTGAATTAAGCAGAACACTCCTACCCAGTCAAAAGATCAGGGCTTGATCCTTCACCGTTTTTTAGCTCACTGCACCATCCCAGCTCAGAACCTGGCTACATGCAAATTAGTCTGACCCTGGCCCAGTGCATCATGGGAACAGGGCAGCCCAAACTACCAAGCCAATTCTTTACTGGAAAGGAAACAAGCTTCCGGGGACCGGTTTCTGGCATTACAGCCGTCTTCGGCCCGGCTTGCTTGAATCCTGATGGTGCAGTGAGCAAGGGACTCACATCTGAGCATACCCTTCCACACTTGTGGTGGCCAAAACGATTCATAAAGGGGGTGGTGATGGACAGAGTATCTGAATTAAGCAGAACACTCCTACCCAGTCAAAAGATCAGGGCTTGATCCATCACCGTTTTTTAGCTCACTGCACCATCCCAGCTCAGAACCTGGCTATATGCAAATTAGTCTGACCCTGGCCCAGTGCATCATGGGAACAGGGCAGACCAAACTACCAAGCCAATTCTTTACTGGAAAGGAAACAAGCTTCCGGGGACCGGTTTCTGGCATTACAGCCGTCTTCGGCCCGGCTTGCTTGAATCCTGATGGTGCAGTGAGCAAGGGACTCACATCTGAGCATACCCTTCCACACTTGTGGTGGCCAAAACGATTCATAAAGGGGGTGGTGCTGGACAGAGTATCTGAATTAAGCAGAACACTCCTACCCAGTCAAAAGATCAGGGCTTGATCCATCACCGTTTTTTAGCTCACTGCACCATCCCAGCTCAGAACCTGGCTACATGCAAATTAGTCTGACCCTGGCCCAGTGCATCATGGGAACAGGGCAGACCAAACTACCAAGCCAATTCTTTACTGGAAAGGAAACAAGCTTCCGGGGACCGGTTTCTGGCATTACAGCCGTCTTTGGCCCGGCTTGCTTGAATAATGATGGTGCAGTGAGCAAGGGACTCACATCTGAGCATACCCTTCCACACTTGTGGTGGCCAAAACGATTCATAAAGGGGGTGGTGATGGACAGAGTATCTGAATTAAGCAGAACACTCCTACCCAGTCAAAAGATCAGGGCTTGATCCATCACCGTTTTTTAGCTCACTGCACCATCCCAGCTCAGAACCTGGCTACATGCAAATTAGTCTGACCCTGGCCCAGTGCATTATGGGAACAGGGCAGACCAAACTACCAAGCCAATTCTTTACTGGAAAGGAAACAAGCTTCCGGGGACCGGTTTCTGGCATTACAGCCGTCTTCACCCGGCTTGCTTGAATCCTGATGGTGCAGTGAGCAAGGGACTCACATCTGAGCATACCCTTCCACACTTGTGGTGGCCAAAACGATTAATAAAGGGGGTGGTGATGGACAGAGTATCTGAATTAAGCAGAACCCTCCTACCCAGTCAAAAGATCAGGGCTTGATCCATCACCGTTTTTTAGTTCACTGCACCATCCCAGCTCAGAACCTGGCTACATGCAAATTAGTCTGACCCTGGCCCAGTGCATCATGGGAACAGGGCAGACCAAACTACCAAGCCAATTCTTTACTGGAAAGGAAACAAGCTTCCGGGGACCAGTTTCTGGCATTACAGCCGTCTTCGGCCCGGCTTGCTTGAATCCTGATGGTGCAGTGAGCAAGGGACTCACATCTGAGCATACCCTTCCACACTTGTGGTGGCCAAAACGATTCATAAAGGGGGTGGTGATGGACAGAGTATCTGAATTAAGCAGAACACTCCTACCCAGTCAAAAGATCAGGGCTTGATCCATCACCGTTTTTTAGCTCACTGCACCATCCCAGCTCAGAACCTGGCTACATGCAAATTAGTCTGACCCTGGCCCAGTGCATCATGGGAACAGGGCAGACCAAACTACCAAGCCAATTCTTTACTGGAAAGGAAACAAGCTTCCGGGGACCGGTTTCTGGCATTACAGCCGTCTTCGGCCCGGCTTGCTTGAATCCTGATGGTGCAGTGAGCAAGGGACTCACATCTGAGCATACCCTTCCACACTTGTGGTGGCCAAAACGATTCATAAAGGGGGTGGTGATGGACAGAGTATCTGAATTAAGCAGAACACTCCTACCCAGTCAAAAGATCAGGGCTTGATCCTTCACCGTTTTTTAGCTCACTGCACCATCCCAGCTCAGAACCTGGCTACATGCAAATTAGTCTGACCCTGGCCCAGTGCATCATGGGAACAGGGCAGCCCAAACTACCAAGCCAATTCTTTACTGGAAAGGAAACAAGCTTCCGGGGACCGGTTTCTGGCATTACAGCCGTCTTCGGCCCGGCTTGCTTGAATCCTGATGGTGCAGTGAGCAAGGGACTCACATCTGAGCATACCCTTCCACACTTGTGTTGGCCAAAACGATTCATAAAGGGGGTGGTGATGGACAGAGTATCTGAATTAAGCAGAACACTCCTACCCAGTCAAAATATCAGGGCTTGATCCATCACCGTTTTTTAGCTCACTGCACCATCCCAGCTCAGAACCTGGCTACATGCAAATTAGTCTGACCCTGGCCCAGTGCATCATGGGAACAGGGCAGACCAAACTACCAAGCCAATTCTTTACTGGAAAGGAAACAAGCTTCCGGGGACCGGTTTCTGGCATTACAGCCGTCTTCGGCCCGGCTTGCTTGAATCCTGATGGTGCAGTGAGCAAGGGACTCACATCTGAGCATACCCTTCCACACTTGTGGTGGCCAAAACGATTCATAAAGGGGGTGGTGATGGACAGAGTATCTGAATTAAGCAGAACACTCCTACCCAGTCAAAAGATCAGGGCTTGATCCTTCACCGTTTTTTAGCTCACTGCACCATCCCAGCTCAGAACCTGGCTACATGCAAATTAGTCTGACCCTGGCCCAGTGCATCATGGGAACAGGGCAGCCCAAACTACCAAGCCAATTCTTTACTGGAAAGGAAACAAGCTTCCGGGGACCGGTTTCTGGCATTACAGCCGTCTTCGGCCCGGCTTGCTTGAATCCTGATGGTGCAGTGAGCAAGGGACTCACATCTGAGCATACCCTTCCACACTTGTGGTGGCCAAAACGATTCATAAAGGGGGTGGTGATGGACAGAGTATCTGAATTAAGCAGAACACTCCTACCCAGTCAAAAGATCAGGGCTTGATCCATCACCGTTTTTTAGCTCACTGCACCATCCCAGCTCAGAACCTGGCTACATGCAAATTAGTCTGACCCTGGCCCAGTGCATCATGGGAACAGGGCAGACCAAACTACCAAGCCAATTCTTTACTGGAAAGGAAACAAGCTTCCGGGGACCGGTTTCTGGCATTACAGCCGTCTTCGACCCGGCTTGCTTGAATCCTGATGGTGCAGTGAGCAAGGGACTCACATCTGAGCATACCCTTCCACACTTGTGGTGGCCAAAACGATTAATAAAGGGGGTGGTGATGGACAGAGTATCTGAATTAAGCAGAACACTCCTACCCAGTCAAAAGATCAGGGCTTGATCCATCACCGTTTTTTAGCTCACTGCACCATCCCAGCTCAGAACCTGGCTACATGCAAATTAGTCTGACCCTGGCCCAGTGCATCATGGGAACAGGGCAGACCAAACTACCAAGCCAATTCTTTACTGGAAAGGAAACAAGCTTCCGGGGACCGGTTTCTGGCATTACAGCCGTCTTCGGCCCGGCTTGCTTGAATCCTGATGGTGCAGTGAGCAAGGGACTCACATCTGAGCATACCCTTCCACACTTGTGGTGGCCAAAACGATTCATAAAGGGGGTGGTGATGGACAGAGTTTCTGAATTAAGCAGAACACTCCTACCCAGTCAAAAGATCAGGGCTTGATCCATCACCGTTTTTTAGCTCACTGCACCATCCCAGCTCAGAACCTGGCTACATGCAAATTAGTCTGACCCTGTCCCAGTGCATCATGGGAACAGGGCAGACCAAACTACCAAGCCAATTCTTTACTGGAAAGGAAACAAGCTTCCGGGGACCGGTTTCTGGCATTACAGCCGTCTTCGGCCCGGCTTGCTTGAATCCTGATGGTGCAGTGAGCAAGGGACTCACATCTGAGCATACCCTTCCACACTTGTGGTGGCCAAAACGATTCATAAAGCGGGTGGTGATGGACAGAGTATCTGAATTAAGCAGAACACTCCTACCCAGTCAAAAGATCAGGGCTTGATCCTTCACCGTTTTTTAGCTCACTGCACCATCCCAGCTCAGAACCTGGCTACATGCAAATTAGTCTGACCCTGGCCCAGTGCATCATGGGAACAGGGCAGCCCAAACTACCAAGCCAATTCTTTACTGGAAAGGAAACAAGCTTCCGGGGACCGGTTTCTGGCATTACAGCCGTCTTCGGCCCGGCTTGCTTGAATCCTGATGGTGCAGTGAGCAAGGGACTCACATCTGAGCATACCCTTCCACACTTGTGGTGGCCAAAACGATTCATAAAGGGGGTGGTGATGGACAGAGTATCTGAATTAAGCAGAACACTCCTACCCAGTCAAAAGATCAGGGCTTGATCCATCACCGTTTTTTAGCTCACTGCACCATCCCAGCTCAGAACCTGGCTACATGCAAATTAGTCTGACCCTGGCCCAGTGCATCATGGGAACAGGGCAGACCAAACTACCAAGCCAATTCTTTACTGGAAAGGAAACAAGCTTCCGGGCACAGGTTTCTGGCATTACAGCCGTCTTCGGCCCGGCTTGCTTGAATCCTGATGGTGCAGTGAGCAAGGGACTCACATCTGAGCATACCCTTCCACACTTGTGGTGGCCAAAACGATTCATAAAGGGGGTGGTGATGGACAGAGTATCTGTATTAAGCAGAACACTCCTACCCAGTCAAAAGATCAGGGCTTGATCCTTCACCGTTTTTTAGCTCACTGCACCATCCCAGCTCAGAACCTGGCTACATGCAAATTAGTCTGACCCTGGCCCAGTGCATCATGGGAACAGGGCAGCCCAAACTACCAAGCCAATTCTTTACTGGAAAGGAAACAAGCTTCCGGGGACCGGTTTCTGGCATTACAGCCGTCTTCGGCCCGGCTTGCTTGAATCCTGATGGTGCAGTGAGCAAGGGACTCACATCTGAGCATACTCTTCCACACTTGTGGTGGCCAAAACGATTCATAAAGGGGGTGGTGATGGACAGAGTATCTGAATTAAGCAGAACACTCCTACCCAGTCAAAAGATCAGGGCTTGACCCATCACCGTTTTTTAGCTAACTGCACCATCCCAGCTCAGAACCTGGCTACATGCAAATTAGTCTGACCCTGGCCCAGTGCATCATGGGAACAGGGCAGACCAAACTACTAAGCCAATTCTTTACTGGAAAGGAAACAAGCTTCCGGGGACCGGTTTCTGGCATTACAGCCGTCTTCGGCCCGGCTTGCTTGAATCCTGATGGTGCAGTGAGCAAGGGACTCATATCTGAGCATACCCTTCCACACTTGTGGTGGCCAAAACGATTCATAAAGGGGGTGGTGATGGACAGAGTATCTGAATTAAGCAGAACACTCCTACCCAGTCAAAAGATCAGGGCTTGATCCATCACCGTTTTTTAGCTCACTGCACCATCCCAGCTCAGAACCTGGCTACATGCATATTAGTCTGACCCTGGCCCAGTGCATCATGGGAACAGGGCAGACCAAACTACCAAGCCAATTCTTTACTGGAAAGGAAACAAGCTTCCGGGGACCGGTTTCTGGCATTACAGCCGTCTTCGGCCCGGCTTGCTTGAATCCTGATGGTGCAGTGAGCAAGGGACTCACATCTGAGCATACCCTTCCACACTTGTGGTGGCCAAAACGATTCATAAAGGGGGTGGTGATGGACAGAGTATCTGAATTAAGCAGAACACTCCTACCCAGTCAAAAGATCAGGGCTTGATCCATCACCGTTTTTTAGCTCACTGCACCATCCCAGCTCAGAACCTGGCTACATGCAAAATAGTCTGACCCTGGCCCAGTGCATCATGGGAACAGGGCAGACCAAACTACCAAGCCAATTCTTTACTGGAAAGGAAACAAGCTTCCGGGGACCGGTTTCTGGCATTACAGCCGTCTTCGGCCCGGCTTGCTTGAATCCTGATGGTACAGTGAGCAAGGGACTCACATCTGAGCATACCCTTCCACACTTGTGGTGGCCAAAACGATTCATAAAGGGGGTGGTGATGGACAGAGTATCTGAATTAAGCAGAACACTCCTACCCTGTCAAAAGATCAGGGCTTGATCCATCACCGTTTTTTAGCTCACTGCACCATCCCAGCTCAGAACCTGGCTACATGCAAATTAGTCTGACCCTGGCCCAGTGCATCATGGGAACAGGGCAGACCAAACTACCAAGCCAATTCTTTACTGGAAAGGAAACAAGCTTCCGGGGACCGGTTTCTGGCATTACAGCCGTCTTTGGCCCGGCTTGCTTGAATAATGATGGTGCAGTGAGCAAGGGACTCACATCTGAGCATACCCTTCCACACTTGTGGTGGCCAAAACGATTCATAAAGGGGGTGGTGATGGACAGAGTATCTGAATTAAGCAGAACACTCCTACCCAGTCAAAAGATCAGGGCTTGATCCATCACCGTTTTTTAGCTCACTGCACCATCCCAGCTCAGAACCTGGCTACATGCAAATTAGTCTGACCCTGGCCCAGTGCATTATGGGAACAGGGCAGACCAAACTACCAAGCCAATTCTTTACTGGAAAGGAAACAAGCTTCCGGGGACCGGTTTCTGGCATTACAGCCGTCTTCACCCGGCTTGCTTGAATCCTGATGGTGCAGTGAGCAAGGGACTCACATCTGAGCATACCCTTCCACACTTGTGGTGGCCAAAACGATTAATAAAGGGGGTGGTGATGGACAGAGTATCTGAATTAAGCAGAACACTCCTACCCAGTCAAAAGATCAGGGCTTGATCCATCACCGTTTTTTAGTTCACTGCACCATCCCAGCTCAGAACCTGGCTACATGCAAATTAGTCTGACCCTGGCCCAGTGCATCATGGGAACAGGGCAGACCAAACTACCAAGCCAATTCTTTACTGGAAAGGAAACAAGCTTCCGGGGACCAGTTTCTGGCATTACAGCCGTCTTCGGCCCGGCTTGCTTGAATCCTGATGGTGCAGTGAGCAAGGGACTCACATCTGAGCATACCCTTCCACACTTGTGGTGGCCAAAACGATTCATAAAGGGGGTGGTGATGGACAGAGTATCTGAATTAAGCAGAACACTCCTACCCAGTCAAAAGATCAGGGCTTGATCCATCACCGTTTTTTAGCTCACTGCACCATCCCAGCTCAGAACCTGGCTACCTGCAAATTAGTCTGACCCTGGCCCAGTGCATCATGGGAACAGGGCAGACCAAACTACCAAGCCAATTCTTTACTGGAAAGGAAACAAGCTTCCGGGGACCGGTTTCTGGCATTACAGCCGTCTTCGGCCCGGCTTGCTTGAATCCTGATGGTGCAGTGAGCAAGGGACTCACATCTGAGCATACCCTTCCACACTTGTGGTGGCCAAAACGATTCATAAAGGGGGTGGTGATGGACAGAGTATCTGAATTAAGCAGAACACTCCTACCCAGTCAAAAGATCAGGGCTTGATCCTTCACCGTTTTTTAGCTCACTGCACCATCCCAGCTCAGAACCTGGCTACATGCAAATTAGTCTGACCCTGGCCCAGTGCATCATGGGAACAGGGCAGCCCAAACTACCAAGCCAATTCTTTACTGGAAAGGAAACAAGCTTCCGGGGACCGGTTTCTGGCATTACAGCCGTCTTCGGCCCGGCTTGCTTGAATCCTGATGGTGCAGTGAGCAAGGGACTCACATCTGAGCATACCCTTCCACACTTGTGTTGGCCAAAACGATTCATAAAGGGGGTGGTGATGGACAGAGTATCTGAATTAAGCAGAACACTCCTACCCAGTCAAAATATCAGGGCTTGATCCATCACCGTTTTTTAGCTCACTGCACCATCCCAGCTCAGAACCTGGCTACATGCAAATTAGTCTGACCCTGGCCCAGTGCATCATGGGAACAGGGCAGACCAAACTACCAAGCCAATTCTTTACTGGAAAGGAAACAAGCTTCCGGGGACCGGTTTCTGGCATTACAGCCGTCTTCGGCCCGGCTTGCTTGAATCCTGATGGTGCAGTGAGCAAGGGACTCACATCTGAGCATACCCTTCCACACTTGTGGTGGCCAAAACGATTCATAAAGGGGGTGGTGATGGACAGAGTATCTGAATTAAGCAGAACACTCCTACCCAGACAAAAGATCAGGGCTTGATCCTTCACCGTTTTTTAGCTCACTGCACCATCCCAGCTCAGAACCTGGCTACATGCAAATTAGTCTGACCCTGGCCCAGTGCATCATGGGAACAGGGCAGCCCAAACTACCAAGCCAATTCTTTACTGGAAAGGAAACAAGCTTCCGGGGACCGGTTTCTGGCATTACAGCCGTCTTCGGCCCGGCTTGCTTGAATCCTGATGGTGCAGTGAGCAAGGGACTCACATCTGAGCATACCCTTCCACACTTGTGGTGGCCAAAACGATTCATAAAGGGGGTGGTGATGGACAGAGTATCTGAATTAAGCAGAACACTCCTACCCAGTCAAAAGATCAGGGCTTGATCCATCACCGTTTTTTAGCTCACTGCACCATCCCAGCTCAGAACCTGGCTACATGCAAATTAGTCTGACCCTGGCCCAGTGCATCATGGGAACAGGGCAGACCAAACTACCAAGCCAATTCTTTACTGGAAAGGAAACAAGCTTCCGGGGACCGGTTTCTGGCATTACAGCCGTCTTCGGCCCGGCTTGCTTGAATCCTGATGGTGCAGTGAGCAAGGGACTCACATCTGAGCATACCCTTCCACACTTGTGGTGGCCAAAACGATTCATAAAGGGGGTGGTGCTGGACAGAGTATCTGAATTAAGCAGAACACTCCTACCCAGTCAAAAGATCAGGGCTTGATCCATCACCGTTTTTTAGCTCACTGCACCATCCCAGCTCAGAACCTGGCTACATGCAAATTAGTCTGACCCTGGCCCAGTGCATCATGGGAACAGGGCAGACCAAACTACCAAGCCAATTCTTTACTGGAAAGGAAACAAGCTTCCGGGGACCGGTTTCTGGCATTACAGCCGTCTTTGGCCCGGCTTGCTTGAATAATGATGGTGCAGTGAGCAAGGGACTCACATCTGAGCATACCCTTCCACACTTGTGGTGGCCAAAACGATTCATAAAGGGGGTGGTGATGGACAGAGTATCTGAATTAAGCAGAACACTCCTACCCAGTCAAAAGATCAGGGCTTGATCCATCACCGTTTTTTAGCTCACTGCACCATCCCAGCTCAGAACCTGGCTACATGCAAATTAGTCTGACCCTGGCCCAGTGCATTATGGGAACAGGGCAGACCAAACTACCAAGCCAATTCTTTACTGGAAAGGAAACAAGCTTCCGGGGACCGGTTTCTGGCATTACAGCCGTCTTCACCCGGCTTGCTTGAATCCTGATGGTGCAGTGAGCAAGGGACTCACATCTGAGCATACCCTTCCACACTTGTGGTGGCCAAAACGATTAATAAAGGGGGTGGTGATGGACAGAGTATCTGAATTAAGCAGAACCCTCCTACCCAGTCAAAAGATCAGGGCTTGATCCATCACCGTTTTTTAGTTCACTGCACCATCCCAGCTCAGAACCTGGCTACATGCAAATTAGTCTGACCCTGGCCCAGTGCATCATGGGAACAGGGCAGACCAAACTACCAAGCCAATTCTTTACTGGAAAGGAAACAAGCTTCCGGGGACCAGTTTCTGGCATTACAGCCGTCTTCGGCCCGGCTTGCTTGAATCCTGATGGTGCAGTGAGCAAGGGACTCACATCTGAGCATACCCTTCCACACTTGTGGTGGCCAAAACGATTCATAAAGGGGGTGGTGATGGACAGAGTATCTGAATTAAGCAGAACACTCCTACCCAGTCAAAAGATCAGGGCTTGATCCATCACCGTTTTTTAGCTCACTGCACCATCCCAGCTCAGAACCTGGCTACATGCAAATTAGTCTGACCCTGGCCCAGTGCATCATGGGAACAGGGCAGACCAAACTACCAAGCCAATTCTTTACTGGAAAGGAAACAAGCTTCCGGGGACCGGTTTCTGGCATTACAGCCGTCTTCGGCCCGGCTTGCTTGAATCCTGATGGTGCAGTGAGCAAGGGACTCACATCTGAGCATACCCTTCCACACTTGTGGTGGCCAAAACGATTCATAAAGGGGGTGGTGATGGACAGAGTATCTGAATTAAGCAGAACACTCCTACCCAGTCAAAAGATCAGGGCTTGATCCTTCACCGTTTTTTAGCTCACTGCACCATCCCAGCTCAGAACCTGGCTACATGCAAATTAGTCTGACCCTGGCCCAGTGCATCATGGGAACAGGGCAGCCCAAACTACCAAGCCAATTCTTTACTGGAAAGGAAACAAGCTTCCGGGGACCGGTTTCTGGCATTACAGCCGTCTTCGGCCCGGCTTGCTTGAATCCTGATGGTGCAGTGAGCAAGGGACTCACATCTGAGCATACCCTTCCACACTTGTGGTGGCCAAAACGATTCATAAAGGGGGTGGTGATGGACAGAGTATCTGAATTAAGCAGAACACTCCTACCCAGTCAAAAGATCAGGGCTTGATCCATCACCGTTTTTTAGCTCACTGCACCATCCCAGCTCAGAACCTGGCTACATGCAAATTAGTCTGACCCTGGCCCAGTGCATCATGGGAACAGGGCAGACCAAACTACCAAGCCAATTCTTTACTGGAAAGGAAACAAGCTTCCGGGGACCGGTTTCTGGCATTACAGCCGTCTTCGGCCCGGCTTGCTTGAATCCTGATGGTGCAGTGAGCAAGGGACTCACATCTGAGCATACCCTTCCACACTTGTGGTGGCCAAAACGATTCATAAAGGGGGTGGTGATGGACAGAGTATCTGAATTAAGCAGAACACTCCTACCCAGTCAAAAGATCAGGGCTTGATCCTTCACCGTTTTTTAGCTCACTGCACCATCCCAGCTCAGAACCTGGCTACATGCAAATTAGTCTGACCCTGGCCCAGTGCATCATGGGAACAGGGCAGACCAAACTACCAAGCCAATTCTTTACTGGAAAGGAAACAAGCTTCCGGGGACCGGTTTCTGGCATTACAGCCGTCTTCGGCCCGGCTTGCTTGAATCCTGATGGTGCAGTGAGCAAGGGACTCACATCTGAGCATACCCTTCCACACTTGTGGTGGCCAAAACGATTCATAAAGGGGGTGGTGATGGACAGAGTATCTGAATTAAGCAGAACACTCCTACCCAGTCAAAAGATCAGGGCTTGATCCATCACCGTTTTTTAGCTCACTGCACCATCCCAGCTCAGAACCTGGCTACATGCAAATTAGTCTGACCCTGGCCCAGTGCATCATGGGAACAGGGCAGACCAAACTACCAAGCCAATTCTTTACTGGAAAGGAAACAAGCTTCCGGGGACCGGTTTCTGGCATTACAGCCGTCTTC
The DNA here is from genome assembly GCF_964261635.1 of Lissotriton helveticus. NCBI lineage: Eukaryota > Metazoa > Chordata > Amphibia > Caudata > Salamandridae > Lissotriton > Lissotriton helveticus. The sequence continues at coordinate 409,536,675 of NC_136065.1, forward strand.
GACCCGGCTTGCTTGAATCCTGATGGTGCAGTGAGCAAGGGACTCACATCTGAGCATACCCTTCCACACTTGTGGTGGCCAAAACGATTAATAAAGGGGGTGGTGATGGACAGAGTATCTGAATTAAGCAGAACACTCCTACCCAGTCAAAAGATCAGGGCTTGATCCATCACCGTTTTTTAGCTCACTGCACCATCCCAGCTCAGAACCTGGCTACATGCAAATTAGTCTGACCCTGGCCCAGTGCATCATGGGAACAGGGCAGACCAAACTACCAAGCCAATTCTTTACTGGAAAGGAAACAAGCTTCCGGGGACCGGTTTCTGGCATTACAGCCGTCTTCGGCCCGGCTTGCTTGAATCCTGATGGTGCAGTGAGCAAGGGACTCACATCTGAGCATACCCTTCCACACTTGTGGTGGCCAAAACGATTCATAAAGGGGGTGGTGATGGACAGAGTTTCTGAATTAAGCAGAACACTCCTACCCAGTCAAAAGATCAGGGCTTGATCCATCACCGTTTTTTAGCTCACTGCACCATCCCAGCTCAGAACCTGGCTACATGCAAATTAGTCTGACCCTGTCCCAGTGCATCATGGGAACAGGGCAGACCAAACTACCAAGCCAATTCTTTACTGGAAAGGAAACAAGCTTCCGGGGACCGGTTTCTGGCATTACAGCCGTCTTCGGCCCGGCTTGCTTGAATCCTGATGGTGCAGTGAGCAAGGGACTCACATCTGAGCATACCCTTCCACACTTGTGGTGGCCAAAACGATTCATAAAGCGGGTGGTGATGGACAGAGTATCTGAATTAAGCAGAACACTCCTACCCAGTCAAAAGATCAGGGCTTGATCCTTCACCGTTTTTTAGCTCACTGCACCATCCCAGCTCAGAACCTGGCTACATGCAAATTAGTCTGACCCTGGCCCAGTGCATCATGGGAACAGGGCAGCCCAAACTACCAAGCCAATTCTTTACTGGAAAGGAAACAAGCTTCCGGGGACCGGTTTCTGGCATTACAGCCGTCTTCGGCCCGGCTTGCTTGAATCCTGATGGTGCAGTGAGCAAGGGACTCACATCTGAGCATACCCTTCCACACTTGTGGTGGCCAAAACGATTCATAAAGGGGGTGGTGATGGACAGAGTATCTGAATTAAGCAGAACACTCCTACCCAGTCAAAAGATCAGGGCTTGATCCATCACCGTTTTTTAGCTCACTGCACCATCCCAGCTCAGAACCTGGCTACATGCAAATTAGTCTGACCCTGGCCCAGTGCATCATGGGAACAGGGCAGACCAAACTACCAAGCCAATTCTTTACTGGAAAGGAAACAAGCTTCCGGGAACAGGTTTCTGGCATTACAGCCGTCTTCGGCCCGGCTTGCTTGAATCCTGATGGTGCAGTGAGCAAGGGACTCACATCTGAGCATACCCTTCCACACTTGTGGTGGCCAAAACGATTCATAAAGGGGGTGGTGATGGACAGAGTATCTGTATTAAGCAGAACACTCCTACCCAGTCAAAAGATCAGGGCTTGATCCTTCACCGTTTTTTAGCTCACTGCACCATCCCAGCTCAGAACCTGGCTACATGCAAATTAGTCTGACCCTGGCCCAGTGCATCATGGGAACAGGGCAGCCCAAACTACCAAGCCAATTCTTTACTGGAAAGGAAACAAGCTTCCGGGGACCGGTTTCTGGCATTACAGCCGTCTTCGGCCCGGCTTGCTTGAATCCTGATGGTGCAGTGAGCAAGGGACTCACATCTGAGCATACTCTTCCACACTTGTGGTGGCCAAAACGATTCATAAAGGGGGTGGTGATGGACAGAGTATCTGAATTAAGCAGAACACTCCTACCCAGTCAAAAGATCAGGGCTTGACCCATCACCGTTTTTTAGCTAACTGCACCATCCCAGCTCAGAACCTGGCTACATGCAAATTAGTCTGACCCTGGCCCAGTGCATCATGGGAACAGGGCAGACCAAACTACTAAGCCAATTCTTTACTGGAAAGGAAACAAGCTTCCGGGGACCGGTTTCTGGCATTACAGCCGTCTTCGGCCCGGCTTGCTTGAATCCTGATGGTGCAGTGAGCAAGGGACTCATATCTGAGCATACCCTTCCACACTTGTGGTGGCCAAAACGATTCATAAAGGGGGTGGTGATGGACAGAGTATCTGAATTAAGCAGAACACTCCTACCCAGTCAAAAGATCAGGGCTTGATCCATCACCGTTTTTTAGCTCACTGCACCATCCCAGCTCAGAACCTGGCTACATGCATATTAGTCTGACCCTGGCCCAGTGCATCATGGGAACAGGGCAGACCAAACTACCAAGCCAATTCTTTACTGGAAAGGAAACAAGCTTCCGGGGACCGGTTTCTGGCATTACAGCCGTCTTCGGCCCGGCTTGCTTGAATCCTGATGGTGCAGTGAGCAAGGGACTCACATCTGAGCATACCCTTCCACACTTGTGGTGGCCAAAACGATTCATAAAGGGGGTGGTGATGGACAGAGTATCTGAATTAAGCAGAACACTCCTACCCAGTCAAAAGATCAGGGCTTGATCCATCACCGTTTTTTAGCTCACTGCACCATCCCAGCTCAGAACCTGGCTACATGCAAAATAGTCTGACCCTGGCCCAGTGCATCATGGGAACAGGGCAGACCAAACTACCAAGCCAATTCTTTACTGGAAAGGAAACAAGCTTCCGGGGACCGGTTTCTGGCATTACAGCCGTCTTCGGCCCGGCTTGCTTGAATCCTGATGGTACAGTGAGCAAGGGACTCACATCTGAGCATACCCTTCCACACTTGTGGTGGCCAAAACGATTCATAAAGGGGGTGGTGATGGACAGAGTATCTGAATTAAGCAGAACACTCCTACCCTGTCAAAAGATCAGGGCTTGATCCATCACCGTTTTTTAGCTCACTGCACCATCCCAGCTCAGAACCTGGCTACATGCAAATTAGTCTGACCCTGGCCCAGTGCATCATGGGAACAGGGCAGACCAAACTACCAAGCCAATTCTTTACTGGAAAGGAAACAAGCTTCCGGGGACCGGTTTCTAGCATTACAGCCGTCTTCGGCCCGGCTTGCTTGAATCCTGATGGTGCAGTGAGCAAGGGACTCACATCTGAGCATACCCTTCCACACTTGTGGTGGCCAAAACGATTCATAAAGGGGGTGGTGATGGACAGAGTATCTGAATTAAGCAGAACACTCCTACCCAGTCAAAAGATCAGGGCTTGATCCATCACCATTTTTTAGCTCACTGCACCATCCCAGCTCAGAACCTGGCTACATGCAAATTAGTCTGACCCTGGCCCAGTGCATCATGGGAACAGGGCAGACCAAACTACCAAGCCAATTCTTTACTGGAAAGGAAACAAGCTTCCGGGGACCGGTTTCTGGCATTACAGCCGTCTTCGGCCCGGCTTGCTTGAATCCTGATGGTGCAGTGAGCAAGGGACTCACATCTGAGCATACCCTTCCACACTTGTGGTGGCCAAAACGATTCATAAAGGGGGTGGTGATGGACAGAGTATCTGAATTAAGCAGAACACTCCTACCCAGTCAAAAGATCAGGGCTTGATCCATCACCGTTTTTTAGCTCACTGCACCATCCCAGCTCAGAACCTGGCTACATGCAAATTAGTCTGACCCTGGCCCAGTGCATCATGGGAACAGGGCAGACCAAACTACCAAGCCAATTCTTTACTGGAAAGGAAACAAGCTTCCGGGGACCGGTTTCTGGCATTACAGCCGTCTTCGGCCCGGCTTGCTTGAATCCTGATGGTGCAGTGAGCAAGGGACTCACATCTGAGCATACCCTTCCACACTTGTGGTGGCCAAAACGATTCATAAAGGGGGTGGTGATGGACAGAGTATCTGAATTAAGCAGAACACTCCTACCCAGTCAAAAGATCAGGGCTTGATCCATCACCGTTTTTTAGCTCACTGCACCATCCCAGCTCAGAACCTGGCTACATGCACATTAGTCTGACTCTGGCCCAGTGCATCATGGGAACAGGGCAGACCAAACTACCAAGCCAATTCTTTACTGGAAAGGAAACAAGCTTCCGGGGATCTCATGCCATTTTCTGCAATCACAAGAGATCTGAGGATCATTATACATTCTTTGAACCAGCCAGAACAAGAAGGACCCGCTAGAACATAAATCAAACTGAACCCTTCCAATGTACAAGTATTCAATATGCCCATGATTCCTGGAACCAAGTATGGCCAAAATTTGATATGTGACCAACTCAAAGTTTGTCTGTTATCTTGCTTTCGGACTGGCTACTTTCCAATTCAAAATGTCTTTACAATTGTTAACTGTAGGCTCATATTCACTAGAAAAACCAAGGGAACTAGCGTTTTGGGGAGGTCGAAGCATCCTAGTGAAAAACTGTCAATCATTGTACTCAAAAGTGCTTAGGGCCTCGACCCTTTTATATGTTGTCAAATTAATAGGCTCTATCGATGCAATCCTTTGATTCTAAATTGTGACTGTGATAGGATACACTACAACAGGAGATTTATGGAAAAATACCAAAGGTAAAAGGATGATAGTAAATGGATATGTAAATTACACAACTCACGCAACAGAGTTCCTGCCACCCCGAATGTTCAAAATTAATAACTCAATCGCCTTCAAAATGCCTAGGGTATGATCCATTCCACCTCACCCGTCTAGTCATAATAATATTTTGTGCAACCTGATATCCCCTCTTCAATCAACTGTTCAGCCAGTGGAGGACCTTATTTTTAAGTGGAGGGAAGTCTTCCTTCATCTCTTCCTTCAGGGGGGACATTCTCCAACACCATCAAATATGGCGATGCCTCAGTGTGGGGCGATTAATCACTGCATCTGTGTAAAAGCAAGGGAATGCTCGATGTTCAAACGAGACAGGATGGGACGAACCCCAAAGCTCATTCTGCGGTGGAACACCACCTACATCTTGAGAGATATGGACCCTAGATATAAAAGGCTATTCAGTCAATTGGCCCTCACGAAGGGGGGTGGAGGAGCCAGCTGAATCCAAACCCAATGTAGTCCCAGGAGCACAAGACGCACAAGTGGACTTAGGAGCATTAGAGACACCCAAGCTTAAACAAACACCACCCCCTCCTCCACTCTATGCTTAAAGTTGTAAACAGCTCAATGGTTAGATTGAGCAAGCTTCCCGAGATTCTGGAGAACCCCCATTTACAGACTTCACATTGAAATATGTGACATTTGGTTGGTGAACAGAAAGCCCATTCAATAAATGAATCTCCAACAGTGTGTTCAACCCCCTGCAGTCTCTTCAGACAGTGGGCAAGGGTATCTTTAATTAAAAACTCAATGTAGTTATCCAAAGAATCCATCAGAGTCCTGTCTGATAAGTACCTCTGTTGGCACCCCTTTAGTTACTTTTCTAGTTTTAGATGGTACATTCCTCAAGGGGGATTTTTTTTTCTTTTTTCCTTTTTCCTAGCATGAGGCTGACAAATGTTAGAAATGACGAAGGGCGGACAAGCACCTTGGTGAACATCTGCAGTGACCTGAACAGAATTTTTATCTTTTGCCAGATCTTTAGAACTCTTAGTAGGCAACCGATCAACTGGGAGTGGGCCAAAACTTGTTGAAACAGTTGGTCCCACAGATATTTCTGAGTTTGAACACAAAACGCTGAGGCCCAGATCCTCCTTGATGGTACTGGTTTAATCGCTAATGGCTTCCACAGCAGAGCAAAGAAAAGACATAATTGAGGACTTATAGGTAACCTTTAAGAGAGTATGGTTTGAAGTTGATGCTGCCAGCTTGGGCTTCCCCATACCATCACTTTTTAAAAACTTAGTAGGAAAATGAAAGAGAGGCAGCCAGACCGGTGTGGACAGGCGAAGACGGATTCTTCTTGGCAGGCTGGTGATAGAGCTTTTGGAAAAATACCAAAGGTAAAAGGATGATAGTAAATGGATATGTAAATTACACAACTCACGCAACAGAGTTCCTGCCACCCCGAATGTTTAAAATTAATAACTCAATCGCCTTAAAAATGCCTAGGGTATGATCCATTCCACCTCACCCGTCTAGTCATAATAATATTTTGTGCAACCTGATATCCCCTCTTCAATCAACTGTTCAGCCAGTGGAGGACCTTATTTTTAAGTGGAGGGAAGTCTTCCTTCACCTCTTCCTTCAGGGGGATATATCTGAGTTTGAACACAAAACGCTGAGGCCCAGATCCTCCTTGATGCTACTGGTTTAATCGCTAATGGCTTCCACAGCAGAGCAAAGAAAAGACATAATTGAGGACTTATAGGTAACCTTTAAGAGAGTATGGTTTGAAGTTGATGCTGCCAGCTTGGGCTTCCCCATACCATCACTTTTTAAAAACTTAGTAGGAAAATGAAAGAGAGGCAGCCAGACCGGTGTGGACAGGCGAAGACGGATTCTTCTTGGCAGGCTGGTGATAGAGCTTTTGGAAAAATACCAAAGGTAAAAGGATGATAGTAAATGGATATGTAAATTACACAACTCACGCAACAGAGTTCCTGCCACCCCGAATGTTTAAAATTAATAACTCAATCGCCTTAAAAATGCCTAGGGTATGATCCATTCCACCTCACCCGTCTAGTCATAATAATATTTTGTGCAACCTGATATCCCCTCTTCAATCAACTGTTCAGCCAGTGGAGGACCTTATTTTTAAGTGGAGGGAAGTCTTCCTTCACCTCTTCCTTCAGGGGGATATATCTGAGTTTGAACACAAAACGCTGAGGCCCAGATCCTCCTTGATGCTACTGGTTTAATCGCTAATGGCTTCCACAGCAGAGCAAAGAAAAGACATAATTGAGGACTTATAGGTAACCTTTAAGAGAGTATGGTTTGAAGTTGATGCTGCCAGCTTGGGCTTCCCCATACCATCACTTTTTAAAAACTTAGTAGGAAAATGAAAGAGAGGCAGCCAGACCGGTGTGGACAGGCGAAGACGGATTCTTCTTGGCAGGCTGGTGATAGAGCTTTTCTAGTGCTTAAAATTGGACCCTCACCCCTCCCTCAGTAAGAGGTCTTGTACTATACAGTCCAGTAGAGCCTAGTACAAATACAGTTTCCTACACTGTGAGCTTGTGATGGCACTTTTGTAGCACAAGAGGCAGCCAGACTGGTTTGGACAGGCAAAGACGGGTTCTTCTTGACAGGGTGGAGATGGAGCTTTTCTAGTGCTTAAAGTTGGACCCTCACCCCTCGCGCAGCAAGAGGTCTTGTACTATGCAGTCCAGTAGAGCCGAGTATAAACACAGTTTACTACACTGTGCGCTTGTGATTGCACTTTTCTAGCACTGGACATTGGATCCCTGCCCCTTCTGAATCAAGGGATCGTGGACTATAAAATCCAGTAGAGGAAAACTCAAACATTGTGTCCCTCACTGCAGGCTCACAGTTGTGCTTTTTTAGCACTGGAATTTGGACCTCAGCCCCTCTTGGAGCAAGGGATTGTGGGCTATGAAGTCCAGTACAGCCCAGCTCCAAAACAGTGTCCCCAGAAACACTGCTTGCTGTGATCTACGAGACTAAGAGTGATAAGGTACAACATCCCTCTGTTGGGCTTTTATATGGCCTGCTTTTCTTCAGGCCACCTCCAAGCACCATTGTCTTGGTGGTGCTGCTTTCCTTCTGGGCACCACCAGAATGAATATGCAAATTAGGAAAGCCCTTGCAAGAGTTTGTGGAGCAAGTCCTCTGGCCCTTTGGCTCTCCCTTTAATGCAGCTCTGAGATGTGTCTCCCAATATTTCCTTTTTCTTTTTACAATTTACTTCTTTAAATGCAGTAGCAATTTTGTTGCACTGTTTCCCCCACCTCTATGGGGACCCACATGCGTGGTCCGGGCATGCCGCACTGGGAGCAATGTCTCTTGTCTACTGGACTGCGTCATCTGCATTTGCGACTCGATATGAATTGTAAGCCCTGCTATCCGCAGTATAGATCGAATGCAGTAGTTAGCATAGACATCGAGGAATGCTTTTTGTGACTTCCTCTTGAGAAAATCCAATGACATAGAGTACAGTTCACTCTGTAATAAATAAATCAAAACTCAATTCAATTTGTGAGCTCTGCTGTCTGCTGTGTAGGCTGCCATTCAGTGTTCGTCTTGACTTGCAAGATAAATTTGGTCATTGTAGTAAAGCTATAACTGATATAAAACACGTTTTTGAAGCAAGGATACTAAAAGGATATTGTGTAGTTTTGAGGGATGTTATACTCTGTTGCCTACTGCACTCTGCAGTTAATGAATGAAGACTCAATTTTAATTGTGAGCCCTGATGACCGCAGTGTAGGCAGGAGGCAGCGGTCAGCAAGGGCCCACAGCCACGTGGCGTTGAGTAGAGCTGCACAGTTCTTGGCAATTCAGCGTGTGTGCAGCCAGCGATGATAAGTGGTGCACTGAGTTAGTGGCACCTGAAGCAACCAGCGTGTGTGCACCCTGCGATGATGAGTCATCCGGGCAGGCTGCACTGGGAGAAATGTGTTTTGCCTACTGAATTCTGCCTTAATAGGTCCACGTGGCGATGACTGATGGTGCAGTGAGTTAGTGGCACCTGAAGCACTCAGCGTGTGCGCATCCTGCGATGATTTGTGGTCCGGGCGGGCCACACTGGGAGCAATGTCTTTTGCCTACTGAATTCTGTCTTAATAAGGCCACATGGTGTTGACTTATGGTGAAGTGAGTTAGTGGTACCTTTGCGGACCGTGCGATCATGCGTGGTCCGGGGTGGCCACAATGGGAGCAATGTGTCTTGCGTACTGGACTGCGTCATCTACAATTGCCACTCCATCTGAATTGTGAGCCCTGCTGTCCGTAGTGTAGATCGATGGCAGTAGTCTGTACAGACATAAGTCTATGGTGCTGTGCCGCTGTGTTCGCAGCGGGCCTGTGTCGAGCAGGTCCACGGTCATGGAAGCAGCCACATGGCAGAGTGAGGGCCGTCACTCTGGCAGACGCTTTGGCCTTCCCACAAGTGAACCACGGCCAGAGCTCTGGCCTATTTATTTATACCCCTACGCTGGAGTGGTGTATGTTGGAGCAGCCCACTCCGCTTCTGCTTCCAGGGACAACACAGCTACATGACTGAGATCTTCCCCGCTGCCTAAGGTAACATGGTTACGCCTGTTGTCTACAACACTACAAGCACCAACAGTATATGTATGTATGAAGAGGTTTGTGCTCTGCATAGTGAGGTCTGCCCAGCACATCGCCGCTATGCTTGGTATTGTGTGCATTATTATTGATGGGTGACTTGCGTCCTTCACACATACTTGGTTGCCACATCTGCCAACATTCAAGTATTGTGTGGCTGAGGGACCATGCCGTTTTTGGAAGGTCCGCAGTCCTCTACTGCACTGCCTCGGTAGAAGTAGGGAGGGGGATGGTCCAGGGGGACGTGGTGAGGCTGGTGACAGTGGGTGTTGTGGCCTTGTTGGGTGTTGAAACTGCATGTTAACTAACTTTATGACATGTGTTGTTCATCAGATGTAATTCTGGGCTGGACTCCCTTTCACACTGTAGGTAGTCATCCTGGTTTACACCAGTAAAAGGCAAATGTTAAATTCCTACTGCTAATGCGGCTTATTGCCTGTTTTTGGATCCCACCCCAGATTTGTCTGCTCGTTGAAAATATCGGGAAGTGGTGTTTTTGTGTTATTTTTTCACGGGAGCGCCTACTCTGCATATTATTACAGTTAGTTTTTGCTGTCATTTGTGGTGATCTTTTTTGCGGAAGCTATTGCTGGAAAACTGTGTATATCGGCTGTTTTTACTAGGTTGAGAATGGAATGATAATTTAAAATCACTGAAAAAAACCATAGGTTTATTAAACTATATAATTAGAAATTAGCATTTAAAAAACCTTTGAAATTCACAAAAAAAAATAGGTTTCAGGGACGTTATAGTTACAAATTATCATTTAAAAAAACTTTGAAATTCACTGAAAAAAACATAGGTTTCAGGAACGTTATAGTACAAATTAGCATTTAAAAAAACTGAATTTCACTGAAAAAACCATAAGTTTCAGGGACCTTATAGTTAGTTGACATTTCACTCGTACAAAACCATAGAAATTCGGCTGTTATAGTTAGTTGAGCTAACTATAACTCGCACACTCGCAATGCACTGCTGATGATATCACATATTATATCATTCATGACATGGTCAGTGACATCATTGATGACATCTCAAATGACATCACTGATGACATCATCCACATGAAAATCTGATGCACCTCCTCATACCTTAATAAAACCTTTCATACATCCACTCTAAAATACAGACTACCATTTTCGAAACAATAGAGTCACCAATACCAGTTACTACGTACCCAGTTACTGATTCCTAGGTCTACACACACATCCACTCCTTGACCCATACAGTCACTCATACATGCAGTGACTCATCAATACAACACTAATATAGGCACTCAAACACCTAAACAAACACTCACACTCCGCCACTCATCCAGAGTTACTCCCACATCTAGTCAGTCAAGCAAAGAATCAATCACACTTCTATTTACTCACCTATACAGTTATACACAAACAACCTCACTTATTCATACAGATACTAACATATACTTACTCTCTTAGACAATCACTGATACAAGTACACACTGATCCGTACAACCACTCTCACAATCACTGACTCTCACGTATAGTCATTTATATACTCTAACTCTCTCATGCACTGCGTTTTACATATGTAGTTAATTGGACATGTAGCACTGAGATATTCATTCACTCACCAACACATCCATACACACACTCACCCAACCAATACAGATGTTTCCACATGCACTCTTGAACCCATACACCCAGTGAATGAAGCACTCGCACATCTAAACACAAAGTCACACACCTCCCACTCACCACATACACACTCAGGCACCCACACAAATACTCAGGCAACCAATCAATAACTCATATAGACACTCATGTAGCTACTCACCAACCAATGCAGCAGCTTACACAGCAATAGACAGACTGATACAGACATTCACTCAGTTTAGTCACTAACCCATGAATTCAGTAAGAAAAATGTAATCACTCACTTATACAGTCAATCACACACCTACTAAATCCTCCATCCACACACTTATACACCCATATTTATAAAACATATTTAAACTTTACAGAAACACACAGTCACTGGATGATGTCATCAGTGATGTCATCAGTGATGTCACTGACCATGTCATGAATTATGTAATATGTGATGTCATCAGCAGTGCATTGCAGGGACGCAAGTTATATTTAGCTCAACTAACTATAATGGCCGAATTTCTATGGTTATGTACGAGTGAAACGTGCAACTGACTATAACGTCCCTGAAACCTTTGGTTTTTTCAGTGAATATAGATATTTGATATATATCTCCAGGAAACAACCTGTTACTGCTGGTTACTTCGACCTCAGGGGGTCGTTGCGAGTGATGGGTATATTTAAGAAAGTGTATACCATCAATATCAATACACACAACTCGCACTCCAGGGTCACGTTCATCCAAGTAAGATGTTTATTTACACCGGCTGTTGTAAATAAACATGTTACTTGGATGAACTAGTTTGTAGTGGATCCTCTCTGGACCTATTAACAAAGAAAGCCCCATGACGGAAGAGCATAAAATCAAAACCTAATAATGACCCCACTTTTCAAAATGTAGGGAATACGACTCTACGTGTTCACAGACGAATACTTTAACATCTTAAGGCTATTAAGAATAGGGATAGGAGCTGCTCTGTCATCTGACATTTCTAGAAGAGTGATGCTTCTCTAGTAAAGTATAGTTGCCTTGCACAAGTCGCAAAAGATAAGAGGGGTGAGGACAGAGATACTAAACTCAGACAACAAGAGGCTAGATATATATTGGATTTGGATAGCAAAGAGCTGCATGGTTTAAGTATGGCCAATGAACTACATATATATTTAAAATAGATTTGCTGTATGCTCTTTTTGATGCAATTTGCACCATAAATGGTTTTGTAAAACATTTAGGAATTAAGGGCCAGGTGTACGACCCTAAATTTTGATCGCAAATGGGCAATCGGACGGTTTGCTACTGTAATTTAGGGCATGGCCATGTACAAACCTCATTTTGCAAATCTGTAAATTTTATTGATTCGCAAAATGAGGTTTGCAACTCGCTATTAGGAAGGGGCATGCCAAGGGCGTCCCTTCCTAATAGTGACTCGCATTTATATATAAATATTTTGCTACCACAATTGTGGTCGCAAAACACTCACAATTTACCACCTACTTCAAGTAGGTGGTAAACCATTCGCAAACAGGAAGGGGTCCCCAGGGGGCCCCTTCCCCCTTGTGAATGGGTCAAAAATATTTTTGGAGGACAGGCACTGCCCTTAAAAAATGAAACTGAAAAGTTTTATTTTTCTTTTTTTAAATGCATCCTCTTTTCCTTTAAGGAAAATGGGCTGCATTTAAAATAAAACTGCTTTATTTAAAAGCAGTCACAGCCATGGTGGTCTGCTGGCCCCAGCAGGCCACCATCCCTGTGAGTGCTAGCCATTCCTAATGGGGTCGCAACTTGCGCCTGCCTCATTTATATTAATGAGGCATGCAATTTGGGACCCCCATTAGGAATTGCAAACAGTGTCTGAGACACTGTTGTACCTCCCAATTTGTGAGTTGCAAATTGGTGAGTCGTACATCTGGCCCTAGGTTTTTAAATACACTTTGGGTGTAAGTAGAGTTAAGGTAGAACACCATTTTGATAAGATTATGCATTATGGATGATGTCATCAGTGATGTCATTTGAGATGTTATCAGTGATGTCATTGACCATGTGATGAGTGATGAAATATGTGAGATCATAAGCTGTGAATTGCGGGGGCATAAGTTATAGTTAGCTCAGGTAACTATAACTATTGAATTTCACTGGTTTTGCATGAGAGAAATATGAGCCTAACTATAACGTCCCTGTAACCTTTGTGTTTTTAGTGAACTTCTAAGGGTTTTTAAAATTGTATTTCCTAACTATAATGTCCCATTAACCTTTGTTTTTTTCAGTGAATTTCTAAGTTTTTTAATGTTATTTGCTAACTATAACATCCCTGTAACCTTTGTTTTTTAAAAAAATGTCTATATTTTTTAAATGTTTTTCCTAACAATAACTTCCCTGTAACCTTCATTTTTTAAGTGAATTTCTAAGGTTTTTTAATTGTTATTTCCTAACTGTAACCTGTAACCTTTGAAAGTGAGTGCAAGAGTATCTCAATGGATGTGTGAATGACTGTGTGAGTGTCTCAATGGGCGTGTGAGTGTCTCAGTGGGTCTGGGAGTGGCTGCATAAGATTTCACTGGGTGTGTGAATGGGTGCATGAGTGTCTGCGTGGGGCTGTGAGTGGGTTCATGACTGTCTGAGTGGGTGTCTGAGTAGGTGCATGAGTGTTTGAGTGGGTATGTGAACAATTGTGAGATTGTCTGCATGGGTTTGTGAGTGCCTCCATGAGCGTGTGAGTCAGTATGGGAGGGAGTGCATGAGTGTCTAATTGGGTCTGTGAGTGGGGCATGAGTCTCTGAGTGGGTCTGTGAGTGGGTGCATGAGTCTCTGAGTGTGTCTGTGAGTCAGTGCATGGGTTTCTGAGTAGTTCTCTGAGAGGGTGTAAAAGAGTATGAGTGTTTCTGTAAGTGGGTGCATGAGTGGCTGAGTGGGATTGCCAGTGGGTGTACATGTCTAAGTGGGTCTGTGGGTTGGTACATGAGTGTCTGGATGGGTCTGTGAGTGGATGCAAGAGTGTCTAAGTGGTTTTGTGAATGGGTTCATAAGTACCTGAGTGTGTGGGTGAGTGGGTGCATGAGTACCTGAGTGGGTTTGTGAGTGGGTGTGAGAGTGTCTGAGTGTGTTTGTGAATGAGTGCATGAGTGTATGATTGGGTCTATGAGTGCATGTGAGAGTGTCTGAGTAGATCTGTGAGTGGGTCCATGGGTGGGTATATCAGACTCTGAGTGGGTCTGTCAGTGGGTGTGTGAGTGCCTGAGTGTCTAAATGGGTGTCTAAGTATCTGTATGGTTGAGTCAGTAGTTGTGTCAGTGGCTGGGCCGCAATGGGACTGCACCTGCCCCTTCTTCCAAAAATAATTAATAGTTTTCCACAAAATATCTACCCAAGTGTAGTACTTTCTACTGGTTAATCACTAACTGCTACCTCTTTGGGTAAATGTCTAGTATGTATTCTATACTACAGCTGTGTAATGGAGCACAAGAAAATGTCACCAGTGACCTTGTGTGTGTTTTGGCAATATGTTTGTTCCTCATGCATCTTTTTCCAGAAATTTGTGATAACATGAATCTTCCTATAGAGAAGAGGACGACAGTACAAAGAGGTAAATCGCCACCAAACAAGGGTCCTTTCTCTTGATTATATGAAGTAAGTGCTTCTTTGTTTGGTGGAGATGTCCTCATTTTCTTCAGCATCAAGAACACACCACCAAAATCGGCAGGAAAAGAGATGGGAGCCTTTTGGTAAGTTACCCTTTGACCTGGCCAAACAAGGGAAGATCATGGCATACTACTAAGGTGTACGGGCAGCTAAACGGTCAGGGCTTCAGGTGATTTTGCACATTTGTATACTTATAGTCATATAAAAGGAGAACTACGGACTCTGTTTTCACCAGGTAAGGACAAGAAAGAAACCACTCTTCACAGTCACTACACATTGCACTCCAATAGATCAACGATGCATTCACTTCCACAAAGCATTTCAGATCGTCTTTCAATGTGTAATTGCAGAGAAAACACACTTGCTTTGCCTTTGTCAAGTACAGGTTGTCAGGATCATTTCTCCTTTGCAGAAGCGGAGCTTCAATTGGGACATCTACTATGCTTATACATGTGAGTGTTTCTCGTTGATGTTTAATTTATGTAAAAATTAAGCAGTTCCTCATGCCAGCCCCCCCTGCGACAGTTCTCCTCCCAAGGTGGCCACAGTCCACTACCCTCTGCTGCCTGTCTACCTGCTGTCCTCTGTTCGTGCATCCTGTGCTTGTTTCTTGTACTGTTTTTCCTTATCTTCTAATTTTTCTACCCTCTGTTTTGCCTTTTTCTGACTTCTATTTTGCCTTTTCTGTTTGTTTTTCTGTCGTCTGTTTCGACTCTTCTGCGTGTTTTTATGCCCTCTGTTTTGCCTTCACTGCTCATTTTACCACCCTCTATTTGGATCTCTTCTGCCCTGTTTTGCATTTTCTGCTCATTTCTCTGCCCTGTGTTTTGCCTTTGCTGCTTGTTTTTGTGCCATCTGTTTTGCCTCTCCTGCTCACCCTTCTGCCTTCTGTTTTGCCTTTTCTGCTGGTTTTGTGTCCTCTGTTTTGCCCTCTTCTGCTCTGTTTTGCCTTTTCTGCTCATTTTTCTGCCTTCTAGTCTGCCCTCTTCTGCCTGTTTTGCCTTTTCTGCTCATTTTACTGCCCTCTGTTTTGCTTTTTGTGGTCATTTTTCTACCCTCTGTTTTGCCTTTCCAGCGTGTTTTTCTGCCCTCTGTTTTGCTTTCCTGATTGTATTTCTGCCCTCCTTTTTTGCCTTTTCTGCTCATGAGTCTGCCCTCTGTTTTGCCTTATTCTGCTTGTTTTCTGCCCTCTGTTTTACCTTTCCTCTTCATTTTTGGCCCTCTGTTTGACCTTTTCTGATTGTTTTATTGTTGCCCTTCGTGTTGTCTTTTCTACTCATTTTTTGTCCTTGCTTTTGCCCTACCCTATTCTACTCTGTTTTGCCTTTTTTGCTAATTTTTCTGCCCTCTGTTTTCCATTTTGTGCTGCAGCTCCCTGCATGTGGGAGCAATTCTTTCAACTGTTTTCCTGCCTGCGTTACAGCTGGCAGGGAAACAGATGAAAACCCCGCTCCCAGAAAATGGAAGCAGTTTGACAGCTCCCGCTTGCTGGGAGCAGAGTTAGTGGTTGCTCTTGCTTGGCAGCAAGCAAAAGAAAACTGATATTTCCCGAGGTTGGGCACCTATGGCGATAGTAGGTTCTGTCAGCCATTAATGTCTCCAACAGGGGGGTTGTGATGCTCCCCTCTTTTAAATAGCACTGGCTGGCCCGGGGAGGTGGTGGTCCCCAGCCCTTTTATGGCCCGGGAGTGGGGCTGGGAAGCCCCCCATCTATTCTGTAATATGTATTTGGCACTGGGGAGGTGGGGGTCCCCTGTGTCTGGGGGGTACGCAGAGCCCCCGTTAGTATTTATTTAGCCCCAAAGAGGTGAATGAATGAATGAATGAAAAGATTCTTATTGTGCGCAAACTTTGCCCAATGGGCGTCAAGGCGCCTATATCAAAATAACAGCTCGTCACTACATGTAGCATTCTATCATAGGAATGCCCTCCTGAAGAACCAGGTTTTAAGTTCCTTTTTAAACAAGTCAATTGAGGGTAGCGTTTTTATCTCATTTGGGATGGAGTTCCAGAGCCGCGGGGCAACAACTGAAAAGGCCCTGGCTCCCCATCTAGTCAGCCTAAAGCGGGGCACGACCAGTTGGAAAAGTCCAGCGGACCGAAGGCCTCTTATTGGAACGTAGCGAGGGAGTAAGGAACTAATCGCATTCGTTGATCCCTCCGCCAGTGCTCTATACGCCAAGCAGAGAATTTTAAAAGAGATTCTGTGCTGCACAGGAAGCCAATGAAGGTCTTTCCTGGCCTTAGTGGCAGAGGATGTCTTAGGAAGAGCCAAAACAAAGCATTCTGCACAATTTGCAGCCGATGGATGAGGCTCTTGTTAGACTCCATGTACAAAGAGTTACAATAGTCCAACCTGGAGCCAACAAGAGCGACTGCAACCTGTTTGCGCGCCTGGGGGGAGAGATAAACACGGATTCTATTAAGTATCCTAATCACGCCCCAGCGCGTGGCCACGGTCCTGTTAACTTGTAGGGACAGAGAGAGTGAGGTGTCGAATATCACACCAAGATTTCTGGCTGATTGGGATGGAGTGGGGCAGGTGCCAAGAGAAGAAGGCCACCACTCGCTCGACCAAACATCCTGGTCCTTCCCAAAGACCAATACCTCTGTCTTTTCGCCGTTAAGCTTAAGGGAATTGATAGTCATCCCGTCTGCCACATACTGCATGCATACCCTAAAGCTGGAGGCGGATGTCATGACAGAGGAGTGAGCCAGAGACACCATGATCTGGGTGTCGTCGGCGTAGGATACCACCTCCATCCCCTGCGATCTTACTAGTCTAGCAAGGGGGGCCACATAGATGTTAAACAGGGTCGGGCTCAATGCCGACCCCTGTGGCACCCCACATTGCAAAGACTTGGCAGGGGAGAGGTAGTTCCCAAGCATCATTCTCTGCTCCCTTTCAAGAAGAAAGGAGTTCAAAAGACTCAGGGCCGGTCCAGTAACCCCTGCCTCCCTAAGCCGAGATGTTAAGATGGAGGGAGACAGGGTATCGAACGCGGCCGTGAGATCAAGCAGGACCAGGACTGTAGTATGGCCAGAGTCCACTTTGCGCCGGATGTTGTCGACCACAAGGGTAAGAGCGGACTCTGTGCTGTGGTGTTTTCTGAATCCGTGTTGCGTGTTGTCTAAATATTCTGACTCATCAAGAAAAGAGGACAAGTGGAGGTTAAGATGAGCCTCCAATATTTTTGCTGGAGCAGGGAGAAGGGAGATAGGCCTGAAGTTTTTAAGAAGGCTGGGATCAAGGGACGGTTTTTTAAGGAGAGGCTTCACAATAGCCTTCTTCCATACAGATGGAAAAGAGCCCTGGACAATAGCTTTATTCATAGCCACGAGCATGGGAGGAAGAATACTGCTTCTACACTCTTTAAGTTTTTTAAGAGGTAGAGGATCCACGGGGGAAGCGGATTTAGTCCTGTCAAGTAGAAGGTTCAGTCCCTCCAAAGACAAGGGAGGAAACTCCATAAGTGATTTAGGAGGGTCTTTGCCTAAATACTCAAAATTTGATATGACAGGAGGGATGTTCTGATCCAAAGAGTGGCAATGGGCTTCCAGAGAGACCTGAATATCCAATATCTTTTAATGGAAAAAGTCTGAGATATTATTGCATAGTTCCTGCGAACTAACTACAGGATCCGGGAGTTGAAGGGAGCATAAAGAGTCAGCGATTTTAAAAAGCTCCCTAGAAGATGTGAGAGAGCTGGTAAGATTGGAGAAGTACTCCTGCTTCTCCATTACCACTCTCTGTTTATACTCCCGCAGAGCAGACTTGTGAGCCTCTCGATCCTTAAAGTCCCAAGATTTTCTCCAACTTCTCTCACTGCTCCTGCATCCCTGCCTCAAAAGTCTCAGCTGGTCAGAGAACCAAGGTGCCGCGGGCTTCCGCCGGGCTACATAACGCAGTGATGCAGGGGCAAGCTTTTCCACTGCATTGGAAATGGAATCCATCAGAACTTGAGCTACCTCAGCAGCGTCGCCCCGAGAGAGAGATTCAGTAGAGGAGACCAGAGAGGCAAGAGCCTCATCCGTGATGTTCCTAAAATTTCTCCTAAGAGTAAGTGAGGAGGTAGCCTGGTTGCCGGAACAAGGGGCAGGAAGAGCAAATTCCAACGGTACTGCAAAGTGGTCTGTCCAGACCCGTGGCAGAGGGGGGCCAGTAGAAAGTCTCAGGTCATTAGAAAATACCCCGTCAAGTATATGACCAGCTTTATGAGTGGGACTATTCACAAGTTGAAGAAAGTTACAGGCTCCAAGTGACTCAACCAATGATAAAGTATCTTTTGAATTGGCCTCATCGAGATGGAAATTAAGATCACCTAAAATGGTGAGGCAGGGCTTACCAAAGTAGGGTTCGAGAATTCTTAATAAGTCCGAAGAGAAGCCAGACCTAGGACCCGGCGGCCTATAGATCAAGATCCCTGTAAAAGAGGCCGAAGGGGCACACGTGATACAAAAATAAAGAGCTTCAAACCGATCTTGAGGCGTGGATAGTGATTTAATCGTGCAGGGAAGAGAGGATTTTGAAAGAATAGTGATTCCTCCTCCTCTGCGCAACAGTCTATCCTGCCTATGCAGGGAATAGCCATCGGGGATGGCCATAAGCAAATCGTGACCGGAGGTGTCAGAGGCCCAGGTCTCAGTAATAAACACCCAGTCCGGCTGTCGCTCTTCCACAAAATCGTGAAAGGCCACATTATGCTTGATGAGTGAACGCGCGTTGATAAGGAAGCCAGTCCTCAGGGAAGTAGCAGGCTGTTTTTGAAGAAGAAGGGCTTTGATAGGGTCAATAGATGAAAATTGAAAAGAAACTAAGCATGTCCTACAGCGATAGGAGTGCAGTATCCCTTCAGGCGAGAAACGATGTGAACAAGGTTGAAAATTTGGTTTAAAAGAGAGGATTTCAGACATGGAATAACGCCTATTAACCTCAGAGAGTAATGAAGGAGTAAGAGCCGAGTCAAACCCGACCTGCAGCCCGTCCTCAGCGCGGACGGGCGCAGACGGGCTGAACTCTGGCGTAACTCCGGCGTCAGTCCGGCGTCCCCGCAGCGCTTCACCGCTGCGCGTAAACATGGCTGACATTTATACTCGCCTCGCCTCCTAGAAAGAGGACTAGAGCACGCAGACTATCCCCACAACTAAGATGGCCGCCACCAAGACAGGGGCGCAGGACCCGCAAAGTGCGGTGAGTTTCCTCAATTAGAGTGCGGAAGAGAGGACAGCAGTGGCAGTATGCCTGGCCGGCAATTTAAAAACAGGGGAAAGTGTCAAAAGCAAAAACAAAGTAGAAGACAAAACGGGATTTTTAAAAAAATCAAAGAGCTGCAAATGATGTAGCGCTACAGGTAGAGCGCCAAAGCAGGTAAGAGCCCCCTGACCTGAGTTGCCTGAATTTATACTCGCCTGAATTTATACTCACCTCGCCTCCTAGAAAGAGGACTAGAGCGCGCAGACTATCCCCACAACTAAGATGGTGGTGGTCCCCAGGGCATATGTAAGCGTCTGGAGGGGGTCAAGGTGACCCCTCTCCTGAGAAAGTGGCAGTCCCTGGGACTCTTAGAGTCAAATGAAAGAGGGTCCCTGCAGCCCCTCATTAATTTCAGTAAAGCCCCAGGGAGATGGTGGTCCCTGGGGCTCATAAGAGCCTCAGGAGCGTGCCCTGTGTGCCCCTCCTTTATTTTACTTATCTATGTACATACCCCTGGGCCCTGGCCCACCAAGGGGCTTTTTTTTAAAACAAGCACAGGAGCCTGCTCACTGATGACATCATCCACAGAACCACTCACACACCCACTCATACCCCATTACAGCCTCTCGTACGCCCACTTCCACTCCCATACAACCACTCACAGACCCATACCAGTACTCACATACCTACTCACTCTTCCATAGAGGTACTAACATACCCACTCACTTATGCCTCCAGCCAATCACACAAACATCCACTCACTTATATAACCACTCATACAACCAGTCACTCACACATAAAGCCAATCTCATAACCACACATTCACTCATACAGCTACTCATACACCCTCTTATTTACCTTCAAAGTCACTCACACATGCACTCACTCACCCATACAGCCTCTGAACACAGCTGCTCACTCACCCATACAAGCACTCACACACTCACTCATACACCCACACAACCACTTACATATGCATTCCCACATCCCTATAAGCATTCACCCATCTGCTCACTCACCCATACAGCCATTCACACAGATACTTGCTCTCCAATATAGCCACCCAACACTAACTCACTTAACAATACACCCAAATAGCCACTCACACACCCATGCAGCCACTTACATACTGAGTCATTCACTCATACAGCCATTCAAATATCCACACACTCACACCAAACAGTCACTACACATCCACTTAGCCATCCATAGAGCCTCTTGCACCGCCACTCACTCACCCACCCATGGCCATTAGTTTGGAGAATTTCACGAACATTCGTCAAAAGGCGCCAAAGATATTGGCAAAAGAAAAAACGCTTTTTGAATAGAAACAGGGTCCTAAATATAACTACCTAAAGGCGACCAACTTTGTCCCTTTCAATCCCGGCATGGATAGCACTGTGCTAATGAAGTACTGGGTTTTTAAGAACCCAGCGGTGCCAGGGAACACACCCTAAGACTTCGAGTCCTTCCTGTCTCAGACCACAGAAACACAGAGTCTTCTTGGTGAAGTCAAAGATCGAATTTATTGGCTGCAGCCAGTAACAGGCACCCTAGAAGTACAACACAGTGTATAGTCTCAGGAGACTGCTCAAACTTACAAAGCCAGCCTTCCCTTTTTATACAAAATATTATGCTTTAGGCAAACATTCCTTATTTTACAGTTGACCATTCACATATTTTCACTACAAAGAAAAGGCAGAATCATGATGACAAGCTTATTTTCAGTTTGTCCAGCCCGCAATCAAATACCCAGCAAGGCCCAACATTTTTCATCAGATATCAGAGGACCCCTAATAAAATCGGGCACCTCCTCCTCGTAAAGCAAGTCATAAAGCAAAAGACAGAGACAGGTGTGTGTAAGATTAGGCATGGTTTGTATGCGATGAAAGGTTTATGGTATGTTGTGCCTTGATACTAATCTCGATCGGCCACTGGGAGAGGAACTGGCCAAACAGGTTTGGCTTCAGGCAGTGGAGTCAGCTTGCCCAGGTCACAGAGAAGTCGGCAAAGGTGTACGTGTCCTTCAGATTCGTTTTTGGCCTTAGTCATCGGCCTATGTGAGGGCAAGCATAAAAATGGCTGCCGTACACAAAATGGAACCCGAGGGTTCAGGACGGAATGTCTGTTTTCAGGGTGATCTCGTGACTCGAATACGACGAAAATACTCGTGCATAGTATACTTGTCATTCTCTGTCTATTGATACTAAAATCGTCATGATACGACGATGTTTATGACATGGGTACAGAATTTTCAGTACCACACTAATCCTATGCTTAAAAACTTTGATAGAAAAACAGACATTTGAGGTGAGCAAATTTAGACTGTCGCTGGTGTTGAGGATGCTCTACACAGGAGCTGCCTTCCACCTAAACTTGTGAACTACCCAGAGTTCTCTGCTTCTTTTTGCCTAATTTATGTGTTACTCTATGTCTGCAAGGGGATTGTTTTGACTTATACTGGGTGCTCCCTTGTGTCTGGACAAAGTTAAACCTCTCTGAAGAGCTGCTATGACAGCAAAACACCATGACTATCTTTTTCCATCTAAAAGCAAAGAACACATACCATCTGGTTAATTTGTTACCAAATATCACACTTTAGAATTAGCACTATAGAGGAAGACGATGTTAGCAGGATCTAAACAAGTTTTATTATTTGTAGAACTATGTGTAAACAGGCATGGGTATATTTATAGCAACATGCAGAGAAAATGCTTCATTCTGACACAGCACCCACAGAGCCAAGCACTGGCACCAGATGAAGATCATTGTAATCAAAGTTACAGTGATATGAAACTGAACAGATTTTACAAGGTCTGAATTTCATTAACATTTACAAGATGTTCTGCCTGTACTGAGAAGAGAACACTGACATTTTCTTAACAAGTGCTAATTTTTGATGCAGCGAAGAATTGCCTTTTAAAAAATATATATTAGCTTTGCTTGAGGTCCTGCAGATAACAACAGGCACAAATCCAGAAAATACAGTTTTACGGTATGCAGAAATCAGTGCATATTTAAGTTTAAGTTTATTTATTTGCATAGGTAATTAAAACCATTGCAAGACAAATTTAAAAAAAATCTTAAAATATCAATTATAAAAACACTTAAAATGTTTCCATAAAAAGAGAAACTCAGCAAAGCAGAATAAAACACATAGTTGAGAGTGGCGGTTTCTCTGTATTAAGCTCTCATCCTGTTCAGCCATATGCCGTGTCTGCCCCATGTGCTCTACCTTGATCTTTCTCTTACTGAATGGTATCGCACTGGTGTTAAGCAGTCATGTTCCACCAGGGGCCATTTGGTCCCATTGCCCGTCTGCTTCTTGGCCTGCGTCTTTAATGATTTCCGCCAGTTTCGGCATTTTCTGTTCGGCCACTCTCAAGAATTTCACAAATCTGCAGTTCAGTTGCGTGTTTGATGGATTCAGGCAGGCAAGCACCGCTTTCCTTCTGGTGCCAATCCCTCTTCGCTTAAATTGATCTTTGAGAAGCAGTTGGCGTGCCTGTTGCATAGACAAATTACGTGGGGGATGTCACCCTCGTTGGAATTGCATAGCCTGCAGGGCTCGTTGCCGTCTTTCCTCAGCCATGGTGGTAAGTGCCCTGTGCGTGGCAAAATCCCTAATCTGCACTTTAAAAAGTTCATTTTTATGGCTTTGGGGTACCCCTGGTTAAAGTATATTTGTGATGTTAATGATTTGTAGGAATTTAAAGTCATCTATGCATGTGATCTCTTTGCAAATAACGCCTTGTCCTCCAGTAAGGAGTGTATTTGATGTTTTTCCAGACTATTTTTTTGAAGTTGCTATGCCCAAGTTGTTTGTCCCACAGCTCTGAGAGTTTGGTGACTTCCATAGCTGACTGGAGGTATTTTCTTGCCTCTGAAGTGTCCCTGCTTTGTATGTCGCTCCATAGCAGAGAGTTTAGTGTGTTTGTAGTCGCGCTTCTTAGTTTGTGGCAACAAATGATGTACGCTCCATGCCTGGCTAGATATTGTTTTTGGAGGCCGAACTCCAATCTTATTTGTGCTGGAGAAGTGTAAATCGGGAGTGAGAACATTGTTCTATAGGCCTTGACCTGTATGCTGTCCAGGTCCTTGGAGTCCCTTCCCTGCATTGCCTTGCTGCTGTATGTGATCAAGGGAAGCAGTTTTGCCTGGATTACCTTCAGGAACGGGGTCATTGTTGGACCCATCAGTCAGGTTGCCAGATTTTTCATTGTCAAGGCAATCAATAAGCCTCTCCTTCTTTTTTCCTGCTTCCTTATCAAATGTGACTCCCAGATATTTATACTCGTGAGCTGGGTCAATTTTTATGCCGCCAAGGAACCAGCTCTTCTGTTGTTTTTTGTTGGTGTACAATGACATTGTGCGTGTCTTGCTGATATTTTTTAAGTCGTTTTCCTTGGCGTATTTCTGCATTCGAATGAGGAGTCATTGAAGGCCAATGTAAGTGTAACTGAGTAACACTACATCATCTGCATACAAAAGATACTCAAGATATTTCCTCCTATCCTTGGGGAATGAGAATTACAGTCGTCGAGCGCTTTCGAAAGGTCCGCCATGTAAAGATTGAACAAGGTTGGCGCAAGCACACACCCTTGTTTCTTTTTATTTTATTTTTTATTTTTTTAATGAACCAGGAAATACAAGAGTCATAATAAAAACAAAAACATACATTACAATAATTCAAAAACAAAATAAGTGAATGCTACAGATGAATAATAATAAAAAGGCAGGCAGACTGAAAAGCTAAACAAAGGTATAACTATTACAGAGATAACACCCGGCTTAGAATTGATTAGACAATACATTCAAAGTTTCATCCAGCACTTATGTTGTGAGCAGTATATTGCTTCAGGAGTGATTGCTACCACTAGGAGACGGTCTTATACCAGCTTTCCAATTGGTGACGGGGAGCCATATTGTCTCCCCCAATTTCTTTGCCTTAAAACCCCTTGTGGCATATATGGCAGTTTCATAACTAAAAACCGCCAGAAAGCGGGATAGCCACATCTGGAAGCTGGGTGGGTCAGCCTCTTTCCATCGTGTAGACAGGATGATTCTTAATACCGCTGTACCTATAAATAGCAGTCTTTCTTTGCTTCTTGATAGACTTAACGAGTTATCATATCCTAGTACATACAATGTATCAGAATCAGGGAGTTTATGCCCAAAGAGTTCTTCCCAGAAGTCTGATATCATACTTTTAATTACGGCAAGCTCACAACAATTACTAAAGATATGAATTAGAGTTGCTGGTCCTTGTGAGCATCTGGGACACAGATCATTCTCCCTTTTACCCCATGCATGTAACTTAGCAGGAGTGTAATAGAGACTGAATATAGTTTTAAAAAGCTGTGCTTTAAGATTACTGGACATAAAAAGGTGACGGGTCAATTCCAACACTCTGTCGATATCGACATCAGGGTTACTTAATTTAGCCGCCCACTTTACTTCAGTTTTTTCAAGATCATCTTGAATTCTAGTCAGAAGAATATCATAGAATGTTCCAATTCTAGTATTTGATCTGTTCATTGCATCAATAATTTCGATTCTTAACAAACAAATGGTTGATTCTTTTGCTTTAAGCTTGGCAAACACCTGTGCAAATTTAAGATAATCTCCATTAGACAAATGATACTTCAATTTTAAATCTAAAAAGGTAGTTTCAAAATCTCTTAACAAAAAATCATTGACTGTTCCGATTCCGATCCTTTCCCATTTCCTAGCTATAACATCAAATTCCAGACCCGTTGTAACATTTGAGTGCCACAGAGGTGAGTACCTATTGATTTTCCCGATGTGCATATGCTTAGTAACTTTGTCCCATACCCTCCAGACGCTAGTTATAATTGCAAATTGATAATTCTTTTTATAAAAAATCGCGTCGGTTTGCTGTGTAAAAAGACCCTTCGCTTTCTGCCCAAGTACAAGCTCGTACATTGACGGTATTGAGCTAGTATCCATATTAATGTCAGCTGCAGAGAGGCTGACCAAAGGGGGGATTTGTTGAAGAAATGTCGCCCAATAATATAAGATGATATTGGGTATAGCGAGCCCGCCTCTATCAAATGGTAGTGATAACAGTTTGTGGGATCTCCTAATCTTGCCTTGCTGCCATAAGAATTTAGACATAAGAGAGTTAAGTGCTTTTAATGTCTTATCATCGATGGCAAGGGGGATTGCTCGAAATAGGTATAAGCATCTGGGTAGCACATTCATTTTTAAAAAATTACCTCTACCTATAATTGATAGGTGGAGACTATTTACCCGATCCACATCTTTTTTTATCTTATTCAAGAGAGGATCAAAGTTAAGATTAGGAATGAGTTTGATATTAGGGCTAATAATGACTCCCAAGTAAGTGGCTTTATTGGCTCTCCTTAGATCAGGGCTGACAATATTGTCAGTGCATAATATAACTGTCTTCCCCTTATTAAGCAAATATCCCGATTGATTGCCATATTCATATGTCACATTCTCAATTTCCTTCATAGCCTCCATCGGGTCAGGTGTGATTACCGCGATGTCGTCGGCATATGCCAATACTTTCGTCTCAAATTGGCCGGAAACAACAGGTTTAATTGCCTGATTCTCAAGAAATTTCAAAATAAAGGATTAATATAAAGTGCAAATAATAGGGGCGAACATGGGCACCCCTGTCTGGTGCCCCTGGTAATATTGATGTAACCAGGTTCCAAACCTAAGATATGCAGCTTTAACTTAGGGGATAGATACATGGATTTAATAGATTTCATAAATTTAGGGCCAAAATTGTTTTGCGACATGACTGCCCAAAGGAAGTTCCATGAAACACGGTCAAAGGCCTTTTCGGCATCCAGTAGGATCATTGACAGCCGACCCCCCGTAACAGACATGGCATCAAATAGGGCAATAGCCCTGCGCGTATGATCAGTAGTTCCCCTGCCCGGGACAAAACCATGCTGCCACGTGGAGACCAGGTGTTCAATGACCCCACTGAGCCTGGCGGCCATCACTTTAGCATATAATTTGGAGTCCGAATTAATTAACTAAATGGGGCGATAAGAAGTAAGTAGCTCGGGGGGTTTACCTTTTTTAGGGAAGACAATTATATTAGCCTTGTTCCATGACTCGGGCGAACCCAATTCCATTGTATCCGTAAGAATAAATCATGAAGGAGAGGTCCAAGTTGGTGACTTAATATTTTGTAAAGATCAATCGGTAAGTTATCAGGGCCGGCGGCTTTGCCCGATGAGAGTGACGACAGGGCAGCCAGCACCTCAGCCAATGTAATTTGGGTTATTAAGAAGATTGTTAATATATACATGTGATTCACTTTCAGTCATAGCCACATCTTCAGTATAAAGTTTCTGATAGTATTGTTGAAACAAATAAATAATATCTGAGGTTTGTGTGTAGGTATGCCCCCTGTCCTGTATAGAACGAATGTTATTAGATACATTCTTCTGCCGTGTGCGCAGTGCCAACTGTCTACCAACCCTTTCACCGCTCTCATATACATCCTTCCTGTGGGCCCTATATGTTTGAGCCGCTTTCTGACTAAGGTTAGAGTTGAGTTCTGATTTCAACACTGCTACTTGATACATAGCACGTTTGGCATCCAGCCCCTGTGAGATTTTTATAGTGTGTTCTTCTTCAGCTTTTGCCAGGGCTAATATCTTTACATTGTATTCATTGCTTGATTGCTTTCTTGCCCGACTTTGAAAACTGATAGTTTCCCCCCTAAGCGAACATTTGAAACAGTCCCAAACCAAATTTCTTGATGCGCTAAACCGATTGATATTAAAAAATTCTTCCGTCCAGTTTTTAATAAAAGTAATGTAGCCATTATTCGACAGAAGTTTACGGTCAAATGTCCATGGCCTATGTTGTTTATGTGAGGCTCCAACTGTAGTTGTAAGAATAAGTGCGTTATGATCTGAAATGATCTTAGGACATTTACTTATTGAGGATTGTGGGGCTAGATCGTTAGAGACAAACATGTAATCTATCTGGACATGTTTCTGATGTGGATGCGAAAAGTAGGTGTAACCCGGATCTAGATGGTTCGTGTGATCCCATAGATCAATTAAACCAAAGCTGTCTACCAGTCTATTAACAGCCTTGTAAACCTTCGGCTTACGACCAACATATTTCTCTTGTGAAGGGTATTTAGTTGGCTGTAATTTAAGTGAAATATTAAAATCGCCGCAGAAAATAAGTGGGCCCTGCCATGTGGCAAGCTCAGATTCTAAATACTCAAAAACTGCGGGATCATCTTGATTGGACCCATAGATAGTACAAATAGTAATACCCACAGCTAGTTTCACAATCGCCCATCTACCATGGGGATCTGAGAGGTGGCGTAATGCCTCTCCAAGATATGATTTAACTAGGATCGCCACCCCTCTTATGTTTGATGTTTGTGTCGATGTTACTAATAGATTATAACCTTTTAGTCTCAATAATGATCTTTTAACCCAAGGCACGTGTGTCTCTTGGAGACATAGTATATCAACAGGTTTTAGGTAAATTAATTCACCCAGTCGACGTCGTTTATCAACAGTCAATAGGCCCCCTACATTCAAGGTTTGGATATTCAACCTATCTCTTGACTGGGTGAGAGTATTCTGCTTAATTCAGAGACTCTGTCCATCACCACCCCTTGTTGTAAATATTTTTGTCCATCCTAAGCGTGGAAGGGTATACTCAGATGTGAGTCCCTTGCTCAGTGCACCATTAGGATTCAAGCAAGCCGGGCCGAAGACGGCTGAAATGCCAGAAACCGGTCCCCGGAAGCTTGTTTCCTTCCCAGTGTAAGAATTGGCTTTTGTAGTCTGGTCTGCCCTGTTCCCATGATGCACTGGGCCAGGGACAGACTAATTTGCATACAGCCAGGTTCTGAAACTGGGATGGTGCAATGAGCTAAAAAACGGTGTTGGATCCAGCCCTGATCTCTTGACTGGGTGAGAGTATTCTGCTTAATTCTGAGACTCTGTCCATCACCACCCCTTGTTGTAAATATTGGATATTCAACCTAGCCATTGCTTTATAAGACCAATTGTCAAATTTTTTTTCCTAATATGCTGTTTAATACAGTACATTGACTCACTTCTCTTAACCTTTGTTTTAGTTAAAAGGATACAACAATCAAAACAGAAAAAAGTGAACAATATGACTCTTGCTAGTAGACCTAATTCTTTTCTAAGATTTTTGTTTTCCCCTCCCCTCCCCACCCCCCAATCACCCAACCCACCCCAGGATGCCCCCCCGTGACCTCCCTCCCCCAAACATAGGCAATCAGACTCACTCAGAGTCTGGGTACACACCCTTGTTTCAAGCCTTTAGTAGTTGATACTTTTGAGGAAAAGTGGGTGACGCTTCCTAATTTCACCTATACCCAGGTGTCTGTGTGGAGGAGCATCAGCATATTTAGGGTCGGCTGTGGTAGACCCCATTGCGCTAGTTTCCCCCAAAGTCTGCCTCTGTCGATATTATCAAATGCAGCGCTAAAGTCGATATAGCACAGTTGTAAGGGAATCTTCGATGCTTTTGCTGCATCGATGATTAAAGACATGGCAAGAATGTTTGTTGATGTCCCAGTCATTTTTCTGAATCCAGTTTGGTTCAGCGGTATTATCATGTTTGACTTGGCTCAAAGTGTAAGCTCCTCTAATATAGTACCGGCAAAATATTTCACCTCATTGTCAATGAGGGCTACTAAGCGATAGTTTAAAGAAAGAATGGAGGCAGCACCAGGCATGAAGTAAAACAGGACCACGTTGTATCAAAAAGTATATTTTCTTTTATTTTTTCATTTTTAGGACAGCCAACGCGTTTCGCTCCCCAACCATGGGAGCTTCGTCAGGGCAAAGATGTTGATAGATCTTGATGCGACACAATAACGTAGACAAAAAAGCTGGCCAATAAAGTAGTAAAGATGCTAATATCAAGATTCCGATATTAGGAAATAAAGATGTAGACAAACGTCACGGGCCGTTAGATGGATATCATCAGTAACATAGGAGGTAGTATTTAAGTTGCATAGTAGTATTAGACGTGGACTGTGTGTAGAGCAATAAGCATGTGTGCAGTCCTTGACAAGCTGCTACCACAAGTGCTCCAGGCTTCGTTTTCCAGCAATGGCCCGTGACGGATTCGGTCGAAGCGATAGTTGTTTGGTTCAGCCTTGTCTCCCTTTTTATGAATTGGGACAATCGTTGAGCCCTTCCATGAATCTGGAATTCTGTTTAGTAATCTGATTTCCAAGAATAGGGGTTGCATGATTTTGGACCACTCTTTGTTCTTTGCTTTGTAGAGGGGGGGTGGTATGCCATTTGGGCCCGGGGTGCCTTCTTTCCTGCCTTCAGCTATCTGTTTTTTTATTAAATCTGACTGCTGGCACCTCGATGTCTCTGAGTAGATGGTGTTTATGCCGGAGAGGGCTTGACCTCTTAAATTGCTGCTCACCTCAGCTCCTTCTTGGAAGCTTCGGAGTGAACTGTCAAGTGGGGGCATAGAACAAGTGGATGGGGTCCCAAAATATGAGTTCCCATTCATTTTTCCACAGGAAAATTTGCTACAGATACAGTCAAAATGGCTAAACAGAATTACACCAAATTTGGTAGAAAGCTAGATCTTCGTCCAGAAAGTATGCTTTGTGTGATTTGTCAGTAGTTTTTAGCAATAGTAAGAATAAAAAACGTTGTGTATTTCATGCCACAAAGGAACACAAAGACAACAGAATTTGAGATAAGATCTGATTGACTGTCACCACATCAATAAAGATGTGGTGGCAGGTATTTTAGGACTTGGTAACTGAGACCACAGTCCTGAAAAAAGGTTAAAAACAGATAGAAAAGGATAGTATAGGGAAATCCTGATCACTAATGCCTGGAGGTGGTGGGGGGGTTTCCAGTGAATCCACAATAAAACCCTAAAAGAAAACAACCCCAGGGCGGGCCATGGGCCGGGAAACATTGTATTTTATAGGGGAGGTAGTTGTATGCCCCTCTAGCCTCCTTGAGGGGCATACATGGGTAATGTCTAAATTAAAGGGGAGGGGCACCCTGAGCCTCATTGAGCCCCCAGGGACCCCATTTCCTGGGACCCGCTCTTGGACTGTGTCCAAGGGACCCCAACCCTGGGACACCATGGATTCCCTGCCAGTGAGAGTGCAGACAGGTAAGTCTAATGTGTTCCCACCTGACAGGAGCAGGCAGCTGCTCACTCTGGGTGGGAGCACAAACGTTTCTCCCTGTGCACGCTCTGAAGGGCAAGGGGACACAGAATTGCTCCAGCCCAGAAGGAGCAAAAGATAAGCGCTCCCGCTTGATGGGAGCAGTGCCAGCTCCCGATATACCTGGGATAGGTACTGGCTGCTGAGACAGCAGGACTGTGGGGTCCTTGGGATGCCCCCTGCAGCCCCAAACATTAGCAATGCTGTGAGGCACCCCAGGTGGCACCAGGGCACCCCAAATGTAAACAAGAAATTAACTGTCTCCTGCATGGCCCCAAACAATGGGGCTGCTTGCAGGGAGCTTAAGGGCCACTGAAGGCTTGGGGCTTCCCCCATTGACCCCAGTGATGAAAATGTTGTGCAATGCCCCAGTAATATTTCCAGAAGTTTGCACTTTATGAGGTATAGGTGTAGGAGCAAGGTCTCTGATTTTAATATATTAATGTTAAACCCTTATGCAAGTCTAAACTTTGCCTGTTCGTCTAGCAGGTTTCCCACAGCCTTCAATGGATACTGGACCATCACCATGATATTGTCTGTGAACATGGTTAATTTAACTTTGTCTTGCTTGATCTTGGCTCCCACTGTTTAATTCCATTTTAGAGTCCATGTGTGTACATACAATACACACATAAACCACAATATCCTGTTCCAAGACATCACAGAGACAAAATATCTCAAATAAAACACACAAGTTCTAGGGAAAACTCAGGCACAATGCTCTCTGCTCCTAGTTTAAACATTTGCATAATGCCTGCTATGTCTTCTTGCTCATGCGTGCCCTCAGAGTTGGCCTACAATGATTTTGCACATTGCTCTGTTAATGATGGAGGTGCAAATCAAGTGTATCTATTTTACATAGGTCATGCAACCCCTTCTCTTTATACCAAGTTATGATATAACTGGTGAATTGTGGTGTGTCTTCACATTTTATTGGGGACCTGCCTATTTTCATGAACCTTGTTTACCATTAGCACCCCTATATGTTGCTGCTTCCCACAAGCTCGTCTGGTTCAGGTTGTAATATGTCAAGGATGGATCCACAAAACCATACAGTTTCGAGACATATGCAGCAGGTTAGACATGCAGCAAGTTCAGTGTGAGTGATTCCTGTGAAAGAACAAGCCAAGCCAAGGACCTCTTGCGCGTACCTGCAACAAAGAAAGTGTTTGGTGCTCACCCCGTGGATCACATGTTCAGCTAAGGAAGATGTGCTACTGCCCTAGCATCAAACTCTAATTGACTAACTGCTGGTAGAGTTCATCTCATCATTACTTCAAACGTTAGAGCATGTCTCCTATAACCATGGATTATGAGACACTGCAAATATTTAAGAATGCCTTATACCATGGGATTTGGCATTTCATGATTAAATATGTACGTAAATTTGGTAGACCCTGCTAAATGGTTAAATTGAGTTCTGCATCTGGTCGGCTTGGCATGAACGGCTACAAAGTTGGTATAGTAGTCAGTCCATAAGAACACAATATAAATTTGGCATTTTCTTTCTGTGAGGTCTGTGAAACTAAAAATTGTAAGGATGTCATCAGATCCAGGATTTAATGTTGCTGCCCAACGTTTGTGCCAGGTAAAGACTCTACGACTACTAAAGAAGCCAACTTTTGCAGCAGCCTGAGTGGAAGGAGGTGAACTTTCAAGAAGCAATCCAAAATCACTTACTTAACCATGAGGTCCAACTACTTTGAACATACCGTGAGGACCTGCAGACTCTGAGTAGAGCCAGCTGCAGCCACTGCCCAGTCTGTCCAAGATGCATCCGACTATATGGAGAAACTGGATGTTATTCCTCTCCGCATCATCCTGTTAACCCCTTTGCCTCTGGGCTAATTCCATCGCGGCGCTGGGGGGAGGGGGGCGCGCTCAGCGTCGCGGTGCTTGTGACGAGCTCAGCTTGTCACGCTGCACGGTGGCGCTGTGCTCATGACGAGCTAAGCTCGTCATGACCACTCCAGTTTTTCGGAACGTTCAGCACAGCAGGGGAATTAGCCACGCGTGTGAATGCCGCGCGTATCATGACGAGCTCAGCTCGTCATCAGCACAGCGCAACCATGCCTCATGATGAGCTGAGCTCGTTATGAGTGCGGGAGGGCTTAAAGAACCTTTATATCCTGTGGTCTTGTGGAGGCCTAAAAGTCACAGTGAGAGCTCAAATGTGAACCCTGGGTGAACCCTGCTTAGAACTGTGGGTTACACAAAGTGCTCTCCCACTATGCAGCCTCTGTGATCCTTTCTTTGAAGGCGATCACCTCCAAAAGATCTCCTGGTCACTGCAAGGTTGCCATACGTACACTGATTTGCCGTTCTTGACGTTGGTATTTGCCCCGTGGTGATTGCTATTTTTATTCATTTTTTTCTACATGGGAGCCGCCCATACCACCACTCCCCTCACTACCCTACCCATGGTCATTTCATCACATCCAACTACAGCACTATTTAATTAGGCACTGCAATGCAGCTGGCGAAATAATAATTGCCCGAAAAAAAGTGACTAAAAGTCTGCATACCATGTACACTGACTCCGGATCAGAGAAATCTCTGCAGGTCTGGCTCCAGAATGGACTGCAGCATGGAAATGCCCAGTATCAAAAAGCTACTGGAGATCTAGGTTGTATTTATTTCAGTGGTGGCTTGATTTCTCCTCTTGAGTTACTCAGCCTGAATGTTTCTTCACCGCACCTGCTACATTTCTATAACCCACGTCAGAGAGGTTAAATTGCATGCATCACTAAACCAGGCCACACATATTTCTTGCACGTGGAAAAAAGGAAAGAAAAGAAAGTGAGCTCAATTTATTAACCCTCTTTATTGCTCCACAAGGCCCATCTTGTGGAAGTGCACCCACTTGTGAGAGGTGCACAGGGCTTTAGGGGTAGCAGATCACACTGGCAGTAGTTTGCTTTGGGGTGATTACATGGACCTTTTTTGCTTTCCCTAAAAGGAGGGAAAGACTAATGAGGGAGCGGAGGCTGTTCCCTGTAATGTCCATTTGCCATTTGCATCAGCCATTGGCATTCTCTGATCCTGGGTGTCCTTGCTTTAGATGGGTGCATTACTGTAGCACAATCATGGCTGGTTGCATCACTCTGACTGGTGTTTGCTAACTTATTTTCACTGCTTGACTCAGTCAACTGACTTTTCCAGGAATTTCCCAATCTATCAAGTTCTGTGACCGAAGTCACAGCGTCCCTTATTTCCATGTCACCCACACATCATCCCTTTTTCCAAAAGGATGAACAGATGGAATAGAATATTTACGAAAAAGGCAAAAGCAAACAAGTAAATTAATGAGGAATTATGCAAATAGCAGAACCGTACAAGAATCAAGTTTCAGAGGGAAAGAAACAACAGAGCTGGAAAGGCAGTTATCTTTACAAGGTAATACAAAACATCACCTGAGGTTGACAACATAGTTTGAAAAAGGTAACAATGTCATAAAATTCTGAAAATGCCCAGGCTTCTTAAGCACACGTTCCCTTTTCCCGCACTTGGTCTTAGCTGGGAGATTTGAGGTAAAAACCTTCAACCATCTTCCACTGCTAGGCTGTTCACCGAACTGCTCTTAGCACCATCACAGTGCGATGGTAGACCCGCAATAAGTAAAACTATGTGAATCATTTAGTGTCCTCGACACTGCAGCACTCGCCAAACACTATGTAGCGGTGTTTACAAGGGTTAACACAGTAGTGTTGCCCTGTTTTAATTTTCTAGCACTATCATAGATTAGTGTTTAAGAAAATCATCGGTCTTTAGTACAAGGCCCTTTGCAATCGCAAATTGTGTTATTTGCAGAATCACAGGGTTTGCATGATGAGTTACAGACCTCGAGTTGGGGTGGTAGATGATTTTCAAGTTGGGGAGGTAACTGATTTGCAATGGATAAGAGGTCACCTTTGGATGCATTCCTATTGAGAATCCTGTTGGCACCCTCAAGGGAAGAAGGCAATGGTTCACAGAGCCACGGTCTACTCCCACTGAAGTTTTCAAAAACTGAAAAAAATGTAAGCAGCACTGGTTCCTTTGAGGAACACATGCTGCTTTAAGAATAGGTTTTTCATTTTGGAAAGCAATTATAGGGATGGTGTTCTGCAGTGCCTTGAGGCCAACAGCCCTGTGGTTGCAGCCAATCACAAGGGGTTGCAAATTGTGACCTGCCTACTGAATATTTATCAGGAAGGTAGTAATGCACCCACATGTGATTCAGTATTTTGTGAATTGACCTGTTAGTACATAGGTGAGCTCACACAATACTATTCCATTCAGAAATTGTTGGTGTGCAATTTGCAGCCACTTTGTTAACATAGAATAATAGTACATCAGGCCCACATTCTCTGATGTTGGTGGAGATTATGTACTTATAGGGTAACACTTTTTACTTCATTGTTGAACCAATGACTAAAAAAAGGCCTCCTTTGTGTTGTTTCTAAACAATGAAATAGCTGTAATTGGAGGTTCATCTTATTGAATGGTACTCCCAGTGTTAACTGTCTCTGAGTTTCTAAACCCAAGTCTTCCTCTAAAAGGATGACCTTGTCATCCCTGGAAAGTTAAAACTCAAAAATGTCTCTGGTGGTTATGGAGCTAAGGACAATATTTTTCAAATGATTGCACAATTCCTGTAAGTACCCCAGATCTTGGAGATCTGACCCTGCACCGGCCTTGGGACTAATGTGTCTTCATCAAATCTTCAAATATTATTTTTAAAAAGCATATACCTGTGCCCAAAAATACAGTTTGTGTGGTTGCACAGCAAACGTGGGATGATAAACTGCTTCCCATCTGTCTCACTTGTCTGGTGACAGTGCAGTAGCAAGATTACAATGTACTTATAATGCAAATAAAAAAAGTAGAGGCCCCATCCATTGGTTTTATAGTAAAAAACAGAGTTGTGATATAGTGGACCCTCACAACCTTGGGCCTTGCTGCATTGGCACCTGCTACCCTACCAACAACGACTTCCATGGGTGGGGATCATTGTCCTAGAGGCTGTAAATGGCTGAGGTGTCTGCCCTGTGTAAGGCCCATTTAATAAAGCCATCCAGTGAATGATGTCATAATGCATCACAAAACCTTAGCTGAGATTGTAAAACAAAGCAACATTCTAGCGCTTAACAATGGTGATTGTTAGAGATATAGGACTGGGTAAGGAGAGCTGTGTTTTTCTCAACACTGTGAAGGCTCTTGTTACAAACTGGGTTACTTGTGACTTAGGTGTTAGCCCTGGTCAAGCAGCAACCACAATCCTAGTCAGGATGAGGCACAAGCAAACCCTAAATTAACCGGTGCTCAACTCCCTGGTAGTTTGACACAGAGAAGTCAGGCTTAACTTAGAAGCAATGTGTAAAGTATTTCTGCAACACTTCAAGCAGTAATACAGTCAAAACGCCATGCTAAAAGGATCCCACACCAAGTTAGAAAAATAGAGCAGATTGCAATAAATGAAACAAGACCAATATGACACAAATCTAATCAGTAGAACCGCAGTTATGAGTTATAATTTTTTAAAGATTTTAATTAAAATAGCGTCCGTAAAGCACAAGCGCCAATTTGGGATATCTGGTTGCGTTGGACTAGGCCAAAGTGACACTATTAGACCAACTTTGATGAAGCAGAGGCTGAATACAGTGACCGGGTTAGGCTTGATGAAGTTTAACTTCTGAAGATCATGCCAAGAGTTCTGTTCGCATTGAAGAGTGCCACATGGGGCATGGAGATGGTCGACAGAGGCTTTCTGCCAAGCTTGAAGAGCTGGGGGTACACTTGCATTGCAGGGGCTACTCCTTGGTGGTCCCCGCTAGCAGTCAATGCTGTAACATGGAAGTCGAGCTGGCAGAGCTTTGCTCTGAATAGTGGTGCGAATGGCGATGTCGTGGTGTGAACTGCCCCATTTGTGGTCCTGAAAAGCCAAAAAGCTTGAATTCTGCTTCCTTGTGTAACACCAAGGGTCCAGTACCTGAGAGGCACCACTTGGCGGTCAGGAAGTCACTGCAGCTGGATCCAGGGGTCGTGCAGGGTGTTGTGGAGGCTTTAATGTCTTTGAGGCTCAGATCAGGAGGCCAGAAGACCATGAGTCCATCTGCGGTCCTGGGTTCAAGGGTGAAGTTGCAGATCCAGTCTCTTCCCACGTAGGCAAGAGGACAGCAGAGGTCAGCACATCAGGTCAGCAGTTCTATTAAAGCAGCAGCCCAACACAGTGGAAATCCTTTCTGAATCACAGCAGTCCTTCTTCCCGCAGAGTATTCACAGGTCCAGAAGTGTACTGAAGATTTGGTGTCTGAGGTCCATTATTTATACACAGTTGTGCCTTTGAAGTGGGGTAAGCCTCTTGAGGGATGCCTTTGCACAGATGCCTTGCCTTCCTGGCCCTGGCTCCAGACTAACTACAGGAGGTATGCAGCCCTTTGTGCGGAGACAGGACACATCCTATTCAAGTGTAGTTGGGGATGGGCCCAGCTTCTCTCTCCCATCTTGCCAGTGAATGCCCATCCAGTCACACCTAAGCGCCCCATTGTGTGTGGGTGTCCAAGAGGAGTACACAAAGCCCAACTGTCAACTACACCCAGTCATGTGACACAGAAAGAGGCTACAGCCATCAAATGGCTAAAGTTAGAAAATGCCAACTTTTTAAAGTGTTTTTTTAGAATTGCAATTTAAAACCAATCAGACTTCACCATCAATTGGGATTTTAATTTTAGATTCCATCCAGAGACACCAAATATGAATGGATTACCTGTTCCCATTTGGAAATGACACTTGTAAAATGGAATAAGGTAATTCCAATGTTATCTTGTGGAAGAGGTAGATCTTGCAATAGTGAAAAACAAAGGTAAGAGTTATTCACTACCAGCCTAAAAGCCTGTAAAGCCTAAAGGTACATGTCCTACTTATTAAATACATTGCATCATGCCCTCTGGGCCGTCCAGGGCCTACTCTAGGGGTGACTAATATGTATTCAAAAGGAAGCTTTGGGCTTGGCAAAAGGCTCACTATGCCAAGTCAAAATGGCAGTTTTATTTGGACATCCTCCAGCCGCAATTGCATGCCAGTGACATGTTTAAAGTGCTACTGGAGTGGTTGGCACTGTTAGACCTGTCAGCTTTCGGGTGGTCTCCCCCTATTTTTTCTCTCTTTTTGCCTCACATTTCTTTTTCCACCAATTCTTTTTTTTTGTGTGGCCTTAGGTCTCCGAGTGCCTCACCACTGCCAATAGGTGCTGAGGCACAGGTGCGCCTTCCCAAAATGTTGGGATGGGAGAGTTTCCTAAAATGGACGCCTGCTAGAAATTACCTCAGAGCTCTGGCCCATAGGACAGCATTAGGGAGTTCCAGAAGCTTCCGGTCCACTCTAGTGACCAGGACCCAGGCTATATAAGGGAGGACACTGGGCGGCCATTTTGTCACTGCTGGGCTGGCTGGAGTGCAGACTACAGCGTCAGGGGGATTGTGTCTCAGGCTAATCTGACTGCTCCTAGGGGCTGCGAGTTGGTCTGAGGGTGCTGCCCTCCTTCCTGTTGATCTGGTCCTGTCTGTGAGAAGATCTGTGAGCACAACGTCCCAGTGTGGCCATACATCAAGAAGACTAATTCATTTTGACAGCTGGTGAGAGTGACCTTGCCCCAGCCCCGGGAACCTTGAAGGGTGGCGCTGTATGCTAATAAGGCAATGCAGAGCAAGGGACCTTTACTATGACTCCTGAAGTGAGGCTGGGCCTTAACCAATACCCTTGCCTCCTGACTGGACCTTGTTAGTAGCGTGTTGACCTTGCCTGGGCGTCTGCCGCCTAATTCTGCCAGCGATGCCTCATTCAGAACCCCCACATTGCCCTCTCCGAAGCGCTGTGGTGCCGAGGCTGCCTGAAGTTTCACTGCCGCTGGCCTGGGTGCTGAGAACAGCCAAGCGTGAGGGAAGGGAGAGTGACGCGAGGCTCTTTGTGAGACGCTGGGCGGGGTTGCTTAGTAACCGGACTCCCGCCAAGCGCGTCACCGCTTTGCTGAGTCGGAGCTCCTCTGAGGAGGGAAAGCCGCCGCGGCCCTTCAGACGGCCGAACTAACTGACAGCTTGTCTTTCTGGAGATAGACAGTGGGGAAAGCACAGGGAGGCCCACAAGCTGTGTGACCTCTGAGGTCTCCGCGAGGAGGCTCGGCTGCGGCCCTTGCCCCGTCTCAGGCGAAGTGTTTAAGTCCTAAGCGGGAGGTCCGGGAAAGATCAGCCTTTCAGTCTCGCCCTCAGAAGAGTGACAGAGGCGCCGGATGGGCGCAGAGGTATCGGGGGACGGCGGAATCAAGGGTGGGGGCTAAAGGGCCAGGGTCAACCCGGGAAGGGGTACTGTAATGGATGGGGAATACCAAAAACGGAACGCCTAAGTTAATCCTTACTCTCCTATAACAATGAGACTAGCTCACATTAAGAGAGTGGGTACCAGATCCTTCCTTCCCCCCTAAAATTAAGCAACCAAAAGCACTTTCTTGAACAGGAGCTTGAAAGAGACAGCACACTCCGGAAATAGAACCAGGAAGTTCTAACTTTAATGCATTCACCCGCCTGATTCAACTTGATGCAATTTACCTGCTAAATCGAAACTTGATGTATTTACATGTTTGCTCTAAATGGATACTTTTGTCTACCAATTCAGTATTTAATGTAATTACCTGACTGGTTTAAACTGCGCCATGTTCCTATTGATTTGTGGGGGTATACTTACCTTCTGATTGCCTAGTTAAATGTATTTAGAAACCTGGTGCTTTGACTACTGTGAAGAAACGCAATGTACTGTTTAATTAATGCAATTAATCCCAAAATGAAATGTTCAAAGTCCTAATTTACTAAATACTAGCAGCCCGTTCCGACGTTGTCCAGGTATGAATTGCTGCCGGCCAGTAGTATATTGTTTTGTAGGATTTCGTTTAGATAGCATTTCTTATCTGTGACAGGCCTGTGAAACGCTCCGATTCACAGTGCACTGCAGATGCACTTAAGAGTGCGCGTTCAGTAGTGTGTGAACTCGAGTTTCCCTACTTTATTTTTCCTTGCAATATTATATAGCGCAAACTCGACAACATGGCATGAGCACAATTTACATTACAGAAGAACACATTCATTTGTGGTAGGCATGGGGAGACAAAGCGATTTGCCTGGAATCACAGGATGTTGAGCTGATGCCGAGATTCGAACGTAGCTCCCCAGCTCTAAAGTTCACAATTCTAGAACTTGTGGCGCGAGGTGTGTCTAAAAGTGTATGTCGGTGCTGGCCATCAATGAGAGAGACCTGTGCATTTTTCAAATGGGTGGTGAAAAAATATGAGTATGTTGCTGGAGATGTGGGCCGCCGTGCCACCAATGTACTTACCGGGGGAGGGTAAACACCCATTATTCTGCAACTTTCTTTCCGCATACCATCACTCCGCATACTTTCATTACGAAAGTACCATGACTCTGCAATGCCATTATAACGCATAGCATTACATTTTATATGCTTTTACCACGCATACATTTACAACGAAATTCGTTGTAAATGCATGAATGGTAAAAGCATGTTTTTTTATGTTTGGATAAGGTAAGTATGGGTATAGGGGTATATGTTTTGGGGTACTGAGGTATATGTTTTGGGGTGTTTGGGTATTTTAAGGGTTCAGATATAGTTTTGGGTTATGGGGTACAGGGGTCGTTTTAGGGTTTAGGGATAAGTATGAGTTTTGGGGTACAGGGGTATTTTTAGGGTTCAGGGCTAGGTTTGGGTTTTGGGGTATAGGGGTATTTTAGGGTTCAGGGGTAGGTTTGGGTTTTGGGGTACAGGGGTATTTTAAGGGTTCAGGGCTAGGTTTGGGTTTTGGGGTACAGGGGTATTTTTAGGGTTCGGGCTAGGTTTGGGTTTTGGGGTACAGGGGTATTTTAGGGTTCAGGGATAGGTTTGGGTTTTGGGGTACAGGGTTATTTTTAGGGTTCAGGGCTAGGTTTGGGTTTTGGGGTACAGGGGTATTTTTAGGGTTCAGGTGTAGATTTGGGTTTTTGGGTACAGGGGTCATTTAAGGGTTCAGGGCTAGGTTTGGGTTTTGGGGTACAGGGGTATTTTAGGGTTCATGGGTAGGTTTGGGTTTTGGGGTACAGGGGTATTTTTAGGGTTCAGGTGTAGGTTTGGGTTTTGGGGTACAGGGGTCATTTAAGGGTTCAGGGTTAGGTTTGGGTTTTGGGGTACAGGGGTATTTTAGGGTTCATGTGTAGGTTTGGGTTTTGGGGTACAGGGGTATTTTTAGGGTTCAGGGGTAGGTGTGGGTTTTGAGGTACAGGGGTATTTATAGGGGTCAGGGCTAGGTTTGGGGTTTGGGGTACAGGGGTATTTTTAGGGTTTAGGGATAGGTTTGGGTTTTGGGGTACAGGATTTATTTATAGGGTTAAGATGGGTTAGTATTTAAGGGTGTTGGGGTATTTTAAGGAGTAAGGGTGGGTTATGATTATGGGGTGCAGGGGTGATTTAAAGGGAGCAGGGTGGGATTAGCACACAATCTGAGACATGGCATGAAGGGCGGAACGTACCACACGCCCCCAGCGTTTGTCACGCCCCCAGCACACGCCCACAGCACAACGCAGACCCGCCCACAAGGGACTACTTTGCTGGCACGGTTCTTTTACCTTTTAAATGTATATGGTGGGCGTCTGCATAGCCTATGTCCTTCTGCTGCAACTGCCCTTTCCAACGCTGTATTGGGTGTTGTGATTGGTGCTGTGGTTCCTGAGATTACCCGCCTCAAAGGTTTGGGCTCTCTCTTTATTATATTAGTATGGATTGGAACCTTCATCCCCCCTTTTTCAATGCAAAGAGATAAAGCCTCTCTATTTTCTATTTAACTAAGACGGTGTGGTGTCATTTTTGGTGGGTTTGCGCTGGGGTGTTGTAGTGGGTGCTGCGCAAGTACGTCACACTTGCCTTCTAGATTTAGCCTTCTCACTCTGCGCCATGCTACCCTAAGTGGGCTGGTGGTCCCGATTCCAACAGGCACAATCAGTGATGCAGGCCGACTGGTAGCATTACCTTTACAGGCCCTGGGCACAGGCATTGCCATTTTAACTAGGGACTTCCAAGAAAATTAAATATGCCAATTGGGCAGAAGTCAATCTAACATGTTTTAAGGAGAGAACACAAGCACCTTACGACTGAATAGCAGTGCTAGAGTGTGCAGAATCTGAACACCAGCGAAAACAAGATCAGCAAAATAATAGGAAGAGGAAGGCAAAAGGTTTGCGGGTGGCCGTGCTGAGAGGACCAGGTCCAACACGACTTTGGGACCTACACCTACACCTACACACAGATATCTACTACAAACACTGCATCTACGCAAGGATCGGGCTGAGTTTATCTCCATATTCTGAAAGGTTACCAATTTCCAAACGTCAGGAAGTATATTGCTGTAAAACAGGGCCTGCTTTAGCACTGGTGATGCCTAGTGTGACAATCTTTGTTCGTGCTCCCAATGAGCTTCTGTAATGACCGGATTCTCAGACCAATTCTACAGCTCACCATCTATAGTATACCCAGTATCACGTACCCACACCCTTCCCAGGCCCTATAGGACATAACACCCAAAATACCTACCTGAGAATGGGGAGATGACTTACAAGGTTATATAGTCAAAGATACTACTAGTATCTGGGTAATTCCACACTATATACTATGATAAATCACGTTTATAGTCATACGACTGTCTCTTTTACGTCTTCCGATGGCTCACTTTAATAGTCTTACGACGATCTTGTCTGGACTATACCCGTTTATTAGGTCGAGCGACCTATCTCAATGCGCATGCGCATTGAGCGGGAGATCGATATATAGCGGCTTAAACAGAGCTTACCGAGATCAGGCGATTCCCAGGCGATTTCTTGCCGTGCATGTGAAAGCGCGTGCACAATGCCACCAACTGCTTGCCTCGCATTATCACATCAAAGGCGGCCACATCTCAGGCCCCTGCTGCTTCACACCCTCATGCCGCTCTCCCCGCTGCGCCCCCTCCCCTGCCCGCCGTGTCTCATTTCTCCTCGTACTTTCACTTTGACGGCCGCAGGCCGTCTCTCATGTTTCTCCTTGTTTTTTCTTCTATTCCCCTTCTTTTCTTTTCTCCCTTTTTTTTAAGTATCCTCCACATTAGAACACGATGCCGCTCTCCCCGCTCCGCCCCCTCCCGCCGTGTCCACTTCACTTTGACGGCCGCAGGCCGTCTCTCGTGTTTCTGCTTGTTTATTTTAACAACACGGGCGCACACAATCACCAATGGCGCCTGTAGCTCACAGCGCCTCGCACCCGTGCCCGAGCGCTGCAGTTCATATTTTAGCATTGCACCCGCTTTTACTTGAGAAGCCCTATCAACTTCATTTAGTGAGCTGCGCACGTAAGAGTAAAGTTAAATGTAACTTGTGTGTTTCTATTATATTTTACATTCGCTAAAACCTGCGCAGATGTCTACAATTATTGACTATCAACATCTGAGTTTGCTAATCCCGCTCTGTGATGGCAAAATTAAACATTAACTGCCCAGCTCTTCAACAACCAATAGCAATTACAAAGAGCACTGAAGACAACTATGTCCGAGTAAGCACAAACCCACGATAAAAATGTAAAGGTCTTGCTGTGTCCCAAACAACTATGCATTAGTCTGGCATTATGGGGTTTCGGCTGTGCACTGTCTAATGTAGCGACTCTGCCAGTATGCCGATTTTTGGGCTATATCAGAGCGCTTTGAAGCTGCCATGTGGAGCATGTGACGCAAATAAGTAGTATTAGTAACTGTATAAATAGGCGATACCCTTACAGAAACGAGGTACCCTGTTGAATGAAACTATCTGGCCAAAAATAGGACGACAAAACTGACATTTTGTAAATATATATTTTTTGCCATAACAATGACAAATGCTACCGATTTCAAAGTAGGACCCAATATTACTGTGATGCACAAATCACACAAAAAAAGAAAGCGCTGCTAAATCTATGGCCTAACATATATTGATATGGATGTTAAAACCAAATAAAGATGGCATCTTTCTAATCTAGGTTAGTCTAGTGCTTGAAACTGAAATTAAATGCTTACAATTGTTATCGGTAAGATAACTAAACACAGGGAAAGAAACTAATTTGCCCAGGGTCACACAGTTGAGTAAGTGGTGAAGCTCAAATTGCAAGTCTGGAGGTCTGGTACTGCGGACATCAAAACAAGCGACAAACCAGCCTTTGGTGTTTCGAGCTACAGTCACAGTTGAGTGTATCGATATCTCACATGAGTGCAACAAGCCTATTTGCAAATTGGCAGCAGTAAAGAATTGTGTTAATTTGAGTACTAACACATGCAACAACCAACCTTCTTAAAATAAACACTTCTTTAGCTTGCCCAATGCAGGCATCTTATTCAACAGAAGTGAGGTTTGGGGAGCAATGTTGGGGCTGTTGAATTTCTACTTGCAGTAAATGTTCATGCTTTATGTGTTTCTGCATTCACCCTTTCCCTTGCAGTGGCCTGTGAGACACCTTTGCGGGGAGTTCTGAAGAACTGCTCGGCTTCAGGCCACAGTGACCCCCCTCCCCCCCACACACACGCACACTTGATAGCCCAGGTT
Source organism: Lissotriton helveticus (assembly GCF_964261635.1). Lineage (NCBI taxonomy): Eukaryota > Metazoa > Chordata > Amphibia > Caudata > Salamandridae > Lissotriton > Lissotriton helveticus. The sequence goes on from NC_136065.1 coordinate 409,581,146, forward strand.
GCCAAGGGAACGCTGCATGTTTTCCACCACCTGCTGCGCAGGGCCTGGAACATCAGGTGATGTCCCAGAAACGTGCTGTGTGTGGGAAGTAGGTAGAGGCCACTTATGCCACTGTTTGCTTGATGAACTCCATAGATCACGACTTGCAGTAAATGTTCATGCTTCATATGTTCCTGCATTCTTTCATAATAAGCCACAAACGTTTCAGTACATTATCGTTTTTTTCCCTCAACCATGCCACTGTTCCTATTATGGGAAAACAAAATTTCGGGCAAAGTTTAACTTTAATGGTTTGTTTACATGCCCAGGACTAGTAATGTGCATTTTGGATTGCTGATATTAGTGCTAAAGTGGGAACTGGAAATCATATGGATTGTACTTCATAGAGGTAATGTGAATGAACTTAGGTGGTAGCATTTATATATATATTTTTATACCATCACTTATGTTGTACTGTATTTGTCCCAAGACAATGTGCAGCATACCTAAACACTTATAAGGCCAAAAGGCGAGACCTATTGGCCATGCCAATGCTTGTATCTCCCAGCAGCTCATTTTATAGTCTTACGACGATCTTGCCTAGACTATACTCATATATGTCTTACGACTCGTTTACGTCTCCCGACGGCCCATTAGCACCTGACAACCCGTTAGCGCCTCTTCTTATAGTCTTATGACGATCTTGCCTAGACTATACACTGGAATGGAAGCCTAATCACACCACACAGAAATGATGTTCGTCCACACTTCAATGTTATTCCCTAATATGGCCCACACTCTCCTCTGTCATCAGTTACCTTCCGAGAGGGGAATTGCACGTCCCTCTGTACATCAGCACCTGGCTAAAAAGAAAGGTTAACCCTATCATAGAAACAACATCCTAATGTATTTATTCATCATTCTTTATTAACAAAAAGGGGAAAAAGAATATGATTAGACATTTATAAGCTTAGTCATCACCTAAAGAATAAAGGAAAGAAAATGAATGAACAGATACACTACACTAGCTTACAATGCCTCAACTTTGGCGTGCACATTTATATTGCTGCAGTCGAGCCGGTCCCTCTCCCTCTTATTCTGGATTCGGTTCTCTCAGGACTCTGCTCTGCACTCACAAATGCACGTCTGCACCGCTATGCCTCATCTGGACTGCCACTGTTCCAAGACCCTTGAGAGAGCGCAATTTGGGAAAAATTGTAGAAGTGCACCATATTTACAAGCACGTTGTATTAGTCTAGTAAATATTATGTAGGAGTGTCGAATTTATAGAGTGCAAATACATAAGAGTGTTTAACTAGAATAAGAATACATATATCAGTGTGAAAAACTAATGTAGAATTGTGTAGAGATGTTAGAATGATGTTGAAATCCTATGTTATGTTGCTGTTGTAGAAGAAAATGTAATTCTGCTAAACGTAGAGATGTGTAGGCCACATGGCAGTTCACAGAAAATGAAAGATGCTGTTACACTTTCACATGAGAAAGGATTTTAATGTTATTGTAGTTCAAAGTATTATTGATCATAGAACTGAAGTATATGTTTTATAGAAGTGTTTCATATAATCATTGTGTGTAATAAGTTAGAATACTGTTTAGACAAATAAGTTGAAGGTTTACAGAGTGCATAGGCCCGTTTCATGTAATTCTAATAGGCCTGAATAGAGAAAGTCATTCCTTTTGATCTGCATGTGCTCGTTAGAGAAAGGTCGTGTTAGGCACAAACTGTGGAGCCTGCTAGATGGTTTACGACTTAGAAGATACGGTGGAGGTCGGAATTTTGGGCCCACAGTACAAGTGTCAGTTTGCAGGTGCGAGGGGGTTTTAATCAAGAGAGTGATGAATAGACTTTTGTCTCAGGAACCAGGCACAGGCCTGGAGGAGTCTTCAGAAATTTCCTGGGGGGCACCGTCCTGCCGGAGAGGAGCCTGGGAAGCAAGGTCAACTCTAACGAAGGGTCCAGAGGAGTATCAGCACGGAACATACCAGAACCAACACCACGTGAGGGGCGTCTCTAAGGGGCGTTTCTATCGTAAATGTGATTTTGTATTAGGGACAGCACCCCTGGGTGGAGTTAGGGCAGATGATCTGAGGAACCTAAGAGAGCGGATGGGTAGGCAGATAGGTCAACTGCGAAACCTCGATTCATAACGAAGACTAAGGGAAGTGTGTGATCTTCTTTGGAAGTCACCACGGCTGACACCTTTTTAGGTAAAGATTCTGTTAAGTAGGGATGTCACTTAGTCTAGTGTAGGGACAGTCTAATCTAAATTTTCCTTTCTGTAAATGACTCCCAAGCTACAGCTTGTGTCTATTCTTGCAACTTTGGTAATTCTGGAATTCGTTTTGGTGATATTCTTCTGCCGACTAAGAACATTTAGAAAATTCCTGTTTGTATTGATACCCTTATATCTTTTGAACCTTATTTTGAGATGTTTGTATCTCCAGTTAACTTTGGCTTTGAAATAAACTTTTAAAACTTATTCTTAGTAAGTGCGTCTTTAGAGTGGTGTAAGTCCTTAACTGTTTGACCTAGTAGTGGATTGCCTTTTACTCTATGACAGGTACCAACGATTTAGTCAACCTGAGTTGGGATCTAGATCTATAACTCTAGACCAGAAATCCCGCGTTAACACCCTCAAAACCTTCTCTGGTCCTCATCTACACCATCCCTGTACGATGTCATCATAGGGTCTTCAATCACTTTCCGCTTCCATCTCTGGACTCCAACTAGCTGACAACACCAATTGATCCAACTCGATTAACTGATGGACCAAGCTTTCTGATCGCTCCTTCTGCCAAATCCTTCTGCACTGGATCTTCTGAACGATCCTTCTGAACTCCTTTTAAAAAAAAAACTGACTGCTCTGCTCTCTTGCTCTTCGATAATATAGAACACTCTCTCCTCATGGAAATTTCCAGTTAGCAGCCTGACTCCCACCGAATTCCTGTACCAGTCCCCGGGTTCCCTGCGCACCCACAGTGGCCAGCTGCGTATTGCGTCTAAAGCCCGGGAGACAAACACATTCCTTCGATAAGAACCAGTCTTCACCAGCTCCTCACTAGCGAATAACATGCTAAAATCTAAACATTACCTCTAACCAACAAAAGCCTCAGACAGCCGAGGCAAGAGCAAAGATGGCTACTCTCTAGCTTTAGGCCTCTAGGCCCGAAAAAAGGTAAAGAAGGCATAAAACCCTGTCAAAGTACATAAGTAAAACCCTACAAATGAGCGCAAATAAGACTAAAATAAGGGATTCATAACAATACACTGAGATGGTAGTGGATCATAGTCACCACCAGTCCAAATAGAAGAAATTATCCTGTCACTACAGCTTCTCCCCGGATTTCCTGTCTACCACCCTTCCACAGTGCCCATTATTTCTCCATAGCCCCTCGCTCACATTTATTTAATTTGTTTTATAGTGCTATTCAGACAAGTGCAAGGTGTCAAAGCACTTTCCATCACAAACTCAGTGTACATAACACCCAAAATACCTACCTGAGGATGGGGAGATGAATATTTACAAGGTTATATAGTCAAAGATACTACTAGTATCTAGGGAATTCCACATTATATCCTATGATAAATCACATTTATAGTCGTACAACTGTCTCTTTTACGTCTCCCGACGGCTCACTTTTATAGTCTTACTACAATCTTGTCTGGACTATACCCGTTTATATCTGCCAACGGCTCATTTTACACTTGTTAACTTGTAAATCCGATTTCCACAGACTGATGACGGAGTCCTGTCTAAAACAAGACGTTTCAATCACATTAGGGCTCGGGAGACACACAGGCAAGAGCAAACCATTTGATTGATAAGGGACAAACTCAGTGTACAGAGACAAGGAATCATGCATGTGTAAATAAGTGTATAGGAAATGTAAATAAGACAATAAGGACTACAAGGTATAGGAGTCACCTGTCATCCATATTGGTAGGCAGTATATTTTGCTTAGTTTGGAGAAGCAAAAACTGGAATTAAAATGTAACACGGTGGTTGAGGTTGGCTTTACTAATAAGAATGTATTTCTGCTCAAGCAAACCCATTTAGCAGCATTAGGAAAATGAAAGACTGGGGAAAAACATAATCTTGTAACCTGTACCTTGTAGCTTGCCTGAAGCTATTTGTCGACACTTCATAGCTCACTATACTATATTAGGATTGTAATTTATGAAATACAAGTAACAAAATGATCTATGCGACAAATGTAGTAACCCACTGAGCTATCCACGTTAAAGTCTTTACTCTGCATGCTACGTGTGCTTTGCCAGAGGCATTTTAAACCCTCTTGCTACTTTATACTGAGTAAAAACTTCCACTAGACAAAAGTCGATCTCCAACAGAGACATTAATTTCCAGAGTTATCTTGACCTTTGTATTGTTGCATTAAACTTGCTGGGCACACAAGGAACTCTGCAGCAGGTGCTTTTAAATCCATATAGGATATCAAAAGACAGCCCCCCCAAAGTTCGCACTTTCTTAAAACCGGCCTTGCTGAAAAGTCAGAAGGCAAAATAGAAAGACAGCTGCTGAACACATCCTTTTTAAGGACACAAGATACATTTAAGCAAGTTTAAAATATTTTATTTTCAAAAGGCCAACTTAGATCATTATTGAAAAGAAGACAAGCTGGAAGGCTCACTTTTGCTTGCATGTGATGCAAATGTAAATGTTGAGAATTGAAGTATAGGCTAATTTTACTTCCTAGCGATTGGAAAAAAGATATGCAATTGTTAACAAGACACATTATCCATAGTGTTTTGCACAATTTACACTTTGTTATGGTAGGTATACTTAAACCTTATACTGAGCGAACAGACCTCTCACTAAGGTAATCGAAGTAGCGTGAAGAAAGCGCACATTGGCGTCTGCACTCAGTGCACTTATGGCTGAAGAAATCCGATTTCCACAGACCGATGACGGAGTCCTGTCTAAAACAAGACGTTTCAATCAAATGAGGGCTCGGGAGACCCACGGGCAAGAGCAAACCATTTGATTGATGAGGGACAAAAAGGAAACAGCGCGGTTATACGTGGCCACACGGACTTGCGAAGGCTTTGGAGAGGTTGTGCCCCCGCGATATTTTGGATCCCACTCATTTTATGGTCTAATAAAGGTGTTAATAATGGTGTCCCTGCGGGGTTTACCAAACCCTTACTTTCGTAGAAAAAGAAGCAGAGGCCTTCCACTTGTAATTTTCTCTATTTCTCTGTGACGGCATTGTGCGTGCAAAACCAGGCCATGTTTCAGGAACAAGCGACTGAAAATATATTTGCACTTTCTTCCAAAGTGAAGAAGGGAATGGATGTATTTCATAAAGCCGTGTGGCAGACACGGGAGCTTCCCGAAAAGGGTAGAAATCAGCAATAGGGAGTATTGCTTGTTTGACTTTTATACATACATGTAAGAAAGCATTAGTTGGAGGGTATATGCACCCACCTCAAGGAATAATCACAGTCCTTGTCAGGGAGAACCGCTAGAGTCACTAAATAAACTTGAGCTCAACCCCCTGGTAACTATGACACAGAACAGATAGCATTAACTTAGAGGCAATGCACAAGGTATTTATGCAGTACCAACACAGTCATAAAGTCAATACACAACACAAGAAAAGTCCCAAACCAATTTAGGAAACGAAGGGGCATATTATTAACGATTAGCGAAATTTATCGCTAACGATGCCTAGCAACGAATTTTTTATCGCTAAGCATCGCCGGAAATTATCGCAGAGATAACTTGCTATTAGCAAGGTTTATCTCAGAAGTGATAAAAATCCTTGCGCTAACTGCCAAATGAGAGATTATCGCTGGAAAACCAACGATACTCTCTTGAAGTTTGGCGTTAGCTTGATGATAGGGGCTCACAAACGTAGCCATGATATCCACCTTCCATAGGATATCAAGGCTAAGTCAGAAAAATACCAGGTGTAAAAAAAGCAGCGCTAACTGCGGTTAGCGCTGCTTTTTTTTTATCACTAACAGGGTTAGTGAAATCCTTGATAATAGGAGAAATGTCGCTTAACAGCATTTCTCCTATTATTTTTCTCTAGAACGCCCCCTTTGCATCTCATTAGAGATGCAAGGGGAAGCGTAGAGAAAAAGGGTGCTAACATGCAAATTTGCGTGTTAGCACCCTGTTGCTGATAGGGAGATAATTTTATCTCCGCTTTCTTGGCTTTTAAAGACAAAAAAGCGGAGATAAATTCCTTGATAATATGCCCCGAAATTACACCAAAATAAAAATAAATCCACTAAAGGAACTGGAGTCATGAATTAAAATTTTTTAAATAAACATAGCACCAAAAATCATTACACACCAACTGTGGTGATCTAGTTTTGCTTGATCGATACCTAGGTGCAATTTAAGGCCTCTTGTAGCTTGTTGCATTCCTAGAGCTTGTACAGTATGTCAGCCTTATGAACCTTGGAGTCCACTTCTTTGTTTTGGCTACAAAGGTGAGCATGTCCAGTCCTTCGGGTCTCTTACTAGGTCTCAGACAGCAGGTTCAGTCCTCTTTAGATCTTCATCATGTCTACCATGTGTTCTGAGGGGGGTATTAGGATGCCACATTTATGCCTGGTCACCAGCTTGTGGGTGTGAGTAACTAATGGGACTTTTCAAACTAATAGGGTGAATGTTCCCTGGGGTAACGCTACCTACTTTTGCAGCATTTCCTGTGTAACCTACAGCATACAAGCCCAAATGCCCCTCACTGCCAAAATCCAGGATTGTAAAACCTCTCTCCCCATCTGCAGAGCATGTGTGCCCACTCCAAAGGTGTGGCCAGAAAAATTAGCAACCCCCTCCACTGAGATCACTTTAAATCAATTCTGGTGGCAATTCCACTGGGATTGGACCCTGCCTGACTGGGGGAACAAAGGAATGGGCCTGTGGAAGGTGTCTTGACAACTGCATATAACAGGGTACTTATCTTTAAAGTTAATCAGATTATTGAGCACAGTCGTGACCATCCTGTCAAGGGAAAAAAAGCCCCCCCCTCATTCTAACACTTTTGTCTATGCTTGTGGAGATGTTTTCAGACCTCTTTAAGGGGGCTATTCAGTTACCAGGTGACAGTTCGAGATCATGTAGTGGGCCTACCTAGGCTTCAGGTAGTGAAAAGGTAACTTTCTTAAGGTACCCAATGCTTAACAGCAAGATTTGCACTTGCCAAAAAGGTTATTTTGCCAGGCTGAAGTTGCAGATGCATATTTTAGGCATGAGGTCATGCTTCATCCTGCAGTGTAGTGGGCGGCACAATGGGTGCTGCAGTCCTCTAGTGACATTTAACTTACATGTCCTGGGTACACTTTATACCATATACTAGGGACTCGAAGGTAAGTTAAATATGCCAGTCATAGGTATGCTAATTCCATCATGCTGAAAGGGAGCACAGATACTTTATCACTAGTAAGCAGTGGTAAAATGCACAGAGTTCTACAGCCAGCAGAAACAGTTAAGGCAAAGATCTGAGGGTAAGCATGTAAAAAACATTACAATATAGGTATAGCAGAGCTGGACAAAGGAGAGGGGCTGGTGTTTGGTTAGATGGACACCAGCAAAAGTGGGGCAGTTATGGTGATCTCGGAGATGGCAGCTGGGGCATCAGAAAAGGTCAAATTATCTGTGCAACAAAGACCGAAACGAGAAAAGACCAATATACAGTAATCAAAAATGTGCGCTTTGCAACAATGACTTTAAAATGCAGTTCCTTAAAGCCAGTAGCTCCGCCTGGGGCTACTGCAGTGCTGAAAACAACAGAATCCAACCATTCTGGCCAACCGCGTCAGTGCGGACCGGCATTAGTGTCAGCAGACTCGTAAACAGTACCTTTGGGTCTGGGTGACCGTGCCAGTACAGGCCGGTCGTGTCACCCGTCGCGCTTGCAGTGTGAAGTGTAGCGGTGCAGCATGCGGGCCCTCAAGTTGCAGTGCAGGCAACTGCACGGTGACAGTCGTCCATCGGCGTCGGTGAGACCAGGGCTTTGGTGCGGAGGGAGGCTGTGCTCGTGGTGTGCTGAGAGGTCATGATGCAAGCAACAGTGCAGGTTGATGGAAGCTGGCGTCGGTCGGCCCAGACTGCAGTGTGGGACGGGGGAGTGTGTCGTGTGACTTACTATTGGTGCACCCCAACCATGGTGTGGTCACGGGTGTCAAGGTCAGCAGACAGGGATGTTGTCGGTGTGACCAGTGTGGCAGAGTGAAGCAAGGCGTTGCAGAGTGCAGTTCCTACAGGTCACGGTGCAAGAAGCGGCTCGGTAGCAGCCGCAATGGTCGTTTTCAGTGAGACCAGGGTTGCAGTGCGAAGTGCAGCGGTTCTCTCTATTGTGCCTTCAGGACATGGAACCAGCTGCGGTGTCAGTGATGGTGTCAACTGCTTTCCCCCTCTGTGGCAACTGAAACCCAGAGGCGATACTCAGAGGTAAGGGAAGTCTTTGCTGTACCTGAGACTTCTTGAACAGGAGGGCTCCATTTCAAGCCCTTGGAGATACTCAACAACAAGTGAAGAAAGTTCAGTCCAGTCCTTTCACTGCCCAAGTCAGAAGGAGGCAATTGCAGCCAACCCAGCAAAGCTATAACACTGCAAATGGGGAGTGCTCCTCCTGGCAGATCTTCTAGCTCTGCTTCTTGGCAGGTTCCTTGATCCAAGCGAGTTCTAAAGTTCTGGGGTCTGGGCCCCAAAATTTATACTCAGTTTCTCTTTGTCCTCTTGGGCAGAGAGTGCCTGTGCTCAGTCCAAACCGGTTTGGTCCTCTCTGGAACAGTTTCCTGGCAGGAGGTGGAGACAACATTGTCCAAGGCAGACCAGGCCCATTCAGGTGCATGGAAATCTTCTATTCAGCCCAGCCCTGACTCATCCAGGAAAGGCAGGACACACCTTGTTCCCCCCCATGACTGTCTAAAGAGAATGTACATCCCCCGCACCTGTCACTCCAAAGCCAGACAGTCAATCCACAACCCAGCAGAGGCACACAGGATGTCTAAGCAGGATGTCTGTTTTTCTATCAAAGTCTTTAGGCATAGGATTAGCACAGTGCAATCCACGCCGAGATGGAAAATGACAAAGTATTTTGCCATTTCTACAGCAAAGTCTTTAAGCATAGGACTAGCACAGTGCTGTCCTTGCCGAGCTGTAAAATGACAAAAGCCATTTATCACTCCATGCACAGTATTACAGCTTTGAATTGGTAAAATACCAACTCAAGCCAACCTGAAATGAGTAAAAGCAACCCCTGACACAGTGTTTCCCTCTAATTAGAGCTCTTCAGAGAGGTATAGCTTTGCCCAGACACAAGGGAGCACAGACATTTGAGGTGAGCAGATCTAGAGTGTCGCTGGTGTTGAGAGTGCTCTAACAGGGGCTGCTTTCCACCTAAACTGGAGAACTACCCAGAGTTCTCTCCTTCTTTTTTGCATATATATATATATATATATATATATATATATATATATATATATATATATTCATTGAAAAAACCATAGGTTTTATATTAGTTATAGTTAGCTGGACAATTTACTCATACAAAACCATTGAAATTCCCACGTTATAGTTAGTTGTACTCACTATAACTGGCGCGCCCGCAAAGCACTGCTAATGACGTCACATATTACATCACTCATGACATAGTCAGTGACATCACTCATGACATCACTGATGACATCTCAAATGACATCACTGATGACATCATCCAGTGAATGTGTATCTTTCTGATAAAAAAAAAATATTTTATATATGTGTACCTAAACATCGATGGAAAAACAAACGATTAAATTAGAGTTTAAATGGATGTTTTTTTTTAATTGATTGTATAACAAATTTATTAAGTGTATGTTACTAAATATATGTATTACCAATTATTGTTTAAAATTGTAAATATCTGTATCAGTGTCTCCCTTTATCTATAGACGGATGCTTAGGTTGGTGAGTAGCTACATGATTGTCTATATGGGTTATTAGTTAGTTTTTTGAGTATTAGTATGAGTGTCTGTTAAGTTTGGTGGGAGGTATTACTTTGTGCATATATGAATGAATGAGTGCCTTACTGTTTGCATATGTTTTGAAGACAGCATGTGTGCACGACTGTATGGATGGATGTGTGTGCGTATAGGTGTGTTAGTGAGTGAATGACTGTCAGAATCATTTCTTTATGAGTAACTACATATGTTTTAAATTACTATAAGTAAGAATTGATGCATATAGGTAAGTATGTGTGAGAGTGAGAAATTGTAAGAGTTGCTGTATAAATACTTTTTGTTCCTATAAGAGAATGTGGGAATTTCAATGGTTTTGTATGAGTAAATTGTCCAGTTAACTATAACTGATATAAAACCTATGGTTTTTTCAATGAATTTGCTAGGTTTTTTAAATGCTAATTCCTAACTATAACGTGTGTAAAACCTATGGTTTTTTCAGTGAATTTGCTAGGTTTTTTAAATGCTAATTCCTAACTATAACGTGTGTAAAACCTATGGTTTTTTCAGTGAATTTGCAAGGTTTTTTAAATGCTAATTCCTAACTATAACGTGTGTAAAACCTATGTTTTTTTAGTGAATTTGCAAGGTTTTTTAAATGCTAACCCCTAAATAAAATATGTGTAAAATTCTTTTTTTTTTATTATGAATTTAAATACAAAATCAAAACACTGAAAGTAGTTTGTTTTCTCCTTTCTTTATTGCCCTTCCTTTAGTTTTTCAGTCCCCTTAACTCACTCCCCTACCCTTAGTCCCCTTCTTTCAGTTACTCTTCAACTCCTCTTTTGTCACTCACCATACTCCCCTTTTCTCACTCTTTCCCTCAGTCCCTTCCTTCCCTCAGTCATTTCAATCACTCATTTATGCACTACGCTTTCATTCAAAAAAAGAACGACACAGTGTTTAAGAATATAACTCTTTTTAGAGAATTGAATGAGTTCTGAAAAGAACTGTTTTTTTTCTTTTGTTGTTTTATATATTTTTTTCCTTTTTTTTAATTCTGAGATTTTTTTTTTTAAGACATGTGAGGCAAGTGCACCCTGCGCAGTTTGCGAAGGCATCCACTAGAGCCATGGCCACACAAATGCCACCAGCTGTGGCCAGCACTTCATCGGCAACACCTCCATCTCCTTCAACTGCCGAACTGGACCTGAGGCCATATTTAAAGAAGGTGCACATGAGGTGCAACAAGTGCAACAAAATTCTTGTATACTCTGAACAAAGCCTTGTGCTTATTGAAAAGCGCATCATGGAGCATGTGTGCACAAGAAGGCGATAATTTTTTTAAATTTCAGTTTTTTGTTGTTCCTGTTGAACACTTTTGAAGTTCAGGATTTCAGTTTGCGTTTCAAAACCCCCCAAAAAAGTATAAAACTTTGTTAAAAAAAATATAAAATAACAAAACCCAAAAAAAGTTCTTTTCAGAACTAACTAATTTTTCAAAAAAGAGCTCTATTTCTTATGCACTGTGTCATCTTTCTTTTGAATGAATGTGTAGTGTATAAATGGCTAGCTGAAATGAATGACAAAAATGGAGTAAGGGACTGAGCAAATGAGTGAGGTAAAGGAAGTATAGTGACTGAAGAAAGTGAAGTAAAAGAGTGACTGAAACAATGAGGCAGATGTACGTTACATGGTGCATCCCTGTAAATCAGCAGCGATGCGCCAAGTAACCTACGACAAGCAAAACCACCCAAGCGCCACCACTGATGTTCCACATTTATAATGTGGCACACCATGGGACAAAAACGGCACAGATGCGTGACGCATCTGTGCCGTACAGGTGCCAAATTTCTAGAGTTGCGTAGCATGCGCGATGCAGCTCCAGCAATGCTCCTGGGGGGCCCATTCAACTAATGCTGCGTCAAGCCTTACGCCTGCTTCAATCAGGCGCAGGGTTTTGCCATAGCATTGGCCTAAAAGTGATTGAGTGAAATCTTGTAGATTTCACGTAGCCATTTTTAGCAGGCGTTCCTGCGCAGGAACATCACCCCTTGCACCATAACGCCTCCTTAAGGCACAGGGCTTTACAACGTGACGCATCTCCCAGATGCGTCACGTTGTAAATAACACGCACCATGGTGCATCTTTTGCACCGCCGCTGTGTCACAAAAGTGACCAACGCAGCCCCCTGGCACATTTGCAGAGGAGGAACTAATTCCCCTTGCATACTGGGGGTCCCTGGGGGCCAACTAGCCCACCAGGAACCTCCAGTATTTCCCAGGGGGCTGCATTGCAGAGAGGTGTAATGAGGCCACACCCTTTTTTACACCTCTCTGCAGCGCAGCCCACGGCGCGTTTGCAGAGGGGGAACTAATTCCCTGGGAGGCAACTAGCCCACCAGGAGCCTCCAGTATGCGCCAGGGGGCTGCGTTGCTTTGCCCCAGAGGGCGGCAGTCCCCGGGGCAGTGTGGGGGGGATTGGGCACCCCCCACGCTTCTTTATCTCTGTGCCCCCACAATTTGGTCCCCCTGGAGGGTAATTTTTAAATAAACATACCGGGTTTTAAAAAAAAAAACATTTTTGGCCTTGGGGGTCCTTGTGGGACCCCATGAGCAGGCCTAGGGGGTCAGGGTGCTTCTACCCTGCCCCCTTTTTATGTTCTACACGTTTGTTTTTCTGCTTTCTTGTGCCTCGGTCTACCGAGCACAAGATGGCTGCCAACTCTTCCTGGTTTGAAGTGTTGAAAGCCAATGAATGAGCATGCAGCTCGTGCTCGAGAAGTTTTAGAACTCAAAAAGGGGGCAGGGTAGAAGCACCCTGACCCCCTAGGCCTGCTCAAAATTTTTTTGGGGGGGGAAATCATGGGGTGCGCGCACCGTGCGCGCACCCCGCGATTTTTCGTTTTTTTTTTTCTGCCTTGGGGGTCCCTGTGGGAACCCCTGAGCAGGCCTAGGGGGCCAGGGTGCTTCTACCCTGACCCCTTTTTGAGTTCTACACTTTTTTTTCTGCTTTCTTGTGCCTCAGTCTACTGAGGCACAAGATGGCTGCCATCCATTTCTGTTTTGGAGTGTTGACAGACAGTGGCAGCCAATCAGCATGAAGCTCGTGCACGGCAAGGTGCGCGCACGGTGCGCGCTTATAGATATATAATTGATTTCAACTTAAATTTTCTCAGGAACTACTGGAAGGATTTACACTATTTAACCAAAAGCGTGATCTGCGTACCAGACTTTACCATTTTGCCAAGTTTGGTGTAATTCCGTTCAGCGGTTCGGGCTCTAGCCGTGTCTAAAGGTCCTATGGAAATTAACATGAGGAAAACACGTTTTTGGACCCCCCCTTTTTTCTCGGCCCCCGCTTGACGAATCTACCCGAGACTTTCAGGGAAGGAGCGCAGCGGAGCTGGCCAAAATTTTGGAAAATTACAAGCAAATTCCTCAACCGGCGCCAAAGTTATTCCCAATAGAATGTTGTGGATTTCCTATGTAACAAGGTCCTAACTATAACTACCTACTGGCGACCGCCAGTAGGTAATATATATATATATATATATATATATATATATATATATATATATATATATATATATATATATATATATATATATATATATATTATTAAAGCTCCCAGTTGCCCGCTTGGCAGGATTGCACTTGAGCAGCAGCCTCTATTTCAGCGGGTACAGGACCTCCGTGCACGCCGACAACTGCAGCTTCCCTGTCATGGATGAAAGCCTGACACGTTTCTGAGCCGTGTTGCTCATCTTCAGAAGCTCGACTTGGGAAAGCATTCTAGGGACATACGCACACATTTATAATTAACGCCCTCAGATTGTCATACTCTAATGAGCACAACGCTGATGGATTGTGGGTAATGTAGTTCGTATCCAGAGTCCACTATGTGAAGCAGCAGCAAGGAATTAATGGACTTCCTGCTCACCGAGGCCCATCTGAGGGCTTTGAACATGGAACTGTACTCAAAGGAAAATGGATACGAACTACATTAGCCACAATCCATCAGCGTTGTGCTCATTAAAGTACGCCCATCTGAGGGCGTTAATTATAAATGTGTGTATGTGTCCCTAGAATGCTTTCCCAAGTCGAGCCTCTAAAGGTATGTAGTTATACCCATACCCACAGACCACGCACGTAACCTAGGCTTCATCCTAGACTCCTCCCTCTCGATGACCAGACAAGTCAATGCCGTCTCATCCTCCTGCTTCAACGTACTTCGTATGCTCAAAAAAATCTTTCGTTGGATCCCCACCGAAACAAGAAAGACTGTCACCCACGCACTGGTCACTAACCGTCTGGACTATGGAAACACCCTCTACGCCGGAACCACATCCAAATTACAGAAAAAACTCCAACGCATCCAAAACGCATCAGCCAGACTCATATTGGACATCCCGCGCCAAGCTCACATTACCGGTTACCTGAAAGACCTCCACTGGCTTCCCGTCAACAAGAGAATAACGTTCCGTCTCCTCACCCACGCACACAAGGCCCGCTACCAACTAGGACCCGAATGCCTCAACACACGACTGTCCTTCTACACACTGACCCGCCAACTAAGATCCTCCAATCAAGCCCTCGCCGCAGTTCCGCGCATCCACAGATCCACCATGGGAGGAAGATCTTTCTCCTACTTGGCGGCCAAAACCTGGAATTCTCTCCCCACTCACCTCCGACTTACCCAGAACCACATTTCCTTCAGGAAGGAACTTAAAACCTGGCTATTCGATAAATAATGCACCCCCTCCCCCAAGCGCCTTAAGACCCTCTGGGTGAGTAGTGCGCTATACAAATTCCTGAACTTGAACTTGAACTATATATATTACCTACTGGCGGTCGCCAGTAGGTAGTTATAGTTAGGACCTATTTTCCATAGGAAATCCGCAACATTCTATTTGGAATAACTTTGGCACCGGTTGATGAATCTTTGTGAAATTTTCAAAACTGGTGGGGTTCTCCGGTTCGCTCCTATCCTGAAAGTCTTGGGGTGATTCGTGAAGCGGAGGCTGAGAAAAAATGGGGGTCCCAAAACATGTTTTCCCCACGCAATTTTCCAAAGGAACTGTTCATCGCGGCTACAGCCCGAACTGCTGAACGGAATTACACCAAATTTGCCAAAAAGGTAGTCCTTGGTTCAGACTCATGCCTTTTGCTTAAATGGTGTAAATCTCTTCAGTAGTCACAGTTAAAAGTACATATATATCTATGGCCGCGGTGGATCCACGCATCCTGAGCGCACCCTAAGCGCACCGTCCCGATCACGCGCTGAATGCTAATTGGCCGTCAAGTGGTTGTCAACATTCGAAACCAGGAAGTGTTAGCAGCCATTTTGTGCCTCGGTAGAAGCGAGGGTCTAGAAATCAGTTGAATAAGTGTTCAAAATGTAGAAAGGGGGCAGGTTAGAAATATTTTGACACTCTAGACCTGCTTAGGGGGTCCCACAAGGACCCCTAGGGCCCCCCCAATTTTTTATTTTTTTTTAAAACTGAGAATGCATGGATCCACCGTAAAAAAAATAAAAAACGAAGCGCGGGCTCCTGTGCTTGTCTAAAAATTAGCTACCTGGGGGGGCCAAATCCCGGGGTCTAAAATATTAAATTTGATGGGGGTCCAGAGGGACCCTGTAGCCCGGGGACGGCCATCCCTTGATGCTACAAAATAAACAGGTGGTGGGACTCAAATGTACTCCCCATGTAAAATATTTGGGTGGGGCGGTTTAAAGGCCCTCTCCAGCTCCGGGGACCGCTACTCTTTGGGGCTTTGAAAAAAATGGGTGTGATGGCTCAAAGGTCCCTCTAAGCCACGGTGATAACCACCCTCCGAGGCTTTTTATATTGTGGGAAAGGGGCCGCGTGGCCCCCATTCTGGAGCAGTCGAGGGCCCTGGGGAACACCACTCCCCAGGGCCGGCTCCTGCTGTGTCTCGGGGTGCGTATCCCCGGGACACTGCTGTTTGGTATGGCAGTGCAGGAGTCGAGGTTCCCACTCTGTCATAGCAAACCTGAGGCCCTTCCTAACAAGGGCTATTTCGTCTTGTTTTTTTTAAAAAGGCAAAAATGTGGTGTAAATTGTATCGCCCGGTTTACTGCTTAGGCGTATATACAAGGTTGGGGATCGTGGGTGGAGACCCAATGTCTCTATGGTCCTAGCCAGCTCCTCGCGTCATTGTGAAGCCGCCATTACTTTTCCACATGGGGACCTGCTAATATGCAGCTCCTTGTGGGAAAAATAAATCTGCTTTGCATTTTGAAAGAGTGAGCAGGTTTACCTGATCTCTCTTTCAAATCCAAACCTAGGGGCATATTAGCAAAAACGTCTTTAAAATTATCGCTGTTTTAGCGGCAGAAAACTGCCGCTAAAATGCAGATAATGGGCTTGCTAATATGCGTTATAGAATTGCAATAGAAGCCCACGTTAGATGTCCTGCACATCTAACCTGGGCTTCTATTGCAATTCTATAACGCATATTAGCAAGCCCATTATCGCCATTTTAGCGCCAGTTTGCTGCCGCTAAAGTGGCGATAATTTCAACTCCGTCCTTGTAAATATGCCCCATAGCATTGTCTGTTACCTACTGGACTGCATCATCTGTAATCATGATTCAAATAAAAGACGAAACATATATGGAATAGGTTGTTGAAATATGTAGGTTTCAGGGACATTAAAGTTCAAATTGTGACCTGTGCTATCCGCAGTGTACACTGCCATTCACTGTTCCTTTGCACTTGCAGGGTGAATTTTGTTATTGAACTAAACCTAGAACTGATATAAAAGAAGTTTATGAAGTAAGGCTACTAAAGGGATATTGTGTAGTTTGAGGCATGTTATACTTTGTTTGCTACTACACTCTGCAAATGATGAATGAAGAGTCTATTTAATTGTGAGCTCTGATGACCACAGTGTAGGCAGGAGGCAGCAGATAGCAAGGGCCCACGACCACATGGCATTGAGGAGAGGTGCACAGTATTGGTAATTTAGCGTGTGTGCAGCCAGCGATGATAACACTGAGTTAGTGCCACTTGAAGCAAGGTTATTTGGAGGCTGTGATGATGTGTGGTCCGGGCAGGCCACACTGGTAGCAATGTTTTTTGCCTTGTGAATTCTGCTTTAATAAGGCCACATGAAGATGACTTGTGGTGTAGAGAGTTAGTGGTACCTGAAGAACTCAGCGTGTGAGTACTCTGCGATGATTCGTGCTTTGGGCGGGTCGCACTGGTACAATGTCTCTTGCTTATTGGAATGCGTAGTGTGCAATCGCCATTCCACAGAATCATGAGCCCTCACAATGTAGATGGAAGGCAGTAGTCAGTACAGACATTGAGGAATTTTTTTTGTTGCATCCTTTAACAAGTCTGAGGACATAGAGTACAATTGTCTCTGCCAGAAAGAAAGAAAGGCTGAATTTCATGCTGTCCGTAGTGTAGATCCAAAGCTGAATTCAAGTTGTGAACCCTGCTGTCCGCAGTGTAGATTGAAGGCAGTAGTCAGCACAGTCATTGAGGAATGTTTTTTCCTCAGTCACGTGGCTGATGTCATCAGTGATATCATTTGAGATGTCATCAGTGATGACACTGACCATGTCATGAATGATGTAATATGTGACATCATTAGCAGTGGATTGCAGGCGCGTGAGTTACAGTTAGTACAACTAACTATAACAGAGGAATTTCAATGGTTTTGTATGAGTGAAATGTCCAGCTAACTGTAACACCCCTGAAACCTATGTTTTTTTCAGTGAATATATAGTTAGGGCTCCCGGTTTTATGGTATGCATTTTTTTAACATTTCTATTTGTATTTATCCATATTTATTTTTGCGACATTTTATCTGTATTTATCCAAATTTATTTTGTTTTTGCGAATAATAGGAGTTGTAAATCTGTATATTTCTATATTCACTTAACTGCTAGATGCATTCTCATACTTTGATGTCTGTCGTGTTTTAGCTTTTTAGGTTGACAAATATTGCATAAGAATACATTCATGGGTAAATACTAGCATTATACCACAAATGTATATTAACATGCCACTATTTAAAGAAATTTTATCCTGTTTTTTAATTTCCTATGCTGTCCATCTGCTCAGCTGTTGGGCTGAATTCATGAAAGGCAGCACAGAGAGTCACTTAAAGGCATTTTTATTTATTTATTTATTTAGTGTTTTCTATAGCGCGAACATGACCCAGTGTAGGGTGTCAGAGCGCTTTACAGTAGAGTTTCATCAGTCGTTTATGTTTCATACTTCAGTTTAGCATATAGACATATATACATTCAATAATACAGTTGTCAGGCACAGTTAAATTACACGAGCATCTTTGTTCATGATCCAGTGTGGAGTGACATAGCTTTTTAAAATAATGATTCATCCGTCATAATGTTTTACATTTCGGTATATCATATAGACATATATACATTCAGTAATAACTTTGGGTAGTTTAGGATAGCAGGCCTCCCCCATGGTTCTTATGGAAGAAATGTGCCCATATAGAATGATTTTACTTCCTTTTTGAAGGTTGCAATGGATGTAATTCTTCTGATGTTTGGTGGGAGTGCATTCCAAATACTCAGTGCTGCTCCTGAGAATGCTCGGTCACATGTCTTTTTCTTGCAAAATCGAGCCGGTTTCAAAAGAAAGTCTGATTTGCTCCTGGAATGTCTGTTACCTTCTGATGGTGTAAGTTTCTGGGCCAGATAACCTGGAGTTTTGTGATGAATTGCATTGTGCGTGATACATGTCAATTTGAATTGAATTCTTGCTTCTTACGGCAGCCAGTTTAGCATTTTCAGGTGAGGAGAGATGTGGTCGAATTTTTTTGAACCCGCTATCAGTCTTGTGGGTGCATTAAGACAAGCTTTCAATGGAGCAGTTGCGATCTTGGGGAGACCAGCTAGGGTAGTACACCCATATTCAATCCTTGATATGACCAGCGCTTGTACTGCTGTTTTAAGATCTGTTTTGCTCAGGAAAGGTTTAAGTTTTCGCAAGTAGCTCAAGTGGAACCTGGCGTTTTTTGCCATTGTATTAATATGTGCTAACATATTCAGGTTTTTATCTAGAGTAATTCCCAGTGACTTGGTGGAATCCACAATCTTAGGAGTACAGTTTAGAGCCGTGATAAGTTTGGTCCATTCTGTTAAGTTTAGATTGCTTTTATGAGGTGCTATGAGTAAGAATTCGGTTTTCTGTGGGTTTATTTTCAGGTGATTCTTGGTTAGCCATTGGAGGGTTCTTGATAGTGCATGGTTCATTGTCTTAATTTCTTCTGTGGATGCCACCTTGATGTACAATTGGGTGTCATCCGCATACATGTGGAAAGCTATGTTTGCTTTTTGTAGTATTTCTGTTAGTGGTTCCAAATAAAGATTAAATAACGCCGGTGAAAGCGTTGATCCCTGTGGAACTCCTATTGTATTGTTTGTTGGGCCAGAGAGGGTTTGGTTGACTATGAATTTTTGTGATCTGTTCTTAAGAAAGGAGCTGAGCATCACAATCTTCTGTATTTATCCAGTTTTAAAAATAAATGCAGACAGAAAA
Source organism: Lissotriton helveticus (assembly GCF_964261635.1). NCBI lineage: Eukaryota > Metazoa > Chordata > Amphibia > Caudata > Salamandridae > Lissotriton > Lissotriton helveticus. Next base: position 409,600,614 of record NC_136065.1, read on the forward strand.
CAGATTATTTTCTGTCTGTATCGTTAAAAATCCGTAAAAATGGAAAACAGCGAGCCTTATATATAGTCAAGGTACAAAGATATGGAGTTAGTTATGCGAAATCCATGTTTAACTTTCAATATTTTGGCCTCCATATTCTGTTCACAATACTTTGTTCGATTGAGAATCCCATCTCAATACTATGATTCATTCAGATAAATATTTGAAAAAAAACTATTAACAAAGGCCATGGCTAGCACAGTCAATATGTGTGCATAATGTACCTAAGTGGTATCTGCATAGCACAAACCTAGCCAAAAGATAGTGAACCGCTATGCAGGGTCAAAGTCAACAAATAATTGAAGATGTAGATGGGTTCTGAAAGCAAAAGTGCACTGTTACTGCATTGTGAAGAGGAGTGCTGTGAACAGGTGAGCTTTCAGTGATTTCCAAAATTTCTGGTAGAGAAGGAGAGGTCCTAATTGATACAGGAATATCATTCCAGAGCTTGGGTGTAATATGACAAAGCTATGCTGCCATTGAATTCCCTTTTAGACTACTTTGTCTCCATTGTAAGGATGTCTTGGAAACTGATGTGCAAAGAACAGCTGCAGAAGGTGAGATTGTCTGCCAGGTAGACTGGGGAGCTGGTAGTTCTACCAAGTTGGGAGTGATGTGGTCATGTGTCGTCTGCCTTGGATGGTTTGTGTTGCAGCATGTAGGATGTCCTTAAGGAAGAACAGGGCTGAGCTTGGGATGCTATGGGGCGCATCGCTGTTACCATCTATATGTGAGAATATGAGGCTTGAACTGCAGTTTTGAAGTCAGTTTCTGTGAGGAAGACGTACTTTTATTCGCGTTTGCATTTATACGTTGTCGTATTTGCATATATTATGAAAGTCAAACTTGGAAGTGTATTCATGTATTTTTTACTCACAATTGCATTTGTTCTTGAGTTACATGTGTACAAGTATCACCATGCATTTGAAGTGAACGTTTGCATATTTAATTAAAGTTATCCTGTCAAAAGGTCTTAATTCTGAAATTAACTGTGCTTGGTTAGTGTGTTCTTTTCCTTTTCATGTACATTCTCAAGGTACATTAGCTAGAGAACGTAGTAGTGTTGTATGTATTTTGTTCTTGATGGTAAGGCCTGAGAAGAGACATCTTGGCAAGAACTGTGAAGACCTAATGAGCAGATGAAGGCTCCTATTCATTGTGTATCAGGAACGGAGAATGTTGAAGGATGCAGCAACTGTTCAAGTTCTGTGTGATGGGAAAGTCTAGTAATGTTGCAAATGCACAGTACAAGAAGAGGAATGATTGTTTCCTGGTGGTGTGGGATGAGCTATGATTCTTGTTAAGGTTTTACTGGTTTTAATTACTGTTCAAAATGATAGAACTTAGTGACGATTCCCTCAGACTTTGATGGGTAGAGCCCTCTCTGCTTCTTTTATACTTGCAAGTGTAAAGATTCATACTAAACACTTATTCCAATTCTTCTGCTGGAGTCTTTACTATGCTGACTCCTCTAATTTCTACATTTGTTTGAGATCCTATTCTAGGAATCATCCTTATTCTAAACTTAGAGCCTTCATGAGATGACTTTAGAACTAATTCATGTTTAGGAAAGATAATTGGAGTTTCTTTCAGGAACACCTATTTCTATTTCTCAGCTTTTATATTGCTGTGGCCGTAATGATTTCATATCTTATTCTACCAAAACTGAACCTATTGTTATATTTCAGCTTGCCAGCTGAAATTCAGTATCTTTTTAATATTCTCTTGATATGCATATATACTAGGCTGATTATTAAGTGGCAACAAAACCAAAATGTAACTTCAATCGCAGATTTCTGATCCGTCCTTGTTGTGGGGCCAAATAGGCTTTACAAAAGTTGAATTGCTTTATTATTGTTAACTCCCTTTGCGTCTTAGTCAACTTGAAAAGAGCGATTTTAAATCATGCACCTGCGTGCTCTCAAATGCAATATGAAAAAAGCACAGGGAGCGACCCCACTTGCCAAGAGACAGGGTACCACATGTAAATATAAAAAAAGGAAATCTCTTGGACACACACCGAAATCTGCCTATGGTCACGTGCACAATCAACCACAGTAATCACCCAATATACACCGTTATATCACGCATACATATATACCCACTTGGATAGAAACACAAATCTGAACCCAAGAAGCAACTGCGTATTACACAAAGATAAAGACCTCAAACATATAACACAATTGAGGTTTATTAAAAAAATTAAGAGTGACAATGAAAAATTACATACATTCACAAATTTAAAAAGCATTAAAAAACATCATGAAAGACAAAGAAATATATGTGAAATGCTTAAATTCATCAGACAGAGGTTATTCCCAACCGGAATCAAATATATAAACACCATCAGTCTATTCACTCATTGGTTGCATTAGACATGAGGCTGTTCCTGGATATAACCCAATATAAAGGTACAGGGGCCGACACGTTTCGGTGGTAGTAAATTATTGAGGTACCACCTTCATCAGGACGTGATAGAATGTGTCTCTCGCTCAACAGGTTAAAATTTAAAATACACCTAATTGAAACAAAAAAGATATATATATATATATATATATATATATATATATATATATATATGCCAACACACACGGTCCACGCTCGCAGGTCCGTTCCACAATGAAGGGCACACTCAGCAATTGCTCCGTCGTTTTAATGCCAAGGTTTATTATTTTTGGCGCTGCATAATCAAATCAACAAACTCGTTTCGGCGATCCCGCCTTCGTCAGTTAGACACTGACAGTGATGTCATCAGTGATGTCATTTGAGATGTCATCAGTGATGTCATCAGTGATGTCACTGACCATGTCATGAATGATGTAATATGTGACATCATCAGCAGTGGATTGCGGGTGCGCGATATATAGTTAGTGCAACTAACTATATATGGAATTTCAATGGTTTTGTGTGAGTAAAATAAGGTTTTTTAAATGCTAATTCCTAACTATATATGGTCTATAACCTATGGTTTTTTCAGTGAATTTTCAAGGTTTTGTAAATGCTAATTCCTAACTATATATGGTCTATAACCTATGGTTTTTTCAGTGAATTTCATTGGTTTTTTAAAAGCTAATATCTTTAGCTGTAAAATGTATTCTTCTTTAAATCCAAAAATATATTTTATGTTTATTAATAATTTTTTTTTAAATATATTTTTTTGTTCGCTCCCGGTTCGCGAACCGGGAAGCTTCCCGTTAGCTCAATTTGATGCCGCGACCCGGTCCGCGAACCGGTAAACGTTCCGTTTGCGCAACTGCGCGTTAGAAATCAACATCGTGACGCGTCGCGGAAGCGCGACGTATCACGTTGTCGCGTAATTCATCTTATGACGCGCCGCGTTAGCGCACCCGGAAGTGCTCCGGTACGCGAACTGAGACGCGAAGCGCAGCTCCCCGGAAGCGATCCGGGGCGCGTCGCGAAAGCGCGACATATCGCGTTGCCGCGTAATGCGTCTTATGACGCGCCGCGTTAGCGCACCCGGAAGCGCTCCGGAGCGCGAACCGAGGCGCGAAGCGCAGCGACCCGGAAGCGATCCGGGGCGCGTTCTGCAGCGCGTAACATAAGTTTAACAGGTCATGTGACTTGTTAATAAAACTTTTCATTGGTTCATTTCACTTTTGGTTTCCTAATGATGTAAGGCTAGGTCAGGTGACCTAAAAATAACACTTTTCATTGGTTTAGAACTATTGTTTTTCCCAAATGATGAAAACCCCTCCTTCTTTCCTCACTCTGACTTTCATCTTTGTGAGAGGAAGACCTTTTTTGATATTTGAGCAATGGCTTCATTGGTAGCTTCAGCTGGTGGACCCCCACCACCACCACCACCTCCTCATGGGAAGAGAGGACCACCTCCACAGTTCATCAGCAACACAGAGGAGGAAGAGGATGAACAAGAGTAAGAGGAGACAGAGGGACCACAGTTTTTAGTAGAGGAGCCCCGGGTTTCTCATCGTAAAACTAGTTTTATTTGGCAGTTTTTTTCAATCCCTGAAGGGCAGAAAAAAGTTAATGCTAGATATGTGACGTGCCTCATATGTAAAGAGGACTTATCTAGAGGCACCTTAAAAAAGTATAGCTTCGGCAACTACACCATGCACCGTCACATGAACAGGTGGCATCCATTAAACTACAGCCGGGCAGAGATGCGTGACCTGCAGGACAACCCACCAACTCCTGTGGCCACGACATCAACACAGGTATCTTTGTCAGGACCAGAGGCACGGGAAACCGTGCCAAACATTCAGGACAACTTTGTCCATATGAAGATTACCTGTTTGTATTGCGGTACATTACTGTCATGTGCCAATATGAGCATTAACTTAATCAACAGAGCATTTGAAAATCACAAGTGCTCTAAACGCCCCAGAAAGTAAATTTTTTTTTTGCTCCTGTTGAGCCCTTTCCAATGCCTGTTTTTTGTTGTTTCCCCTCCAAAAAAAACAAAAAAAACATAAAACTGTTCAAAAAATACAAAAAAACAAAAAATGTTCAGAAAAATAAAAAAATATATAAAACAACAAAAACATTAAAAAAAAGTTCTTTTCAGAACTACCTCCCCTTTCAAAAAAAATTGCTAGAATGTTTAGCACTCTGGCAAGCTGTATTTCTTTTGGTTCGCTTCCTGGTTCGCTCACCGGTACGCGAACCGGGAGCGAACCCAAAAAATTTTTTATTAAAAAAAGAAGAATAAGTATAAGGGAAGTAAACAGAGAGTAATGTTAAAACAAAGACAGCTATAGGGTCTAAACCAGAGATACTGTTTAATAGATTTATTTACCGAAGAAAAGAGGGAAGAGGATATAATTGTGAAAAACAAAATAGATAAGGAAGTGAAAGAAAAAAAAGAGAGTAGAACAATAACAAAGAAGAGTTTCTTAGAGAATATGAGTGAATGTTCAAAATAAGATTAAAACATGTGGAATAACAGAGAGAAAAAACAGAAAGCAGAAAAGAAGAAGTAACAGAAAAAGAATAATTGAAACAGCAAAGAAATGTAAATAACATAGGGCCATATTATCAACATAGGCAATAAAAGTTTTGCAGCTTTTATCGGCAGAAATGTGTCGCTTAAGCCGCTTTTGCGGCAGAAAACTGCCGCTAAAACCACTTTTGCAGCAGTTTTCTGCCGATAAAAACAGCAATAATTTTATTGGCTGTGTTCATAATATGCCCCTTAGTGTGCTTCAACTACACAGAAAAAGCATAATGAACAAGTAGTGAAAGAGTGATCAGTCAAAGACACTAAGAGTAATAGAGACGGAGTGAGTGAACAAGAGTGAGGAACTATGAGAAGAAAGGGACTGAGAAAAGGAGTGGAAGGAGTAGAGTAAGTAGGTAATAGAGAAAGGAATGAGGGAAGTAGCAAAGGCAGGAAACTGAGGGTTAAAGAAATGAAGCTGTGGAACTAATAGTAGGTGAATGTGATAGAAATGTAACGAAAAGACTACAAAACATTTACCTTATAATTGTCGTTAAATTACTCACTTTTTATTTTTATACTTTCAATCTGTGAAAGAGAGAACAAACATTTGAAAAATATTAAAACATGTATTTAAAAATTAGAAAAGACAAGGGAAAAGATTGAAGGAGAAACAGTTTTTCAACAACTTTGACACTTACAGAAGCTTCTGCTTTTCCAGGCCCCTTACAAAGTCATAAAGATATACATTTTAAACTAACAGTATCTTGATGCAGATGAGGCCTATCTTAGAACATGGTGCTTTTTTTGCACTGCTGTTGTCTCACAAAAGTGTCGCAAGACACTAACATTTTAAATGATTGTTTCAAGATGCCAATAAGATGTGTCCTATCCAGAGGTTTGTTTGAGGTGAGGCCTACTCAGGGTTCCAAATGAAATTTCGAGTTGTTGAAGAGAACAGAGGACATAATACATGTGAAGGTCTACCAATGAAGTAAATCATGTCCACTTCACTCTTGAACAAACGCCAGACCTCTTCTGTGTCCGTGGACAGACCTAAAGTTCATCTGCACAATGTCATTCGTAAACTTAGGAAACACAGGTGATGTAATTGAAAAATGTGGAGTTTCTTTTCCTCATTTCACAATCACATCACCTGTGTTTCCTTTGCTTAGGTATCTCATAGTGCAGATATAGTCTAGCATATCAAAGAGTACACAAAAGTTGAGCAGTGTATACAACAATTTTGACATTTACAGAAGACTCAGCTTCTTATCTTGTTGGAGATGAAGTGAGGCCTGTCTTGCAACATGCTGCATCTTTTGCATCACTGCTGCATCGGTTTCATGTGGCACGGGTTTTTTACAGCATGACACATCTGCCTAGATGCATCAATTTGTAATTTTGTCGCCTCATAGCAAATCTTTTCCACCGCCAATGCGTCACAAAAGTGACGCACAGTGGCGCAAAAGAGGCATACACCTATCATAAATCTGTCCCTAACATTTTAAATGATTAATTCAGGATGACGATAAGGTGTGGCCTCTCCAGAGGTTTGTTTAAGGTGAGGCCTACTCAGGGTTGCAGATCAAATTTACGCTTGTTGAAGAATACAAAGGTCATAATACATGTGAAAGCCTACCAATGAAGTAAGTCATGTCCACTTCACTCTTGAACAAAGGCCAGACCTCTTCTGTGTCCGTGGACAGACCTAAACTTCATCTGCACAATGTCATTCGTAAACTTAGGAAACACAGGTGATGTAATTGAAAAACGTGCAATTTCTTTTGCTCATTTCACAATCACATCACTTGTGTTTCCTTTGCTTAGGTATCTCATTGTGCAGATGTAGTCCAGCATATGAAACAGTACCCAGAAGTGCAGCACTGCATGCAACAACTTTGACACTTACAAAAGCTTCAGCTTCTGCATGCCCCCTACACAGTGCTAATTATATACATTTTAAACTGATGGTATCTTGCTGGAGATGAACTGAAACCTATCTTGCAACATGGTGCATCTTTTACACTGCTGCTTAAAATGGCCTAAGACACATGAAAGCGTTTTTTTAAGGCCCTTGCACCATTTCTGGGTCACTTTTAACATGGCTATGTTAGTCAAAGAATTAAAATCTAAATTTGCCAAGCACAGATGGGGGCATATTTACAAGGACCTTGCTCCACGGGGAAAGGTCTTAAGTTAAAATGGGAAAAATAACATCAGAGAGACTCAAATGCCTTATAAATATGCCCCAAGCAACCTATGAAGCTCTAACAGTACATTTCAAGAAACCTAATATTTTTCAAAAAACTATTTTAAACACATCATAGAAATCAATTTTATACCTACATTCATCGGGACATGACTTACAATGCCCTAAGACACATGAAAGCGTTTTTTTAAGGGTCACTTTTAACATGGCTATGTAACTCAAAGAAACAAAATCTATTTGTAAAACACTTGACACAAAGCAACATTTTAAATACACAACTTTCTTCATAATTTTCTCCCTAAACCATACTATTCTCTATCTAAATTAAATGAATCTTTTCTCACCTTAGCAAATACTTTATGAGTTTCAAAACAGTCTCAGAAATACACCAATTTGTCTTCAGCAGAACAAAGGGTATGCACTCCAGAGGCTGCAGCTATAGAAAGCACAGAAATGCTGTAATTCTTCACACATATCTCTCATGTCACCCAATCAAAACTCTTCCCTCACTTTTTTCAAATCAAAACCCTTCCCCCCTCTGCCCTCTCTGCCTTTTTTGCATAGCAACCACCTCCTGGAAGACCTCTGGTGTTTGCAAGTTCACACAACAATGTTTCAATTGAACTCTGAACTCTCAGTGCACCTGCGTATCCAGTGCAATCTTTCATTAAATGATTTTTTTTTGACCATTCAAATTACATCTTTCAAAGAACCCATCCATGCACCCTAACTTTCTGTTTTCAGCAATCAAAATCCACCAATCATTGTTACTGCTTCATTAACACAGAAACTCCACAGTTTTTTTCATTTTAAACTCTTATTTTTTCAACTGCCATTTCATTACCACACTTCATCTGACTGCAGCAGAACCTTCTCTCACCATGTTTTCTGTCTGGATTGTTGGACATAGTTACATCTATTGGGCTCAGAGGTATGCTGAGAACAGAAATTTACCTAACCTCAATTTACAAGATGTGGAAATTAAGTGGTTTGGCCACAGAGGATTAAAATGTCACCAATTGATACCATTGGTGAAAACCTTTATGCATTTGCCAAAACCTGACCTGTTAATTGTGCACTGTGGAGGTAATGATTTGGGCACTTTGACTGGAGTAGGTCTGGAAATGCTTTTAAAGGACACCTTTGAGCAATTAATGGCACTTTTTCCTCAAACTGCCTTGGTATATTCAAATATATGCCAAAGACAGAAATGGAGGTGGTCGAACCAATTTTGTCCACAAATTGAGAAGTCGAGGAAGCATGTAAACAAATCTGTTTCAGCTTACATGAGAGACCATGGAATGGGCTCCGTGTACAACAATAACTTGCGTTACTACATGCAAGATATCTACAGAGGAGATGGAGTTCACTTCTCAGATGAAGGGAACAGAGTTTTCATTCTGAATTTAAAAATGTGCATTGGTACCTACTTATAAGTACCTAAATGTACCATAAACCCAAAAGCTCTTCTCAGAGCTACCCTACATCTGATCACTCACAATTATTATTTTACTCTAACTCATTTTACTAATTTTCAACAAAGTACGCTCCCCGGAGCGCTACCCGGTACGCGAACCGGAAGCTAACCGCGCGAAATGTTTTAAAAAAATGTTTTTTTTTCGCACATATGGGCCTCCTCAGCCATCCTCAGAAAACCTAGGGGGTCAAAATACGTCTACCGTGTCCCCTTCTACCCATTCTGAACATTATGTGCCCTCCATCTTGTATCTTAATTCGACCGAAACACAAAATGGTGGACACCCGTAACGCTTAAGGTTCGCGTACCGGGGCGCTCGCCAGTTCGCGTACCGGGGCGCTCCCCGGGAAGCGCTCCATTAAAAAAGGTGGGAAAGTAATTTACAGAAGAAACCCTTGAGACACTTTCACCAAATATAGATTTGCTCATACTACATACCAATCCCTACCATTTTCACAAATTTGGTTGAAATTCCATTTAGCCATTTAGCCTGTAGACCTCTCTAAATACCCTGAGGTAAATTACTTCACAAAACACATCTGAAGTGTTGGAATTCACAACCAATTAAAATGTTACTTTCATTTTCTATTTATTTTTTTACCTGACATTTGATTGGTTATGTACCTGAATATATATAAAGGAAGAGAAGGAAACACAGCCATTTTGACTACTACTTCCTGGTGTACATTTCAATAGGATATTCACTAATCACTTCAACTTCTTTGTAAAGGTAAGTTGTTATTTTAAAAACTGAAGTATATTGTGCACTATAAGTAAGTTGTTATTTTAAAAACTGAAGTATATTGTGCACTATAAGTTAATATGGTAAACTTTTTCTGATAGTTATATACTATCCCTCTGTAGTAGTTATAGATTTAGATAGACTTCTCTGTTATAGTTATGGATGGAGTTAGGTTTCTCTTGTATAATTATGAATTTACTTACGTTAAATCACATACACTTTTTTATATTCCTACTTCCACTCTGATACTATACACTGCCCAAAGATAAATTCACTGTTAAAAACTGCCTATCTAAAATTAATCCCAACAGTGCCCTATCTCTACTAATATATTTTTTATCCAAATTTCAGACAAAATGGAAGGCGAACACAAAGTTTCATTTGAAATTGTCCTGCAAGAGACCAACCAAGAAATAATTGATCCAAATTATATAGAATTTATGGATGAAACTTGGGACCAAGAACTACTGCAATGTGTGCAAGCAGTAGATGTCCTCCTTGAAAATGAGGACATTTTACACACTCAAACATTACAAGCTATGTTCAATGAAAATAACGACATTTCAGACAGTGAAATGTTAGACATTTTATTAAATTTTGAAACAAAATAAATAATTGCTTAAAAAAAAAAAAATAATAATCAACAAAACCAACAATCAATTAACATACAGTATTTGAAAAGTCTATCATTCTTTTTTCCTCATAGTACGCTCCCCGGGCGCTATCCACGCAAAAAAAAAAGCAATTTTTTTTTTTTTGCCCCGCGGGGCCCTTTTAAAGCCTCCACATCAAACCTAGGGGGTCAGGGAGGATCTACTATGCCCCCTTATGGTCATTTTCGCCTTTGTTTTGGCCTCCTCTTGTCTCTCGATCCTACCGAGAGACAAGATGGCGGCCGCTCCGGACTGTTTAGAATGTTGACAGACACCGAAGAGCCAATCAGCTTCGCTTCGCGAAGTTCCGTTACGCGTCAAGTACGCGAACCGGGGCGCTGCCCGGAGCGCGCTTACAGATATATATCTTTTTTTGAATGTTAATTTCTCAAAATCCACTGGAGCACATATATTGAGACCTAGCAAAGGCACATTGGGCTAACAGTCCCTACAATTTTGCCAAGTTTCGTGCAAATCCATTCAGCCGTTCGGGCTAAAAGTGAGGCCAACCGCCCTATGGAAATTAACATGGGAAAAATGCGTTTTGGGACCCCCCTTTTTTCTCGGCCCCCCCTTGACGAACCCCCCCCCAAATTTTCAGGGCCTGCCCAGAAACAAAATGTTCCATTTTCCTGAAAATTTCAGCCAATTCCGTATACAAACGCCAAAGTTATTAGACATAGAATTTTCAAAAATCCCATAGAGAAAAAATCCTAACTATATATACCTACTAGCGACCGCCAGTAGGTAATATATATATATATATATATATATATATATATATATATATATATATATATATATATATATATATATATATATATATATATATATATATATATATATATATATATATATATATATATATATATATATATATTTATATATATATATATATATATATATATATATATATATATATATATATATATATATATATGTATGTATATATATATATATATATATACTGAATATCACCTACAATCTATTATACAAAATCATTAGTTATACTCATTCATTGTTGGAAACCCCTCCCCCATTCTAAAAACACTATATGCAGTTTAAATATACGATGAACATAACCTTCAATCTCTTTTACATAATCATTGGGTCATCTCATAATTTCTTTGATGAAAACCCTCCCACCATCTAAAAACCATTTATACAACACAATACACAATTGGTGTCTAAAAAAACAAACAGACAAAACACCTTAACACACAACCTATATCACAATTGTCTTGATGTCTATTATCAGCGTGTCCATACCATTGCTTAGCGGGTTCAGCATGCCTACACAGTCTATTACAGCCTTTATTTTCGCATGGAATGCGTACATCACTCGATCAACAAACAACAATTATTTAATGCTTAGTCTATCTATCTCTGCTCTCAAATGCATACAGTGATTTGGACTAAACAAGGACTTACTACTGTTCATTATGCCTTATGACATACTCACAATTACTTAGGGCATGATGTGATATAGTAGACAAACATTCATATATCATTGGGTCCTTAAAGTGAGTCACTGTAGACGCAAGTGCAATTTGAATGCCATCCACTTTCAAGACTCAAATAAAAGTCACTGATGTCCACCCACGTGGCATGACAACATGGATTGTGAAACTATACTGCAATCTGGTAATAAGGAAACAAAGGGGCTTCAGCACGGCACATATACATGAAGGACAGTGAATTTGGACAGTGGGTTTGGTAACAAAATGATACTTGTCGCTGCATTAGGACATAAAATGGAGCATAAAATGGAGGTATGTCCAGTCACTGTAGCCACAGACTGGTTGTAGGTTTGCCCATGCTCCACAGCATGTCCATAAGTAGTTGCCTCTCTGTCCAGGATGTCAATAAACGAACTCTATCCACAGCCATTATCACAACAAATAGAGTACAGAAAAAAAAGACTCCCACACACTAAAGCAACAGCATCCTGGAACAGCCAACATGCAGAAGAGGGGTCAATGTGCACCTTAGAGGGCTTCAGAAAAAACTTATGAAGCTTTAGAGAATGCATGAAATAAATCTATGGAGTCTTCTGGTGCTTGCCTAGAGAAAGATACACCCACAGCTGCACCCACCTCCTTCATTCCTATGCACCACAGCAGCCTGTATTGAGAAGGACAGCTAATGGTTGATACAGCGGCAAAATAACTGCTCTATTCAGCAGGTACAGACACTATGCAAGTTGCCTGGGATATTACTGACAGCCGGTAGGCCTTGCACAGTAGGTACTGAAGCATCCACAAAAGGATGCACTCTGAAATCACACTAATACCTATGGGTGCTCATTGGTTCTGCCACAGAGGAAGACAGGGCATTCTCATAAATGGATTGCCCACGACTTGTACCTTCTCTATTAATATCCAGTGATTTAATAATAACAATGAGACCAGTCAATATCTGCTTTTTTCCTTTATGTCCCGCATCAAAGTTTGTACTTTTCGACAGCAGTAGCAGACTTTTTCCTTGCACCTCTGACATTATGCCCGCCACTTCTTTTTCTGTGCATGGGTCACTCATGTGCCACAAACTTGTGACAATGTGAGGCCATCCTCACTGATGGCCTCACATTGTCACCTCATGGTGTTCATGTACCTCACCTTCCTTAATTTGAGTCTATCTTCTTTTTCTTGCAGCTCCAATGCAGTTGTGTTGCCATGTGATGTCTTTTTTCAATTTCACTGGAAGATTCATCTGAATAAACATAGGGTGTTATTGCAATATCAGTGGACGCACCAGCAATGAGCCGTCAGTGGTGGGACCTACCGACATCCATAGCAGTGGTCCGACCACCAGATTATGATCTGGCGGTCGAAGGCATGGGTCAGAGGGACCAAACGCTGCTTTTCCGACGGGCTCAAGGAGCCCGTCGGGGTACCTGTGGGAGTGGAATCCCTACAATAGAGGAAGTATCTGCTCAGGCACTGCCGTAGCTGTGCCTATGTTATGTTATGCATTTTTTTTTTATTAGGTGCACAGCTGCTCCAGCGAAGGAGCGTCCTGGCGCCACGACGAGGTAGCAGCACAACACAACAAGATAACACACAGTAAAATTAAACTAAGGGAACAGGAAGGTTTTCAGTGCACGGCGGAAGGAAAGCAAGTCCCTGAGGGCGCGAATCGCCTGGGGAAGGGAGTTCCACAACATCGCTGCACGAACTTGAAAAGAACGTCCGCCAGCTCTGCTGCGCTTGAAGCGAGGGACAACAGCTAGTTCTAAGTAGGCAGATCTTAATGCTCGTGCAGGAGTGTAGTGAGCCAGAAGTTTAGACAGAATCATGGCTGGAGACCCCTTGAGTATTTTGTAAGCAATACAGAGGACTTTAAACTGAATCCGCTGGGCCACCGGGAGCCAATGCAGCGAGCGCAAGGTACTGGAGGTAGGACATGATCTAGGTAGTCCTACCACCGCTCTCGCAGCGGCATTCTGAATCCGCTGCAGGGGTCCAATTTCTACCTGGTTCATACCAACGAATAGGGAACTCGCGTAATCCAGCCTGGAGATAACAGTGGCTTGGATCACAAGCTGCCGGGTGGCAGCATCAAAAAACTTAAGCACAGGACGGAGCCCCCGTAGAATGCCAAAACAACAGGCCGCCGTACGTTTGGTATGACACACAAACGTTGGTATAAAATAGGAACCGCAATGAAATGAAAGTCGGTATTTTTAGAGCGCTGACTGTCACTCCAAAGGGAGCATCTGGTGCTGATACTGAGGTGAGATGAGGCTCTAATGGTCTTAAATAAGAGAGAGGCAGAGTTCATCTGTTGCTCCAAAGATTCAGGTTTATAGCGCCTTTCTGTATTGGGTCTCGGTTTTTTGCATTCTCAGTTGCAAAGGCAGCATTTTCCAGGCTTTGGAACCTAATACTCCTTTAGTTTTGCATCTAAAATTGGAGGGTTTAAGCAGGGTTGCAGATGAGGACCTGAAAGTTCTGTTTGTAATATAGGGAGTGAATCGGGATGAGAAATATTTTGGTCCTGTCTTATGGGACGCTCTGAAGGTGATTATAAGGATTTTGAACAGGATTCTTTTATGTAATGGTAGTCAGTGGAGGGTTTTGAGGGCTGCAGATGCCAAAGACCTTCAGGGAAGTCTCAAAACAAGCTGTGCTGCTGTGTGTTGGACAACTTGGAGTCTCTTTACTACTTTTTTGCTGGCTCCTGCCAAGATGCTGTTGCAGTAGTCAAGTCACAAAAGAATCAAGGCGACCGCTACTGATTTCCTTGCTGCGAGAAGGAGTACGTCGAAAAATGTTCTCAATGATCTTATAATGATGAAGCAAGTCCCTGCTACCTTCAGAGTGTGTGGTTGGAAGCTGAGGGTGGAGTCAAATTGCACTCCCAGATTTCTGGCCACTTTCACAGTCTCTGATGGGGGTCAGGTACCCTCTAGCTACCACTGGCTTGGTAGGACTGAGACTTCTTTCCCTATAGGTAGGATTTCAGACTTGTTGGTGTTGCACCTAAGGTGGTTATCCTTCATCCACTGAACGTCAAATGCAGTACCTGCATGGCAAGAGCCGCTGCAGTCCATGCCATGCAGGGGGGCACAAGTTGTGCCCCCCTGTGTGCATCGACATGGTGTGAGGCACAAGGGGGGCATGTAGGGATCCTTTTATTTCCTCACCTCCACAGTTTTCATGGTGGTCGTACCACTATGAAAAGTGTGGCTTTGAGGAAACTTTGAATATGCATGGCAGAGCCACAGTGGCCCTGGCATGCATACTGGGGCCTGAATACTGCTGCACCATTGGCATTGAACTCTGATCCCTGGAGGTTATAGTTGTCCTAGGATAGCCCGACTGACCTGGTCATAATGGGGCGGTGCGAAGACCACCATCACTATGCCCCCATGAGGCTGCCCGTTCGTGGATTTCCGACCAGCATTGTCATTGGCCCTTGACTAATAAGAAAGAAAAAATATAGGTGCATGTATAGAATACCTAAGGCCTAATGACATGAGCGTGAAGGGCAGGTGCTGTTTACTAATAATATATTGACCAATACATTAGCTGCAATAAGCTGCAATTGACCAATACATTAGCTGCAATAAGCTGCAATATTTGCTGGCTAGATTTCTTAGTTGCAATCTGTGAAGAAATCTTTTAAGGTAAAGTGATTAGAAAACTGCCTTCAATGCTAGATTTTGTGTCTTGGAAAAAACATCGAGGACAATTGGCTTAATTAATACTCTGCCATCTTTTGTGATTTCTGTGAAAATGTAATTCCACAAGCAAAATTGCCGGAATTCCAGTTGTTTTCTTTGCATTACATTTTACAAATGTGACCACATGAGACTTGTTGGCACAGCAAATATCTCATTGCTCATGCCAGTCTTCTGTTCCTCTTTCTAAAGACCTTTTTGTATGCATGGTGCATATTCTTGGGCAAAATGTCATGCAAAATATTGGCAATCAACATTCACTTTTAAATCATAATTTCATGCCATTTCACAAAATGTTCATTGAAATTTGCTACATTTAATGAAAGCATATTCCATTTCACACATCCCTTTGATTTCTAGATGCCGTTTTCCTTGATCTTTTATAGCCTGTTCTCATTATCTGCTTGCATAACATTCTTATATTTAGTCAGTATTTGAATGTACATTAAAGGCCTTGAGCAAAAACATTTAGAGCCTGATTTGGACTTTGACGGTGCGGCATTGGGTCCGCCCCACCGCCACACCGCACCTCTAAAGCCGTGGTTGGGTCGCCCACCAAATTTGGAGTTTCATTCTGTCTGGGGGCCTTTTGTTGGGCATTACCACAGTGGTTCATTTAAAACAGGCACTGCAATGGGAAGGCCAGAATCAGTTCCTGCTCGGCATGGACGTCTGCAATCCATGTTGCGCAGGAACTGGTGTGCATGCACACAGGTTGGCACATGTTGTGTCCCCCTGTTTGCATCCATTGGGTGCAGAGGCACCATGGAGGAGGAACCGCTATAACAAAACCCTGGCTGAGATGAAACACATAATATGCTTGAGGGGACCACAATGGTCCCATCAAGCATATAGTTGTCCCTACACCGTTGCAACACTGCTATGGAACGGCGGTTCTCTGGTGGTTGCAGTGGGGATGTAGCGGTCCTGCTGCCCATCTCATAATAAGGCTGTCGGGAGACCGTCACTACCATGCCACGCATGTCTGGACGAGTGGACCACCAGTCTTGTAATCGGGCCCTTAGAGCTAACCTATAGAAATTACCATTTCATATTGAGTCTATTAAGTTTCTGCATTATTAGATTATCTAATATTGTTTGGCTTTGGAGTGATTGATCGTTCAAATTTTAAATCTCTTTGGACTGACAAACACTCCAAAATGTTAGGTCCTCACAAAGTTTCCTCAAGTTTGGTAACTTTATTAAATATTTCCAGAGAATCAGGAATTTTTAGATCCCAGCAGTCCAGGGTGCTCTGGCAGCAAAACCTGTGCTCCTGCTGTCACCAGCCCTCTGTAGTTAAAGTTCTCTGCTAGCAGGAATTTCCACCAAATGTACTCTCACTGATATGTTGGGAGCACTCTCAGTGAAAATGTAAAGCTGACAATGCGCCATGTCATGGCACTCTGGTCAGCATTTTTTCTTGACAAACCGCGCCACGGAACAGACACAGGGATCCACTTATTAAGGTGGCAAGTCTTCTTCTTGGAATCCTTTGGCAGATTTCATTTGTTATCTTCTACTCATCCGTTACTGCGCATCATTATATTTATCTCATAAGTCCTGATGAAGTTCCAAAAACTGTGATTTGGGAACCAAAAGCGTTGGCTGTGTTTTTATGAAAAATTTGGAATGAAGAAGGAACATGAAGAAAATCTACAAAGATTGAATTACTCTTATTCGGTGCACCTTAATATTTTCTAAAACTGCTGTATAATCTGTAAAACAGTGACACCAAAGGGTGACAGGTGTCGAGGTGAGCACGCCAAACACAAAATTATAGTGACAATGTTACAGGAAGATGCTATTCTTTGGGTCCGTCATCCTGTTTGTTTTTGTATTTTGATATTAAGAAACCCCAACTGAGGGTTTGTGTCTATCAAACAAAATATACGTAGGCAGGTTGATAGGTGGTATATCTTGGTTCTCCGCCTTAGTCAGATACGTTACAGCATCATCATTGGGTTTCTTTTATGCTTCCTCCACTTGGAGTGAACCACTGGTTATTACAGTAGTGATCAGAAATCAAAATAAGAAGTGAGGGTGCTCGTGTGGAGTGAGGTTAAAAAGGAGTCCTCATGCCACCTAAACTAAGACTTTATTCAGTTTGGGGCATGGGAGAGGATAAAAACAGTGTTGTGCATAGTTGGACATACAATGAGTCTACTGCACTTGTTAGTCCAGAAAGATGGTCATCTTTCTGGACCCAATAAGGATTCTGTCATGTATCTGACTAAGGCGGAGAACCAAGATGAACCGCCTCCCAACCTTCCTACGTGAATTAGGGTTTTTAAGCAATGACGGGTAGAACAACCTGAACCCTGGTAGCAGGTACAAGGGATCCATTCCCAATTGATTTTGAACCATTACTAAGGAAGGTGAATGGATCATTGCTTCTTCTTTCTCCCCCACCCTTGATTTAAGTAAAAAACAAAATATAAATGCCCCTGACACTGTAGGAGTATTCTTTCAGTGCACATGGAATCATCGATCATTTCTTCATGTTTGCTTCCATTGTGCCTATCACGGTGATCACAAAAAAGGAAACAAAGGATTGACAGCATCCCCAAATAAGACAGGCTCCCAATGCAGCATAGCTGGCAGCACGTTGGCAGATGGGCCACCAACCAAGGGGTTCCAAGGAGAGAGCAGCTGACGGTCTGGAGTCAGAAGCAAAGCAGTTTCCCTATTTCTAATTGGTTGTAAACGAGTGATTACAGCGGTAGTCAATACACCGCCGCCACTATATCGGGAGGTAATATATCAGGTGTACCATTACTTTGCAACTTCATCAGGAAAGTTTAAAAAATGTTGTGTACCTGTGTGTGTCTATGTTGAAAAACCCATATGCCTCTTTTTTTAAATTCTAAGAGGGATAGAGCTAATCTTAATGCTGCTATATATTGAATGAAAAAAACAAAGGTGAAAGTGAAATGATAATTAACGTGGGTTATAACCCCTAAACATAGGTTAAATTAACTCTGAAATTTGCTGAATAACCAAAAGTTAAAATTGAATTTTGTTTGCAAATCAAAATTGATAAACTAATATTCAGAAGCTATGAAACGACCACAACCTATAACTCACACAACAGACATGAAAACCATAATTCACATAACAAATACAGTGCTCATGACCTCACCCATGATGTGACAGATATAAGTGCAAACATTGTAAATATTCTTATAGAGGAGGTAAATTATCATAATACGTTTAACACAGTGAAAAGAACGACTAGGAACATAGTATTATTGATTGGTATCAGTACATAATGTTAATTACTTATGTTGAGCTTTTAGGTGTTCTTACTTATTGGCATAAATATTGTATGGTTATAAGAATTTCTGAGTTTTTTTAAATCAACATTTAGGTGTGCAGCAATTTTTGCAAAAATTATTTTGTTTCTGAGAATAAAAATGTAGGTAAACATTCAGGGAGACAAACAACTGGTGCTTTAAGTGTTCATTGGTTTTACAAACCTATAATGTTAATCAAAATTCAATACCTAGATCTTGTTTGTTGTACCCAGTGCTTATGTTAAGGTTAGGATAGTTTTTGTGCAGGAAGGAGAATCTTCCTGCACTAAAACTATCTTTGGAGGGTTATTCCTTTGTGGTGTAGAATGCAGCACTCATAAAAAGAGAAAGTAATGAGAGAAATAAAAATAGTTCTCCTTTTTACGTCAGCCTTGGGTAGGCACAACAATTTGGCACAAATCTATGTTTACAAGTCTTTGTAAATAAGGATTTTCATCAACATACATGGGTGAATGCACAGCGATGCCCATGCTCTACCCATGTAATGCCCATCTGATGCAAGGTAATGCAAAATAACTGCCTTGTGTTACTTTTTTTTACATAGCCATGCGAAGCCACAAAAGTTAAGCTTTGTGTGACTTTGTAAATCCCAAAATTAAGTTTGTGTCGGGGCTGTGTCTAAAAAAGTGATGCAACCCTGATGCAAAATCCTAGTAAATCTGGGCCTCAGTGTATTGCGGCAAAACCAGATCATTTTCTGCAATGCGACCTTGGCTGCTGGATGCAACCATTGGACTTGTCAGATTCTACACCACATACGGACTGCTTTCAAATGTAATAAGACACAATAGTGTCACTTATTGTGTTACTGTGTCACAAGCGCCTTGAGACCCTCCCGGGTGAGTAGTGCGCTATACAAATGGCATGATTGATTGATTGATTGATACTGGGCAGATGTATGTTTTAACATCTGGAGTAGGTAATGACACCTGGAGAGTTCATTACAGCACTGTTTTAGTAAGTTCTTTTCCGAATTTATTTTTACGAGCCTCTTGCACAGTGCTTAATTTGCAAAAAAAACATTAGTGCCAGGGCCCTGACCTGGAGGCTACTGCAGATTGCACCACCCATTGACCTCTCATCGCTGCAAATGATGGTACCAAAGCAACTACTCAGGGTCGGCGTTAGCGCTGGTGCCGCCCTGTGCAACAATGTTTGTTGGAGCTCCCCACAGACTTCCTCACTACTACCCTTTAATAGCGCCCCCCCAAGTCTCCATAAGTACTCTCTCTCATATGTATTGAATAGCGCCACCAATAGCAATGTAGGGTGTCAGAGCACTTTAAATCACAAACACTACACAAGACAATTAATCATAGGTGTGTAAATCAGTGGATAGGAAATGTTACATCAGACAGAGGTTTTTAAGGTGTAAGAGTTGCATGTCATCCATACTGGTAGGCAGTATAGTTTAAGAGTGCTTGGTCTGGAGAATCAAAAACCTGCGATTTAAAAACTTAACAGCATGGTGGGGATTACATTTAATAATAAGGATTTTTTTTACACAAATGAACCTTTTTTGAAACATTAGAATAATGAAAGACGGATGAAAACATCATAATGCTCTAATCTATACCTTGCAGTCTGCATGCAGCTCTTTAATGACAGTTATTCGTTCACAGTTCCATGTTAGGATTTTAACATCTACACTGCTAGTAATAAAAGGATCTCTCTGACGAAAGCACTGACCTATTTAAACTATATGCACTTTGTGATCTGCATGGTACACATTCTTTGCAGCAAGCACATTAACCCTCTGTGCTACCATAAAACGAGGTAAAACTTCCACTTGACAAAACTCCTTCTCTCTCCAGGAAGATCATGAATCACCGAGATATCCTGACATTTTTGTATGAAAATTGCGGCCAGCAATGCAGCAGCAGGTGGTTTTAAAACCATAAAATAATCCCAAACACGACGCCCCCGTGAAGAGTCAGCACCCGGAGTGGTGGCACCTGTCGCACTGCCCTAGAGCCGGCCCTGCAACTAGTAACCATCTCTCTTGCCTGCAAGTGCAACAGTTCATATTATTCTAGCTCCCCAAAGCTAAAGCAATGGGTCGCGAGGCAGAATTCGTTTTTTAAATGTTAATATCGTATTCATAAACAACTGTTCTGCTTATCTCTAAATTAGATGAGACAGAGTGTCGTAAGTGTGGTGATGACAATTAAATGCCGGTGCACAGCACCAGAAACCAAGCACCGGAAACCACCGGCTCACAGGACCGGACTGGGAACCAAAACCGGCCCTGGCAAAGTGCTCGGCCGGCCTCCCACCCCCCGGGGGGCTTGGGGGTGCGACCGCGCTCTTTGCCAGGACCGGTTTTCGGTTGATTTTGTTACAGGGCCGTTTTTTGCAGCAACGCTGCAAAAACGGCCCTGTAACAAAAACGGCACCCAGGGGCCCAAAACCGGCCCCCACCCGAGTGGCCCACCGGGGGATAGCCCAGTGCCCGCAACGGCCAGTCCGGGCCTGCCGGCTCAATTTAAGCACTTTTGAATGTGGCTATGCACCATAAACGGCTAAGACATTTGTACCTCGATTTCAGACTAAAACAGGAGTTTTTAGCCAAAAACATTGATCACCAACACACTTGGAAAGAGGACATAGTATATCAATCATTGCAGAACTTTTTAAACCATTGGAATTCACTAAACCTATAAAGATGATCGGCTTAACGGGACTTGCACTTCTCTGATAAAAAAAATGTCGATATCCATGAGTAAAATCAGTCCACTCGATGCTAAGATAAGAGCTGACAAAATGTGCTATTTAAACTAGCTATTCAATCTTTATTTTCCAATGCTCTTCTCGTTATGTCACTGATGAAATTATACAAAGTAAAAAGTGCCTATCATTGCATGTATGAAAAAGCGAAGACATGGTTCCAACACACTTTTTGACTTGCTTCTGTGACAGATGCCACATTTTAGTCAAGGAGCACAAAAGAGGTTCTTTTCCTTCTACATTTTCAGAAATTAGAAAGCAATTGCATTCTAGTGCCATGCCAATCTAATCCTGAAATGAAATATTTTAATGCCAAAATCTGTTGTTTGTTGTGTTACGGCTGATGAACAGTGATGGACATTAATGCAGGATACATGACATGATAATGTGCTGACTTTAATTAAGTTATTTATTAATACGTATGGCACTTAATGAGCACCATCCAAGAGCATTGACCACCAGCAGAACTAATATGCCATTGACAGCCAAACTGTGCATGACAGGAATAAAAAACGCAGAACCTGTGTGTGTACTGATTTCTGGTGCAGGAATATCAATTACGACTACGTTTTTGTGTATTAGAGAGAAATCAAAGTAACATTTTTCGTGATCGATGTTGAAACGGATCTGCAAGAGGTTATTTACAAATACAAAACTTTGGGTTAGTAGAGATGGAGGGAGATATTCTAAAGAACTTGTGATAACTATTGCAAAATAAGCTTAATGTAACTTTCAACATCGCAGTCTATCGCGAGAAAATAACGCCGTATTAACTAAGTATTCACAACACGAAGGCTCCATCCGATAGGCCCACGACAACGCGTCAAATGTCCGCGATAAAGCCAATGCAACGCCGCATAAATGCGAAACATGAATGCCTAAAAAGTTGCGATGAGGCCAATCACAATACAAAAAGCAGCAAAAACCAGTGACAGGCCTGCAAATCCTATTAGTCAGATGGGAATATGCACTATAAAAGCAACAAAAAGAACACACCAAAAACATTTCAAAGTGCGTAGCAACATGGATGCACCAGACCGAGTGCAGAGGTCAACGAGAACCCCACAAGCCTCACAGACCACAAGCAAGGAACAACTGCATCGGGGAAGGCCAAGGAGAAGAGGCAGAGGAATATGGGGTGCAGTCCGCAGGAAAACCAGATCAGTGTCACAGAGGTGACAGAAAACTACCATCAACTGACCCAGAATTAGACTAACGTGAATGCAGTCGGAGTGTCGAGGAGGTCAATGGAGGAGGCCAAGAGGCGCTGGCATGATGTGAAAATCTAAACCAGCTCCTCCAGCTCCAGGAGGAGCTGGAGGAAATGGAGGCCACAGTCATCTGTGTGGAGATGGTGCAAGGAGTTTGGAGTCCGGACACAACTCGAAAGGACCTGACACAACATCAACAGGGTGAGTAAAGACCAGGGACTGAGGGGCCGGGGGGAGAGGGGCACAATGACACACATGCACAATGATGTGTAGCACACTGCACACCCACAATGACCCTGGATCATGTCCATGATCCCCGTGGCACACTGCAGCGCACACACATAGCAATAACAGCACATCCACATTGACGACAATGTGGTACAATTTGCAACCCCGACAATGCAGAACAGAGGACACAACTGGCACCGCACATGCACAGAAACAGGCCAACTACATCTAACAGAGTAGGAAACTGTGAGATGGAAATGTAGACGTACAACCTCACATCCGTCATGTAGTCCAAATGTCCTCTGTTCCCGATCAAAATCCAGCACCTCCCAAACATCCACAATGTACATTGCCATACAGTCTGCATGTTAACAAGAACAATGCGCCAACATTCATGTCAACACAATGTCGACATGAATCTCCCCTTCACATTGCAGAGGGACAATCAACACCTCCAGCAGAGCAGACCAGACAACTCATCAGGGATGCCGGAGAGGACCACCACACCTTCGACACTGACGCCCTACAACAGCTCATGGACATCCCAGGCAACCCATCGCCAGGACCAGGGCAGCCAAGCTACATAGAGGAGAACCCAGCCCCTGCACGGACCACACAGCAGGAAGCACCCGCCAGCACGACAGGCTCCCAACACTTCACCGAGCTACACATGACCTTCCAATGCCAGGTGTCAGAATGCCAAAAGGAGGTGGCCAAACAGTGCGGGTGGGGTCCGAACCCATGGAAGACGAACCAGATCACATACATGGGTGTCTAATTCCCTTCAGGGACCACCTACACCCCACAAAGAAAACCCACACTGCAACAGAGACACATGCATTTGCACATTTCCAGTACAGAACCACGCCCAGAGGCACGCAATTATCATTCACACATCCACGCTGTACCTGCCTACAATGGCCCAGTCCACTCCTCTTATGTATTGAGTGGGTGACGACAAAGCTGCATGTCCAGGCTCTAACCTGCTGCCTGCGGTGACATGGTTGCATCCACTGTACACAGCACAATGTAATGTTGTTGTGCCCAGGGCCCTCATGCATACATTATGACCACACAGACACATGCAGATAGTTTGTGGACGTGGCTACGGGCACATGGGCCCGGCCCCTTTATTGGCAGGGTCACATGTACAATTCTCAAATTGTGATTTTTAGGGAATCACAATTAGAGAATCGCAAAATGCAATGTTAGTAGGATTAGCTAAATATTTTGTGAATCCTACATATTCCTTATTTGCGAATCGCAAATTGAGATTTGCAAATAAGGATTACCTTCTCATTCATTCCTATGGGCTAGAAGGCCCATAGGAATGAATGAGATGACATTCTCAATTTGCGATTCCCAAGTAGAGTATTGCAAATTGAGAATGCAATTTCAAGATAGCAAGGGTATCAATAGGACATCCTGTTGCACCCCTGAAATAAGCATGTGTGCACATGTGGCACACATACATGCCCTAAGGGCATGTATGTGCGCACACATGGCACTTTGAAAAATGCAAAAAAGTTAATTTTTCTAAGAAATTGCAAATTACCATCAACCTGAAGTTGGTGGGAATTTGCAATTCCTTAAGCCAAAATCACACAACTTGGGTGCTTTCTACATTGCATTTAAGGAATCACAGTTTGGGATTCCTTAAATGCATTCGTAAAATAGGGAATCACAAATTTTGCGATTCCTTATTTTGCAAGTGGGTGTTTGTGTGCTACATTGCACACTGCCTAAATTGCGGTCGCAAATGCTGAAATTCTGCGAATTTCAGCCTTTGCGATCGCAATTTGGCTTCATACATATGGCCCAAAGTGATATAAACTCTGCCATGAACAATGTTCTCTGCCATAATGTAATCAAGACTGAGTTCCAAATGTGTGACCTACTAGTCTGCTGGGTATGCCGGTGGAGCATGTCAACGAGAAAGGAGTACTGCGGGCCAGTGTCGCGGAGCCCGTGATGGTCTGAGGAGGCTGTCAGGGTCGCAGCCCTCGGGCTTGGAACTTGCACAGGCACGTGGTGGGCCCTCTTCGACACACGCCGGTGTCGACAGGTGAGCATTGAGGCCTGGGTGCGCCCGGGCAGGCAAGACTAGTTCGGGGACCAGCGGCCCGGGGTGAAGCAGGGGCACAGGATCGCAGGCAACACCACTCATGGCAACGGCGTTGGCCTCATGGCGAGGTGAGAGGCACCGCCCTGGCAGAGACGTTGAGCATTCCGGAAGAGAACCACTCCCTGAGTTGTGTGGTTTTATTCACACCCCTACGCCGGCCTGGCATACACCTGGCCAGCCCACTCCGCTCATGCCTACGGGGGGGATGTAACAAGCTACATTTCTGTGAGCTTCCACACTGGCTGGGGTGACATGGTTGCATCCACTGTCCACTACACTCCAAACACCAGGGGGGTATGTCGACATGGATGTGTGTGTGGTCTGCATACTCTAGTCTGCCCAGCACATCCACTCCACGGTTGGCATTGTGTACATTCTCATTCATGGGTCACTTGCCTCCTTTGCACATGCCTGGTCCCCACCTCTTCCCACATGTTATTGTGTGGCTGTGGTGCCATGCCGTTGATGGTTTATGTGCATTGCTGGCCCAGGTTCCCACAGTAAGTTGTGCTGTCGTGTCTGGTGGGTGGGCATGTTGTTTGGCATGCTGTATGTGAGTTTGTGCCGTGTGCATTCTCATTGTTGTGAGTTGCATGAATGTGGAGTTGAAGTGTGTGGTGTGCTCATTTGGTACTTGCCAATGAGCAGTGTATTTTTGTGGGTGCCATTCGGTTGCGCTGGTTGATGATGGACTGTTGGAAGATGTAGGAATCATGCCCACTGCCTGGGTGGTTGGCGTCAACGTTGGTGAAGATTCCGCACATTGATGGAATACGTGCGCTTTCTGTTGTGGGTTATTGTGTGCAGTGTTGCCAGGGTAAGTAAGTAAGTAAGTAAGTAATTTTATTTAGCATAGTTACTTAAAAACCATTGCAATACAAAAACAGAGTAAAAAAGATTTTTTAAAACTACATGCTTGAAAAAACCGGTAAAACACAATCACAGTTCCATGATTCATTTAGGCACAAAATTTCATCCTGTTAGATTAGTCTTTTAAAAATTTGATTCAGTTTTGTTTTATAAAGTATTGTTGCTTTCCCGGTATCCTCATTTTTCTCTTTAAGTCAACCATGACGATGGGTGCTGTTATATTTTGTCAAACTATATCGAAACCTTTAGAGATTAGTTTTTGACATCTTCTTTTCAACTGCCTTCATAAATTTCACAAAACTACAGTTCAGATGGGGGTCCTGGGATGCAAAAAAGGCAAGAACTGCATTCCTTCATGTGCGTATCCCTCGTCGATTGAAGTGATCTTTCAGCAGATATTTCCGTTCATACAGCAGTTTCTCGCAGGAACATAGCAAGTGCAGCATGTCCTCTTGCGCTAGGCTGCATAACCGACAGAGGGAGCCTGCTTTGATTTTTAGCCAGCGTGGAAAGTTTTGAGTGCAGGGTAGCAAACCCAACCTATACTTTAAGAAACACATTTTGACGGATTTGGCATAACCCACACCAAAGTAGCTCTGTGGTGCTTTTGTTGAGTAAGAGTTCAGGGTCATTGTTAGAAATGGGATCCCTGGCTGGCCAGGGCTTGCGCCAAAGTCAGTCAGAGACCACCACTTCCACGTCAGGGCAAGGGAGTTACACGCCAAGATAACCCCTATCAACCCCTTGGCAACGTAGCATGAGCAGTAAGGCTAAACTCGGAGGCAATGTGAGTTAAGTGTTTGCGCATGCACCCCCAGCAACAACACCCAAGTCCCACCACAAAGGAAACTCCACACAAGGTTATGTATAAAAATAGCCTTTGTATTACACCAAAACACATTAGATAAAAACACACATTTTACAATGTGCCAACAGGCACGGGCAGAATTTACAGGGGATATGTACAAGACAGGGCCACCTGGACCACTGTCAGGAATCAGCACTTTTAGAACTAGAAATACTGTTAGAATTAGCACTTAGAACATAGAGTATAAATCACTTTAGCACACAACCAGTAACTACTGGTACCAGGCAAGTACCACCTACGCAACCCTAACCACCTTAGGAAAATGTCATGCAGGGAACTAGGACCTCACTAGCAACACCTGTACTAGGAGAAAAACAACCACCTAAGTATCACCATACATTTAGGGGTATAAGCATAGGAACATTACACATGATGCATAAACATTCAGAGGTGTAGGGAAGGAAAACGCATGATGCATAAACATACATTCAGCGGTGTAAGAACAAGGCACATGATGCATCAGAACACATTCAGAGATGCAGGAAAACACAATTGCGCAAAACTCCCATAAGTCACCACCTGTGACTGTCCCTAGGCCAACTGGCCTCTCTAGGGCTAGGACGCCCTGGGTCCCAAAGTCAGGGGGTGCCTAAACGTAGCAGCTGCCCACTAAGTACTGGGCAGCTGTGGAGGCAATGGGGCCAACGCTGGAGCCTTGTGGCCCTAAACAAATACAATGCCCCCTGAGCCTCTCAGGCTCTGAATACAATGTGGGCGGTGAGCCTCTGTGGGCTCTAAATACAAAATGCCCTCAAGAGTCTCTCTGGGCTCCAAGTAAAGGAATGCGGTGTCGTTGGAGTCCCACTCGGGGGACTCAACAATTAAATGCCCATGAGTCTCTCAGGGCTCGCAAATAAAATAAATGCCATTGAGCCTCTCAGGGCTCGCAAAGCAATTTACCGCCTGGTTGGTGCCCTCGGGCTCGGAGAAATGCCTCGGAGCCTCTCGTGGGCTCGACAGAAACAACTGGGGCCTCAGGGGAGCCTCGCAGGCTCAGACTACACAAATGCCCCCTCTGTTGGCACTGGGGCCCGGAGCCCTCGTGGGCTCTTCCGATCTCTGTGCTCCCTCCCGTCCTGTCACTCACCAGCTTCTCTGCTTCTGGAGGCGGTGACGGCGGGGGCGGCCAGTCCTCTTCGATGGTGCGGCGGGGGCAGGTACGGCACTGTACCTCACGCCCCTCCTTCCTCCATCAAAGGCTGCAGGCTCCTCTGCGCACACCACGGGGCTCTCCCTCTCTCTCGGGAGCCCCAGGGGAGACGCCGGCTTCTTGCTTCCGCCCGCGATGAGGTTGCGGGGTGGGACTTCTGGGTTTGTGGCTTCTGCTTCCGGGTCGCCGCAGGCAGCGCGGCGGCCCAGGGGGGGATACCTCTGCGGCAATACGGGGTGGGCACCCGTCTTTAGAGGTGCAGAAACACAGGGGAAAAGATGCCGGGTGGGCACCGGCCAAAGCACATAAAGCGCTCCCAGCGCTAAAGGCAAAAATAAAGCGCTCACAGGCGCTTGGATTACAAATAAAGCGCTCCCAGCGCTAAAGACAAAGTACAGCGCTCCCAAGCGCTAGAAGCAAAATAAAGCGCTCCCCAGCGCTCAAAGGTTCCAGGGGCCAGGGCAAAGCGCTCCCCAGCGCGAGGATGCCCCAAAGGGTAGCAACAAGTCCTTCAGGAGGTGGGGGGGCAAGGCTGGGCCCAGAGCCAGCTCACTGGGCCTCCAGGCAGGGAGGCAGTCACCAGTGGCGGTCCTCCTGGCGCCCAGCAGCAGCCCCCCTCAGGAAAAAGGATCCAGGAAGAGAACAACTTGTAAGGGGACACAGCCCCTTCTTATACTGTAAAATCCTTTGTCTGGCTTCAGGGTGAGGGGAAAAACCAGTCGCATCTGGTTTGTGAGCACTCTTGATGTGCTCAGCCCCTCACTCTATTCACTGGCAGGGCTAGGGTTGTTAGACGCACCACAGGGGGCGGAGCCAGAATTGTGTGGGGAAAGCCCAGCCCTATTCAGGACCCATGTGCACCACTCCCTCACATCACACATGCTAATCTCAACACTCACCACCGGGCAGACCCATCATGACTCATGGAGCCTGGCCCCCCAGCCAGCTCCAGCCAACCACACGCCAGTACCTTTACAGCACACGCACAGCCATGTCTAGAAGTGGCACTTCCCCACTAGACACATACACGCCGCATACATCATGGCGCAGCATTCAATCACACGAGTCCGCAGATACCAGACTCAAGCCTGCACACCCCACACATCAGGAACTACCAGGGACACATACATTCCCCATGCATTCCTATGGGAGGGCAGGCCTATCTCACCACATGCACTGAGAGTGCGCACGCACTTTCTACTGGGACACAGTGAAAGTGCGCAGAAACCAAAAATCACTACTACTGGGTCACCATTAAAAGCAAAAAGTTTAGGGGTGAACCTGCCAGAAGGGCCAAGTCCAACATTCATCCAGCCATGCATTCTTTTTGAAAGGGCTGCCTTATCTTGGACCCACAATAGTTGTTTGATGGATTTCTTGACCAGATTTTTAAATGTTGTATGATTTACTGGGGTGTCCCAAAGCTGCTTTAATCCCGTGTTTTCCAGACTGCTCGTAAGGTACTTGGGTGCTGGTGAGGATGGGTGTTGATCTAGCTCCGTCCATAGGTGTTCGTTTAGAGTTCCTTGTTTGGATTTCCTCACTTTGTCCCAGGCTGAAATATAGGCCCCCTGTCTTGCCAGGAGCTGTTGTTGGATACCGAACTCTAGCCTGATTTGTGCTGGTGAAGTTCGCTTTAGCAGGCTAAAAATAAATCTGTAGGCAGCTATAATTGTATTGTCAAGGATCTTAGCGTACCTGCTTCTAAGTACCTCGCTCCCGTAGGTAATTGTTGGCAGAAGTTTTGCGTGGATTACTTGTGCCAGAGGTAAAAGAGAGGGTCCAGAGAGTTTGCTATTTAATGTTTTTGAAGAGATTGCCAAAGCGAGCCCTTTTCCTCTGATGCTCGTTCTCTGAGCGGTAAACTGCCCGCTGTTATCAATCTTTACTCCTAAGTATTTGTACATTGGTGTGTCTTCAATTCGTGTGTGTTTCCAGAACCACGATATAGATTTTCTTTTGTTCTTACTGATGGTCATCGATTGATTTTTCTCCAGATTTATTGTCAGTTCGTTTGCTTTTGAATAGCTGTGTGTTGCATTCACAAGATGTTGAAGCCCTACCTTTGTGTGGCTTATTAAGACTATATCGTCTGCATATAGAAGACAGGGTAATTGGAGCCCTCCTAGTTTGGGAGCATGGGAATTGCAGCTGTTTAGGATCGCTACAAGGTCGCCTAAGAACAGGTTGAAGAGCGTGGGGGCCAGGACACAGCCCTGTTTGAGGCCCTTGTTGGTCTGTATACGCCTTGACAGAACTGATCCATCCCCCACCTTTATCTGTACCTAGGTCTGTGTATGAAGGTTGATCAGCAGATCCAGCAAAGGTCTCGGTATCCCCCAGCCATTCAGTTTTGACCATAAAATATTCCGATTTATGTGATCAAAGGCGGCCTTATAGTCTATGAAACAAAAGTGGATGGGCATTTTGTTTGATTCTGCCTTGTCTATGAGCATACCCATAGTTAAAATATTGGTCATTGTGCCTACTGATTTGGCAAAGCCTGTCTGGTTGACCGGAATTAGGGATTTCTCTGTGACCCATGCCAACAGCTCCTCCAGGAGTATGCCTGCAAAATACTTTGCCTCGTTATCAATTAAGGCCACCAATCGATAGTTTTGAGGGGAAGCCTTGTCCCCTGCCTTGAAAATTGGAGAGATGATAGAGCCGTTCCAGGAGCCTGGCACGATGTTGTTATGTCTTATCTCCAAAACAAGGGGTTCGAGAGCTGCTGCCCAGCCTTTCATTTCTTGTTTGTAGAGGATTGGCGGGATTCCATTTGGTCCTGGAGCTCCCTCTCTTCTTCCTTTTTTAATTTGGCGCTTGATAGTGTTTTGTAAGTTCGACAAATCATCATTTGAAATCGATTTCTGACCATCTTGAATGCTAATGTGCATTTGGGGTGATTGTACATTGAATTTTTTACAAGTATCCATCTCACGGTCCGGTATTAACGCCTGGTTGTTTCCCGTGACCTGAATAAAGTGGGTTCCAAGATAACTTGCCCATGTTTATTCTGTGATATTGGATGAGACCCCGTTGTACATAGGTCTTATGAAGGAGTTTATGGTTTTCCAAAACCTTGCCCCATCGTTCCGTTTGGTATCAGAGTGAAGTCTTGCCCACAAATTATCCTCCATGGATATATTTGCTTCCCATTTTAGTTTTTTCAATGTTGCTTTTAGTTTCCGTAAATGGTCATGCCTCACTATATCCATGGGTTTCTGTTGAAGTTCTCTCATCGTGCGGTAAATTGATGTTTTAGTGCCTCTGATTTTTACTTCATACTCTCGAGTAAATTTTCTCGAGCTGCCGCAGCCTGATTTTACGATTGGCTTGGGTCTTGTAGCGTAGATAGACATGTTTTTTGTAAATTGTTCCCATTGAACAATTTCGCTTGATCCAGTGCGAGCCCCAAAATGCTGTTTGCCATTTCTATTAGAATTTCATCAGTTGCTGCCGAGTATTTGATTTTTTTTAAGTTAACAGTATGGACCGACTCTTTTGGTCCGTTGGCTAGCTCAAATTTGGGCTTCACAGTTTCAAGAGTGATTTCTTGTGGGATCGCTATCTGTGTTTTTACCTATCCGAAAAGAAGTTGTGTATTGAAATAATGGTAATGAAATGAAAGTGTAGTCTAATATGCTGCTTGCTCTTGTTGAGTGAAATGTTGAGGCCGGAGGGTTGTCTCCGGCAAGCCTTCCATTTAGAGCCCTGATGTTGAAATGTTCCAATTCTTCTAGGGTCTGATTGCCTAGTTTTGTTTGATTGGATGTTTGCGACTTCCCTTGTGGTGGGATTTCCCAAATTGAAAAAGTTAGGATCTCGTCTTCTTGCGAGATGCCCATGAGGTTGAGATTGAAGTCCCCAGTGAGCATGATGTTTGTTGTAGGTCTTTCCCTTATGCACTCCTCCATGTGGTTGCATAGGTCTTTAACTGCCTTTGTTTTCTTTCTGGGGTGGACATAGGCATTAATCAGGGTAAGGTTAGTATCAGCATTACCTGTTTTTAGTTGCGCCAAAGGAAAGTTTACTGCCAGCGAGGCTGTAGAAGATGGTCCAACTTCTTTTACCGTCAGGGTGCTTGTGGCTGATACATATATTACTAGGATGCCTTGTAGATGCCTGTATTTGGCTATCCTTTTTGCACCGGTAAAGAAGCGTAAGTATCCCTGGAGATGCGGGGGGTCTGCAAGCCATGTCTCTTGTAGTGCCACTACATCGAAGGTTCTACTGTAATCCATAAACTCTGAGTCAGATATTTTAGAGGCTAGGCCATTGATGTTCCAGGAACATATACGTAATAGGTCATGATTACACTCACTTGACTTTGGACCGGTTTGTCATTTGTTGTTATTTATTGTTCTGGCTACCCATCTTAAGTCTGACAATCCAGTTGGTAATGTTTTTTCATCTCCGATCCGTCAAGTGATTCCGGTATGTTGGTCATTGATTGTTCCACCTGGCCCTGCCGCTCCGCTGAGAACAGAAGTTCTGGGGCTTTTTGCGATAACCTGGTCCTCCACCTTTGCAACCGGAATTAATATTTCAAGATATCTTGGCTTTGTGTATGGTTTTATTGTTATCCCCCAATTTTTGAAAGTCTCGGCTTGAGCTTGTATTTTCTGAGAGATTACTATAGTGGCCCAAGTTGCTTTCGTTTTTTCTCTGCCTGTACCATCATCGTCTATGAATTCGATAGAGACCAGGTCAGAGCTTTTCACTTCTACCAGAGAGGGTATATGAGATAACAACCGTAGGATGTTACCTCTGTCAAGTGTGTCATGCCTTCCTTGCGGGATTTAATGCGGGTTGAACCATGTGACACCTGTTACATTTCTTTGTTCGTTTGTGGTCCCACTCTCTTTGTAGGATTGGCTTGATGGTTTATGCTCTGCTAATTGTGTTACAGTTGGTTTTGCCTGGTTAGTATTGACCGCAGTGTCTCTTGTTACGTGGCTAAATATGTGCTGATTTGATGCAGGCGGCTTAGCCAGCTGGTAGTTTTCTCCGGGCCAATTGGGATGGCACGTGAGATCCGCAGTCATTGTGGTTGCTGGTTCTTCTTCTATCTGATCCACCCATATGTGTGCGGACGGAATTACTTGAGTAATAGTAGATAGCTGACTATCTGTCGGCCCTTTGCCCTTCCCTAGGTTTTTTAGTTCCGGGTTATTCCAAGGCCTTTTTCCCGGAATGTGTTCTTGCTTGATGATTTGTAAGAAATTGGTACTAGACATCTTGCTGCTTTTTGGTGACCATTTCGAATCGGGTTCAAGAGTTGCTTTGCTGTCCCCGCAGGGTTGGAGGCGTGAGTCTTGTGATCCAACTGCAGGATCTTCATACGTAATATGTCCAAGTGTTTCCAAGTTCTTAATTTATTGCCCCTTCCCGTTGGTGGTTTGAGTTGGTGCTGTTTTCTCTGCAGGAGTCTCTGTTGTACTAGTACCTCCCTCAGGTTGGAGTATGCTTTGTTCTGCAGCAGGGGTTTTCCCAAAGAGATGCATAAAACCTTTGCGGTTCGAGTGTGTTTTATGTTTCCTGCCTTTACGTTTTTTTGCTCGTCTTTGTTTAGCGTTCATTGTTATGTCTGCGTTATCTTCTTCCAAGGTTTCAGGAAATAGAGGATATGATGTTTCAGTTTCGCTGCCCACTATACTTTTGGATATATTGGATAAGGGGTCTCTTGTTTTAGAGTATCCATGTTTGTTAGTTCCCATCAATTCTGTGTTCATTGAGATTTCTGTTTCTTCTCCAAGATGGCCATCGCGGGGATTGGTTTGTTGGCACGGAGCAGACCTTTTAAGCTGTGTGCACAGATTGCTCAGTATTGTTGGAAGTGAAGACAGTTTATCAATAATTGGGCCGCATCCACATCCACCTCTGTTGGTCCTATTTGTGTCTTGCGATTGATCAAGCTTGTTTTGAAGAAGCGTGTTTAGCGTGCCCAGCTTCCCGTCAATTGCGACCACAAATACAGCCAATGTGTCCAATAGCGTTAGTTGAGTGTCCATTTTGTCCGATTGATAGTGAAGGGCTTCTACCAGGAGTTGTATTGTTTTTAGCAGGCTGGGCCAATCGCTTTTGTGCTTTGTGTGTTTTGGGGTTTCTGCTTGGTTTCCAGAGTTATGAATCGTTTTTGAGCCCTCTCTGATGTGACTGTGTCCTCCGCCGGTTGTTCCTGGGAGCCATCAGTTGTCATAATCGGTGTATTAGCGCTCATCCCGCTTCCGCTCTTATCTTGGGAGTATGCAGCAAGGAGATCTTCCCACTCTTCCTTTCCCAGGTATGAGGATATTTCTATCACCTCTGACGGGAAAGTTGTTAGCCTGTCTGCATTGGCTGTATTCCTCCCAGGCCTCGGTGTTCTGTTATAGTCAATCCCTTATGCGATTTGAGATGTAACTAGGGCTCCCAGGGATAATTCATTCTCTTTCCAGCGCTCCTTTGCGCTTGCCTCCTTGGTGTCACTGAGGTGCTTTATTGCCTCTCGGCTTCTTGGTTCGCAGTTCGTTAATGCGTTGATTTCGCTGCGCGTGTCGATACGCGTGCTGATTATATTTTCCTCACAAGGTGTGTCATCAGCAGTGTCGCGGATGTCTATTTGGCTGTTGTCGAGTTTGTCTACAGACAGGTTTTTTGCGTCATTTGTCCTGTGTACTTGGATTAGGTTGGTTTCTAGGACAATTTTTCTTCCGAGCTTTTTCCCAGTAGTTGTAGTGTCCTGTGTTATCCAGCTTTTATCGCGCTGAGGGATTGATGTCACTTGCGGTGAACTTCTGGCTGTAAGGCTAAGGCTTCCCTTGCCGTTGTTATTGGTCAGTGTGCCAATGTACTGTAAAGGCTGTGGGGGCTGGGATGGTTCGATAGGTTGCTGTAGGACTGATAATTCATTAATGTTTGAGAGTAAGGTGTTTTTTAGGAAGCAGAACTTTGTATAGATTTTTGGCTGAAACATAGTTTGGCAGGTTTTTGTTTCACTGCTCTTTTCTGCTTTTGTTGTTTGCTCGCTTGAGCTATTAGAATCCGATTTGTCTGATGTTATATCAATTAATGAGCAGTCGCTCTGTGTTGTCAGCCTGATTTTGGTTGGTGGATCCTCCCTAGTCCCATCGAGCGCCTTTGGCGTTCGTTTGCGTTTTTAGGGCCTCCTTTGCTCATAGAGCATCCTTGGACGCGCCCTGATCTCATACTGCGCGTTCGACCTTCTGGCCGACAAGATAGCGGCCAACAGACAGCAGACAGAGGCAGAAGGGCAGTAGACGGCCTTGGTGGTCCAGTTGGCGCAGGCTACACCTCCGGTGCACCGCACCGGGCTCCTCGCTCGGCTGAGTTCGCCTGGGCTTGTTAACAGGCAGGCTAGCGGTGCACGCAGGTGCTCAGGGGCCTGCGTAACTAGGGGAATCCTTAGGGCTCCTTGAGGCTCCTTACCCCCTGCCGGATCCGCGCTTTGCCACCCCCACAACAACAAGAGCCCTGCGGCTTACCTCCCAGTCTGGCTGCAATCACAGGGGAGTCGCAGAGGGGCCGCCTCCGACCTCCAACCTCCGACCTCGATCTTTGAGCAGAGCTGTCAGCCGTCAGCCGCAAGCAGATTGCCCCAGTTAGCCCTCAGCTAACAGCCAGCAGCCAGCGGATAACCGGTAGGGGCAGAGGTAGGGGTAAAGGCAGAGGTAAGGTAGCACAACAGGCTTGGTCCAGTTTGCCAGGTGCCTGGTGCCTGTTACCTGTTGCCTAATGCCTGTTGCCTGGTGTCCAGTAGCCAGGAAGGGCTGTGAATAGGGAGCCGGGAGCCTCGCAGAGCCTCGGGAGCCTCGCACGGCCAGCAGCAGCAGCAGCCTCGCACAGCTTCACGCAGTTTCACAGCGGCCTCTCACACCGCCAACTGCAACAGTGTTGCCAGGGGGCACAAGCAGGACATGTGTGCAGTCAATTACCCCCTAACAGGTGCGGGAAGCCAGCTATGGCGTAGTCACCTTGCTTGGTCTCCAGCTGTACCTGCGTAATGTGGGGGAGCTATAGATAGTGCGGTACCAAGCTGCTGATGGCATCCACGACCGTTGTGAGAAACTTGGATTGGGCTGGCTGTAAGACTCCTCCCACTCAGGCGGTTATCGGTTGGAAGGTACCGGAGGCCAACACGTGCAGCACGGCCATCAGCTTTGTCTGAGGTGGGATGTTGGTCGTCTGCTGTGTTGGTACCGTCAGACTGTGGGCAATGGTGGTCAGGATGCAGAGGATGGTTGTCCCTTTGTGCCTGTAGTGGGAAATGATATTCTCTGGTGCTGGGCGTGGGAGGTTGGTGCATTTTCTGAAGGTCACTGTCTTTGTCTGCGCTGCCTCAGTGTTGGTCCGGGAGGGCAGTCGGGGTCTGGGGTGGTGTCCTGGGGGTGGTGGCGGTGGGGGTTATGGACCTCTTGGGCAACCGGCCTGCCTGATCAGTGTCTCCATGGCATCTGTTGTTCTTCTGGTGTGACTCTGAGCTGTGCTCCCTTTTGTGGTGCAGGCTGTCGTCCGACTTTACACCAGGTCTATGCAAGAGTTAGTTTCCTGCTGCTAACTCACCTTATCTTGTGTTTTATGATCTTATCGCCGATCTGGCTAGTCGTTGAGAATGTTGCGGAGTGGATTTTTGCACGGGAGCGCCTACTCTGCATCTCATTAGCAATAGTTGTGGGGGTCATCTGTGGCAATGATTTTGGAGGTTGCTATCACAGGTAAACTGGTGATATGGGCTGTTAGCACCGGCTTGTGAATGGGGTGATAAATTTATCGCCACTTTGGCTGCGATAAAGTGCTGTTAACTCGGCAACAAATCCTTGAAATTATGCCCCAGAGTGTAGTACTATTTTACCGCAAAAACCTTTAGAGTATGCATAGATAGCACAGGTAAGTGGGTGAGGAGAAGCTTCTGGTGTAGGCAATGTCCATATTCTGTTAGTACTGGGCAAGACTCAGTTACATGTCAGGCTGATTCCGCTCGAGACTTTACAAGCTAGCTAAACCTTGCAAAGTTATTCAGGTCTTTGCACGACTAGATGCTCCAGTCCAGGGTTTTTTCTTCGCATTCTGTGTCTTATTGCCTTGTGAATCCTATTATAAAAGTAGGACTATAAAATCAAGACTACAAGTCCAAGAATGCAATGCTAAAACATGGACTGCAGCAGCTAGTCAAACATTGACCTGGGAAAGCTGTCAGTCACGCTACCAGTATCTGTTAGGCAGGCACAATCTCTCATAATTTTAGTACTTTAGCATTAATTATGCAATTAAGCTACATTGTGTAAATATGCGCCATGTACTGCAAAATATTAGCATGATTGCAAGGGAACAACAGGAACTACCAGAATGAGACCAGCTGCTGTTTATATCGGTTGTGTTATTTGCTTCGTTTATTCCCAAAATGCATTATCAAGTTCAGTATGCACGTGAGGATACATTTTGCACAAAATATAGGGGCAAATGCTGGTTTTGCATTTCACATAATTATGCATAATTTTATATATTTTTCTAAAATTTCACCAAATTACACAAAGGCAAATTACATACATTTTGCACAACACTAACTACCAGGGCATGGCCCCCTTGCCTCCATGGCCTATGATTGCCTGCACCATGGAGTGCCTGCCACAGGGTGCAGGGTTTTACACACACCCCCATTTCTTCATGGGAGCATGTATTACAGCTGGTTTATGGCTGTAGCACAAGCTCCCATAGAGAAATGGGAGTATGCGACCGAACAGTGGGCCATTTTATCAAGAAAGGGCAATACATTATCGCCGCATTTATCGGCAGGAAACTGCCGCTAAATCGGCGATAATGGGCTTGATAATATGCCCTTGTAAATTCCCATAGAAGCCCAGGTTAACACCAGAACCTGGGCTACTATGGAAATTAGAAGTTATACCCAGCATTTGCATTGCCAACCGATCTGGCAT
Source organism: Lissotriton helveticus (assembly GCF_964261635.1). Lineage (NCBI taxonomy): Eukaryota > Metazoa > Chordata > Amphibia > Caudata > Salamandridae > Lissotriton > Lissotriton helveticus. The sequence goes on from NC_136065.1 coordinate 409,638,274, forward strand.
ATAACTGAAAGTTCCACTTCGGTTGTTGGTGAGTAATGATCATACACGCGTTCTGTCAGCCACCCTTTAACTTATGCATCCATCTGTACATTCATTATCTCATTTCTACATTCACCCACACACCAAATCACAATAAAGTACATAAACTCATAAAACATGTGCAAAATAAGTTTAAAGAATTAAAGTAGGGAAAATATATGTCCTCTTAGATATGGTAGGTATATGTTTGCAATTAAAAATAAGGATGAGAGAGGCAGTGCAAGAGAATGATGTGTGGCCTCGGAATTTCATGTCTGCCTATTTTGAGCACTGGCAGAATTCAATGTGAGCAGCTGAATGAGTGGACTCAGGAGGCCATTATCGAAGGTGTTTGATCCTGGTGCAAGTACTTCAGAGCAAGCAGCAGTCATCTTGATTTTATTTTGTTTTGTCTGCAATGCTGCGTTTTTCAGCTACCTTGGCAGTTTCTGTCGAGGATCTGGAACGGAGATGGCTAGACCACGCTCATTCCACATGACACATGGTGATCACAAGGCCATTTATCCTTGTCTTCACAGTGTGCTTGGGAAGCCAAATAGACTCTTGGGCAGGAGTAGAAGTAACTGTGTTTGCCAGCAGGCTCAGCAATTAGCTCCCGGTGTGATTTGTTGAGAGGTAGAGTGAAAGGAAAGAAGGGAGTGAAAAAGAAATGGGCTCCGGGGTGGCAAAATCAGTGTCAGGAACACAGAGTAGCTAGTCGTTGTGGACAGTGGCTAAGGCTCCAATCTCATTGTTTTTGTCCATTTTTATTACACAAAAAGTGAATAATAAAATGTTATTAATTATTAGTTTATTTAAAAAAATGGAGTACAGTTAGCAGCAATATGAGCCTCCCTAGCATTTGAGATGAGTAAAGATTGCTTTTAACCCCTTGTGTGTTCATGACGAGACCAGGCCATCATGAGTCACAGTTGAGCTGTGCTCATGACGGATCACTGACATAATATCGACCTCAAAAATATCGAGATACCAAAATATCGAGTCTAAAATATCGAGGGACAAAATATCGACTGCCTATCTTCAAACAGGTAAGTACTAAAATATCGACTCCAAAATATCGACTTACAAAAATATAGACTGTAAAAATATCGATTTTTTTAAATGTCTTAAAATTAAGTTAAAAATAATATATATAAATATATTTAATATAAACTTAGAAATAATTATTAAATACATGTAATATTAATAAATAATTAATATAAATAAAAAAATGATATCACCAAAAATAATATATATATATATATATATATATATATATATATATATATATATATATATATAAACATATTATTAAATAAACATATTAATATAATATAATTTAATTTAATTTCATTTCATTAAATTAATTTAATTTACATTTAATTTTACTTTATTTTTACACTGTACCCCTGTAACCCAAAAACCCCAAACTGACCCTGAACCCTAAAAATGCCCCTTTACCCAAAAACTAAAAACTGACCCTGAACCCTAAAAATACCCCTTTACCCAAAAACTAAAAACTGACCCTGAACCCTAAAAATACCCCTTTACCCAAAAACTAAAAACTGACCCTGAACCCTAAAAATACCCCTTTACCCAAAAACTAAAAACTGACCCTGAACCCTAAAAATACCCCTTTACCCAAAAACTAAAAACTGACCCTGAACCCTAAAAATACCCCTTTACCCAAAAACTAAAAACTGACGCTGAACCCTAAAAATACCCCTTTACCCAAAAACTAAAAACTGACCCAGAACCCTAAAAATACCCCTTTACCCAAAAACTAAAAACTGACCCTGAACCCTAAAAATACCCCTTTACCCAAAAACTAAAAACTGACCCTGAACACTAAAAATACCCCTTTACCCAAAAACTAAAAACTGACCCAGAACCCTAAAAACACCCCTTTACCCAAAAACCCCAAACTGACCCTGAACCCTAAAAATACCCCTTTACCCAAAAACCCAAAACTGACCCTGAACCCTAAAAATACCCCTTTACCCAAAAACCCAAAACTTAAATTTAATTTCCAAAACCAATTACTTTTATTTACAAAGTAAATTTTATTTAATGGTCAATTATTAATTAATTAACAAATTTAATTAATTAACATATTTAATTAGTTATTATTAAATTACTCCCCACCCTATCCCCCTATAAACTCACAACCCACTACAGAAATTAATTTACTAATTATTATTTATTTATTCTTTAAATATTTATAATTACCAATTATATTTTAATTATTTACCAAATAATAATTAATTAACAATTATTATTAATTTACATATTTAATTAATTAAATTTAAATTACTTCCCACCCTATTCCCCTATAAACCCACAACCCGCTACAGAAAATATTTTACGAAAATGTAATTATTGATCAAATAATCAATTATTATTAATTACCAATTATATTTTAATTAATTAACAATTAATAATTAATTAACAATTACTATTATATTACAGATTTATTTAATTATATTTAAATTACTTTCCACCCTATTCCCCTATAAACCCACAACCCGCTACAGAAAATATTTTACGAAAATGTAATTATTGATCAATTAATAAATTATTATTAATTACCAATTATATTTTAATTAATTATCAATTAATAATTAATTAACACTTACTATTATATTACAGATTTAATTAATTATATTTAAATTACTTCCCACCCTATTCCCCTATAAACCCACAACCCGTTACAGATTTATATTACACAATTATTACAAATTATAAAACACTTACCTTATTTTCGATATTTTTGTTGTCTATATTCTATCTAGTCGATATTATGTCTAGTCTATATTTTTGATTCGATATTTTGGCTATTAATATCGATAGTAATCGATATTTTTGTAGTCTATATTATGTCTGGTCGATATTTTGTCTATTCTATATTTTTACCTCGATATTATGTCCAGTCGATATTTTTGAGGTCGATATTATGTCTGTTCACCGCTCATGACGGCCTTGTCTCGTCATAACGCCAGTGCTCCGCCCACGCGCGGTTAATTCCCCGCCTGGGCGGGAAAATTAATGAGTGGCGGGCTCGTGACGAGACCATGCCGTCGTAAGCACAGCTCCACCGTGACTCATGGCGGCCTGGTCTCGTCACGAGCACTGCGGCGCCGCTCTTACCCCCCCCCCCCCACCATGGGGGAATTAGCCTCGCAGGGAAGGGGTTAAATGTATGTTGAGTGAATGCATGCAGGTGAGAGTGTTTTTATGTGAGACAGAGTTCTGTATGTGTGCCTGCGTGTGTATGAGTATGCATGGGTGTGAGTGAACATGAAGGTCAAATGGCGTGTGATGTCACTTTCGCGACCCCTGGCCTTTTGGTGAATGGACCTTCATGGAAAAGGGTTCAGCAATTTAAAGGGCAATAGTATTATCACCCTGCATATTGAGGGATTGTGCCCCTGGAAGCAGAAGGAACAAGAGGTTCCCAAAAGGTAGGAACTATCGGCCAGATTCATCAATGTCCCGTTTTGCGAGTCCTTAATAGCGATTATTAAGGAATCGCTATTAAAGACTCGCAAAACGGCATTCATGTAGAAATCGCAAAAAAAATTGCGATTTCTACAGCTTCCTTATTTGCGATTAGCAAATTGCTAATCGCAAATAAGGAATAACTCCCCATTCATTACTATGGGCCTAAAGGCCCATAGTAATGAATGGGGAGTCAATCCTTATTTGCGATTAGCAATTTGCTAATCGCAAATAAGGATGCGCTTTCAAGGGTGCCAGGGGTGTCCAAAGGACACCCTGTAGCACCCCTGAAATGTAAATGTAGCCTGATGTTGCGCACACACTTGTTCAAAGGACATGTGTGTGTGTAACATACAACTTAGAAAAATGCACTAAAGTGCAAAGTTTTCGCTATTTACCACGAAGTCAGACTTCGTGGTAAATAGCGGCCAGAAATTGCGAATTCTCAATTTTTAAAAGGTTCATGAATAGCATTTAAGGAATCTCAAATTGAGATTCCTTAAATGCGATCGCAATTTGATAAATTGCAATTATTTGCGATTTTTCAAATTGCGAGTTCATGAACCATTGATGAATCTCAAATGCCATTTTTGCGGGCGCAAACGGCCGAATTTTGCGATTCGCACCATTTGCGCTCGCAAAAATGCTTGATGAATCTACCTGTTGGACAGTTAAAAAAATAAAGGTAGTTCTGATGCAAGAAAACTATTACGACTGAAGATAATAGTGAGTAATACAAATTTGAAAGAACGAACTCCATACAATTAAGAAACTTTCTGACATTAATAGATCCTGATCAATAGAATAAGCGTATGCACAGCATGAGCAAAGAGAGATTAGGGCAAACCATTGAAGCAAGTAGAGCCAATAGAGTACCACGATAGTAGAAGGTCACGAAAGAGCAGGTCAAACTAGATGCTATACCATGACACAGGGGGTATATTTACAAAGAAATGGCACAGCGCTGCAAGCAATTTAGCTGTGCCGCACTGCGTCATTTAAATAAAGCAGGCATGCATCGTATTACAAGAATACGGTACACCACTGTGTTTTCCCTTGTGTAATGCTAAAAAAAAGCTGCCTAGCACCAACATAGACACCCTTGCACCATAATGCAAGAGTGTATGCATTGCAGGGATGATTACCAGCAACTCCAACACTCTTGCACCATGGTGCTAGGGTGTCTGTGTGCAAGGATGATTATTTACGTGGTGGAAGGGACACCTTACCTGCACATAACCAATCTTTAAATGAGAGATGCTCCATCCATGTGTGCCGTGGAATGCAGCACACATAGAAACAGCAACAACGAGGAGAAATACAACTATTTTTCCCTGTTCTGCCAATCTAACGACTGCTATTCAGTGGCATGTGTTTTGGCGCTGCCTCAGATTTACACATCCTTGTAAATCTTGGGCAGCATCAAAAAGCAATCGTTGTTGCAGTGGAATACCCACAGCATCACCCATTGCAGGCCCCCTTCACGCGAAACCTTCATGAAAGAGTACGATATTTACAAAGCAAAGCTAAGCATTAAAAATGGCTGAACACCTCTTTGTAAATATGGAGCAGGGCATTGCGCCTCCGGTAGCGCAAAGCCCTTGTAAATATGCCCCTCAGTGAGGGAAGGGAATAAGTGGGAGGGTCTCTGAGAGAGGAAAGTGGGGTTGGAAGGGGAGCGTGCTCTTTATAGGTTAAGGGGTGGATAGTATGAAGGAGTAGAGGGTTTTAAAAAGCAAAACGAGATAGATTAGTTGAAATGCATTGAAAAATTATATGGATGCTGAAATTTCGAAAGCAGAGGAAATTTTCAAAGACCTTAGTAAAGCTTGTGAAGATGCTGGAAATACTCAAAAAGAGTTTTGTTTTATAGAGCAAACTGTAAGTGAAATTTGCATAGGACAGCAATGCTTTGAAGATATGAATATACAGACAAACTGCTTGCTTGGTGTACAGAAGTAACTCAGAATAGGAATACAACAGAAAGGGTCTAAATATGTGGTGACTTGGGAGGTAATGAAGGATGAAAGCACAAACATCGTATATAATATATTGACATAATGTTAATATTGTAATAATATGGGTTTAAAGAACAAAGATGATTTTATTGAATTGGATTGTCAGATGTTACAAAGGGAAGTTTGACATTTTTCTCTCACTTTTACAGAAAGTAATTGGGCTGTATGTATTTTATGCTCAACAGAAGAGGAGACTGCTAACATGAAACACATGTTGGCTGTTTGTTTGTCAGTACTCGGGTCTCGAGCAGGAGCATGATATGGGCCCCTTACACCATCTGTGGACGGGATGAATATAACCCTGTGATATGACGATTACCCTAGGATGTTACCACAACCAATACTCAATAAATATTGTGAAAATGTTACACTACTTTTTAAAGCCTAATGAAGTTCCGAGACTTCCAGGAACAAAACACGTTGGCTGATTCAAAAAAAATAATAATCTTGCGCAATATTCTGGAAAAATAAAGGAAGATGATGGACTTAATCTTGAGAAATTGAAAGACTTTCATTTCCTCGTGCACCTTCCTTTGAAGAATTTCCTGTTCTCTGGACTCCAGTGGCACTGAAGGGAGGCAAGTGCCAGAAGCGGCACATGCACAGGACACTAAACTTTACTAGACTAAATTGAGGTGCAAACACTTGTGGTCCCCCCATGTTGGCGTCGTGTGTATAACATGAAACACATATTGGCTGTTTGTTTGTCAAGGATTGTGTTTTTTGTAGTTATGAAAATCAATATCAAGATTTATGGCCATTAATGAATAAAAAACTTTTTATATAAATAAGGTAAGTAATCATGATTGTGTTACTTATGTCTCCCCAAGAATGAATGATGGAGTGATTTGCTTGACAAAATATGCACATACATATGCATACAGATGTTATAGTGCAATGAAAATATCAGTTAAACCATACCATTTAAAGGAACAAAATCACTGAAATTCACCAGCTATAGTTATCTCAGGTAACAACACTTGTGCTCTAGAGTAACTAGAACTGTGAACTACATCAATGTAAATGATATTGTGTGTATGTTAACAAGTCTGGTTACATATATGGTAAAAACTGTGGGTGATGTGACACAATGAAACCTCTCAAACTATACCTTCATATACATTTTTGGGCATATATGTAGTGGTATTGGTTTGAAACCATATTGAGCATTCTTAGGTGTTCACCAAAGTGATATAATCACCAATGTCGTTAGTACTTTCATGTGTGATCTAATCAGTGACATCATCAATATGTTATTTGAGATGTTATCAATGATGTTGTGTGTAAGATTATGTAGACAAAAACAGTTCCCAACAGGTATTATGTAGAGACAATTTCAAAAGTGTATGCAACAAGCATTACAAAAGGATCGGAAACAAGGAGTCAAAAGAGAGATCTTTGCGATTGTTAAAAGCTTTGTGTCCCCTGTTGCGGAAGCTATGCCCCTCCCGTCCTCTGCGCAATGGTGCGAGGAGTTGTCCACTTTTTTTATAACTAAAATAGCGAAGATTCAGCAGGGCCTTTTAGAGGCACTTCCTGCCGACTGCTCTGTAGCTGGCCCCTGTTCACCCTCTCCCTCATCTTCTGGGCACCAACTTACCACCTTCGTACAAGTTGCGGAGGGGGATGTTCTCCATCTTCTCCAGTCCCTAAAATCGGGCTCTCCTGCCGACCCGTGCCCTGCCCGAGTGCTCTCGGAGGTGGCGGTTACAGTCTGCAGTGAGATCACGCAGATGGTGAACCTCTCCCTGGCCGCAGGCGCAGTTCCCCGGGTTTGGAAACACGCCAAACTCCTCCCACTCCTGAAGAAACCAGGACTGGATGTGTCGGTTCCGGGAAACTACCGACCCATCTCCCTTCTACCTGCTCTCACAAAAATCTGTGAGAAGGTAGTTCTTCAACAAGTGGAGAGCTTCGTCGAAACATCGAATGCCCTCCACCCTGCCCAATCGGGCTTTAGGGCTGCTTATAGCACCGAGACGGCCCTGGTGGAGATGACCGAGGCAATTCGGGAATGTCTAGACGGAGGTGGCAGAGCGGTCCTAATTTTATTGGACCTCTCTGCCGCTTTCGATACTGTCCCCTATGATCTCCTTCTCGGTCGGCTGTCTGCCATAGGTATCGGGGGAGTGGTGCTGGAATGGCTGTCCTCTTTTTTATCTGATAGGACCCAGCAGGTCTGGATGCCTCCGCATGCCTCTGAGCAAAAGCCTTTGCTTACAGGGGTCCCGCAGGGGTCCACACTTAGCCCCTTACTGTTCAATGTGTACATTACACCTTTGGTATACCTAGCTGAACAGTTTGGGGCTAAAATCTTAGGGTATGCTGATGACACCCAATTGTTGTTTACCTGGCCAGACGACAATCTGGACACGTCTACAGTCCATCAGTGTCTGTCCTCGGTATTTCGCTGGCTAACACAGGCCCAGCTGAAGTGCAATGAGGACAAGTCCGAAGTGCTCTTTTATGGCTCCTTCCCCCCCTCATTTAAGAGCACACTCTGGCCTCCTAATATTCCTTGCCCAATAGAAATGGGGAGACCAGCAAAAAATCTGGGTATTTGGTTTACGGAGGATCTCAGATTTGAGCATCACATCAAAAAACTTACAGGCACCTGTTTTGCCACTCTGAAAATGCTCCGCAAATTTTTCCCCTTGCTCCCTAGGGAGGCCAGAGAGTCGGTTGCCAGAGCGCTCATACTGGCTCGCCTCGATTACGCGAATGCACTGTTTAGTGGCATTCCGGCATACCTGGTCAAACGCCTCCAAATTATTCAGAATGCGGCTGTGCGCCTACTATTTAACATCCCCAGGTGGAAGAGCGTTCGCACTGAGCTGCGCTCGCTTCACTGGCTTCCCGTAGCGCAACGCATTCTGTATAAATCTTTGGTGTTGGCGTTTCGTGCAATTCATGACCAGGGCCCATCGTACTTGAGAAAGAGATTCACAAGGTACATCCCGGCATGCACCCTGAGATCCGCCTCTCTGTTTAAACTGTCCCTTCCCCGTTTTAAACGTGTCAGACTGGGCGGCCAGTCGCTGGCCGTTGTGGTGGCTCGGGCTTGGAATGCCCTCCCTCTCCATCTACGCTCCACGCCGACAGTGGCTGCGTTCAAAAAACACCTGAAAACTCACCTATTCAAGAGCGTAGTCTAGGAGGATCCCCCGATGTCTTGTTCTCTGCCGGTCTGTCTTTTTTCCCCCGCGCCAGGATACTCACCAGTAACAGAGCGCGTTACAAAACGGTTTATACATACATACATACAATTGATTTTTAGAAGAGGTAGTATTATTTACCAAGAGGCAAAGAGGAGAAAAACTTTCATATGCAAAGATACAGTTTAAACAGCACTGTAAAGACCGGATCTTGTGACAACCCAGTGACACTTGGAGCAAGGTGCTATATACAATGAGTGAAGTGAATGTGCAAGTGCTTAAAAACAGCATTGGCGGCGCATTGAACAAATTATATACATCAGTTCCAGGCTCCGAATGACAAGTTACGATCACTTGGAAAAACAATTATTTCTACTGGAGCACAGGACGTGGTATGCGTCGTATAGTTCAAGCTGTACAGTCGACGGCGTTTCGATCCCCTTTAGTCGGGATCGTCATCAGGACAGGGTTGTCGATAGGCACAGTGCTGTGGGCAAAGAAGGGTAATTTTGAACGGGGGAACGTGGCTGGGGGCAGAATAGGGAGTGAAAAGGTGACCAGGTATTCATTAAATTAACATTAAAGGTTTGGTGTGTAAATGGCGTGGCTGGGGTGATGGCCAGAGCGGGGAGGAGGAGTGAAGCTGGGGGTGATAAACGTGGAGAGGCTGGTGGGTATCTCTAGAGTAAAACAATCGCCGATTAGTGGAAAAAGTGGCGCAAAAGCTAAATGGGCAGACACTCACAGTTGAGCCAGGCAAGTCAGCGTGGCTGGAAGGACTCCATAAAGTCAATAATAGATAGGATGCCGTAAATCAACAAGGGATGGAATTAAGACAGGCACATATATAGCTTTGGCTGAGTTCCAGCCCATGGAGAGTTGTGTTACCTGATATATGCTTGAATCTGGTCAGTAGACGGGGTATGTTGCGCCTGCGGGAGGAAAAGGGGGAAGATCAGCGCTAGCCGGCTTAGTGAAGGGACAGACGATTAATGTTAAATGGGCGGTGAGCGCACTCGAGATGAGCGCACTTAGAATCCTTGGCGATGCTCTTACCTGAGTAAAGCAGGGTGGACAACGGCAATGCGGGGCTCTTCTGGCGTCAGGGCTACCGGCAATGAATGCGGGAGCTGCCCTGGCGTGTGCGTGCGTCCTCGGTATTAACCAGGAAGTACCGAGCCGGGGGCGGGGTCCAAGCGCTGGGGGTGGGCGGGGGACGGGTAGTGTGACACAAGCGTCACGGTACCCTCCACTAATCGGAAGGGAGAAGGCGGGGTCCAGTGGCGACTGGAGGTGGGGCGGGGGGCGTGAGAGTAAGTTGCTAGGGTAGCGTGAATAAACAGGAAGTAGCTGAATTCAGGCTGGGGTCAGGACTGATATTAGCGGCGTGTGAGGCCGAGGCTTGCTAGCGGCCGTGGAGGGTGAAGGTGTAAACATTGGACGTATATGATTATGGTGGCAGGTTTAGTTACATTGCATGTGCATACTGCATTAAAACACCAATCAAAGCAGTACGAACTATGTTTACCAAGGCATAACAGCTGGAGCGATAATTTTGAGCATCAATTTACATCGTCGCGCTGAGATAAGAAAATTTTTGCGACAAGTGGTTTGAAACCAGTCAAATAGGTACTAGTCTATATTGGTGGACACACGGCACTGCGTGGGCTGTGGAATTGACTCAGAGTCATGGTATTCATTGTAAATTACATAGAAAAATACATCAACTATACATTTAGTATACAGTTCTTATTCAGAAAGCAGAGAGTAAAGGGCTAAGGATCAAGCAGTATTTGATCTTATATGGAGATGGTACTGGTCCATTCATCAAGGGTATTTAACCCATGGTTGACCGAGTCAACTCTTGCGATCCATTTGCATTCTGCTCTGTTGAGTAAGATGGACATATTTCCACCTCTGAGGGGTAGTGTTGGTTTCTCAATAACTAGCCACTTCAGGTCTGAATCTATATGCGATTTTTCCATGAAATGCGCGACCAGAGGGGCCGTCAATACTTTGCAATTGATTCTGCTTTTGTGTTGTATTATCCGTTGTTTGACCATTTGGGTGGTCTGGCCAATGTAAATGAGGTCACAGGGGCAACGGATTGCGTAAATAACATTTTGGGTCTTGCAGTTCGAATGGTGGGTTAGTTGGTGTGTCTGTCCGTTATAGACAAATTCCTTGGTGTTAGATGTTAACTCACAGACGCTGCAGGATTGGCATTTGAAGTGTCCGATTACTGGAGGCATTCCCCATGCTGCTGTGATGGTGTGTTTCTCAGTCGTGGTGGTAGGCCAAGTGATGGCGCGAACAAGGTGGTTAGCAATGTTGTTGCCTCTCTGATATGAGAACAGAGGGGGTGTTTGGAATTGTTCATCGGACCGTAGCACCGCCCAGTTTCTTTGGATTATTTTGGATACCTTATTGCTATCCGGACTGAAGACAGAGACAAAAGGGATCCTGTTCAAAGTTTTTTTGTTTTGGTTCGGCCTTAGTAAGTCCTCACGGTGGTTGTACCACGCTCGTTTCTTCGCTTGCTTAACCAGACGTCGTGGGTAACCTCTGTTTATCAGTTTCTCGACCAAGATGTCAGCCTCCCTAAAGTAGTCTTTGCGCCATTTGCAATTGCGTCGGATCCGGAGGAACTGGCCAAATGGAAGACCATCGCGTAAGCTCCTTGGATGGTTGCTTGAATAATGCAGCAGGGTGTTGCGTTCTGTGGGCTTACGGAAAAGTGATGTACCGAGCTTTCCTTCTTCTGCATGTATAATAACATCAAGGAATGGTAAGTCATTCGGTTTAGTTTCGCTTGTGAATTTGAGGTGTTCTTGTGAGGAGTTTAGCCAGTCCATGAAGGGTTGTAGGGAATTGGCCGTTCCATTCCAGATCAGTAAGACATCATCGATGTATCGACGCCACAGGTGGATTTGGGGTCGATACGGGTTGATAGGGTTAAGAATCAGTGATTTTTCGAGTGAATGTACGTATAGAATGGCAAAGTTGGGGGCGAAGCAAGCGCCCATAGATACTCCTTTGATTTGAAGGTAGTATGTATTCTTGTACATAAAGTAGTTGTTTTGCAAGGCCACTCGTAGAAGGTCCATAACAAAGTCGGTAGGAATCTTGGAAGGTTGAGGTCTAGAGATCAATAAATTTTTGATAACATCGAGCCCTTCTCGGTGAGGAATGTTTGTGTAGAGGGACTCGATGTCCAGACTTGCCATGGTTTGATTGTCCAGGTCGAAGGGTTCGTCTTCGATGGTGTTGATTAAATCCATGGTGTCGCGTATATAGGTGTCTGTGATGGGCACAAAGTCCTTAATGACTGCGTCCAGATATTTACCAAGGGGTTCCAAGATGGAGCCACACCCTGAGACGATGGGGCGACCAGGTGGATTTCTTGCATCTTTGTGAATTTTGGGGAGAACATACAGGATCGGAGTTCGAGGATGTGGATTGTTCAAATACTCGAATTCTTTCTTGGTGATGATGTTGTTGTCTCTTGCTGCAGTCGTGATAGAGAGAATCTTGAGTCTAATGTCTGTAAGGTGGTCCTTTGAAAGGGCACGGTAGTGATCGTGGTTGGCACAAGATCCGGTCTTTACAGTGCTGTTTAAACTGTATCTTTGCATATGAAAGTTTTTCTCCTCTTTGCCTCTTGGTAAATAATACTACCTCTTCTAAAAATCAATTGACTCCTTGTTTCCGATCCTTTTGTAATGCTTGTTGCATACACTTTTGAAATTGTCTCTACATAATACCTGTTGGGAACTGTTTTTGTCTACACGATACACCCATCCCAACGAGGTTTATGGGTTTTTCTCCTGTCATTCCTATACACGTGTGTAAGATTATGCATAATGCTTGTCAGGGCATGGGTTATGGTTTGCATAGTTAATCGGAACTGACCTGGGGCAGACTTTCCCTTCGTCTCTCCGTCATATCTATACCTTACCCCCTTTCCATTCTTCACTCCATTTTACTTACCCTCTATGTTCTTTAAATGTTTTTATTGATGTTTTTTGTAATTTGTAACTGATGTAGTTTGGCAATTATGTGGAACCTTATGTAAAGCTCTCTGATACCTTCGGGTCTAGCTAGCTCTATATAAAACTCTTAAAATAAATAAATAAATAAATGCTGTTTGTTATTAATGTTTGCACCACTACCTGGCCCAGAGTGTGCAGCATTGGTTGCTCTTAATGGGTTCTTCTCTACCCAACATAGCCCAACACACTGCTATTTACGTCGCTTCGAACCACAACATTACTGTAAATCTGATTACCTATTCTCTGTAGCTGCAGCTGTTTAGCAGTACTAACATACGCCCTGTCATGACTGAGATGGTCTGCTGCTTCATTCTTCCTTGCACTGATCTCTATGAGCTTGAGAATGCAGTATTCACGATCTGCTCTACTCCATCTGGGCTGGAACACTGATCTTGCTGATTCCTACAATACAGGCAACTACAATAGTGGGTTGGCACTTCTGAACTGCCATTGGAGCATCTGGGCAGCTGTGGCAGGAAGAGTGGCAGGGACTAGGCTGTTTTCTTTCCCCCACACACTTTGAATATTCAATCTCCAGACTCAAATTTGACCACTAGCATTCTGGAACCAAAGCTTATTTGTACTTCAAGGGCAACATCTCACAATACGAATAGACCTTAGATACTGCCTGAGTTTTCTCAACTATTACATTATTATACTTGTATTATATTGTCTTTCCTTCCAAAACGCATAAAGTTTAAAGATATGTTATTTCATGTTTTCCAAAATGGCTGTGATAATCATGATCTTTTGTTTCAATTGAAGTCAGAAGTTTCATCATATTTTGGAGTAGTTTTCCCAAATCTGTGGGGAGTTTCCCAATGTGCACAATACATGTGCTCACTTCTTCATGAGATGCAATATGCACCTGGGCAATAAATAATACGTTGCAAGATTTACTGACCGAGGCTCTCATTCCAAGTTGCACAGTACTGGGCGCATAGTAAAATATCATGTGATTTTACCATTGCTGTGCAGTAAATCGTTCCCAGTGACTTGCAATTACAACTTAAACCCACAGAATAGGGAATTGCCTTGTGGGACCGAATTTTCAGGTCTCAAAACCACACTGAATTCTTAAATCTATGGTGTTTAATGCATACATTTACTACCTGATATGAGCAAGTTGTCTTGCTGCATTGAATCGCGACAAAACTTGATCAATCTGGTCCCATGCCCCTGCACCCTGTAACTTGAAGAAACCCTTTGTCATTGAGGTCAATGAGAATGTTGTCACGCTGATAACCCAACAAGCAGTGAATCATCTATTTACACAAAACTACCACCAGTGTCCAAGATGGTAACCCATTGCTTCAACATCTAGTAACAAATCTGAGGATGGCATTCAGATGTATCCAACAGTATATAACATTCTCAAATCTTAGACCTATCACTCATATTTAAAAATAAGAGTAATGCCTCTCCTATTTTTCCATTACACTCCTAAAACTCTTCTAAACCATTCCCACATTAACCGGTTATAATTCCGTAATACTTTACATTGATTTCAGTTTGGACTGACTCTCCTATATCTTCCTGAGAGTTAACAATGGTGTTTTTAGTTGGTAATATTAAGTGTGCGATGAAGTGTGCCAACATGATCATATTATGATCTTTTATAAATGTGTCCCTTACTTTCAGAGGCCAGATCTACATTAGCATCAACCGCAAGGGTCCATACGATTAGCTCATGGACCAAATAAAAGGAGTGCTCTACACTCCAGGATAAGTATCATATCCCGTGCTACCTTGCTTCTTTGTTTTCTAACTCTTCTTCATTGTCTTTTTTTTAGGTATTATCATATAATATCTGTGATACGGCTCCCTTACTTCTGAACATCTCAATGGTTAAATACGAGAAATTATGGTTGTATTATTGATCACAAAATAGGCCCTTTAAATCTAACCCTCAACAACAGATTGTAAAACTAACTCACAAACTATTATCCTTGGTTTATATCAGTATTCTAAACAATGTTCCTAATCAAGCAATTCTGACTCTTGATGGGGTTTACTCTGGAATATAGCTTGTCTTGAGAAACATTTTCCCTACAAGATTTTTATAGTTTCTCGTACCAGTTAAAATCTCGAATTTCTATAATCAGGTTTAGTGGGTCCTTTAAAACTATTTCCACATTTGAAACCTTCATTAGACTAGCACTCTGAAGAAGTTGGGACTGCCCAATGTGGGTGATTTGGTGCAACAGTGACAGAACATCAAGTATGTACTCTACATCTTTTATTAGAATTTGTCTGAAATTTTTGACTTTACAAGATTGTACCATGATTCATACTCATTTTCCACTTCAGGGACATTTTTTTTAAGGAGCTTTATTTATTCTATATTAAGCTACCCGCTTTGCACATCCAGAATGTTGACATTCTGGGCGAGAGTTATCAAACTTTCGTGCAATGCAATGCAGCACTACACCTTTACTGTGCTGCATGCAAGGTAGAAGGTTGGAAAGCGTCATATTTAGCATAATATCGCAGATTCCAATCCTTTCCCTGCCCTCAATGTGCTGCCTTGCACCAACACAAGTGTCTTGCCCTTCCTGCACGAAAACAATCCTCTGAGGCTTTTTCCTCTTTCAGAATGCAGCACACATAGAAAGAGGAAAAAACTAGGAGAAATAAAGATATTTCTCCTTGTATGCCTTTCATAGGAAGGCGCAGCATATTGACACATTTCCAGGTCTACCACTAATGGTAAAAATCTGTGAATGCACCAAAATCCATGGGTAGATACGCATGAACTCCCACGCTCCACCCATGCATCTCCTCCCTGAGGCAGATTAACGCAAGGCAGCAACTTGGGCTGCCTTGCATGACTCCAGATTAACCAAACACTGCAAGGCCACGCAAGGTGACCTTGCGTTGCTTGTAACATCTGACTTACATGACGCAATGGTAGCACAACACTATAATAAATCAGGCCCTCCGTTTCTACCTCTCAGACTGCACCTGCTTATTATATAAAAGAAAATGAAAAAGACTATTCGGGCAGCTTTTTCTCTAAGGCCCTTTGACCATACCATCCTATAATAAGACTTTGTGGGCCTTAATCTGTTTTCATCTCCAAATTTAAATATACAATATGTATCATACTTATGTTTCTGACTGTTGTCTGTGTGCTTTCCCCACACAGTTGCACTCATTTACTCATGGGGTAATTCACAAAACAGCATTAATGCAAATAGCTCGGGCATTTATTTCACCATAAATTGAAAGTATTTATTAAATAATTGCCAATAACACTGCAGAAACAATATCATTTTCCAGAGTGAATGAGACAAGTAAATGTACAATAAGATACCTTGTTCACATAAACACGGTGAATGTGGACCTGTACACCAAAGCAGGAGCTATTTTACATAGACTAACATGGACAATGATCACTAGCTACATGCAGATGTAAACTCAGGGAGGCCTCCTAGAAGAGGTGTTAATTGCTCCAAGCACAGTAAGACTGACTGAAACTTGAGGAGAAATCATCTTGCAAAGGATCTAGATGATACTCATTGGTGGGCTCCTGGACATATCCCTGTCAGTGGTTCAGAAAATGATGCCGGAATTAGAAGTCCAGTTCTGTCCCACTGGTATCTATCAATATAGGTTTGCCTTGGCACCAGACATTAGTAGGCTTCGGCAATGTACAGCGAGGCTAAGCTACTTGGTTTGGTCTGTGGCCAGGTCCTGCACACACATCGCTGAAGGATGTCTACAGGGCTTGTTTGGTAAGATGTTATAGTGAGGAATTGAGCCAGGTCGCGTGTACTTTGTCGCGTGATGGTATTAATGATTCCAGTTCAGGATTCTGGTCTCCAGCTGTTTGATAGTTGGAGATCGGATTCCAGTGCTGGTGGATGTGCGTTAGTGGGCCCCTTTCAAGCTTACAATAAAGCCGAAATAATTACATTCTGGATGTGCAGAGTCTTTTTTAACACTTTAGCAAACTGGCGATGAGGAAAATTAGACATTGCAAGTGAGGAGGCCACCGAGGCAGTCCACCTTTGTCATACTTGCAGCTGAGGTGGGAGTGCAGCTCATTGAGATATCAGCATCTTTATTGCAAAGTGAATAGAAATTTGCACTTGTACAGGCAAAGCGGTCGCAGTGGGCATGGCAGAAATAAGTGCTTGTGCAGAGGAGGATACAGCAGCCATGCCAGGGTCAGTGATCACTTGAATGCAGAGCATCCCAGCTCTTATGTGATGCAATCTCGTATCACACTACTCATCACAACCCAGCCGGAAATCTGGGGAGGCGGTCTAGTTCCTGGTCACGCCATCACGCATCACCGCTTTGACATCCTGACAGCCATTTTGGATCTGCAGCAGATGCATCATGAAGCTATCTAGTTGGTATTAATGCTTTCACACACCACTTTATTGACATTCAGACAACCATTTTTGAGTTACCAGGTAGCGTGCATTGTTCCATGGGAGCACTGTCTCATTGGATAAATATTGCTGCACCATCACAGTAACCAACATGGTTACAGGCAGCCACCAAATGGTCAGATGTCATTCTGGAAGACGATGGATGTTTGGTTTTACAGCAGTTCTCAGATTTTAATGTCATGAGTCAAATGGGGTATGCCTGTCACAAAATGTGTATAATGAACAAAAGAAGTGCACGTGCCGCTACCAAATTAACTTGACATTTTTTTGTCAAAACATACGAAAGAAACGCTATGTTTTACTGGTTTGAATTCCAATCTTTTATTATCTTCTTATTAATTTGAAGCTCTTATATTTGATTTTTTATTTTATCAAATTTTGCATTTGTTTTTCTAAAAAAACCTTACGTACACAACAGAAATCACATTCCTAATTCAAAAAAGACATTCCTATTTACAATAGTGCAATCGAAAAAAGTTTCAACATTCGAACCGTCAGTCAACCATCAATCATACTAAATGGGTGATGTACTTTGCCCCCTTCTCTTTATCGTTCGACGTGGGGGCCGCAGTTCTTCATTTCGCTATTTCCATAATTTCGGCTAGGACCTCAGGCAGAGAGGCCCACTTCTCAATGATGTCTGAACAACGGCACGCGCCGACCCCCCAGTTGGAGCGCTCATGCTGGGAGATCCTATTGGCCAGGGCGTCCACCTTAAAGCCTATATCGGCTAATCGCCCAGCTATTGCCCGCAGAAGGTCAATCTGTAGTTCCATCTTAGTGGATTGCCACAGGAGGGCTTTGTTGGTGGCACTGTTTGACTCCAACTAGGATGGATTATCCGAGGCCATGTCTGTGCCGATGTCGCGGTCTGGATTCTCCGTTTTCTTTTTAGTGGCCCAAAGGGATTCTTGGGGCCAGGATGGGATGGAGGTTAGATCGAGGGTTCTTTCAATCTTCTGCTCAAGATTGTGAAGAAAGGAGCCTGAGAACTCCCCGGCGGGTGATAGCAATGAAACAGAGGAATCCGGTTGAGGGAACGTTAGATTAAGATTCTTGTACACGTGCTCATTGTCGTACTGTGAGGT
Organism: Lissotriton helveticus; assembly: GCF_964261635.1. Lineage (NCBI taxonomy): Eukaryota > Metazoa > Chordata > Amphibia > Caudata > Salamandridae > Lissotriton > Lissotriton helveticus. The sequence continues at coordinate 409,656,506 of NC_136065.1, forward strand.
GCTAGGGCCCGGATTCTGGGGAGATAAGCCCAGGGTTTTTGGCTGGTGGATTTGCGCTGTTGTTGTTGCGGTGGCGCCGCTTCCGATCTGGACTGTGGCTATGGCTGTGATCTTGTCAATTGTAATGACCTGTGTCTCGGTTGTAGACCGGGGAGAAGAACTGACACAGAGTGGTCCTACAGTTGACTTTTGGGGTGTTTGACCATGGGCTGTAATGGCCTGACTGCTGGCCTGGTCCTGGGTGGCACTAGGTTCCTCACAAAAGGGCGACTCTGCTTTAGGAATGCACTCAAAGTTCGAAAGTCGTCCACTGTGAGTAGATGCACTGTTGTCTTGAACAGGGTCTTGGGCAGGGTCTGGAGCGCCAAGGGTGGTTCTTAGGCTGGGGCCGGAGCCGTGGTTGCTGTTGGGGGGATTCCTTTTCTTAAAAAAGTTTGTGATCGTCCCTCTTTGGTCTGCCTCTTGTGGCCTTTCGTTTGGGCTAACAGTTAGTGATTTACTCCTGGTCTTCCGGGTTGTCTTACAAATTGGTGATTGGGTTGTCGGACTTTTTCCGGAGACAGCACCTGGCGGCCCTTCCTTTGGACCCCCATAACCAAATGACCGCCTGGCCGAATGACCTCCTAGTGTTGCCTTGCCTTGAACTTTTGCCGCTAGACAGCGTTACTCCGGGGCTTTACTGTCACTGTGGATTGGCCTTGCCGTGATGGAGGGGCAGCTGGGGTGGCGTGTGGATGTAGAGGAAGGCAGGGGTGGCTGCGGCAGGGCTACTGCTGTTGCTACTGCTGCTTGGCCGACGAGGCTTTGCTGCCAAGGGCAATGGTTTCTTGCGTAGAGTTCAGACCTGGCCAGATCGGCGTATTTGATAGGCAAGGCTCTGGGGTGCTAAAGTCAATTCCTGGGAAAGGACTCGGGAGCTGGTTGCAGATTAGTGATAGCGTCGAGCCCCCCCCCCTTTTCACTATCCCCTTTGGGTTATGACCAGTCTTCAAAAGTGTCAGAGGTTTTTCAAATGTTCATAGGTTGAACAACAGTTGGGCTGTGACTAGCAGTAGCTGTAACTCGGCCGGTTACCAACCCGCCGCTCGCTTCTTTACTCGCTCGTTAGAGCTCCTTCCCAACGCCGCGCCGCTCACCTGCTCACTGGCTCCCAAGCGAGGCTCACCTTCGGCCCGTCGCGCCGCTGTGCTCCTCCCGTGATCAGCTGTTCTGCTAACACGCCGCAGCAGCTCCGCAACACCTCTCAGAGCGGAGCAGAATGGTACGGTGCCGGACACACCGAACGCTGGGGTTCAACACTGCACACTGCACAGGTGCACAGGTGAGGATGGCCAGGCAAGAGGGGCCGGCGTGGGGGCTACAGCAGTCACACCCCTTTGAGAGCTTCCGCAGGCTTCGACAGCTTCAGCGACACAGCCGGACAATCGCGGCCGAAGAGACCACTTCAGGAGCAGGCTGGGGCGAGGCTGGGCATACGCAGCGAACCATGGGGCCCTCGCTCCTCCACCGAGCCTCCACCAGGTTCCACTTTTCGGTCTGCGCCTCACTGCGCTTCACGGCTCTCTCTTTCCCTGTCTCCCGACACCTCGCACCTCCCTTCGCCGCTCTTACGATGGTATCTGCACTGCATGCAATGGCTGGCGGTGGGGACAGCCGGCACAGCTCGGGGGCTCAGAGGGCGGCTGGCAGTCTGTAGCTCAGAGCCGGATAGTTGATCAATGGCACTATGGCTCTGTGATCTGCTGTTACTCGGTGAGTTGTCCTTCTGAAGCCTCGCCAGCGCACCACACCTAGCTCAGCTCAGCTGCGGCTGCTGCTCAGTCTCTCTCAATATCAATGAATTCTACAACAATACTAATAAATATGTTTGCATATTTAATTAATTATAAATAAATTACTTCCCACCCAGTTCCCCTATAAACCCACAACCCGCTACAGAAAATAAATTAGAAAAATTAACATAATTAACAATTAATCAATTAATTTAAATTAATTGCCAATTAAAATTTAATTAATTACCAAATATAAATTAATTAACAAATAATTAAAAATTAATAACAATAAATAAATTTACATATTTCATTAATTATACAGACCCCCCAGGATATAGCGGCATGGATTAGCAAATTTAGCGGCACAAAAATGGAAATTTAGCGGCACAAATATGGAAATTTAGCGGCAATTTTGCGGCATTATATTTGGCCATTTTTCCTACAACAAACACAGATATCTTAGTTTTCTTTAGTTATTTAACAACTTGAAGCTATGTATATTTGGTTTATTTACAATGTAGACACTTTGTTTCCCTCGAAAAGCAAAAAACGGCCCGTCAGCAGCCCAGGGCTGCACAACAGCGTTACAAGCGTCCCGCGTTGCATGGGGGGGCTAGAACCGTCGTCCCACCAGGAGCTACCAGCATCATTCACGGGAGGACGGCAGAAACTGGTCCGGCTTATGACGTTGGAAGGTTTGCCCAGTGATAGAATGGCATGGAGTTTCTTCAGGGGGAGATGCTGGAGTTTGGAGGTTCATCACTCAACAATCATTTGCGCCCTCAGCTGTTCCTCAAGACCAGCGACGGTGCACTACAGCAACTCACTCTATACTGGAATTCACACTCCAACCAAACACTTAAGTTCAGCTGCTGCATTTAAAATGAAGTTGTAAAGACAGAGAAATTAGTTTTTTGGTGCAAATCTGGCTCGTTTTGGAACACGTAGGGCCTCAAGAATGCTGTGTTATGGAGTGGGAGCTGTGACAGTCAGCAGGCACCGTGATTGCTTCTTCCAATCTAGGGTGCCACCAATGACCATAGACCATAGAATATGTTAAATTGGAGAGAATCACAAGATATATAATATAATAAAAGTGCAGATTTCGCGATTTTTATTCCTCATAGATTCCGCCCACTTCTACCTCTGGGTACATTGTAATTCCAAATTGTAGTATCCAGACATCTGTAATTGGGATTATCCTGACATCTGCAGACCCCTATTTCTTTGATAGCATTTCTTCTTGCTGCACTCCACCCAGAGGTGGACGAGCCACTGAAAGGGGGAGTCAGGCTCGAGCCCGATGCCTCACTCTGGCTGAGCTCGAGGTCCTCTTGGGTTCTGGAGCCCTAAACGATCCGAACTTTAAAATGTTTTCTGCCTACCACTCACGCTCTAACTGAATACTCTAAGATGAGAACATTATCCTTTGATGTAAAATAGGAAAAGGAAATACTTACTCAATGTCTGAATGGCACAATGTGGAATCAGGAAACCTAGAACTTTTCCTGCCTTCCCTGCTTGACCAAACTGTGATGTGATCCTAGACAAATATTTTATTTCACTGTGCCTCCTATTTTCTTTATTGCATTTAAGAGTGCTTTAAAATACATGAGTTCAAGGTGTGTACTATCTTGTGTCGGATTGAAAGACTATAACGTTGCTCCATGAAAGAATCAAGGCCACCTACATGGTGCACATGGCAACTGGCTTGCCTTTTAATTCACTAATGGCAAAGCAGTCATGGCTGGGGCCAGGCGGCATGACCATTTTGAAGTTCATGTTTAATAAATCCCTCGCAATGCAGTGATATCATCTGATCTACTACGTTGAAACACTTCTATCTGCTAAAGAAATGCACTCTTTGGAATGTTGAAGTGCAGGAGCACTTAAAACCCAGACAGGGAGTCGGCTCGGCTCTTGCAATTAATTTGGTTGTAAATGTGTGTTGCCTCGCCCGCCCGCCCCTTTGTGCGAATATGACGCTGAAATCTGCAATGATTTGTATACACAGCCTGCCCAACGTGATGCATATTTACTCCCCACGCCCATAGCCTTATTAATGCAATAGCAAACTATAAAACCCAAGGAACGAAACACAGAAGGAAGGGAAATCCATTCTGAAAGGGTCATCTGAACAACACTGGCAAAATCACAATGTAACTATTCAGTAGTGTTCATAGCGCCTAACACTGAGCCCCGTGTATGCATTTATTAAGTGTGGGCTGTTTCCAAAACCACAGGACATGATGTCGGACTTTCCATCAGAAGGGGGCTCCTAGGAGCAATATACAAAGACCTATTTAGATGAGACAAATGCACCCGCGGTCTCCGGTGATTGAGTTTCTAATTAAATGATTATGGCCTAACTGTGTCCCATCGTGACTGCAGCTGCACCGCGCCGTGTCACCCACACAAACAGAGGCAAATGGGAAGGCGGATGGCCTGCTTAATTACTCGCTCTTTAGGGTTATCCTCCTGTGTAGCAGCACCGCCCGGCCATCCGCTGGGACATTAACACCCCGTCTGGACTCACAATACCAGGCTGTTCATGGCTACCGGACTCACAATACAGACCCTCCCAGGATCATTAGCTTTTGTAAAAATGCAGCGATTTCTACATAAGTGCCGATTTCGCGGGCACTTTAGTAAAAATCGCGGCATTTTTACAAAAGTAAAGATTTCGCGATTTTTTTGCAAATCGCGAAATCGCGATATCCTGGAGGGTCTGATTATAATTAAATTACTTCCCACCCTATTCCCCTATAAACCCAAAACCCGCTACAGAATTAAATAACGCAAAAATAAAAAAATAAAAATGTCATTAATTATTATTATTTATAACATAAATACACACTTTTCACACATATAATAACATAAAAAACACTATAAAAAATTCTATATTATTAAAAATTCGATAATTTTAATAACCTATATTATATACTTCGATATTAACTGTCTATATTTTTAACAGTCGATATTTCTTTACTTACCTTAAAAACGATATTTTTGATGTCTTTATTCTGTCCAGTCGATATTTTGTCCAGTCGATATTTAAAACTCGATATTATGTCCAGTCGATATTTTGGAGTCGATATTTTGACTGTTCACCAACCACAGACCCATTTTAACACGTCTCTCTCAGTAGTCAGGCAGAGCAGTCCAAGTCTTACACAGATGGAGGTGCTGTGAGCTACAGACTCATAATTCAGTAACATAATAAATAAAACCTAATAATTCTCAATCCAACCCTTACTTTTACTTATGAATGGAAATGTATTATAGTGCACAAACTGCCAAATACTACACACAAGTTAACATATAAATACAGCCTACTACTGTCCTTATCACACAAGTTACAGCACGGCATGTAGTCCTTTTGCGACAAGGGCAAGAAAGAGGAAATAAAAAATAAAAAAATATTTGTTTAGAAGTTTTATAGAATATTCTGAGGGAGATTTACATGGAGTTAATACCACCCGAACCTCACTTTTTGTGACGTTCTGGTTGCGTTAAGTCCTTTGCCTTATTTACAGGTGGTGTTGAGCCACCTAATGTCGCTTATTTACAAGGCCACTTAATCTGGCTTAATGCCCCTATTGACGCAGCACTTAGTGTGAAAGGGGCATGCAATGGATGTTGCAGTGGGTGCTCCGCCGCAACACCCATTGCTTTTTGAGGCTGCCACATATTTACAAGGTTTGAGGCAGCGGCAAAAATATTGCCAGGGAATACCTGGTCTTCAGCAGGCAATACAAGGAAAAAAATTGTTTTCTCCTCATATTTTGCTCTTTCCATGTGTGCTGCTTTCTGCAGTACATATTGAAACATCAAACAACCTGTAAAGATTGTTTATGTGCAGGAAGATTTCCCTTCGTGCACATAAACAATTACCCCTGCAGCACAGGCACCCTTGCAACATGGCGCCAGGGTTCCTGGCAGCTTCTTTAGCACCAGCGCTAGAGGAAATCCAAGGGTGCACCCCATTCTTGTGAATAAGGTGCATCCCTGCGTTTTGACAACTGACGTGGCACGGTGTGTAACACCACCCTCTGCCACTTTCTAGTAAATATGCCCCTCGGTGTTCTCTTTTAAATACTTCTGAGTGTTGGAAGTCTTGCCAGGAAAATATACTTCAAACAAATGCTTGGTATTTTAAAGTCTGATTGTTAAGATTGGCACCTTGCCCGATGTTCTCCAATCGCAGTCCTTCTCTATGTGAAGTGAAGCAAATTTGAAAAGTTTAGCTTTCAGATGTTTCCTCAACCACGTGTAATTTTATTCAGTGCTCAAATATATTAGGCCTGTGATGTTACTCTGTATGAAAAATAATCCATGGAAGGGAAAAAATCGAACACAAACTTGTGGCTCGCATATACTGATATTAGTTAATTACACCGCCAATTTAAAGGATTGGGTGTCAAAATATTCAAACATCTGTAACATGGAAAAAGCAATAAGTAGCCAAAACAAATGCAATATTTTTTTCTCGAGATAGATTGAATAAAATGTGCTTTTAGGATGGATTTTTCAAACTAGGCTCGGATCTTTAAATAAAAAGAAGGAGACATTTACTCTCATAATATTTATTTGTGCTAATGTTCCAGTTCATCCACAGGCTTTACCCATTAGGGAATATTTATTACTGAGCATTTGGCAACATTATGCACACAGGCAGAAGGGCTCATGAATTACAGACTCATATCGACTCGAAGCTGCAAGTGGAAAATAAAATCATGAATAGTGCAGCATATTTTAAAGTAGCCCTTCTTACATTTTACATAAAACATGTATCCACATGGGAGCTACGTGCTTTTTCCTGGACCATGTCTTGAAAGACGAAGCCATTCCCAATCAGTTGCCTTGAGAGGAAGAGTTCTTTAATATTTTAACAGAATAGTATAAAGTGTGTTTTTGTTGCAAAGCAAAAGATTAGCAATTGAGAGTTTCTTGTATGCTAAGGTACTATACCCTTTATGAAGATGAATGTTGCACTGACTAAATGTGCTTCCAAAATTAAAATAATAATGTCAGATAAGGCACCAACGTATAATGTTTTTCTTGCAGTATGCTACGAATTTATGAGTTTTGCCATATTTTTTTGGAAATTCCTTTTTTCGATGTATCCCGGGAAAAAGCAACATGTCTTCACTGTTCCTTCTCATCTTTATCTTTTTCGTATTTTTAATAGTATCAGAAGGGTAGATCCCCCAGATATGCTGATCACAGTTTAGGAAGACATCTTTGGTCAAAGGAATTAACCCCTCACAAAGCTTATGATCCACAAAGTGGCAGTCTGTGAGAAGGAAAAGCCCACAATGCAAAGTATTAAAATGTCGTTTTGTAAAATTCTCTGCGGCTCTCAATGCCCACCTTGGATGTCGTGTGAATTGCAAGTCAAGTTGAATATTAAAGAGGTATTTATTTATTCATGTTTATATAGTGCTGCACGTTGCATCATGCTTTTTTTGGACACAAAATCATCACTTGTGATTTGCAAGGATCTGTATCAATAGCTTAATGGATTGTCATGTCCCTGGCGGTCAGAAAACATTAATAGGTTACCAACTGCCATTCTCATTATATTTCCATTCCCACAGTGTAAGCAACTCCTGTTCCTACATGTTGTCGCAATACTTGTAATTTTGGAATTCAGATGTCAAGATGGAGGTCTGCTGTCCTTTGCAGGCCTCCATGAGAGTGGAGTGGCATTAGCTAATATGTTACCAACAGACTTTAGAACGTTACTGAATAAGATGGTAGACACTGGATGTAACTGAAAGCAGAAAAATAGAAAACACGTTATTTCATGGATGTGGGGAGCACAGGAGGGTGTGCTGACTTTGACTCACAGACATTTCACATTCTGCAGTGCTTAATTAAACAGCACCGCAGTTGTAGCTGGCTAAATGCCTATGGGCATAGTGGAGAGGGCAGCAATGGCACAAGGGGGTACCCCGTAAAATAAAAAACCTGCATCACTGCAGGGCAAACCCCGGCGTCTAGAGTGTCGGTGTTTGTTTTATGCCGAAATGCCCACAGATCGCTATGGAGTCCTACATTCCGGCAAATGGAGATTGGTATCTTTCCCTCATCAATATGAGTGGTCATGATGCATAGTTTCTGGGTGAGCTGTAAGACTGATGAAGATTAATAGTTTCTTCACTGTTCCTTTCAAATAAAGAGGCTAAAAACTCTACTACATGCTTAATGAACCAAAGACTGGGCATAGTAAAACTAGCGCTCTTTAACTCTACTACTACTAAAGTTAGATATTTGGTCTAAGTTTAGACCAAAAGTCTAACCTAGACTAAAAGTCAAACTTTAACCCCTAGGGCGCGGCCGCGATTCTGCACCTGTGCGGCAGTTTTATTGAGTGGGCGGGTTCATGACGGCCCCCATCCATCATCAGCACACGCCCACCGTGATGCATGTCGGCCGGGGGGCCGTCATCAGCATGGAAGGGGTTAATTGTAGTAAAGTTAGACTTTTTTGTCTAAGTTAGACTTTAGGTTTAAACTTAGACTTCAGATCTAAACTTAGACTTTTGGTCAAAGTTTACCTTTGTGAATCAGGCCCACTGTATCTGAGTCTTGTTACAGAGTTTCTCAAGTGTCCTAGGACAATTCAGTATCACCCTGGCAAATTGGTCATTGTGAGTTTTTGGTCACATGAAGGTAGTTCTGAGAAGCATGGACAGCCTCAGTATGGCAGAGCTGAGGAAGATGTGTAAGGAAATTGGGCTGAGGCTGAGCAGGAAATCCAAGAAGGAGGACTAACAAAGTGACCTCAGAACTTTGGAAGAAAGTAGGCTGCTACAATCTACCCCACAGGAGCGAGGGGAGGATTTAGAAGAAGGAGGTGTGTGTAACATAAAGGCAGGCTCAACTGCATTGTCCAGGGCACAGAGCAATATAACAGCCCACAGTGTGTCCCATTATTAGCTGGAGGACAGACAGGCAGAGAGGGCCTTGAGATCATAGCTGGCTACCCTAATCTTGGAGGAGAAAAGGTTGGCTTTAGATGCTGAGTAGAAAAAGACAGCAGCAACCTTGGCACTGGATGAAAAAAGTTAACCCTGGCCTTAGAGGAGAATATGGTCTTGCTGGCCCATGAACAGCATCAGCGCAAGATGAACTTGAGGTCCAGGATGGCCTCTGAGTCCAGTTATGATAGTGACAGCAGCAAGGAAGTGTAAAAGAGTCCACATCGCCAAAGATATTGCCTGGGCATGTGGTGGTGGAAAACATGTGAGGTGGCCTATCGTAATGCACAGAGTCCCAGAGGAAGACTGGAGGACTAATCTATGGAAACACATGCCGATTGCTGAGAGGGATACAGTACTGACCCTAGAAGTAGCTGAGTTGATGAAGTATGCCCCATGAAAGATGACCGTATCTGTTATCTTGGTTTTATCCCTGAAAAGTATGGCCTGCGTTTTAGGGCTAGCCTGAAACCGTCACACCAGTCATGGGTATATTTTGCAGCCTCATATAATAAGCCACTAGAGACCAGAATAATCAAAGTGTTGTGTTAGCCTTGCATCACACAAGGTAACACAAGTCAATGTAACACTAAAGTCAGATTTACCAAGTCACCAAAGGCCAACTTTCTTGGCACTCGGTTACTTGGTAAATCTGGAGTAGCGCCCGGCAGTGCAAGTCACTGCCTTGCTTTACTCTGCCCGAAGGAGGTGTTTTATGGGTGGAGTGTGGGTGTTACTACGCACCCACCCATGGATGTTGGTGTATTTGCAGATTTACCATGAGTGGTAGACCTGGGAATGCATCAAAATGCTACGCCTTGCCAGGGGAGGCATAAAGATATTTCTTCTCGCTTTTTCCTCTTTCTTTTTTTTAAATTTTTTTATTTTGGTATTTGCTCAAGAGTGAAAGAAAAGGTAGAAAAGTAAAGAGGAGAAAGAAGGAGATGAACCATATAACAGGCGACATAACGCCACATTTCCCGCACAGGGGATGCCAGGAACCCCGCCATAGCGCCCCCCATACAAATAAGATATGTTGCCTCACATATCAATGTTCGTGGTCACTAAATCAACGAGCGCGGAAGTCCATAACGATTGTTCATCGGGCTCGAGGAGGCGTCCCAAGGCAAGCTGGTGTCAAGTAGGAGCGCCGCTTGGACACTCCCACATGGAGGCATGTCGCAACAAGAGTAACTGCAACCCCCCAACGTCCCCCCAGTCCCCCCCCCCACCCACCCCCTTCCCCTGGAGGTGGCGACCAACATCCATACATCACAACCACCCACACTGAACGGTTAAACTTGAAATAGGTGTAGTGCACGAAGTGCCGGGGGACAAACTGCAGAAGGGAGACCCCGAGAGAGGAACCTCACCAAGGGACCCCAGGTAAATATGAAGTTCTTGAAGTTCCCCATAAATATATCAGACAATCTCTCCATACTCAAAAGACGCCACAGTCGCGCATGCCACAATGAAATAGCCGGAGCAGATGGGCTCTTCCAGGCGGTCGCTAGTGTCAATTTGGCCGCCCCCAAACACAGCCACACCATGCGTTTATCAGCCCTCGTTTGGTGTTCCAGTAAGGGATCTCTTAGCCCCAGCAGGACATAATCCATGGAATTCGGAATTGGATAGCCTAATATGTCTTTAATATGGGACAGGATCTCGGACCAGAAGGGACGAATGCTGGGGCAATCCCACCAAATGTGGCGAAAGTCCCCTAAGCCACCACAGCCCCGCCAACACCTATCTGAAGTAGTCGGAAAGATCCGATGCAGCCTAGCTGGATATAGATACCAGTCAAACATTAGTTTAAAATGGGCCTCGCGGAGGTTCGTGGAGTGGTTATGCTTCGTCACATCCCGCCAGAGATTCCTCCACTCGGTGTCAGAAATATCCCTACCCAGGGTAGCCTCCCAGTGGTCCATGTAGCGAGGACGGGGGGAATCTGCAGTATCAAGTAACATCCTATATAAGAAGGAAATCGTCCCCTTCATCTCAGACGTGCGGAGGATGAAAGCTTCAAATTTCGTCAGTGGTCTTACAGCGGCGTCCCCAACTGTAGTCGAAGTCGCCCAGTGCAAAAGTTGAAGATGACGAAAGCGTTCCGTGGGCGGCACCCCGTAATCTCGCATACAGTTATGAAAAGTGAGTGGCGCTGTCCCGTGAAACAGGTGAGTAAGAGCTCGGCAGCCGCCCTCCCTCCAAACCTCAAACGGTCCGCCCGACAATGCCGGGGGGAAGGCCGGATTAAAATGAATAGGAGTAAAGGGAGAAGGGAAGGTGGTCCACCGGTCGTCTCCGCTAAGTGTATCCCAGACCTTCAACACCGTGCTGGTAGGTGTGCTAATGTACGCATTCCTGGGGCGGTCAGTCTTGGGTTTCCATGCCAGGTCCCAGATGGATCTGCCAGCCACACACCGGTCCATATGAAGCCAATGCTTTTCCGAGAGCCGCTGCGACCATTCAACAAGGACCCTCAACTGCGCCGCCTTATAATACAGGACCATATCCGGGAACCCCACCCCCCCCTCCGAACATGGACGGCGGAGCACAGCATAGGAGAGTCGCGCCCTGCCACCCTGCCACACATATTTCAGCATTATAGATTTTAGTCGACGAAAATAGTCTGAATCCACCGGAATAGGTAAAGCCTGGAAGAGGTAAAGAAGTTTAGGAAGGAGGACCATCTTGAGGGCATGAACCCTACCCAGCCATGAAATGAACTTGGGCTTCCACCTCTCGAGTTCAGTGCGAAGCACATTCAACATGGGTGTAAAATTGGCCGAAAATAAGGCACCTATAGTAGACGTCAAATGCACTCCTAGATACATTAGCGAGGAAGTCGACCAGGACAAGGGTGTAAGTGCCCGCAAACGTTGCATCCCTGCGGGTGAGAGAGTCAAGTTCAATATATATGATTTGGTAAGATTAACTTTAAAGCCTGCGACCTTCTCAAAGACAGAAAGCACAGTATGAACATGGGGCAATGACAGTTCCGGATCTTTAAGGGAGAGCAGCACGTCGTCAGCAAACAGCGAGATCTTATGCTGTTCCCCCGCGAAGGGGATGCCCAAGATGCCTTCGTGCTCCCGGATCGCGAGCGCCAAGGGCTCAATACTTAAAGCGAAGAGGAGTGGTGAGAGAGGACATCCCTGACGCGTACCCCGTGAGTGACGGAAACTGCCAGACCTGTGGCCATTCACCAACACCCTCGACATAGGGTTGCTAAAATTGGCCTCAAGCATCTGAAGGAAGCGAGGGTCAAACCCAAAGGCCGCGAGAGTATGACGCAGGAAGCCCCAGTCGACGCGATCGAAGGCTTTCTCCGCGTCAAGACCTATTAAGACCGCCGGAATACGGAATCTAGTAGCCTTTTCGATCAGGTGGACCACACGCCGCAAGTTGTCGTGGGTTTGTCGCCCTTTGATGAAGCCGGACTGGTCCGGCTGCACCAAAGCCGGCATCAAGTCCCGCAACCTCCCCGCAAGAATAGAAGAGTACAGTTTAGCGTCTAGGTTGAGGAGCGCTATCGGCCGGTAGGAGGCGCACTCAGCACGGTCCTTCCCGGGTTTGGGGAGAACCGTGATCAACGCTTCGGCCATCGTGTCAGAAGTCCTGCCCTCCGATGCCATGGAATTAAAGAGGGAGACCAGGAAGTCGCAGAGCTCAGACGCAAATGTCTTATAGAACAGAGCGGTGTAGCCGTCCGGGCCCGGGGCCTTGTGGAGTTTCAACGCCTTAATGGCGGTCAGAACCTCCTCTCTGGTAATCGGGGAACTCAACATGTCGTTCCACTCCGCGGAGACCTGTGGCAAAGGGAGACCCCTCAGGAATGCAGATTGAGCCTCCGAGTCGGGGGCGTCACCTGCATAAAGAGTGGCGTAGAAACGGCCAAAGATGCCAGCTTTGTCCGCATCACCATGGTGTACAGAGCCTGCCTGGTCGCGGATTCCCCCAATGTAGTCCTTTTCGCGCTTATCGTGGAGCTGCCGCGCCAAGTGCCGCCCAACCTTATTCCCCTGGGAGTAGGAGATGCGGCGGAGGCGGAGGAGAGTGAATTCAGCCCTATTATTATAGTGGGCCTTCAATTTCCCTCTCACCGCCGTCAGTGGCCGGAGAGTCACCCTGGAGGGATTGGACTTGTGCGCCTGTTCTAAAAGGGCAAGCTCCACTTCCAGGGCCTCCCTCTCCGTCCTCCTAAGTTTGTTGAGGTGTGCGTTGAGAGCGAGGCAGGTGCCCCGCAAGGAAGCCTTGCACGCATCCCAGGTCACATAAACCGAGGTATCTGAGGGCGGGTTAAGCGCCATGAAATCTCCAAGTGCCTTCCGAAGTGCTTTACAAGATTCCTCATCTCGAGTGAGTGCCGCCGGAAAGTACCATTTCCGCCAGCCGTCCCCACCCATACGCCATTGCAAGCCAAGAGTCACCAAGCCATGATCAGAGAGGGAGATCGAAAAGTTATCAGAGAATTGGGCATCTCCCCTAAGCGCCTGGCTAATAAAAATGTGATCAATACGGGAGTAAGACTGATGTACTGAGGAAAAGAACGTATAGTCCTTAGTCTGTGGATGTAGGAAGCGCCAGCTGTCCACGAGACCCAAAGCCCCTATTTGTCACTGCGTCTCTACTGAAAAAACCCCTGACTCCGCCCGCCGCGCACCTGAACTGTCCATGCTCTTGTCCCAGACCATATTAAAATCTCCCAGGAGGAATAGGTGCCCTTCCACAAAATTCCCCACCCTCTCCAACAGCTCCTGCAAGAACCCGTTTTGGCCAGCATTAGGGACATACACAACTACAAAGGTACATTGTCGACCATACAGGGACCCCTTCACCATGAGCCAACGGCCCTCCTTATCGCTACTCACACCCAGAGGCTGAAAATGGAGGGATGCCTTGAACATTAGGGCCACACCTCTATGCTTAGTGGACGCAGATGCCCTGTAAATGAGGGGAAATTGTCGGTGACGAAGCCGAAGTTCGTCCCTCCTAGCAAGGTGGGTTTCCTGGAGGGCCACCACATCCAGATGATGATCCAACAGGTACTTCCAGAGCTTTTGACGCTTTTGCGGGGAGTTGAGACCTTTAACATTCCAGGTCCCTACAGCAATAGGCATGACAAAGTCGGGAGGTATCGCTCTGGGAGTGTGGCAGCAAGGACCCCGCCCCTACCCCCACCAGGGACATCGCCATTCCACACTCATCTGAACCAGGCCAAACTCCAAGCATCCCCCTCCAGTCATCCCCACGTCCCCCCACCCCAGCAGAGCAGCACAATCAGGTCCCCCAGAACGAAGCACACCAGGCGGCCCTCCGAACAAACAATCCAGGTGCCAAACATCGAGGCACCTCGCCACCAATAGCCAGGCTAGTGTCCTACCCAGAGGTACCAGGACCCACCCGTCTAAGAGGCGCAGCATTCCCATCCGCACGTAACCCAAATCAATTAGGGGGCCAATAGGCCCATATGAGGCAAAGAACACTCCAGAAAGCAGCCCCGTGCAATGAGCCTTAGAGGAGGACACACTAAACGCAGACCATATCTCGCATACACAGCACCCGGTCGCCACCCCCTTCCCAGCACCCCCCCCCCCCAACCCCCACCCCTCTTCCACCCCTCAAATCCCCAACCACCCAAAACATTAACAAACTGAAAACAATACTCATCAGTCCCATTGGTCCATAGTTTGCGGAGCTTCGGCCACTCCTGGGACAGGACAGGGAGACCTCTCCGGTTCCTCCCAAGTTCACGGTCTGGGGAGTCTTCTCCAAAAGTACATCCATTCACCCAGACCGGGGGGGTCCGTGCCCCCTCCAGCGCCGATCCACGCGAAGTAGGTCATCTCACGCTGCTCCAGAGCTGGCCTGAGACACCGGCATCGTTGCAGAGGCCACGGAAGCTACCGCGCTCCCCCTCTCCTGTTGGCTGGAACTGCGGTCCGGGCGCCCCCGAACCGGAGAAGACCCCACTCTGTGCCATGAAGAGGACCGTCGACGCCGCCGGGATGGGGACGCATTCGATCTCTGGGACGGCGTAGTATCCTCCAAGCCCAAGAGGTCCTTTGCTTCCTGGAGGGAGCGTATCTGCACTAATCTGTTCTGCCACCTGAAGATGATCCTGAAGGGATGCCCCCAAGAATACGCGATGTTGCGCTCCCGCAGAAAAGCGGTCACCGGCCTGAAATCCCTCCGTTTTTGGAGTGTAGAGGCCGCCAAGTCTTGAAAGAGCTGAGGGCGGTGATCCCGAAACTGCAGCGAAGTGATGGCTCTGGCTTTACGGAGGATGCGCTCTTTCACCTGAAAGTCATGAACACAGACCAGGATGTCGGGGGGTGGCCCCCCCCCTCGCCTGGGCAAGCCAACGCGATGAACCCTATCCATCTGGATTTCCTTCGTATCGTCTTCGGCCAAGATCTGTAGAAACAGTTCCGTCACATAGCCACGTAGGTCCCCTGCCTCGCCGTCCCAAGGCACCGCTTTAATGCGAATGTTATTCCGACGGGAACGGTTCTCAAGGTCCTCCGTGTGCGCCTGTAGGTCCAAGTTCTGTTCTGTAAGACGAAGGACATCCTGTTGCAGTAAGTGGACATCATTGGCCGTGTTCAAATCATGGTCTTCCAGGGTCGCCACTCGTTCCCCAATCCCATCAACATCTCTCCGCACTTCACGGAGATCAGAGGCCAGCTGTGCCCGCAGCTCGGAGATGTCCTCCTTAATAGAAGCAAAAAGTTCGGTCATGAACGCCTTGGTGGCCGGGGCCTCGTCATCGGACATTCTTGGTGACCCACTCGCCCCCGGGGAAGCCGGCTGTTGCGAAGATTTAGATGCTCCGTCCTTCAACACGCGTCCCTTGCGGGCCTGGTTAGCCATACTGCTAGGTACCCCACACCAGGGCGGACGAGGCCTCAGTCACCTCTCAGGCCCAGCCGGGCCACACGACTCGATACCAACCACTCTGCTCCCGGCCGGCGGTACCCTGAGGGTCCTTGTGTGCCGCAGTCCCAGGGGACAGCTGAAAAAGCCCCCGAGGAAGGGTGCGGCGGGCCACCCAAGCACCAGGAAGGTAGGCGCGGGGGTGATGCACCTAGATGGCCCGATGCGGCAAGCAAAATGGCGGCAGCACGTCGTCAAACCTGACCACCTCCAGGACACCAGGCGTCATTCCGAGCCGCACTCCCAATCCCACAGCCCATGAGGGGGGCCTGCATAGGTAAAGTCCCTTGGTCCACCCGATGATCAGGCACAGCAAGGCGGCGGCAATTCCGGGGGCCCGTATGCCAAGCAGACCGGCGTCAGGCGCAATTCCCAGGACTCCTCTGCACCACAGGAGGCCGAGCTGCCCCCTTGCGTCGTCCGCCTGGATCGCCGGGCGAAAGTGCTCCTCCTCACCCGGCCGGCGCACAGCTCCACAAATCGATGCTGTCCCCTGCTATGCGTCCCAGAGGGGCGCTGCCGGCGGGAAGCACCCGGGGCCTCCACTACACCTCCAAATCGGCGCCTCCGGGCCCCACGCTGCTCACAAGGCCGGCCCCTCCACTCACAAGACCGGGAGCCTCCAGTGGTCTCCGGCAGGGAACCTCACCCTCCGCCACCCGCGTGGCTCGCGCTCAGCCGCTGGCACCCGTGGAGAGCTCGGGTGGTGGTCGCGGGCCTCCTCCACCGGCGCAACAGTCCTGAACTTCCGGCCGGCCACCAGTATACGCGAGGCCGGGGACTGCAAGGCCGCACACTCTCTCCGCCCTCTTCGCCTCCGCGAGTGACACAGCGCTCCGCCGGTGGTACCGGAAGACGGCGCACCACTCCGCTGACCTCGACCAGCCGTCCGGTGGCCGAATCGGGCTGATGACAGCAGCTATAAGCCGCTAAGAAGGATCGGCGCCGGAGAGGCACAGAAAGAGCGTCCTACTCCGACGCCATCTTGGCCACGCCCCCCCTTTTACCTCTTTCTACATGTACTGCATTCTGCAGCACACAAAGAAAGAGGTAAAAGCCTCAGAGGATTGTTTCTGTGCAGGAAAGTGTCCCTTTCTGCACAAAAACAACCCTGCCTGCAAAGCAGGTGCCCTTGCACCATGCCATTTCACACAGGGCAGAACAGCAAGGTGTCTAGCTGAGTTGCATGAAATATTGATAAATCTACCTATAGATGGTTAGGTGAAGGGCAACATAGTACAAGGATATGGTGGGCAGTACAATCTGATTTTGAGAGCACACATTTTTAGTGATTGTTTTACAGAGTTGCACCAGCACATAATAGACACTCACTAATAGACATTCACTGTGCCCAGAGAGCTTGGGAAAGAAGCTGACCTCTGGATCAACCCCAAAGTATTAAAAAAGGTACCAGGTAGGACTTCAAGAAGGGTGGACTAGTTCATCACCAGCAAAAGGATGGAGGAGAAGATAACCAAAGGTAGTTTTCTAAAGTCCATAAAAGAGTTCCCAGTAAATTGTCACCCATTCATCTTCAGACTATAAGGGATGGGGTCTTAGTGGAAGATGTCCTGGGAGACATTCCAGCCTAGGTGCAAGTCTGTCTCCAGTTAGGGCACAAGGGGGAGGTGCATTTGCTCCAAGAAGAAGCCCCCTCTCGTGGTCTACAGCAAGGAGTGCTAGTTAAGTGCTGGTGTAGGAGATTTCCCCAGTTAGCTTTGGGAAAACTATAGCGGTAACCCTTGTGTGCCTGAGTGACAAAGAGATGATAACCAATGCTCAAACGCCTGATAATACTAACATGTACAATGGTAAGAGAGTGGAGTCTCTGTAAGACTCCAGGGCTAGTATGACAACTGTCAGGTGTTATCTTGTGCCTGCAGAGCAGGTTGTCCCTAATGTAATCCACAAGGTAGTGACAGCTAACAACCAGGCGAGTGGTTGCCCTGGAGAGGTGTAGGGTTTCTGGCATTCTAAAAGTAGCTGTGAGTTCAGCTATACCTGTCGACTGTCTGCTGTGGAATAACCTTGGGCAAACTATCTAGAGAGAAATAGCGCTCAGGCCATGTGCTGAAATAGGATTGCCTAAGTGGGTGCTCATGACCACATGGTCCATGGCAGTCCATCAGGAAGGTAATAAGTATGTGGATCCTAAAACAGTGGCCCACGTTTCCATCAAGAAGAGAGGTGGTGGAGGTGTGGTAAATCAGCCCTGAAGATTCCCATGGTCTGGGAGGAGTCCAACTCTGAGGGGGAAGATCTATTACCTAGAGGGGAACTGACTTCTGCCCTGGGAGACCTGCCTCAGATTGCCAAGTGGCAAGATGCTGGAGGAATGTCCCAAACAAAGGGCCTTTTTATGACTTTGGTGGTGCTGCGCTGGCTCTCTGCCGACACAGAACCACCAATGCAGCACAAGGACCGCCTGCCTTATTATGAGTTGAACTTGTGTAAGACAGACAGTCTTTTGCCTTTCCCTTGGTGGTGCCTAGAAAACTGGTGCCCCAATGGGAACAGCAAAAACAAATTCCAGCACAGCATGGACAGTGACGTCTTTGCCTTGCTGGAATTTTGGGGGTATACAGACAGGGGGGCATATGTTGTGCCCCCCTTGAATGTATCCCCATGGCAGAGGGGCATGGGGGCCCTGTAGGGCCCACTTAGCTCCTGCACAGGCCAGACTTTTAATGGTGGGGCTCCTGACATGAAATGGCTGGTGGTTCAGGAACTCATAATATGCTCAGCGGGACTGCCGCAGTCCTGCTGACCATATTACATTGTGACAGAGGTCCACCACTGCCAGGAAATCATTGTTCCCTGGTGCACCCAGCAGTCCTCCGCCGCTACGACTACATGTCGTAATACGGTGGACGGACCACTGCCACCGCTGGGGTACTTAGTGTGATTGTGGAAAAGGGGATGGGGTGGAGATTAAATTCTGTATGTGCTCCTCAGTGAATGAGAGTGTATCCCTTTCAGACATTTTGCTCACAGGATAGCAGACAGATAAAAATATAATCCTTCATTACAAGAGTTCTCACCCAAGAAATTTGAAGGACAAATTACCACATGGTCAACTATTAAGAATCAGGAGAAATTGCTCCCACAAAGAACATTTTGAAATCCACTCTACAGCTTTTTGTGATCAACTGAAATACAGGGGGTACCCTGAAAATTACTCAAGCACGCTACACAACACGTGAATATCTTCTTACGAAAAAAAGTCAAACAGCCCTTGGACAAATTGGTTTGTGTTTCGACTATGGTCCACACACCAATAAATTCGCCAAATTATTCTGAAGAATTGGCATCTTCTCCAAAATTTGGAATACCCTTTCCAGCTACCAATATTTGCAATGGAAAAGAATGCCAGCATTGGCCAACACATCGTAAGAGCAGAGATTGCTATGCCCAGCCAAAAGAAAGATTTAAGAGCCCAATGGAACTTGAAACCTATTGAGAGGCATCAGAGTATGGCAACTGTTCGGTTTATGAATCTACAGTTGAAGGAGTTGAATTTATACACAATACCCGGGAATGGACTCACAGAGAATTTTCAAACTGCAAAACGAAAAACGTTGTGTATGCAGTCATATGCTCTTGTCCAAAAATAAACATTGGAAAAACCAATCAGCAATTGAAACAACGCATTGTGCAGCACTGTTCTAGCATAAAAAAAAGGGGGTTGTCAGCCCCAATGGTCACTCATTTCACCGAAAAGAAACACAGTGAGAAATAACTAAAATGGACTGTCCTTTCAGTGATTAAACCAAATCCTTGAGGTTGTGACATAGAAGCATTCTTGCTACAGAAGGAGGCGTTCCTAATATTGAAATTCAATAGTACGATCAATGGTTTGAACGAAATGTCAGAATTATCTAGGACTTAATTGATATTCCTCCAATCACTACAACTCTCAGCATGCAACATAATTTAGTTTGTAACTGGGTGGCTGATAAAGCTTGTTTCAATTCAAATACCACCGTAGGTGCTGAATGTTCAATGGCACAATAAACTGTAAAAGTGCCAACAATGTCCACACTAAAAAATAAGAAGAGATCTTGGAGTGCCAGAATTACTAAAACACCCAGAGAGCAACTAGTAATTTACCAGAAGGGCATTGTTTAAAAGCCTGTCAAAACTGAAAGTAACCATCGGCCACATGCATCAGTATTGCCGTTTGCGATTTCTTAATTGCGAAAATTAAGGAATTGCAATTGAGGAATCGCAAAAGGCTATGCAACAAGAAATCACATTTTTTTTGCGATTTCTTAAAATCCCTTAATTGCGATTCACAATTTGCGAATCGCAATTAAGGAATCCCTTCCTATTGATTCCTATGGGCCTACAGGCCCATAGGAATTAATGGGAAGTCATTTTCAATTTGCGATTAGCAATTTGTGAATCGCAAATTGAGAATTCAATTTCAAGGGTGCAGGGTGGGTCTAAAGGACCCCCCTCTGCACCCCTGAAATATAACTTTAAGTGCATTTTTCACACACACATGCCCCAAGGGCATGTGTGTGTGTAAAATAAAGTGCATTTTTGAAGGTTTTCGCAAATTACCGTGAAGGTCAACTTCATGGTAATTTACCTCTCCCTATTTGCGAATTCGCAAATTTAAAATGTTCATGCATTGCATTTAAGAAATCGCAAATTACCATTTCTTAAATGCAATCGCAATTTTAGAAATCGCAACATGATTGCGATTTCTGAATTGCGAAAAACATGATGCATCTTAATTTTGTCAATTGCATTCGCAAACGGCCGAAAATTGCGATTCGCACCGTTTGCAAATGCAATTGACAATGATGCATGTGCCCGCATGAGCGCTCTGGTTTGGAAAGACTATGACTGAACGCCGTTGCTTCACCAATTAAAACATAAGCCCCTGTTGTCCTGCTTATCCGCAAAGTAAAACAGAAATCTTTAAGATGTGCTCCTAACTGTATTCCTGTTTTCTGAATTTAGAAAGAAACAAAACGTAATTAAAGAAATAGTCCAAAACGCTCCATTTTTGTGTGTTAGGAAAGGCGATTCCTGAAAGCCAAAGCTTCTCCAATCGGAAAGTAATACCAGCTTCGCCTCTTGGTCCGCATTGTAAAGCAGCAACCTCCAAAGACGCAACATGAATTAAATGTCTGTTCTTTGATTGCAGAAAGAAACAAATCTGCTTCCAGAGTACTGCCCTTCACGCTACACCATTGCCTTCCAAATAAGAAAGATACATCGGCGGTGATGCCGCCATGAATTAAGTAAGAGGTCACAATAACTCCTTAGAGTGTTTCTTTAAAGTAAACCTGGCAATCAATTGCTTAACGATTCCCTTTCATTTTCTAGAGGACCGGACGGAACAGTCAATGAATTTGTTTTTAAATCACCAGCGAAGAAGAGTACTTTATCCTGCAGCAAAAGAGCACATGCTAACCAGGTATTGGGTAGTGTCCATGATAAACTTACACAGCAGACACCGAGAAAGGGTGAAGCTACTAACAAAATAGCAACATTGGTTATTATTTTTTAGATTACACCAAGTCAAAGCCCTGAAGCGAGCCTCATAAGTACCTCTGGGACTCAAAACACGTCAGCATTTTTCCACCATTGAGGAATTCATAATTTATGAACACGAGCAGCTTTGTGGGAAATCTTGCATTGACTTAACCCCAGCTGGTTCTAAACATGTTCACAATTGGCAGCATCCCTTCAAAAAGGACTGTTTAAATCATGTACAATGGGATTGATGCATGTATGAAGTTCATGAAATGAATGATTGGTGTATTACTCTTAAGTTGTGTTCATGCATTGTTTATCACGTTTATAATTTATTTTATGTACTTGTTTGAAACAAAAAGTGTTTTCTCGATTTCTGACTTATATGATATTAGAAAATTGAAAGAAATGAAGGAATGGTTGAATAAATAACCAGAACCAATGAAAGGAGTATGGGTTCTATGTCTGTTTAAGTAGATAACAGCAGAGAAAGTGATAACTAGGTTCCTTGTTGTGCTACATTTAGAAAGTTTGAAGAATGGGGGAGTCAGGTCCAGGGACGTGGGGCTAGCTGGACCATTAATATAAATTCTAAGTACACAAATTGCCGGCCACACACTTACTCAAATCCTCTATTTTTGAGGGAACAAACCATAAGAGACTTCCTGGTTTGTTCGGGTATATCACTCGAACCTTTTATTATTTGTTTGTTTTTAGTCTTTTTTTAAAGTATTGATGTATGAAAGGGACAACTTATCGTTTTGTACACCTTATATACAATTATTTACAATTCGCGATTATTTACAACACAAAAACATACACATACACATAACTAGTTGTATTATACAAAGTGAATTGCTCTGATATATATACACTCAAATATTCATACTATGAAGAAAAAATCATCCGTAATTCCATAAAGACCAGAGTCAAAAGTATAAACTTGATGACAATCATAAATCAATGAACTACAGTTGAATGTAGACAGTTCAAATGAGGAAAAATAGACTCCAAATTAATTCATTCAGTCCATTCAACCAATAAATGGCTAATCTTTTTACGCCAACGCGTTTCGAATCCGGTATGTCAACTCTACGGATTCTCATCAGGGCTCTGTCTTAATACGGGATATCTGCAAGTGTATAAAATAAGACTTGTTTTAGCTACATTTTTGACAGTTGTTTAGCTTCCGACTACATTTAACTCGGATTCCTCATATTACCTGTTGAACCAGCAGCCGCCGGTCAAGGGTAAGGTATTAGTTCTGACTGAGTTTCTTTTCTTTTCGGGATCTAAAAACAAACGCAGGTATCATGACCTGTTCTTGCTCACTTTTTAAGACCAGAATGGGGCACATATGTTATTAACATACCTTACTGGATCATGCTCGTGATCCTACGTTTCCACCAAATGGGAGTTAATTTTCAGTCTTGTATTACAGCCTGAAAATAATGAGAATAACGTTTTACGCACTTTTTATGCACAGACGGAGAGAGTATGGCACTCGTTGCTCTACTCTGCATACCTGCTCTGAGGGATTCCTCGCTTGGGCTGTTCGTGTGCTAATCGGTTGCAGCGGTAAATGCTTTCTGACCATGTGGGCACCGCTTTCCTCAATCCTTATTATTTGCGCTCGCTTTCCCTAGAGGAAATGACAGCGTTTTATTAGGTATCAGGGGCTACTGCAATATTAGTGACAAATCGAACCCATGTTAGCTCTAGACTTACTTGAAAAAGCTGTGACTCGGCATCTAGCTCTCATTCACTTAGTTTGGCAGCCATGTTGTAACATGGCTTTAGACCTACTTATAGCTACTTGCTTGGCGGCCATCTTAGAGTGGGGTCGCTAAAGAAAGCTCTCATTCACTTAGTTTGGCAGCCATGTTGTAACGTGGTTTTTGACCGACTTAAAGCTACTTGCTTGGCGGACATTTTAGAGTGGGGTCGCTAGAGAAGGCTATCATTTAGATGTGAAAAAAAGTGAATTTAAACCACATATGAGAACATACGCGCAATCACCATCGACCCTTTCTTTTAGATGCACTTTCCTAAGTAAAGCTCACACTCTAGATATTTCAGAAAGCGAGTTAAGCCCGCTGAGTGCGCTATTAAACTTAAGTATAAGGTAGGCCTCTTTTTTTAGTAGAAGTTTATCATGGTCGATGGATCTAGACTGTTGCAGAACATATAGAATTGACCACTTTAAGTCATTCTCAGTGTGTTTATTTTCAATGCAATGCTCCACCATAGGTGCTGTAAGCACTTTATTCTTGATTCTAGACTTATGTTGCGTTATGCGCATATTCACTTGTTGTGTTGTCTTGCCTATGTAAATCTTATTGCATGGGCAAATGACTACATATACAACATTTCGTGTTTTACAATTTGAGAAACTTAAGTGTTTCCACTTAATATTCCTATGTTGGAATTCCTTCCCTTCCACAGTAGTCCCACAGGCCACGCATGTCCCACATTTATGATGTCCCTCAATGGGTTTCATTCTCCATTGAGACAATAGGTCACTCTTAGGTTTGGGTAATGCTATCTCGGCTCGGACAAGATGTTGTCCGATGCTCCTGTTCTTACGATACGCAAAAAGCGGACGGGGAAATGGACAGTCCAGGTTCAGACCATCCGGTCTAGTTCAGCCTTTGATTTTGTTTGTAGCAAACATTCGCGTGGTGTACATCGTGCCCGCTTGAATGAGTTTTTTAACAGTTTTTTGGGATAACCACGGCTTTCCATTTCTTGACAGAATGTGTCAGCGTGTCTTTCAAACTCTGACAGCTCCGTGCAGTTTCTCCTAATACGGAGCAGTTGGCCATAGGGCAAGTTAGCCTTCAAGTTCCTGGGGTGGTCACTTTGGTGGTGCAGTATTGTGTTTTTATCAGTCTGCTTCTTGTATAAAGAGGAGACCAACTTCCCGTTTGAACATGTGATTTCCACATCCAGGAACGTCATTCTTGTGTCACTGATCTCAATAGAAAATGTAATGTCTGGATGTTTGGAATTAAGCCATCCATGAAATTTCATCAACTCCGTGTGGCTCCCCTGCCACAGGAGCCACACGTCGTCGATATATCGTAGCCATTGCTTAATGTGACTGTAATATGGGTTATCCTTTTCAATAAATTTCTTCTCATATTCTGCCATATATAATATGGCCATCTCCGGAGCATAGGGGCATCCCATAGCAGTCCCTTTGGTCTGCATAAAGAACTGCTCATTGAATCGGAAGTAATTTTTGCGCAACGCTATTTCTGCCAATTTGAGAATAAAGCTGGTAGGGACTCGATGTGGTCTTGCACGAGCTTCTAAATAAAGCTCAATTACTTCCAATGCCTCTCCCTGGGGTATTTGAGTATAAAGGGACGTGACGTCCATTGTCACAAGCAATTGTGATGCAGGATTAAAATCAGTCCCTTCTACTTTAACGAGGAAATCCATTGTGTCTCTGAGATATGATTTAACAGAGCTAACAAAGGGCTTCAAGAAAAAATCGACATATTTCGCAAGTGGTTCCAGGCTGGAATCGCACCCAGAAACAATGGGTCGCCCTGGCGGCTCATTTAGACTTTTATGGATCTTGGGGAGGAAGTACAGGATTGGAGTCTTGGGATATTTTTTAATAAAAAATTCACCTTCTCTCACACCAACATAGCCTTCATCTAACCCTATTTTGACAGTATCTGCTATCAGTCCCTGAATGTTTTTGACCGGATCTTCCTTTAGGGTTCTATACCAAACAGTGTTGCTCACCTGTGTATTGGCTTCAGCAAGATATTGTTCTCTTGGCCACAGGACTACAGCTCCGCCTTTATCGGCCTGTTTCACAACTATCGACGTATCACTCCTCAAGTCATATAGTGCACTTCTCTGTCCTTTACTCATATTTTGTTGGAAATATTTTTTATTTTTCTCTAATAAAAGTGACATTTAGAAAGTTGGCATTGACTTACTTTCGCCATTTGATGCCTGCTGCCTGTCTCTCTTCAGTCTGGGTTAGGTGACAGCTGGGCTTTATGTGTTTTCTCCAGACAGCCACACACAAAGAGACCTGAGAAGTTTTTTGATGGTCCTTCCTGAGAGATAGAAGGGGGGAGCTGAGAACAGTCTCACACTTACACCTGAATAGGCTGTGTCCAGTCCCCCACAAAGGGCGGCATACTCCTCTGTAGTGGGTCTGGTGCTAGGGCAGGAAGGGAGGACCTCTCTGCGCTTTAAAGCTTTGTTCAAAGTCTCCCCCACTTCAAAGGCACAACTGGGTATAAGTACTGGACCTCTTGCACCATAACTACAGTACGACTGTGACCACTCTGCCAAGAAGAAGAACTGCTGTGCTGCTGGACTGCCTCTCTGCTGGACTGCTGTTTGCTGATATCCTGCCTTGTTGTGTTGCCCTGCTGCTCTCTCTTGCCTCCTGGGTGAGAAGGAGTGGACCTGCATCACTTGAACCCAGTGTAGCTCCAAGGGATTGCTGGCTTGCCTCCTGTTTTTGGTCTTACTACCCATATGCTTCAACATGCTTGTGAGCCTGCCCTGCCAAGTGGTGTCACTCTAGTCCTAGACCATTGGAAGTGTTTACTCCAGGAGAATCGACGCATCCTCTGCTGCAAGAGCAGAACCAACGCATCGCTGCTCTTTGCAGAAACAGGACAGCACATCGCTTTCGGAACCAGTACATCGCTCTAAAAAATGCTGCTTCTGAATGAATTCATCGCTGTCACTGCATGGACAAAATTGATACATCTCCTCTCATGTGTGGAGAAACTTGGTGCATTACATTTAGCTCCACTGCATTTCGGGAACTGGCACGTCGTTCTTGGAACCATCGCATCGCCGATGTTGCATGGAGAAATGCGGCACATCACCCCAAATGCATGGAGATCACTGACACATCACTTAGCTGCACCCAACATCTTCGTTGACGCAAACAAAGGATCAAGGTATTTTTGTTCAGTGGGTCCCTGGATCTGGCCTGTGCTCCGTCGCGGTCAACCGGAACTCTTGACTTTGTCGAGCACAACGAGTGAAATCTCTAGGCACTTACTGCTTGTAAGTGCTATTTTTGCATTTATTCTGTAAAAGTTCATATCTTGACTTCTACACATTGGATTTTTGTCATTTTGCTTTTGTTTTTTACAAAACTATTCTTCATTTTTCTAACCTGGTGTGGAGCCTTTCGTGGTGTTTTCCTTGTGTTACTGTTTGGAGTGTTTCATAAATACTTTACACATTGCTTCCTTAGTTAAGCCTGACTACTATGTGCCAAGCTACCGAGGGTCAGCAAATGATAGTTAGGAATGTGTTGTGGCTTACGCTGACTAGGATTGTGGTTTCTTCTTGGACAGAGTGCATACCTCTGCCAACCAGAAACCCATTTTCTCACAGAGCTGTTCTAAGACAGCAGAATGAGGAAGGCCTAGACCAGGAGGCTGGTACTCGGCAGTAAAAAAGGAGTGCAATTGCCAGAGAAGCATTTTGCAGTGTTCAGGGCACTGAAGAAACTGAGACAATACATGTTTGGGATTCATTTCCAGCTTTGGACATACTGCAGGCCTCTCAGGTGGCTGATTCAAATGTGGGGTGAAAATCCTAAACTGTCAAGTATCCATCGCCCTAAAAGGTATGGATTTCACAATAGAATATTGCCCAGGGATTGACCACACCAGTGATGATGGTATTTCCAAAGTTCTCTGCCTTAGCGATGAGAGCTCCAGTGGGGTTGGGTATTTCTCCCTCCATTCTGTTGGGGGGACCAATGTAGTAAATTACCATCTAGAGGGCACAGTGTACCCCGTAGATTTTTGCTCTATCTCTTTTTGCTGGATGTTGAACGCTGTGCATTGTACGCCTACTAGCCAGCAGTAAAGTGCTTGTGCACCTCTTTTAACATGGTCGAATTGGCATAACCTTAAATAGCATTTTTAAATTCCCCATAAGTCCATAGTATGTGGTACAAGATGTAGCCATGGCCTTTCAGTTAAATGCCACCAGTGGACTGTACCACCTATCTATTGTACCATACACTGCAGTGGCAGAGTAAACATGGCTTCTGGCTTACCATTGTAACCTGACTGAATCAGTTTTTAACTCCTTGCCTGCTCATGACGGAACCACGTCGTCATGAGCCAAGGGCGCCGTTTTCACAACCCAGTAATGTTACGACCACACTTTCACTCACGCGTTCGGCACCAATGACCCCCAGACTCCTGAGAGCATTGCGTGTGGGCCCCCTTGGGTAACACAGACTCATCCACAGATTTGTTCACAGATGCCGCATGGATTGAAGTCACTACGATGTGCCCTAGCCATAATAATTCACTGTAAGGCACCCAGCACAAACTTCAAAATTGCCTGTGCACCTAGGAGCTTGCAATAGCCAGCACAATAATATTGTTTTTCACTAAGTTCATTCTACGCATGATCATTGACAGGAGTGTTACTATATTCAGGTGTGGCACACTTTTTTAGAACTGTTTTTGACACATGGAGTATGTTTTCTAATTTTCTGTAAGCCGAGAAATCTGATTTATTTTGTTATGTCCTTTCTTCTGTCCCTATCCCCACAGGCGCATCAAATCTAAACAGGCAACTAATTATATAGTCCTGAAGATGATCCCGGTTCATTAGGAGCCAGGGGATCGAAACGTCGTCGACAATTTAAACAGTTCTGCAATAGATCCATTGTGTTTATTGTGCTTGCATGAATTGTTTGTCTCAACTTGCGCATTAGCTAACCACTTGCAAGGGACATGTGGCTCCTACGTTTTCTTGCCTGATATTGTATGTTTTTTCCTATTTCTACCTTTCTCTGAATTTTGGTTTAATTCTGGATAGGTGCCGGCTTGTACCCTATCAAATGCTGAAATTGACCCTCTCGGTGGTCACTTATTTCCTTTTTTGATTTACTTGAATAAAAATTCCCTGACCCGGCTGGGTACAGGAACAACAGATATAGTACTGATTCAAGTCTATAACTTCATTGTTTGTATTATTAAATTAGCCTTAGGACCTTTGTTTTCTATAATAAACTGTCCGCCCATGGTCCGAAGGTATCCATTGGGTCCCCTTGTTATAATTATAAAGCCTTCAGAAGATGGAAGGCACTCTCCTTTTTGAGTGATATACACTTCAGCTATTTTTTCTTTTACAGGTATTTAGAGACATACAACATAGTAATAGTGTTGGACATTATTATAAGCTGGGTGATAATTATTACTTCATCTTATGTTGTTTTGTTGATGTTTGCTGTTTTATAGGTCTCCCTCACTGCTGTCCTTTCCACGCTTATCCCTCCAACCGTCTTGCTATTGTCGCTTCAGAGGGTGGGGCGCTTGAGCGGTGGACCCACTTGAGCATCAAACGGATCCTAGGAATTTGGAATAAAACCTTGACACTTCTTTTAAGTGGCCAAAGAGGAGGGGTTTATAATTTTCCTGGCCACACAACGGGGGTGGGCACACAGGCTCTGCACAAGGGGTGAAGAGTTTCACCACATTTAATTTAGGCAGAGGAGGACTGTGGAATAGATTGCAGGAGGCCACATAAGAAATTCAGCTAAAATGGTTAGGTTTACCATGGGAACAATTACCTCATTGGTTAAGAAGGAGCCAGGGGTCAGAACACTGCTGGACCGGAGGAAGTTGAGACGAGTACTCAACTTTCCTTCTGAGACTTGAGAAGGTCCTTGAAGCACTGGAACTGCTATCTCTTGTACCTGGGTCATAAGGCTGACCTCATGTTCAAGCTATACGGATACATTAAGCTACAAGAGACCTTCTTTGAAGATTACCAGCAGACTTGTTCCAACTGGACCTGGCCTGAACCCTGCTGGTGGCCTCTGCTGGAGTGAGTACAGACACCCAAAGGCTGTTCCTCAGATCATGGATCTGCTTGCTGGGCCAGTGTGGGCTTTTTCTATCAAACTTGAAAATCTTAGATTTAAAAGGTTTTGGCTCCAAAGACCCTGGGGGCATTTGGAACAAACCTGCCAACTTTCTGCAGCACCAGATCTGATCCAGTGGGACCTCATGGAGACAGTATCGGGCCTTGTGGAGGATCGTATGATGGAACACCACTAGGCAATACTACTCATGCCTTTCCAACGCATTTTTTACCCCACACTTTTTAGAAAGCATATGCTCTTCCAAAGTATGCCATTACCACGCATTGTTTATATATATATTTATACAAAAAATTATTTATGGGTTGAGACCCCACACGCCCTCCAACTTACCTTAAATGCGTGGTAAAGGCTTGCAGTGTAAAGGCAAATAAGTGGTGAAACATATGTGGTAAAAAATGCATGGTAAGGCAAAACGGGGTAAAAATATTGTTGTAAAGGCTGTTTGCCCTCTTAGAGCACTATACTGCTACAGCCTGTGGTTTTTCCCCACTGGAGTAATCTGAGTTCTAAAAAAGTGTTTAAGTGCAAATGAAATTGGTAGGAAAATCTTTTTTTTATAAACTTTATTTGGATTTTCAATAGTACAGTTTACAATGAATAACCATTAATTATCGTCACAGTGAATCCACACATCCTATCATAAAACTATCCGGTCTATAGTCACAAAGCTTCATATTATTTCTTAAGCAGTCCTTGGCAGGGTGATACACAACTCATAGTGCAATCTTCACATAGGTACAGAAACACATTCAAAGCAGTGGCAAAAGTAACAGTACATATCTTCTAAGGCACATAGTCTGCCCAGGTGGAACAACAGGTCTTTTTACGCGTTAGTGGAAGAATCACCATTCGGTTCTGTGTCCCCATGTGATAAGACATAGTCCTGAAGGGGCCCCCATATGTCTTTGGACTTAGAAGTGAGTGGTAGTAACTCCACCTATGTGGTATATTGTTCCTGGCAATAGAGGGGGAACAGCCTTTACAACACGGGCATTACCCCGCGCTGCTATTACAACGCTGCTTTTACAACGCAAGTCGTTACAACGACTTGCGCTGGAGGGCGCTGTTGGATAGGGAATAGTTTAATTTTCTATTCCAACACCTTCCCTACTGTAACATGGCTGGAGTTGGAATAGAGAATTAAACTATTCCACTATCCAGCGCCGTCCAACGCAAGTCGTTGTAACGACTTGCTTGTAAAAACAGCGTTGTAATGGCACGCGTGGTAATACCACGCGTTGTAATGTCATACAACCCAATAGAGTAGGTCAGCCATCCACTCCTTGAACTTTGGAGCTCTGCCCCTTCCCCACCTACAAGCCACTCTACGCTTAGCCAGAAGTAGCGATAAAGCTACAAATTTCCTGTGTGAAGCAGCAATCTGTGCTGTATGTCCCAGCAAGGCGAGCAACGGATCTCTCTCCAGACTAACACCTGTCATGCCATCCAGCGCTAACAGCACCTGCTCCCAGAAATCTCACACAGCCGGGCACTCCCATGCCAGGTGAAGAAATCCCGCTCCTGGTTGCCTACATCTGTCGCAGCTATCCGTGGCAGCCAACCGAAACCTAAGTTTCTTCACCGGCGCATAATATAATCTATGCAAATATTTGTAATGTATAATACGCAAGCGACTACTAGCCGATATTTGTGCCGTTTGCCTGCAGCAATATTGCCATTGTACATCGGTAATCTCTCGCCCCAACTCCTTCCCCCAGTGTTCTCAGGATCCACCTTGCAGTCTCGGTCTATTCTCTTGGATACTTTTATATAAACCTGATACCAGATGCTTCCCATTGGTAGATCCTAGCATCTGGTGGAGCGGGAGGAGAGTTTCCGGTTCGTGAGGGAAGTCGGGGAGTATAGACCGCATCCCTTGTCTAAGACGCACATAAAGGAAGATATCTAGGGGCGTTGTCGTCAGTTCCTGAAGAAAAAGCTCCAGCGACCGGAACTTTCCATCATGGAAGAGATCTCCCTTAGGTAGTGACCCTAACATGCTTACAGAGTCCCTGAAATCCCTTCTCCTGTAGAAGTGAGAGATCTGGGTGATACGAGAGCGGAAGCCGCGATGAGTATAAAACACGCAACTCAAGCACCTCCTTGACTTGATGCCTTGCAGCCACAGTACACAAGACAGTGGTAGGTGATGCCGCTCGCGTACCAACGGGGCCTTGTATTACACCAATTTCAATTTCAAAGTACTTTATTCGGTTTTTTTTTGTACAAAAACCATAAAAGTTCACATGTCATTAAAACTAGCAATCCAAACTTTCAGATAAAAATACACAAGACAAGTTACAATTTATAAAAACCGGATATTCGTAACATAAATATTCAGCTGTTAGATGATCAAAAGGGGGGCAGAAGACACAGGATTTTATTCTTAACAGTTTTACATATCCAAACATTTCTTATACTTCATAGTACATAAAAAAAAAAACAGCCACATGAGGTATACTTTCTGGGTTCAACATTTGTAGATAAAATAACGCAGGACGGGCTTGTACATAATTCATCCTTTTTAAAATAGGTTTAAGAAAAAAAGCCCTGGGGAATTCATAATATTTACAATAAAACATGAAGTGAAGCAAATCCTGTGGAGACAGATTGTAGCATCCACAGGGTGCTAACAGCATCCCCTTATGACACCCTCTAGGGACTGCCAATAAAAGGTGAAACAAATTAAACCTGAACCTAATTAAAAGAAAGCGCTCATATGCTGGTAATGGCCAGAGTAAGTACTGCTCCCCAGCAGGCGAGGTTATTAACATCAGATGGAGGCACATGCTGGACTTCAACAAGTCCCTTTCCTCTCTGTCCAATTTCTTGCGGGTAATAAATGACGGTTTTATAAGTGCAAGATCTGTCCTCCATATTCCTGATGGGTTTATAAATAGGTTCGGTCGCCCCTCTTTGCCGAAACTATCTCTAAGATATCTCAGCCAGGGTATTTTGGACATATGTTCGAGGCTCAGGGTTTCTTTTAGCAAGCTATGTGTTAGCCCAAGATGTTTGTTGAGCCAACATTGCATCCAGAACATAAGGGGGCGCACTGATGAAGGGCATGCCAGTTTCTTCATGCACTGATGTATTCAGGGTTCCCTGAGGGACGGACAGAAGTTGTTTTAAAAATGTATTTTCGGCGACTTGGAGACCCTCATGGTTACTGTATCCCCATAGTTCGCTTACGTAAGTGGCTATCGCATTGCTCTTGGAGCGATAGACCTTTAGCATTGCCGCCACCGGTCTGTTGCCCATTCTGGCTGCGAAGTCGAAAAGCGCAGCATTAGCCCTAGCTACTTCTCCCCTTTTCCTGTTCAGAAGTGCAATCCAGTTCAACTGTTGGTCTAAAAGTACCCCAGGTAAGAAAAGGTGGTGCATGAGGGCACCCTAATTCCATTTCACCTGAATGGATGCTGTTTTCTAGCTGCCTTTCCTACCTGCAACACATAGGATTTGGTGTTGTTTATATGTAAATCTCTTGATAACATAAATCCATAGAAGGCATCCAATAGTGTTTGTAGTCCTTTGGGGGTGCGGGCTAAGAGGACGGCATCATCGGCATACAGTAGGACTGGCAGACCCCGTCGTCCCACGTATTACACCAGTTAGTGGTATTAGTTCAGACAACCAATCCGCTACGGCTATTTGTGGCATATAGCGAGGGGGTTTCACCCAATAGTATGCGTAGTGCGCCTGCGCGGTAAAATAGTAAAATTCAAAATCAGGGATATCAAAGCCTCCCTGCTCATATGGCTTCATCAATATTGACCACTTCAGCCTCGACAGTCTTCCTCCCCATAGTAGCCTGAGTAACTCGG
This sequence comes from Lissotriton helveticus, assembly GCF_964261635.1. Classification (NCBI taxonomy): domain Eukaryota; kingdom Metazoa; phylum Chordata; class Amphibia; order Caudata; family Salamandridae; genus Lissotriton; species Lissotriton helveticus. The sequence goes on from NC_136065.1 coordinate 409,689,422, forward strand.
TGCAGAGTGTTTTTTAAAAAAAAACTCCCTTGGGGCTTAGGGGAATATTAAGGAACAAGTAAAGGAACTGAGGAAGAACAACCATTTTTATCAAGGAGGCCCTGCCTGCTAGCGAAGGAGGCAATGAAATCCAGCGTGCTACATTCGCAGTTAGGCGTGTTATGGCCGTGCCATAATTTGCCCGTAGTGTTTCCTCCCGATCTGTAGTTATTTGTATACCTAGATACCGCAATTCCGTCTTGCACCACTCTATTGGGAAGTCCAACGGGACCTTGGATACTGCTGGCGTAAGCGGGAAGACCTGGGATTTCCCCCAGTTGATGCCTATACCAGACAAGTAGCCAAATCTCACAAAGCCGCGCAGAATGGTATTAATATTTTGTTGTGGGTCTCTGACATATAGCGTAATATCATCAGCATACAACAATACCAATATTGGCCGAAAACAACAACGAAACGCCTTATCCTGATGGAATTGTCTTAGCCGACAGGACAAGGGCTCCACCGCGAGGGCAAAAAGAAGCGGTGACAGCGGGTATCCTTGCCGGGTGCCTCTAGAGATCACGAGTGGTTGGGATAGGTAGCCAATTATTAACTGCTTCCGTGCGGCGCCGATTCCCCCCCTGTGCTGGACATTCCAGAACAGGGTGCAGTCGTGACGGAACCGTTCCGTCATCAGCACAGCTCAACCGTGACTGATGACGGAATGGTCCCGTCACAAGCATCGAAGGGGTTAACACCCTGGCCTTGGGAAGGTGGTACAGTAACTCAATCCAGGACATGAACATTTGAGGGAAGCCCATTCGCTGCATCACCCCAAACAAATAGTCCCACTCCACCGAGTCAAACGCCTTAGTGGCATCTAAAAAGACTGAGGTGAGCGGAAAGTCGGGCGCAACATTTTGGATAAGAGAGAAAAGGGTCCTGAGGTTGTGTGATGTGGCCCTACCAGGTACAAACCCCGATAGGTCAGGCAATACAAGTTTGTCAAGTAACAGGGACAGTAACAGGGACAGTCTATTGGCCAATACCTTTGCCAAAATGTTCGTGTCACAATTCATTAGGGACAGCGGCCTATAGGAGTCACAAGACTCCGGCGGCTTTCCAGGTTTTAGCAGGGACGAGACTATCGCTTCTGTCATTGAGAGCGGTAGCGTACTAACTTCCAACAACTCTTCATACACCTCCTTCAGCACCGGAGCCATGACGTCGATATAAGCCTTATAGAATTCCGCCGGAAGGCCGTCCGACCCCGGTGCCTTCCCATTCTGAAGTTGTATAATAGCTTCCCTTATTTCGTCAAGTTCGAATGGGATGCTTAAAAATTTCCACTGGGTGTCCCCGAGCCAACCAAGCACCACCTCTCCCATGAATTGCTTCAGGTCCACAATACCTCGCCTTTGGATGTGTACAATGCAGAGTAGTGTGCAGTAAATGCCTCTAGAATACTCTGTGAGTCTCGATGCAGCGGTCCCTCCAACTCCTGTATTTCTATGACATGCGCGCTACACCTAGAAGTCCGCGTCAGTGCAGCCAGTACCTTCCCTGGCCTCTCACCCTCCCCATAACTCCGCGCTGTCCAATACTTGCCCGAAACTTTGCCTCTCTATGCGCAGCATCCTCATATTCAGTCAATGTTGCGTGAAAATCCTTGAGCACTTTTCATCCCTCCCCCCTCACCATGCGCCTCTCCATTCTTTTCAAATTATGTTCTAACTGACGCAGCGTGTTCTGTAAATCTCTAAGCACCCCAAAACTCTTGGACATACAATACCCGCGAACCGTAACTTTGAACGCTTCCCATATTACCTCCACTCTATCAACAGACCCTTTATTGCGGACGAAGAAGTCTTTAATTTCCTCCCCCAGCTCTGTGCGGAATACCAGATCTAAAAGGGCCGTAGGTTGTAATCGCTAGCTTGGACTAGGCTTACCATATCCTGGGAGTGAGAGGGAGACCTGAACTGGGCAGTGGTCAGAGAATGTCCAAGCCAAATGTACAGCACTCGGAACAGCCGGGCATAACTCTCTAGTCAGCAAACAATAATCTATGCGCATCCAGGTTCCTCTATGGGATGTAAAGTGTGTGCCTTCATGCTGTAGGGGATGCATGTACCTCCAACTGTCTACCAACACACCCTCCTCTATAATCCCCTGCAACACCTCCTTTGCTCTCGTGTAGTGCTGCGGCCCTGCATTGGATCTATCCACCTGCGGGTGTAGCGCCACATTGAAATCCCCCCCCCCAGATTATGTGAATTGAGCCTGCCATCAGAATTTTGCCCCAAAGATTTATAAAAAATTCTGGGCAATCAGTATTGGGCCCATAGCAGTTCGCTATTGTGACCGTGTCTCTACCTAGGCGTCCCCACAATATAACGTACCTCCCCTGTGGGTCCTCTAATACTGACTTTAGATCCAGACCAACCCGTACAACACCAGATGTTGGGTCACAAACACCGAGTACATCCACAAGTTCCTCGGTTCATTTTTTAGAGTCGGGTCCAGACCAACAGAAAGATCCAGGGGGGGAAAAACCCGCAGAGGAAACAGGAAAGTCACCTCCACAAATCAAGAAGAAAACCAAGGGCAAACGGTAAATACTCAAGATAATCTGGTTATTAACATATCTTCCACTGCACTTACCAGAGATGAAATCAATACGCTACAAAAGGGCCAATCCTTCGTTCCAACCACCACGACCAACTCTTTGGAACTGGAAGTCAGTGCTTTTAAATTGACCCGTAACATACGCTTGAGACATTTTTTCACCAACATCAACCCTGTTTCCACACAGGAAGAAGACATGCTCAGAGGACTGAGACCTCACAGCACATTTATGCCACCACAGAGTCATAAGATTATTGACGCGTTTGAAAATCTGATCAAGCAGGAAATCTTGAACTTGCCCTTTCAATCCAATATAAAACGTGGTAACCTAACCCGGAAGGAAAGAAATATCCTCCAGAAATTGGCTGATGACCCATCCATCACCTGCCAGAACGCAGACAAAGGCGGTGCCCTGGTTGTCATGGACACCTCCTTTTATGACCAACAAGTTGAAATTCATATTAATGATGGAAACACCTATGACTCTCTTCCAGGAGATCCAACCAAGGAGTACTTACAAGAACTCACATTCATTATCAAGACTGTATTTGACCAAGGCACAATTGATGACAAGACCCGCAGATTTTTAACACCATCCAATCCTAGACCTCCGGTTCTTTACATGTTGCCCAAGATGCATAAGCACCCCACGCATCCCCCCTTTCGACCCATCGTGTCGACAAGAGGGAGCCTGCATGAAAATATCGGCAAATTCTTAGATAAATACTTGCAACCATTTGTCTTAGCCACCAGATCACATGTCAAAGACACCACCGATTTCTTGCTCAAGATTGAATCTATTATGAACAAGCACAAGAATACTCAACTCATCATGTGCACAGTGGACGTTTGTTCACTGTACACCTCCATCCCTCACGATGGAGGTATTGAAGCCATTGAACACGTCTTATCCTCATCCGATCTTGATGAAGATTTCAAACTATTCCTAATGCAACTGACCATATTTACACTGTATCACAGTTACTTCTCTATCAAAGATAAGTGGATGCTCCAACTCAATGGCACTGCCATGGGAAATTCGGCAGCTCCCTGCTATGCGAACATTTATATGAAGCAATTTGAGGAATCTTACATCATGACTCAGAGCAGCTGGCAAAAACATGGACGTCTTTACCTACGCTTCATAGATGACATTTTCCTCCTGTGGGAGGGTAACACAGATACTTTGAATGCCTTTTTGGAATCATGGAATCAGTTTAATCAAAGAATCCAGTTTACATGGCAATACAATGAAAATCTCATACATTACCTGGATGTGGAAATTCACAGGAATCAAGGCAATTGGTCCACTACTGTATATCGTAAGCCTACTGATAGGAACTCTACCCTTCATTACAGCAGTTTTCACCGCTCTGGTCTTAAGAACAATTTACCCTACGCACAACTGTTACGGATCAAACGAATAGTCTCTGATGAGAATGAATGCAAAACACAGATGAAACACACATTGGACAGACTTAAAGCACGAGGATATCCTACACCTATATTGGATCTCGCCATGGCAAGAACTGACAAAAAAAGTAGGCTTGCCTTGTTGCAACCTAAACCTAAAGAACAATCAGAACGCATCGTGGTTGTATCCAAATATTCCAAAACGTCCAACCGCTTTCAAGCCATTATTCGCAAACACTGGTCCATTCTCACCCTTGAACCTGACTTTAGGGGTTTATTTAACCAACCACCCATTTTTGCATTCACAAGAGGCAGAAACTTGAAGGAAATCCTATCCAAACCAAATCTGGATGACACACCCAGGATCTACAAAGGACTGAGACCTTGCTACAACTGTTCGAATTGCAATAATTGCATTTCTGGTAATGTTATCTGCCATCCGATGAAAGGGCATCCTATCAAATTGAAAGTAAACGCCACCTGCAATTCGAGTAATGTTATATATTTATTGAAGTGTCCATGCGGAAAATGCTACGTGGGTCACACAGAACGAAAAATCCGCACACGGATTTTAGAACACAAAAGCAACATACGTACCAACAATCTTAAATCCACAGTTGCTTCCCATTTTGCAGAATCCAGACATACAGTTGCTCAATTAAAATTTTTGATCTTGGAACAAGTACCAATCACCTACAACAACAAGAACACTCTACTCAAACGTGAGAACTTTTGGATCCGTTTTCTTTGCACGATGGTGCCAAACGGGCTGAACGACCGAATTGAATTTTTGTGCTATTTATAATTCTATCAGAACTCTATGCATGTTTCTCTTGATTACACTTTTTGCTGTATCACACTTATTTTGGTCATTATCTGTTCGTTTACCCGCTCTAACATGGCGACCAATTTCCTCCCTTCCTGGTCCTTTTTCTCTTTTCACTAATTCCTTGTTTCATGTCCGTCCTTTATGTTGTGCACACTAGTTATACACACGTCGGGACCTTCTCCATTGGTATCACCATACCGCTGTTACGCCGAGAGGCACTTCACTAACTTCCTCATGTAAGTTCGCTTTAGCGTTACCGAGTATGCTGATGTTTGTTCTGACCCACCCTAGGGTCTAGCCACGCTCGAGCCTTCCTGTGTAATCATCTGCTATTGTTTTTGTTTCTCCCTTGCGTGCACTTTTCTGGTTACTCACTTGTTACTTGGGATTCCTCGGTGGACTCTTTTATCACGTTTGATTTTTAGCTATCGTCACTTGCTGTCTAGCCACCCTAAATTCGGCTTTAACATGCTGCCATTCGGTCGAGTATTTAATTGCCTTCATAGCATTGATTTTGGTTATATTTGTTTCTTTTTGTAGAGCATTTCCCTTGAGAAAGGGCATCTGCCCGAAATGCATCGGGAATTTGTGTTATGGATCATAATGACTGAATTATGGATCACCCAGTAACATGCTTTTGGTGTATAATGTATCGATGAACAAAAATACTAAAGAATATTCACCACGTGAAGAATAAAACACTTGGAAAGCTTACAATCAGACTTTTTTGATTAATAATGTCTAGTGAATAAAGGCCACGGTCTACTTGCTGTGCATCGGTTTGTTCCCCTCCGAGTAGGGGGACCTTCGGACTTCTTAGCCTCTGTGCTCTCACTGTTTGGTCAGACAGTGTTTATCCGATTGCACGCTACAATCCATCACATTCGTTTCAATTTGGGTTTATCCACGCTGTGCGAGTGCCCATTCAATTTAGGTCCTCTAATACACCCATCTTCTCAAATTGTGTGTGCCTACTGAATAGTATGGCTGTACCCCGGGCATAGGAGGAGTAGGATGAAAAAAAATGGCGACTCGCCCACCGGCTCGCAAAGGCAACAGTGGCGCTCGGTGCTATATGTGTTTCTTGTAAAAGTGCCACCTGAATTTGCTGCCTATTCCAATAGGCCAGTACCTGTCGCCTCTTCCTCGAATCCCCAAAGCCCCGAACATTCCACGAGATCACCCTAAGGGTGCTACTGTCCTCCTGTGCCATCGAGGTAAATGTTTCTTCTCTGCTCCAACCCATGGAAGGAACTGCTTGTCAATTTCTGCATGCGTGACCGTGTGTCTTCAAAAAAAGATAATTATGTGCCTGTGCCCCACTGTGACAATCAAACTGTCCCCCCCCATGCCCCCACCTCCCACTGAAGCATCCCAATCATGCCAGTATTTAGCTGCCCCTCCTCCCTCCCCAATAACCTTCAACTTACCAAGAAGGCCTACCGGGTCTAACTCATCTCCCCATATTTCCATATGGGAAAGTACAGAAAACATAAACGGCTTAGCGTTAAATTTGGGGTTCACCCAGTTGGGGAATACCCCTAAGTGGCACACGAAGCTCTTCTTGCTGGACCGCACACCCCTGACTCTCTGCAGTTCCTAGGTCCGACTCGAGGGTGACCGACAGCATATCACTTCCTCCCACCCCACAAAATGTCAACAGTACAATGATCTCAGTGCATAGTTGCGTAATGTACCATCCCATACTTTCCTTACGAATAGGTGCATCAATCGTGTCCGTCACTGCCAAAGTGCAGTCCCACAGCGCAAGGGAATCGCGCACTTCGACATCTAATCTTCCTCCATTGACTGCGATCTTGGAGAGTCCTCTGGGTCCGGTTGCACTCTCTTCTGTTTCTTCAGATGCTTTAGGTAGTCCTCCACCTGTTGCGGGTTAGTGAAGAACTTTTGTGACCCCTGATGAGTAATGCAAAGATGAGCCAGATATAGCAACGTGTAGTCAATTTGAGCTTGTCTGAGTTTTTGGTTAACTCCCAAAAACTTCCGCCGCTCTTCTTGCACGTGGAGCGTGAAATCAGGGTACATAGTAATAGGTATACCCTCATATGTCAATTGTTTTCTCTCCCGAGCAACACGTAAGGCAACATCTCTATCCCTGTAGTTTGACAGGCGAGCAATAATAGGTCTAGCAGTGTTGCCAGGAGAGGGACGCGGCGCCAAAGATCGATGCACACGTTCAACCACAAACTGGGAGGAGAACAATTCTGTACCCACTACTGCTTGTAACAACCGCTCCACGCACTCCTCCATTTTCCCAGTATTTGTGCTTTCTGGCACCCCATAAAGTTTGTATGTTATTCCTCCGGCTGCGGGCCTCAATATCCTCACTCTTTGCTGCAAAACCCTGGAGAAACTTGTCCATTTGCGCTGTTGCTTTTTTAAATTTTACAGAAGAGTCCTCCACATCTGACACACGTTGCTCCGCCTCTTTGAGTCGTTCCTTGTGGCCTTCTATTGTGCGGACAATGGCGTCCATCCGTGTGGAGACTGTGTCAATCTTTTCAGCCATTGTTGCGAAGCCTAGCCTAACTTCACTTAGAAGCGACTTGAGATCATCCCCAGGTCTCTGTTGGGGATCTTGCTGAGGGGCGCTGGCTCCAGGGTCTTCCTCCACATTTTGCTGCCTGGCGTTTTTTTAGTGTTGTCAAATGTTAGGCGCGGTTGGCGGGCATCCAGTCTCCCCATTGTAGCTCCAGCCCCCAGCACGCTCCTGCACCCTCGTCTCTGTTACTTTCATGGAGTTAATTAGCCCAACCACACTGCTCCCTATAGTCCACCACGGCACAGCCCTCAGAAATCAGCCAAGATATAGGCATATACTATCAGTCACAGTTATTCTGCCAGCCCCCCTGTAGAGGCCCAGACCCTCCAAATCAGACCGTTTACTGTAGATGGGACAGATGTAGGCCACCGCCCGTGGCTAACTCAGCTGTATGTTGTAGTGGAACTGTACTGCCTCCTTAGTGCATAGTATAGACGACGTTGCTCTATGCGTTGCGTGGTATTGGTCGCACCAACCACCCTCTTACTTCACTCCAATGCTCCTAGCAATATTGGCAACAGGGCGGAGCACAAGTCCTCCCTCCTCATAGGCCACCAAGTAAACTGACTCAGCCCCCCCTCCTGTTCTCAGTCCTCTGGTAGGGGTGTATTACCAATCGCCATGAATGAAATGTCCCTTTCGAGTTCCACGTGCGCGCCACCTGCAGTGCTCCTTCCTCGCCAAGCCACTGGGGGATAGTAAGGGCAATGTCGTCTCCCAGGCCTTATACCGCTGCTTCTATTGACCACACGCCCCTCTCCAGCACTCCGTTTATTATCAGTCTAGCAGGTTCTAGTCCCCGTGTCAGCAGGCAGCCCATCAAATCTGTGCACTTTGGATCCCCATTCAATGGATGCTCGCCTCCGCCGAATTACCGCATACAGCCTCTTCTCTCCGGCCCCCGCAGCATGTCTACCTCCTCGATCTTTCTCTAGGCAGACTGCAGCCAGGGGGTCTCAATGGCACTGAACGGCCCCCGGGGGGGGCCAGAAGACAACTCGCGATGACAGCGGGCAGCGCAGGCAGCAGGATGTCATCCCCCGGGCCGTGGACTCATAAGACACTTGTCCCCAAGATGGCCGCAATGCTCCTCCGCCAGCCAGGCTTTAACATCCACCAGCCCCCAGGTCAGTGCAGTATCAGTGTAACGCGGCAGATTCCCTCCGTACCGCGTTACAACCGCCGCTTGCCAGCTCCGTGTCGGGTGCACACAAAAGCCCCGCAGCCTCCGCTCCGTACTCCCGGGCCTCTCCGCTCGGTCACTTCACGGAGCAGCTGCCTCGTGGTGAGCCTGGGGGCTCGCGTAGCCAGTCACTCCGCCAGTTCGTTCTAAGGGCAGCCGGCGTCTCTCCCGGTGCCGACTTCACCCTCTCTGCAGCCGCTCCGCTCACCTGCTCTCCGCACTTTTCAATCCCCGCATCAGTGCCCGGAGTTCAGGATGACATTCCACACTTTTAAATTCTAACTGTGAGTGGATAAGCGGATAAATGCTCGATTCTATCTGTCAGTCTGTGGGAGCCTCACTCCATGGCGGCCATTCCACCCGTGCACCACCTAGCGCCCCCACCTGGTAGGAAAATCTTGACTGGGCTAAGGAGCCAAAAGTATCTGACAAATGAGAGATCTTTCCTGGATGATAAATTCGGATTTCCTGCAATTGGAGCTTTCGTGCCAAAAATCAACAGCTTCACTGATACTTTGTCCAACAGCTATCTGACCTCCTCAGCTGCAGCTTGCTGACATACTCTACTGAAGCCTTTAGACTTCCATTTGTGAAACTAAGGGGCTGATCTAGATTTCAGTGGACAACTGTTTTCCCTGCAATGGCGCTGTTTCCTTGTTACGGCGACAGAGTAAATTACTCTGTCGCCCTGGCGAAGATTCCACCCACTGAATTTATAAATGATTGCCAAGAAGGTGGTTATTAATAAAGCATTGGCAGGAACTGCCATCACTGCGGTTCCTATAAATGCCTTTTGCAGTTTGGTCCAGGGCTCTGTCAACAGAATGGAGCCCTGCACCAAACTGCTTTCATTTTTGTTTTCAAAAAGAAAAAGCCAGAAACAGTTTTTTCTTTTTGAAAATTAAAAATAAAATGCGCCCCTCACCATCTGAGTTATCTACTTTAACAATGGGAGCATTTAGCTAATTAACCAAACTATATGGTAGCAAATGTATCCCTACCGCTATATATGGGCAGAAGTGTCAGGCATGGTGGGGAGTTTGACTCTCCAAACTCAGGAAAATCAGATTTTATGTAAAATAATGTCCTTACCCCATAGTGTTTTATCCAATATTGTCCGCAAAGAGTTGGACATGCCATTCATAAAAGATCTGATTCATCAGAGTTCATTATTTACAACATATGGAGTAAGACAGGTTCGAAATTCGCAAAAGATGTCATACATGATTGCTTAAATCTCGACCAGTACCATAGGATCCTATGGTTAGGTTACATGAATACACTATTAACTGAGTCATTTGAGGGACTAACTATCAGCAATCGAGTTAGCATCCTGTAAATCAAGAAGAGGGAGTTAAAATAGTCTTTTAATAATCACCGGAGAGTCATAAGGGAGAATAGTGAGAATGGCAAATCCTCTCTGACACGATAAATGTGTATTTAGCACCAGTTGGGCTTATGAAAGTATTTATCCTTAGTAAAATAATATCCAGCAGAGATTTTACTTGACACAAATGCTACTGGGCATATTACATCAGCTTGTGGCATGCCCTAAGAGGGCTGTCTGGTCACCTTGTTTGCCAAAATGTCCTTGTGATGGCCGGTCAAAACAATCTACTATCCATCTTATGATATTCTGCGGCTTATACAAAGACATTTGGAGTAGTCAGTTATGCCCATTTTTCTCCCCGAGAAGCTCTTCTTGTACCGGGATGCATTGTAACTGTTATGTACACTGGAGAATGAATTAATCTGCTATCCTGTATCAACATATATCACACGTGTTATTTCAAGAATAAAACTAGTGACAGTACTGGATGATCTGAAATATGAAGATTAGAGTTTACAGTTGTTTGAACACGTGATGATATTTAGTACAACTCTTTTTAAGAAGTGGATATTTATCTATAGGATTTTATTGGTATTTTAGCATTTTAGCCTATATATTTATGCATAGTGCAATATTGAGTATAAATTGGACTAAGACATTGATTGTATGAATTGTATACATTACCCTGTTTTATATTACTTTTTATAATGTTTTATGAGCTTTATCTTATGCTATGTATTTTAAAATTGCTAATACTGCTAAATTAGTATCCAAACAAAGATTTTGATGGATGGATAGGATTCTTTAGCAACTTTCACTGCTCCTTACCGCCAGGGTTTTCCTGGTGGAGATGGACGGTGAAAACTGACTATACTTTCGCCCATCTAATTCAGGTGGGCAGAATTAGAGGTCTGCCTCTGATGGCCCTTGCTCTGCAGGGTCATTTGAGGGGTTAAATCAGAGTAGGGACAGAATAGACTCTGCCGTGATTAAACCTATAGTCTGCGCTCATCTAAATCGGGTGGGCGGAGCATTATCCCGGCAGTATAGATACTACTATGTTGTTGCAACTGAGTATCTATACCACCAAGATATATATCTGCCCCTAAATCCCAAGATAGAACCTGGCCCCTAAATCAGACCTGCGCTCCATTACAGTAGTTCTTAAATCACAATTTAGGTCACAGTCTACAACGACCAATTGACAGCAGTTGGCACAAAATGCTTTTTTGAGCTATTTTGACTCATATCTCTGGTTTCCCTTGTACGATTTAGAAATTTTGCAGGATGTAGAGTTTTTGTGTCATTTTATATATTGGAATATTAGATTTTCCTGTCCAGTTTGGATTTTTATTGTGTTGTGTATTGAATTTATTACTACTGTTTTGGTACTGCATAAATATTTCACCCATTGCCTCTAAGTGAAGCCAGTCTGCTCTGTGTCATGGTTACCAGAGGGTTGAGCTGGGGTTAATATCGTTACATTAGTGGTTCTCCCTGACAAGGACTGTGTTTGTTGCTTAAAGTGAAGAGTCACCCCCCTTAACTAATAACCTAATACTCACAGCATGTTTACGGAAAACCCATCTCATCAACGAAGAAATAGAGAATAATCCTGAAATGGTGGATGATCTTTTTCTATCACTTAGATTATGCATCTCATTCAAAGGAATGAAAATATGACTGGTGCATGGACCTTAGTGTCAGTAGTACAGTGCATGGAGCAAACATAACTGTAATAAATATGTATTTCCCCAAAGCAGAAGACGTATGTTTTCCATACTTTGTGTGGAATGTGCACACCACAAGTCACAATTTCATGCTGTGGGGTTGAGACTTTTATCATGATACATATATTTGGTAAATTTCCGAGTAGGCTATAAAGACAGCTGTTACATATGGAATGGTATGTGTCACATTGAATCGAATCTTTGTTTATGAAAAGAAAGAAACCCCAGCTCCACAGCACACCGCCTTGTTTAATAACTACACAGAAAACATAATTTACCCAAAAGTGCTAATTGATAAGATATTACTAGCATATGTAAAGACAATTCATACACAGCAGTTTTGTATTGACTCAGACGGAATGCAGAAAGGACTAACTTCAAAGTTCTGCTCAAATTGACAAATCAACAAAGAGACACACTGGAGTTGCCTCTAGGCAGAGAAGAACTGACTAGTGTAATAGTGTAATAGAGGAGTCAAACACACATAAGTTGTTTGGGATATGGATTGTCTGCAGATTTCCATCCCAATATGAAGCACCCTTTCTTACAAACTCCATGTGATATTGGAGGAGGTAGTGGAGTGGGAGAATTGTCCTTGTCCATGAGAGGTGGCTCCCGGTGAACACCAGAAGAACCGTCACACAGGCCCTCATCACCAGCAGACTGGACTACGGAAATATGCTCCAAACAATACAGAACTCAGTGGCACAACTCATACATGACCTCCCAAGAAGGACTCACATCACACCCTCAGGAAACTACACTGGATCCCGAACCAGAATAGATGCTAGTTCTAGATGCTGACCAATGCCTACAAGGCCCTGCACAATGAAGGACCAGCATAGGTCAACAAACACCTAACATTTCACCAATCATCAAGATTCCTCCGTTCCGCCTCCCTCTCCATTGTAGACAACCCACACGGATCTGTCAAGCCGACATCAGAGGATGCTCCTTCTCGCACCTGGCAGCCAAGGCTAAGAACAGCCTCCCCCTGCACCTCAGGACCGCATAATCACTAGAAACAATTCGGAAGGAATCTAAAGATCTGGTTGTTTGAATAAACAACCTCCACGCAGCTACTACAGCTCCAGTGCTTCGAGACATTGATGGGTGATTTGCACTCTACTTTTTGCCGCTCCAGGATGATGCGCTGCACATAGAAGGTGATGCCAAGGTTGCAAGACCTCTGTTCCAGAAGGTGATGCAGTTCAAAGCAGCGACGATGTCGACAGCGCGGGCATTGATTCCTTGTTGTCGAAATTGCACCACTAGGCTCAAGGCGATGCATCAATCGTGAGTCATGCAGGGCCGGGGATACTTTGGAGTCATGATGGGGCACGAGGGGCGTTGGTGGTGCAAGTCTCAGGCTGCAGCGATTCTTTGAAAGGTGCTGCGGCAAGGTTGGGATGTGTTGATGTCAAGGTCATGGTGTTGCGCACCCGGCGAGCAAGGTCCACAGCTTTGATTTCACATAGAGGCACCTATTCCAATCGATGCTTTGGCATCGATATTTTGGTCGCAGCATCAAATTTAACTTCAATGACCCAGGACTGGATTTGGGACCACTTGGCAGGGCAGGACTCACAGCAGAGGGACCCAGGTGCGGTAGCAAGAGCCAGGTAAAGTCTTTGATGTCCCTGGGACTCCAGCAACAGGAGGCAAGCCCTTGGAGACCCCTACAAAGCAGGATGCAGAGAGTAAAGTACAGTCCTCTCACCCCCAGGCAAGAAACAACAGGCAGCAGGCCAACACAGCAAAGCAAGCAGCAAAGTGGCAGTCCCTCCTGGCAGCACAACAGAAGTGTTCTGAGCATATGTTGTCAGAGGTCAAGTACTTATACCCATTTTAGCCTTTGAAGTTGGAAGACTTACAAGAAAGGTGTTTCTAGTGCACAGGATCCTGACCCTCCTGATCCTGGCTCCAGACACACTTTAGTGGGGTATGCAGCTTTTTGTGAGGGGACAGGCACAGCCTTTTCAGGTGCAAGTGTCAACTCCTCCCACCACTTTAGATCAGGAAGGCTCATCAGCCTGGTGATGGCCATGAGGATATGCAGGGCACACCTACGCTCCCTTTGTGTTTGACTGTCTAGAGTGAGTTCACAGAGCCCAACTGTCATCCAACCCAGATGTGTACTCTAGGGACAGGCAGAGGTACAGTATGGTTAAGTAAGAAAATTACAACTTTCTAAAAGTAATTCAAGACCAGGGGTTGGGCAAATATTACTTCAGCAAGATGAGGCAACTGCAAAATAAAAAGAAAATGTGAATGCCAATGCTGATGATCTATTAACACACCCAATTTTAACCTCTCATGGTCACACAACAAGATCCTTTCCATCATTTTGGCATCACAAGATCATAAACAGTTGACCAACACATATAGCACACATTATATCAAGGACATTAGTGCCTGAAATCCACAGTACATTTGACAAAAAGCATACCTACTACAATTAGCATTTGGTGTCAATAAGAAACAACACATGTATACTGGTTCCAACTTGTGTCATTCATTTGGAGCTACTACAATTTGTTTCATTCAATTTACTCATATATATTGGACTTTAACCAGAGGCGCTCACACAAGTTTACACACATCCTGGCTGATGGCAGAGACCTATTTTATCAAACTTTTATATTCATTCCTTGTGTGCCAGTAATCTCACTCTACTGCACTTTCTGGTATAAAACACTGTCAATGCATTTCACACCAAATCTTATTTTAGGGTTTTTTCTCAGGACTCATTACAACAGTATACTCCAAAAGAATACAAATATGGAAATTGTTTTAGTGTTTATAAGTATTTCTGTCTGTGGCGGTTCACATCATGGACTGTTCTCTTAACTCTTTATCTCAATGTAGGACCGGTGGCAAAATATCCTAATGCTCCTTAATGTGAAGAGCATCTACAAAACGAATGGAGTCCATTACCTGAGAACCACGTTTGAGTGCTCTATCAGGTACGGAAATTGTTCAAGAACACAGCTTTTCAGCGACAAGCTGAATGCACTCACTTATTTGAAATGGGTGAAAGGTGTTAAGACAAAATATTGAGTTGTAAATCTGGATGTACAAGAATATTAGGTTTAAAATATTGTGACATGGAAATATCGATGTCAAGAATATCTATTTGAAGGTAAGACATTCATTTCTAAAATATAGAAGTCATTAAGATCATTGGAAAAATATATAGTTGTTCAAAATATCATTTTTTGATTAGTGTTATGTATTTTAGTATTTATATTAAATGTATGTCAAGTAATTTATTTGTATGTCTTGCTTATGTTTTTTTATATATGTGTTAAATTATAAGAAGTTATTAAAATGTTTTTAATTAGATTTTGTGTTTTTTAGTTCCGTAGCGGGTTGTGAGTTTATAGAGGAATAGGGTGGGAAGAAATGTAATTATAACAATTTATTGAATATTTTTGATTTAATAATATTTATTTAATTGACATTTAATTGTTTTATTGGTGATTTTAAAAACATGTGGGTAAATTTTATGTGTGGTTTGTGGGTTTTATAGGGGTAAAGGGGAGGAAATAATGTATTTTTAATTAAATAATAATTAATTATTAATTAATATTAATGAATTGATTATTAATTACGTCAATTATGTAAAAAAATGTAGGTGAGGGTTGTGGTGTTATGGGATAAAGGGTGGTAAGTACTTTATTTTTAATTAATAATTAGTTGATAATTAATATTAGCAATACATCATTAATTATGTTCATTGCGTATTTTTTTAGGTGTGGGTTGTGGGGCTCTTGGGGTTAAGGGTGAGAAGTGATAATTAGTTGTTAATTAATATTAATTAATTAATTGACCATTAATTACGTTAATTGTGTAATTTCTTTCCAGGTGAGGGTTGTGGGGTTATAGGGGTAAAAGATGAAACGTAAATTAATTTTAATTAATACATAGTTGACAATTAATATAAATAATTAATTGATAATTATAAATATAAATTACAATTATTAGTTCAATAGCTTGTTTTGTAAGTAGATGTATGTAAATATATATTAATTATTATATATGTGTGTTTAACTTTTATTAATTACTTGTTTTCTTATATTTGTTAAGATATATATTAAATATGTTTTACTTTTTTAATTAATGTTACTATTTAATATATTTAATATATATATAATTTAATTTTATATATATATTAAATATGTATATTTTATACAACTATATTAATTACATCAATATTTTGTATCTCAATATTTTTGTACTCCCCATTACAAGTATAGGATGTCGATATTTTTGACATCATTATTTTAGTCACAATATTTTGGCATGGGGATATTTTGAGTGTCGTTATTTTGTCGGTGGACCGGGTGGAAAATACCTTCCATCTTTAGTTCATCATTCTTGTTCAGAGGGCCACAACAACCTGGAAGTATTTTAACTAAGCCCAATGTTAAGAATGGTGAACAAATGCATGTACTTTAGCAGTTAAAATAAACTGTTTCTCTCTGTTTTGAACTTCTATATTCTCAGTGCAAATCACGGCTTGGAGCTATTAGCAACATTGATCTCAAACCGTTATTGCGGCTACTTGGAATATACTCTGATGTGCAATGTTTGTAACCACATATTTACAGTGTTTCTACCATCAAACAGACAAATCATTCTCACTTTTATTATGGCTTGAGGGTTAATTCTGAATATTCGTGACACTTCTGAGCATGCCCCTCGACACACATTCCTACCGTGCAATCTATGCATCCTACAAGGAATGTTTTAAAATAAATAAAGTCCCCCACTGTATATAATTTGTAGCTCTGGGAGTAAAGGGGAAACGAACTGTACTATATTACAAAGAAACTCCCACCCGACCTAAATCCCTTTTCTGTAGGCTTAAATAAGCTCTATGGGCCACCCATTGCCATATATACACATCAAAACTTTGATTTAATTTAGTTCATGTTATCCTTTCTATTGATTCCTTTTTAGAATCATTATATCAAATATATCATTTAATTATACAGATGTTAAACACATGAAATCTCCACACATTTTTAAAGTGCAAAAAGTCCGATTAGACCAATCCAAAATACATATTATTAGTTTTTTCTGTCTTCATTGCTGTTTATATATACATAGAAACCATTACCATTTCCCCATGATAAAGACCACACTCATATCCTGACCTGTCACATTGATGCTCACTACCACACTTAACTCACATACATGCACTCGCCAGCCTACAACAACATACACTAATAAAATCACAAAGATGGCACATCATGACCATCCGTGCTTGTGTTGTCAACTGGGATATTAGTCAGCCTGGTTGATGTACGTTTCGGTGGGTATTACAACTAATGTCCACCTTCATCAGGACTACTCTTTTTTAATTTTCATAGGTGTGTGGTAGCGGATCTATAGATTACCCTCTTTATCGTGGGCGTCTGGGAGAATCAAATGACAGCCCACGTT
Source organism: Lissotriton helveticus (assembly GCF_964261635.1). Taxonomy (NCBI): domain Eukaryota; kingdom Metazoa; phylum Chordata; class Amphibia; order Caudata; family Salamandridae; genus Lissotriton; species Lissotriton helveticus. The sequence goes on from NC_136065.1 coordinate 409,706,531, forward strand.
ACTGGTTTGCAAACGGTTCAGTAAAGACCTTTGCAGGTTGTTCAGGTGGTATATTGTGCACACAGGTCAATATCCTGTCTTAATACAAGGGACACATAGCCACTCAGGGAAGGCTTTCAATCTAGTAATGGCGAGTAGACGATGAACCAACGAGAGTTGTCTAAGTGAGCCAATTCGTCGATTTGTTACATTTGGGCACAGGACTTCCTGTGTGTGGCTTCTCCTAAATTGTAGTCATTTCATCTGCACACAAGTAGGCTCCTTGAGGGTCAGCTCCGGCACTTCAACACACCATCTTCCTCGTTGTCCTACAAGGAATGGAACATCAATTATAAGTGTTGTGTCCAGTATCAGCTTTTAGAACTTCTATTATTCAAACCAGCATGACTCTATTATCATTAATCACAAGGCATAAAAAACTGACACTGCTTTCTTTTTGTTGTAGAATCTTCTCAACAAGGATCTCAGTTTCAAATGTACACGTAACAGTCAATCCAATTCAACTGATTCAGACATTATCTGAAAAGGTTGAACAAAGTCTGTCTCCTCCCATTTTAAAGTGTTGGTCTATCAGCTTGATGGGATTTGCTCGATTGTGACATGGGTGTCTCACACACTTTTACATTACACTTTGAGGTATATAGTATGATTGTGCATAATCCTTAGTTGGCCTGAATTCCATCCTGATAGCCCCATGTGTAACTTCCTCTGAAATGGATTTTAAGATTGTTCACTGGCCTAATTCCACCTCACACACTTTTGTTTCACTATCACAATGAATTATGGGGTATGTAGTGTGGCTGTGCATAATTCTTGGATGGCCTCCATTCCATCCTGGTATCCACGCAGGTAACTTCTTCTAATTTGGCTTTTATCATCATTCACTGGCCCAATTCAATCTGTTCCATTATCATGCGACCTCACTGCACTGCCCCAGTGTTTAGTGTCATGGTCCTGTTGAACAATCAGCGGATCATACTCTCATAGCCTTTTGCTTCCTGCCAATCCTCAAGTATGATGCTTCAGAGCCTTCTTATTTTGGACCTCCAAAATAATATGCTTAAGCTGGTGGGCTCTCATTAGCAATTTCTAGTTCCTTGTCAGTAATACCTTAGACAGCAACTGTTTATTCACATATCTCATACGTTTTTAAGTTCATTCATTTCATTCAAGCCCTCTACAACTGTATTTTACTGTAATATAAGGTGCACTACTTTTCTTACCAGTCATTTTTTGAGATCCCCTCCTCTAAAGTCTGGTGGTACCACTGCCAACACTGTCCAGCAGACTTCATTGTCTGAATGATGATTTTCTATAAAATGATTGACCTGCGGTGCAGTGGTGACTTTTCGCCTTATACAAGACTTGTGTTAGATGAGCCATGTCTAATTTCTTGATTGGTCTTGCCAATATAAAGTTTATTGCATGGGCAATTGATTCCATATACCACATTCTTGACTTTGCATTATGAAAAATCAGTATGTCTCCATTTCATATCCTTATGCAAAACCTCTGTAGCTTTGAACGTTTGATTGTAACATATCCATGTGCGACATTTATAGTGTACCTCTACACATGTCAGGTTCCACAGCTGATGTTCAAACTAGTTGCCTTTCTATACTGCGGTTCTTTTTCAGAGCAAAGAAAGGTCTCTCAAATAATGTATCCAATTTGACAATCAGATGCCAATTCTGGAACACAATTCTCTTAAATAAGTAAGTCTGTAGACAAAAATTTGATACGCAGGCCAAACGATTCAAAACTCTTTTAACTTTTTTAGTCATAAGTGCTGCAGGCCCACTAGTAGCATTTGATTTGGAGGCTCTGGGCACATAAAGTGCACCATACTAAGGACGTATTAGTAAATTAAAACTGCCAATCATGGAAATATCCAATTCCATTTTATTTTAGATAGGAAGCACATACACTTTAGCACTGGTCAGTATGGTAAAGTGACCAGAGTCCTAACATCTACAAAAACAACATGATTTATTGATTTATTCAATCTATACCAGACCAGGTGATTATTTTCCTTCTGCCATTAAGGTTGCAGCCTTTCTCTCATTCTGATTTTTAGAACTGGGCTCTCTAATTGGCAGAGGTAGGTACCTTTGTCCAAGTATGGACCCTTGCTTCTAGTCAGGGTAAGAGGGATACACACTTTAGATAACCCCTGCTCACCCCCTTTATAGCGTGGCACAAGCAGACAGGCTTATCCCAACTCCCAAACAATGGTACCTTGGAAAACGAAGTCTATGGCGATGCACGGCATCGTGGAGGTGAGGCGTCAGTCCCGAAGTCGAGGCTGGCTCCCTTGCTGCCACAGGGGAGGCGTGGCATCATGTTCGCGAGGAGGTGACATGTCAAATTCAGGACAGGGGAACTTAGTTGCATCTGCGTTGAGGCATTGGTTGAGGGGAAATGATGCAAAGTCGGTGAGTTTGCAGAGTATCCTTTGGCAGTTTTCGGCTCTGTGAGAATGGGATGCAGGCGCTGTGTTGGACGGCGTCAGTGCGAGCGCTGGCGTCTGGAAGGCCGATAGCTGCAGTCATTGGTAGGCATCAAAGGGTGTCGGAGCAGCGGTGCAGGCCAAGCTGTCCATCATGCACTTCACAAGCGTTGCCCCTGCTATTGTAAATGAAGCTAAGGTCTATTCAGCTCAGCTCTGAGTTATCGAGGAAGGGCCAGGCACACCTCAACCCTGGCGGTCCACCGTGAATGCACATCCCCAGCCAGAGGTACACTCAGGGTCTGATTCTGATGCGAGTTGGAAAGCTTCCCGACCGAATTGGTTTGGAAACGGTTTCCGACCCACTCGGATCGGGAGAGTCCAACCGACGGAGTACGATGCATCCGGATGCTTCCAAATACGATTTGGTTGGACTCCCATTGACTTCAATGGGAGCATATGTTCCTAACCGCATCATAATTGGGCCTTGGGTCGGGAAGACACGTGTCCGATCCGATTTGGAAGGAGCAAATGCCATTAGGAGGCTTTCCTAACCGCATCAGAATCAGGCTCTTGGTAGGAATCCTCTCCTAACCGCATCAGAATCAGGCCCAGAATGGTTAAAGAAGACAATGCTTACTTTCTAAATGTGGTTTTTCAGACACACAATTTAAAAACCATCTTTACTAAAAGATGTGTTATTAAATTCTGAGATAAGAGAGCCTAAATTGTACTTCTCTATCTTGTCCCAATCAGAAGTTATACTTGTAAGATGTTAAAAAGTATTTCGCATGCTATCCTTTGGGACTATCAGGACATGTCACACACACCAGTACATGTCCTACCCTTCACATAAACTGCACCCTGCCCATGGGGGTACCTTGGGTGTACCTGATTTGTGTCTTACATGTAAGAAAAGGTAAGGTTAGGGCCTGGCAAGTGGGTGCACTTGCCAGGTCGACATGGCAGTTTAAAACTGTGTACAGACACTGCAGTGGCAGGTCTGAGATACCTTATCAGGGCTACTCATGTGGGTGGCACAATCGGTGCTTCAGGCCCACTAGTAGCATTTGATTTACAGGCCCTGTCACACTCAGTGTGCTTTGCTAGGGGCTTACCAGTAAATCAAATATGCCTATCATGGATAACCAATCACAATAGTAATGTACACAGGGATCACTTGCACTTTGACACTGATCAGCAGTGGCAAAGTGCACAAAGCACCCAAGCCAGCAAAAACGAAATCCAACACAGCATCAAAAATGCAAGGAGGTAGAGGCAAAAAGTCAGAGGAAACCATGCCAAAGATGCCAAGTCTAACACTAATGAATACCCTTTTTTGATGTTTCTCTCTGTGTGGGGTTAAAACTTCAATGAACTTCTATATGAACTGCCTAAAATCTATATATTGATATAATAAACTCTGATAAACCCCCCTTTTATTACCATTCAAGTGACAATGCAACCAGAATCCCTATGTGTTTGAGATGTTATCTCTTGTAGGTACTGTTTTATCATGAGATTACAATTCACCTGTCCTTTTGATGATATTATGGAGAACCTATTTTTTAATTACAACAAGATCCAAAGATGATTATTTCCTAATTTATATGGGGTGTGAGCATTATTTGAGATTTGATCACATTCGAGCACCTTTTGCCTTACCTGAATGTTGACAAATCCATTCATCAAAACCTCTGTAGGAACCACTTTTGCTATATTGATATTTTAGTAAATCGAGCATTGCTTTCACTGATCTGCCAAAGTAACACTCCAGTAATACCCCAAGGTAAAACAAAACAAAATGCTTTTTACCCTGAGAAAAGGGCATCTTTTTTGGGGTAAAATGCCTTTTGCGTTTTCAAGTAAATCCATGCCCCACTTTGCCCTACTCTGCATTGCTTTGTATAACTTTGTGCTGTTGCATGGCCTTAGTAAATACGGGTCTGGCTGTTTACTGCCTGTGTATAGCCTGATAATGGAGGTGTAAGAGACACTAGGCCACGTGGGTGGGCAAGTGCTATTCTGGGCCTTGGTCTTCAGTGACCAACCTGAAGAGCTATTCCTAACGGATATATGACGTTACAACGCATACTTTTACCACGCATACCTTTACAACGCGGTTTTTACCACGCATACCATTACAACGCATAGCGCTTAGAGGTGCTGGATAGTGGTAAGTATAATTTTCTATTCCAACTCCAGTCCCCGTGGACACTAGGGAAGGTGTTGGATAGAAAATTAAACTTATTCCCTATCCTAGAGCGCCCCCCAGCACAATGCGTTGTAAAGGTATGCGTGGTAATACCTGCGTTGTAATGGTAGTGCGTTGTAAAAAATTTGTTGTAAACGTTACATGCCATTCCTAACATACTACAAACACAGCATGCAGGGCACCAAGTGCCAGATTCCAGTGTGAATAATCTGGAGTTAATGATTCACTGCTGGTGATGTAGCCTTACTACAGAAATATATTTTCTGAAGTTGCAGGAATCACTATGAAGCCATAACATCGGTTCATGAGTGATGGAATCCCCCTGGCCCTCAACACCACTATCTCTCTTTATGACGTTTTACATATATGCAGCTTTTCTTAACTCTTTGTCCCTGCAAGTCCTTTTTACTTTCAGGCTGTAGTCTTCGGCCAATGGGGGGAATTAACCCTAGTAAATATGGCCTTCCAAACAGCCTATCAGAACTCTTGGAGCTGTTGTTGAATAGAGCCCAGAGACAACCACCACTGGAGAAAATTGAGCACTATTAATGGTCAGATGACAACTTTATTGTCCAAGCCAATACCCATGATCATTCTAGCATTTACAAGTGAGTCAGCTTACATTTTTTTCATCCTGGTACAAAAAGGTATATATATATTTCTATAACTTTTCTTGGGCTTCCCATTGACTGGACTGGTTTATTTTGACGTCTGTATTATGTGTTTGCCCCACTCCCTTACATTGAAAATAACTACAATAATTGGTCTCTGGTTTTCTCTATACATCTTTTCAGTTATTTGAAGAATTTAACTAGTATATTTTAACTTTTTGAGTACTTAATTTGAACCTTACATTCTTATTTTTTTTTCCTTATTCAATTGCTCAAACAGGCATATTCCTGCTCTACTGTACTCCCTGAGAGTAACAGCCTGTTTTAGGCATTGGTTGGTGTCGTCCGTCATCTGCTAGAGGAGTAAAATAACTGATCTCCTCTTCCCGGATGGACACCTGCCTGCTGTATTTAGAGATCTCCACCTGTCTGATGGAGATGTCTATATCTTCTGAGGAGCTGCCTACAGCGCAGCTCCACTCAAAACATTCAAGGTTTGATGAGTGCATGCCATGTTGAATGGGCTGCTCAGAAAAATTAACGCCCAAAGTAGAAGTTTGTTTTTGTTAAAACAAAAAAATGACCCAAGGAGTTTTCTCCCAGATGTGGGGGGTCATATTTCTTTTTTTCCTCCTCAGAACCATTAGGCTTTTTCTTGTGGCCTTGAAGAGAAAGAAAAGACATGATGAATTATCCTTCAATTAAGGAAACTGTCTGATGTACTTGCACTGACAACCCACATCATTAGGGTTGTTGGTGCGGCGGAGCAAGCAGGGGAACTGTTGGCAGACTGGGAAAGGAAGATGGCGGAGTGAGTCCGCCGGTATGAATGTCGCTCAGTGAAACTCCCCATCGGATACGCTGCCTACTTGATCAAGGGGTAACATCAGTTAATTTAAAGTTGCAACAGTATCGGGCTGTACACAAGTTGCATTACACTCCGGCAATTATATCTAAGTAGGCTTCTGGTAATTCGGAAAAATCATTTTGTCCGAAATGTCGGCGACATGCTGCAGACCTCAGGCACATGTTCACTGACTGTCCAAAGCTCGACATATTCTGGAGGGGGGTCTCTAGCATTCTCAGTCCACTTCTGGGCCCTAATTATCAGCTTACTGAAAAATAACTTTTTCTTGGGATCAGAAGTGAGGCTGTAAGCGACTGGAGTCTTCTGGCAACCATTATCATTGTTTGTGCCCGTTTATGTATCGCCAGAGCCTGAGTAGATACTACCAGTTCCAGTGTTAATGAATTATGGGTTCAACTTAGACAGGGTTATTAAATTGAACTGGCTTTGGCTAAAGCTAGAGGACCGCGTTTCTGGTCTAAATTTAATCAGATTTGGACTGACCGGCTATGGGAGCAATAAGGCGGTGTTTACCTATGTTGGTGTTTTCTTTCATATGTCTTACTCATGGCTCTATGACATAAGTTCTTCATTTTCTTTTATTTCTCTTACCCTTTTTTTTAACTTTCTTCCTTCCACAAATGCGGATATGAATGGTTCTCTCCATTTTTTTCTCTTTTCTTCTGTAAACGATTCTATTGGGGTATTTTTCTTTATTTTGTTGTATAGGAGAATATTTGGATATGTCTACTCTTCTAATGTCAAAACAATTCTAATTAGGAAAAAAAAAGGGAACTGTTGGCGGAAACATTATGGTCTAACCAACCCTAAATAGAGTACGCGGACCGTCAGTTTAGCAGACAGGTATTCTGTTGCTTTTGTGGCTGAGCTCCTGCCGCCAAATTCTAAATCAAGCCTTGATTTCAAGCTCGGGTCAAGATATATATTGTTTGGTTCAGTTGGTTCCCGGTAAACGTTTCATCAGAGCTCAGCTAAAACACATACAGAAATCTCTAGCCTCTATATTTCTTTCACCAGCTAGGAGAATTTCAGACAATAAACTTTTATAAGTAAGCGATTCCAACAGGCCTCATATTAGTTCGACAAATACCTTTGTGAAGTGAGTCTAGTTTTCCACTTCTTTTAGTACTAGCTGGACTACACAACATGTACTGCAAGCAATATATTTATGTCGTATTTCTTTCAGATCGGTTTTGGTACCGAACCTGAAAGGTGCCAAAATGTATTTCACCCCCATATTCTGGGTTGTGTGCCTCAAGAGTAAGAAGTGTGATATTGTAGAACGGTTTTAAAGATTTGAGACTATGACACGAGACATTAGAATGTGTTCTTGTTCGCAATTAATGACATACTCTTGAGCCTTCATTACCTACTCCTTCTCTAATGACAAACGGGTATTGAGTCAAGCAGCTCACTCTGAACTCTCATAAGCTAGACATCCCAATTCTTCAATTAGAATTTAAACATATATGGTGTAGTGCCACTTTTGCATCTTTTATATCTATCTGCATATATATTGTGCCCATGATGTCGACCTCCACCATATTATCAGTTAAGAGTAGCAAATCTAAACTTACTTGATGTGCTTTCCTTGATGATATCTTGGTACAAAATATCTTAGATGTAACATATGTGAAAGTCAATATAAAAGACTAAGGGCTTTACTTTGAATTTGGCAGACAAGATGCTTGGTCAAAATGTGACAGATATCCTGTCTGCTGTATTACAAGTGCCACAGGTTATAATACACGTATGATTCTGCAATCCCTGTATTAAAAACCCATATCTAATATCTTCATAATAGGTGGATTCTGATGCGCCTAGTCCCCTGTTAACTGAGTTCTGATGCCACAATGCCTGCTGCCAGAGCTAGCAGCTGACAGGAAAGGCAGGCCAAGTTTCAGAGCATGGTTAAAGTAGCTGTTTAAAAAAATAGAAATTAAAGACTGCTTTTCTTTCTCTTGCTCTCTTTTGCCAAGCTATACAGTGTCAAGCACAATGGAGATATTTATGGCAACATGTTTATTTAGTGCACTTTATGGATAATTATAGAAAAGTGATACTCTTTCTCCATGTTTCTATACACTCCGAGCTACTGCGCTTCTTAAAATAAACTTGTATTGAACTGATGCTAATATCTTTTTGCAGGTAAAATCAACAGCTTTTTTGATGCGTTTAATTTTGCTCTTGAGTTCTATTGTTATTCTTAATGTTTGCAAACATGTTCTCTCTTTCATATGAAAGAGCTACGCACCAAGAATTTAAGTGGTGTCTGGGAAAGGTGATGGTGCGACAAAGTATTATAAGGAATAAAGTACTTCCTGCCTTACATGACAATATTTTGACCAATATAGATAAATGAAAAAAGTATGTATTTTTGCTATTCTTTATTATCCTGCATTTTCTCAAGATGATACCCATGGTCCTTGAATACAGTGATGATTTCCATAAGTAAGCTGAAGGAAAGTCATGTTCAAAAGAAACAGGTGACTAGCATCATCCAAAGGCTTTCTGTGCAGTGAGGACTCCGTAAATATTAGAGCGTTATTTCTATTTTCAACCCTTTCATAATATAATATTGTTGTTCTGCCCTAACTAAGCAAATGTAAATTTTGCTATGCCATAGATTTGCTGCATTTAAATTCAACTTTTTATATAAAGATGTACATATTTCTCAGGCCATCTTCAGATTGGTTGCAGTAGTCCTTTTTCACGAAATAAGTATCAGGACAATCCTACATTCTCTCCAGGCATGTTTTTGTAGCGCATGGTCATAGATAAATTAGTAATTTATACAGAGATGGAGGTACGGAAAAAACAATGTGTTCCTCTCATATTCACTGATGATATGCATCTGTGCTGGGCATGAAATATATTGAAAGATTTGGCTAAAGAGATAGTTTAAGGTGGTCATATTAAATAAATTACAGTTTTTATTAGTACGTTGTCGAATCTCTGATTTTCTGACAGAGCCCAGATAGAGGAACTGTATTTAATGGCATATGTATACTATGGAGATACAATTACTTTGTAGAGTAGTTGTCATTCAGTAGATGGAACTGAAAAATGTAGCTGAAATACACACAAAAATGTCTGGCATCTCAAGACAAATCTATCTTGTATCTGTGAACATTTTTAAGGTTTGTTTTAGGGGCAGATGTATGGAAGTAAGAAATGCAATTACTAAATAGCGAATAATAAGCAATTACAATTGCCAATCATTGTTTAATATCAGCTAATGGCAACACCTTTCCTAATAAGGATTCGGTATAATTTGCTTTCTCTAAGTATTGAATCTCGGTTAAGGAAACGGTGCGAATGGCAAATTGCGAATGCCACCTTGGAAGCAACCAATGACATCAGGTACCTGGGAAGAGATTGGAGACCTTTAGACACGACACAGGATTACCCACAGTAGGAAGAGATAGAGGAAAGAGAAAACAAAAGATTCCTGATGCTCCGCTCGAAATCCTTACTTAGGAGTGTGTTTTACACAATTATACGTTTTTCAAAATGTAATCTCTTTCTTTGCCCGAATTAATCAGGCAGAAAATGTGGCAAGGCACACAAGACAAAATGATTAATGTAGGAGATCTCTAAGAGCATGTATGACCTCAGGGCCAGAACAAAGGGGAAAATTGCAAGCAGATGTGAAGAAGCTTCTTAAACTGGTGGAGGTCCTCTCACTCACCCGCTCCAACACCCGCAGAACATTTTTAATTAAATCCAGTCTTACGGCAGAAGCAAGTGGCAGAAGTCACTAAAATTGATGCATTTCCCAGACAACCTAAAGACACAGGCAATTAACCAGAAATGTATTTCATATATATTTTGTGAGTCTGCCAGGTCATATCAAAGCCATATATTTATTTGCCTAAATTATTTACCATCCTACACCTGCTGAACTGTTTAAAAATGTAGTGAATTTCATGATTATTATATACTGGGGAAAGAAAATGAATTTTAATTCCAGCTTACATATTTATTTGCAACCAAGAATTTACAGTTAAGTAAACTAGTGAAAGGTCACACTAAAACTATACAAAACGATATCAAAATGTGATTTTGACATTTTGAAACATATTTTACAAAATACAATGGTTTCTCTAGAGATAAAACATTGGAACATGATCAAGAGGTGTGTGGCATTCAGTTGAAGGAGGATGCCAAAGAAATTGGAGTGCCCAGTAATGCCCCAATCAAGCAATGCTATTTGGGGGTACATATCCAACACCTACAACTCATAAACGGCTCAGATGAGATTATGAATGAGGGGAAGGGCCAGCCGCGGCCCGTGGAGGGAATTACGGTGGGGCAGGGAGGCGGGGAGTGGGAGGGGCAGGGTGGAGGGTGCTAAAAACCGGCATATGGATAATTGCAGGTAAGTAAACAATTTAATTAATAAAAACGAATTTTGTAGCGTGCACTGCATCGCATTTTGCGATGCAAGGCGCGCTACCAACTGCTACTGCTTCAAAATAAATGTTGGTGAAACAGCGAAAAAAATGATAAGGTTATCACCTAATTCGTCCTCTCAGTCCTCCTGTGTAAAGGGAAGGTGTCCAAACGCAGGAGACATCAGGTCAATGACACAACACAGACATACAATGGATAAAGATAACAGTAAACCTACTAGTACCGTAATCTCACATCAAGCTATTCACATGTAAAAGCTTGTGTACAAGTTAGTTTAACATCACCCATCTAAAGATTATGGGCACTCCTCCAGCTCACCTTAAGTGCGGGAGGAACGTGCTTCTCCTCACCTGGCTACAGCTCAGGTTCTTGGGGCACCGCTCTGTTAAAGAAGAGATGTGTGTAACAGGTAAGAAATACTTTGCGACAACTAAAAAATATATTAGCTTGACTCTGTTCATAACATATGTAGTACTCCAGGCTGTTAGTGTCTAAATTACAGCGGGCGAATCCTCCTCGTGATAAGGAGTAGTCAGTCATCGATCTCAACAGGTTGTGGTCAACTGTCATACAGAGTTCAGTGAGTGCCCGTTTTAATGCCCCACGCTCATGTTGCAAAAAGCTGGCATCAAAAGATGGCGTATACGTCAGGAACGCGTAGCCTCTTACTGGGGTCTGCCCGGGGGGTGACTACTATCAACATAGTCCGTCCACTTGAGGCAGAGTTTAAAGGCTTTGAAGGTGCATTAAAACAAAAACAAATGTACATAAACCCGCCCGCTACGCGTTGTCTGGTAAGGCTAGAATAGATAAAGCTGAACAATTCAGAGCCCCTTAAGCTTGTTTAGATTTTCCGAGGTAGCGTATATGCCTGAGACCCTTTGCACCAACTATGATTTTATCTATTGGAAGTGTACGGCTATAGAATAAAGTGCTTTGTGCGTCCACTCTTCAATTTTAAATGAGCACCTTTCTCACCACTCACAATTCTTTCATGCACTGCTTCCAGTTACCAATACTTGCCATTCAACAACTTTGTGAGTCCAAACACTTCACAGCCAGACTCTAGTGAAGTGGTTGCAACGTGGACTCTCCACTCTGTGAAGTGGCCCAAATGATGGAATGGGCGGTACAGGATGGGTAACTGATGGTAACTCTACACACTGTGGAAGTATCCTGTTGTATACCATATTGACACATAGGATACACACAGGCAGCAAGTCAGGACACACCTAGGCATACTAGACGGTTGTTTGCTTAGACCCACAGTTACTCTTTTGTAGTTAGATAACATAAGCAACCAACACTATCTGGATATCCTAGACAAATCCGTCGGAGTCAGCACTGACTCCAACAGAGGCAGAGACCCCTGTGCTGCGGTCCAGAAGGATCAATAAGCTCTGGCCATGATTTGTCTAAAATATCCATAGTGTTGGTCGCTTATGTTATCATCTGCCATTATAATTCAATATCACCCTTTGGACATCGGCACGGTTTAATGTGCAGCATTAATAACGTCCGGGGAATACACAGAACCACGGAATCTCAGCTAGAAGCCACTACATCGTTTGCCCTCTTGCTATCCATTTGTTTTACAACCTTTGGTTCGTCATGTTCATAGTGACAGGATTCCCGTCATGATAGACGTAAATCTGACATATGACCCCACAGGCGGTTGAGCATCTTTGTTGCCATATTTACTGAATTATGTATATACTCATGAATGTATTGTGATACAGAGCCCCTCACACCACGTTATATATATATGTTCATGATCTACCGATTGTATCTGACTACCAAGTGGATTGTATCTGCCACGCCGGGACGAAGGAACTGTTGGAAAAGGTTGCACTACGAAACGCATGTCGGCGCTGCTTTCTGTCTTGAAATGATTTTTGAATCTCATGTATTGTAACTGTCTATGTAATATAGTTTGTTGTGTGTACCTTTTGTCTCTTTCAATTGGGGTATGCATGGTATGACTGGGGTCCTTGTGGTCTGTGGTGTTATATTGTTGCTGTATAGTTTTTGTAATGTTTCTTTGGGATTGGTCTACTTGAATTCTGTACAGTAAAGATTTTTATACATTTATACAAATGAATCTTTATATAAATAAAAAAAGAGAGTTTTGAGATAATAAAAAAATAAAAAAACAGTGGTCTTGTGGGACAATGTTATTGTTCTAATTTAGGATGTACCACCTATGTATTAATTAATGTATAGGGAGAGGTCTTTGTTATTGTCAAATCGGGCCATTGTCATAAACATTACAGTTATAACTACTGGTAGGAACGGTACCCAGCATAACCCATTATGCAGAAACATAATTAGCAGTGCACCATTGTTTGCATTTGCAGTAGGTCACACACCATAAATATGTCAGTTCCCCTTAGGCCTAAACTGCTCCGCATTACACATAAATAATTAGCAGGGCAATCGGATACATAACCCTAGATTGCACACATCACCTAAAGGCATCATGCCCTTAGGCATACCACTATTACTGCCAGGGCATCTGTCGTTCCCTGGGTAAGTTCTTGGGCCACTCCCCTTCCAAAGAAATTAATTCAATGCTCAAGGAAAAGGGCTGGGAATAACAATAGAGAGGCCCTATTGGAGCCAACTCCGCCGAAAGTACAGAGTCAACGAATGACTTGTGTTAACACTTTTAGCACAAGATCCAATGCGACACATCGAATAATCAGGAAACATTGGAAGATCCTAAATACTGGAAATGACTAACTTGAACAACCCCTTTTTGCATTTAAACGTGGTAGGAGTCTAAAAGACCAACTGATACACACCAGACCACAGATAAGAGAGATACACCAAGTAGGCACACTATGGGATATGCCGCCAGTAACAGGACATCATCCCTGTGGCAATTGTGCAGCCTGCCCACAGACGAAACGATCCACTACGATTGATATAGGGAGCGAACGCCCATGGGAACAAAGGAGATTTACAAATTGCAATAGCAGTAATCTAATTTATCTTATTACTTGCCCCTGCCTCTTGAGATATGTCGGAATGACAACTCGAAAAATCAGAACCAGAATCTCTGAACATAAAAGCACGATTAGGTGCAAAAAACAGGCAACCAGGCTTACAAACCATTTTTTACAAGTAGGGCACAAACCTACAGATTTTGAATGGACAGTACTGGAACAACCAACTATTCCACTACACATAACTGACATTTCGAAACATCTGTTCAAAATCGAACAAAAATGGGTGTACAAATTAAACTGCGACAAAGCTGGGCTGAATGAGGACATTCCATGGATGTCTCTGTAAATAATGCCCTTTTCCGCCTGTCCATGATCCGTGTTCACTGTGTGAGCACTTCAAATTTGATTCCTATTGGATTAACAAAATGTGCACAACACACCTGTAATCCCAGTTTTTCGTTTTGTGTTCTCTTTAGTACTTGTCTAGGACACTCACAAAGACAGATTCTGCATATGTTGACTAAATCCATACTGAAGAGAAGCGGGGTCATCTACCCAAGTAATCATAACTGACGAGGAATGGTTAGAAATACGTGCTGTTCTTAACGTTTTGGCTGGCACAGCCGTGTCAGAACATAATACCACGTAGAAATAATGCAACACCTTCTGACGTGCTCAGAACAATAAGCGTTTAATAGATTTTAATATGTGACAACTTTGGGTCAACATACAGTTAAGACCCCAATTGCTCACATATACTTCTGTGTAAATGTAATACTCGGCGCTTTCACTAGATATTTCTTTAGACTGTTTTCTTATACATATTATGTTTGGAACACCCCGAGTGGATAGGCGCAATACCGTACACCGCAGTTGAAATACTGTGATAGATACTGCACAGCAGGCACTCATATGGTCACGTCACGTAACTCTCTACAGAATATAATATATCCAAGAGGACAACAGAAACATCTTTCCAGTATGTAAATAATTAGACACACCGTAATCATCTCGCTTTACAAGAAACGCAACATTAGGGATCTATGGACTACACTTCCCATGATCCTGTGTCGCATTTCAGAGACGCTACTCCTATCCAATCAGATGTTGGCAAGAGTAAACAAAGATGGTCGCAGACGCCGTTCCATACCTCCCCGTACAGCCCAGTTGGCTGCCAGGAGTACCGACGGACAGGTCAGTAGGAACAAGCAAGCAAGTTCTGTTTGTGAGCTATAGAATTCATCTCTTTTCCCTCCAATTTATCGCTTCCCCCCTTTTTCTGCTAACGTGATAAATTGTACGCGTTGCGGGGCGCGATTGGTTATTTGTCTCACCCCTTGACATGCAAGAAACGTAGAGAAAGGCGGGATGATCTCTACCCACTAGGAATTTGTCTTTTCTAGTCCACAAGACTTGGTATACATGTAGCGACCAATAAACACGGGTAAGGTATAGTGCTGCATAAAACTAAACAAAATATGACAATTTACAGATACTTTGCGCTCGTCCTTATTAACACCAAGGCAAGCGCATCTGTTTATCATCCCAAACTATCAGGGTAGACGAAGTGTTAATACGCTTTACAACGAAGTTTTTTTGACAATGTGAATATATAGACTAATAAACTTCGTGCAAAGTTAAGAATACATGAGTCTTCGATTTCAGAACACTCATGAATCAAGATAACGAGAGGATAACATCTTAGATTCACGATACAATGGACCGCAGAGGAATTGTAAGGATGACTTTCCTACAATTTATTCTGGTGGCTTTTATTTTACTGATAGAGTTTTTTCTGTCCAGTAATCGCGAAAACAAATATGACTAAGTATTTTTTCTACTACAGGGCGGTGCCCCGTTATCCTGAGCTGTATGCCAGGTGAGGAGGAGCACATTCCCCTCGCAATAGCAGTGAGTGCGAGGACGAAATGCCTTGATAAGTTAGTTTAACCCAAGTAATTACTTTATAGTATGTGATAACTTGCGATGACTTAAACTAATGTTGGTTTTGTTATCCTGTTTTGTTTTATTGTGTTCTGTCGTCTATGTTGTCGGTGCCTTGACATTTTCGTAATCTGGATATCTTCTACCATAACAGGAGGATTACCAGGAGTGACCAGGTGATTTAATGATCATTCTCTGTGTTCACCACACTTTTATTTAAATATTGTTTCAAGCAGTAGCAAATACTCAATAGGTCCTGAAGAAGCAGTAGATACCTTTGTGGTTCTTGAATTTCCGCAGAAACATGTCGACCAAAAGATCAAGTCAGTAGCTATTTGT
The DNA here is from genome assembly GCF_964261635.1 of Lissotriton helveticus. NCBI lineage: Eukaryota > Metazoa > Chordata > Amphibia > Caudata > Salamandridae > Lissotriton > Lissotriton helveticus. The sequence goes on from NC_136065.1 coordinate 409,722,324, forward strand.
TCAATCTACTGACCCATTTGCACTTACCTGTGTTTATTGTCTTGGAAATGGACGGCTCCAGAATAAAGTGATGATTGCGTTCATTCTCCAATTTTAACTAGAGCACTTTTCTTTACCACTTTATGCACTGCTTCCAGTTACATTTATATTCACACACCAGCCACTGGCCACTTGAGTCCTAATATTAGAGCGATTAACCACTTCACATAATTATCTTCTGAGGTGGTTATAACATGGACTTCCCACTGTGTGAAGTGGTCCAGATGATGAATAGGGCGGCACAGAAAAGTAACTCATGAGTATTCCTTCACACTTTGTTAATATCCGGTTATATACCTCAATGTTTGAGGCTTATATAGAGTCATCAAGGTACACTTTGACACATATCCCTTTCCTTTTCTTTAGACCCATAGTCACTCTTTTGCTATAATACCACTCCCCCTCCTACCACAGGAAATGCGGTAATGTGGGACTTAGTTCCCCTCTGGGCTCACCCGCAAGCATTACAGGCGCAACCCAGCAACAAGAAGCCCCCAATAGTGCACCAAATCAGCAGCTGTTGCAACTGGCGCAGTGCAGCTGCTGGCAAGCCACATATGTGGGAGACCTCTCTGGGTCTCATACACTCGATGTCGGGGTAGTCCCCGCAATGCTACCAAAAGGCAGTGCAATGCCCCTTCGGACAGGCAGACCACACTTGGTCCCCCCGCGAAGGCAACTCCCCCAATGGCAGCTGCTGGCGATGCCTGGACTCACCCTCACTCCGGGTGAGTCCGCATTTCAAGGGCCCTCTTCAACCCTTGCAGCAAAGCCTTCGTTGGCTTCCCTTCTCCACTGGACAGCTTGAAACCGTGAGCCCACCCTCAACCAGGCCACAGCTGCCTGGCTTCCGGACACGAACAAGGCGCTGAGCGCGTATGACTCTATCAAGGTTTCTCCTGGCAACACCCGGGCTCTCTGCTTCTTCTCGCTTGCAGACACCCAGGAATGCCAAGTGCCCACCACATTTGTGGAAATGTCTGCAAACCGGCTACTTCTCTTCTGATGGCACTATACGGAGTGAGTTCTCCGTCGAGTTCCTGGCTCGTTTCTGCTCACAGCTGTGGGCCCTGCCTACAATCAGACTCAGACGCTGCCTGACTTTCAACGGTTTCTTGGATACAGCGCCCGTCCCGAGCGAAGTTCGAGCCCTCTCCTCGGGCTCCTAGCAATGCAGTTAGAAGCTCCCCCACGCACTTTCCCGGCCAGAGCACTCCTTGAAGACGGCTCAACCCAGCACGGGGCCACAAGGTGAAAAATACAGCGCACACCACGTGCTGACATACATCCGGTAAGGCAAGCCACAAAGTCCTGACGGAACACAGGGGCACACCAGCATAGTGTCCCCCAGGAGGTCAGCACATGGATTGCTTTTGGCAGAGTGGCAATCCTCCCCTGCCCCAAAAAGTCAGCAGCAGGTCAGCACTTTCTGCAACCCAGTCCCATGGCGGTTCCTCCAGGTCCTAAGCAGTCTTCTGTTCCAAGAAAGCTCAAGTAAGTTCCAACAGTTCAAAAGACATGGGACCACAGCTCCAATGCTTATACTCCACAGAGTGTTTGATCTATGCTGGCACAGAGCCAAATCCAAACCAGCTTGGGGGGGCACTTAAAAATATCCTTGCAGTGCACAACACTCCCCATTGTAAGTGTAAGCCCTGGACCGATACACACCACAGGGGGGCAGAGTCATCATTGGAGAAGATATGCACAGCCCTATTCAGGTGCAGGTGCTACTCCTCCCACCACTCCAAATGCAGACCAGGCCTATTCAGCCCAGCGCTGACTCATCCAGACTATCTGGAGTAATTGCACCTCCCCAGCCCCTGTCACTCTAAACCGGACAGTCAATACACATCCTGGCAGAGGACCAAAGACACATAACACACATAAATGCCTATTTACAAAAGTGTAATTTCTAAAATAGTAATAATAAATCTGCAAACACCAATATGCAGCATTTATCACCAATATTCCAAACATACCAAGCTTGATCACGCTACCCCTCTCATGTCAGGAAATACCACTGAGGCACATATCAGGGAATCCTCAATGCATTCCTACGAGAGGGCAGCCTCACAGCAGTGAGAAACCAACTAGGCTGTTTGTCACTACCAGGACATGCTACACAGTTAAGGCACATGTCCTACCTTTTACCAACAGCACACCCTGCCCATAGGGCCAGCTAGGGCCTACCTTAGGGGTGACTGATATGAAGTAAAAGCCGAGTCACCGACGTGGCAACCACTTGTGCCACATCACAACAGCAGTAAATTGCACGCGCAGGCCCTGCATTGGCAGAGGCCTGAGACAGGTTTGAAAGGCTATTTTGGTGGATGGTGCAAGCAGCGCTGTAATCCCACCAGTAGCATTTAATTTACTGTCCCTGGGTATATGAGATACCACTGTACTGGGACTGATAGGTAAATTAAATATGCCAAACAGGTGTAGACCAATCTTACCAAGTTTACAACAGAGAGCACATGCACTTTAGCACTGATCAGCAGTGATAAAGTGCCCAGAGTCCTAAAATCACCAACAACTGGTCAGAAAAAATACAGGAGGAAGGCAAAATGTTCTGGGATGACCCTGCAAAAAAAGCCAAGTCCAACAATAAGAAATCATTTTTTGACAAGCAGCAAGAGGCGTCCTTTATGAGACTACTGGTCTACCTCTCTAATAAGGACATTATGATGGTCTGGGTTAAGGTAGACACATCTGTATCTCTCAAATTTAATAGCTGAAACCTATTGTCATTTTACCAGATGCCTGAAGGTGAACAAGGAGGGGTGCTTAAGATAATTAGCAGTTTCGACAGAATATGTAGGACTGCCTGTGAAATGCTTACAGTCATGACAAACAACCATCACATTAAATGTGTGAGGTGGTTTGATACAACTTGCACCAAAGCCCATAACCAGTTGCTGCTTGCATTCAAAGCTGTACTAAGGGACTCAGAGTTGTTTAGCCTCTGTAAGAAGATGTATAAGGCCGTCATAGCTGCCCGGAAAAGGAAATTAGGGGAAGAGGCTTACCTTGATCTGGAAAAGGCTAGGGAGGTCAGAGATAGTATGCTTTTTTGGCAAATAGTTAATCGCAATTATTTGGAGAGAGCCAATGATACTGTGATTGATACCATGATTTCCCCAGAGGCTTGGGTAGAGCATTTCTCCTGACTTTACTCTGACCCTGCCTCCGCCATTGGTTATGTAGTGAATATGACCTGGAATCCAGCACTTGAACCTTCAATTGGCCCAGTTCAGCCTCTTTGAATCCTTGAGATGGTAGTATCTGATGTGGTAGAGGCTATTAATAAGTTCCCTAATGCAAATGGTATACCACTGGACCTCTTAAAGGCAAATCTTTTCCTACTCTCCTGACAAATGTTCTCAAGCCTGACTTAGTTACCGGCCCAACTAAGGCCTGTTCTCAAGTGACAATAGACCAGATTTTTCTTAAAAGGTTCCAAGGGGAACCCAAACAGCTATCGCCCAATTTATTTAATAAATTCTACTGCCAAAATAATGGGCAAGATCCTGCTTTGACACATGCAAACCTGGGCAACGGAAAATAATGTGCTCTCAGATCTCCAGTTTGGGTTTCGTCTTGGCCTTGGGACTTTAGAGCAATATTTTAATCTTTACACACTAATTAATAAATATAAAAGGATGGTAAAATGTATTCAGCTTTTATGGACCTGAGCTCAGCCTTTGTCTCCATCAATAGATCAAAACTCTGGGCAATTATGATAGAGCTAGAGGTCGAGCCTAGTATTATAACATTTTAAGAGAACTCCACCTGGATGTAATAGACAGCATCAGATATGACCCAGCACAAGAAGTAACAGACAGTTTTAAACTTGATTGAGATGTGTGCCAGGGGTGCATCCTGGCTACCTTCCTCTTCTCTTCTCTTTATATGTTAATAGCCTAGAATAACCTCTACAGAAATTTCGAGTTGATTGCCCCATGGTCGGCAAACGTCGTATATCGACCTTCATCTACGCCGATGACACTGTTTCATTATTGCAAACTGCAATGGGATTGTGACGTTATTAGATCAGTTTTGTGTGTTCATGAGTAGCTTAGATTTGATGTGAATAAATCTAAAATACACATAACGATCTTTGAATCCTGAAGAAGGAATAATATGCCTTTTTTGTTAATGGTGTTGAAATAAGAAAGGTCCCGTCTTATCCATACCGGGAATATTATCTGACGAAAGTCTGGCTCTGGGCACTTTAAAAGCAGGCATTAGCTGGAAGTACTTAAGCAGTTTGGTGTTTTGCAGCCAGATTACGTGGAAAGCTAATTAATGAGCTTATAAAAAGTTATAAAGCTAAGTGTCACCTGGTCGTCATATACAGGATTTGTGTTTGGGGCTGGAAAAGTTAGAGAATGGTTCAATCAAAAGAATGCTGCAGTCCCCAGGTCCCCCAGCAACTTTATGGCCATACAGAGTTAGAGTGGGGCATTTATGTGACTCAGTGAGGCTCCAACCACTTCTATTATGGCTGAACATTTGGTCCAAGGAAGAACCTGTATTGAACCACACAAACGTAGATGATTGTTTGCAATTGGAAAAGAGATACAAAATTCTGTGATTGCGAGATCTGTAACTGACTGGACTTAGATGAGCTGCTTTTGAATCCCTGTACCTTTTATTGTGGCTTGTCCAGACCATTGAAGAAATTATTCTTAGCTAAATGTGCTGAGGAAAGAATATTAAAAAATGATAAAATGCCTACAATTTCTGCGTATGCCAAGATCTGCACATGCTGTTGTACTGAGACTTATTTGACCTTGATTCACAACCTACGCCACAGGTTCTTTCTTTTCAGACTACATGTGAATACTGCATGCACATTTTCCTGTAGCGTACCCGGGGCAAGGTACGTTTGCTGCCAAGTTGCCTGTTTGCCCATGTGTGATGGTGGATCTGCACAAATCACAATGCGTGTGAATCAGATTGCGTGGAGGGATTGATCCCCACAGCAGGAAGTGCGCCCTACCACTTCCGGTCACGACGGAGGTTAGCAGTCTAGCTGCTCGGCTCCACCAGCATAAAAACCATATGCCCTCACTGACGTGCGCAGCGGGCGCGCCGCGGGTGCGCCATAGCCGTGCCAAAGGCAAGCCTGTCTGTGCCCGTTCGCGGCTGGCCCAGGCCCAGGCCCCCCCCCCAGCCCTATTGTCCCTACTCCCAGCAGCAATGTTCGAAACTATTCCTCTGCCCTGTTTAGAGAGTTTAACTCCTCTGCCTACAGGCCCCACTGTCCGCCTCTCCCCCTAATACCCTGGCCCACTTCTGGACGAACCCAGTGTCCCTTATGTACTTTCAAACTCCCTCCTTCCCTCCCTTCTCACTACCGAGCATTACCCAAACACCTGGCCCTTTTTTGCGCCGCTCTCATGAACTCCCGGTCCCTCCCCAAACACAATTTGGACATCTTTGAGCTAACCTCTAACCAAAACCTAGATATTCTGTTTATTACTGAAACCTGGGGTGACTCCTCCTCCGGACCAGACTTCTGCTCGGCCATACCTGATGGTTACTGTGTGCTCAGACATGACAGGCCCACGGGGAAGGGAGGTGGGCTAGCTATCATTCATAGAGCCCGCTACTTAACCAAAATAGAACCCCCTGACCGCCCTGACTGCGAAGCTTTAACCTATTCCATTGCTCTCACCAACAATCAAGCATTCAAAGGCACTCTCCTCTACTGCCCTCCAGGCCCCCGAAAAAGCTTCCTCTCAGCCCTAGACAGTCTTATCGAGCCTTCAGTGGGAGCCCCTGACTACACCATATTAGGAGACTTTAATTTCCACCTTGAATCTCCTACCGACAAGGACACTGCTCTTCTCATTACTGATCTACAAACAGCTGGACTTCTTCAGCTAGTTTCCACTTCCTCTCACCAAGCTGGTCATACTCTCGATGGTCTTTTCACCAATAACCCTGACATCACCCTGAATGAATGAATGAATGAAGGGAAATTTATTGATCGCAACTAAGCCCAAGGGCATCAAGGCGCTAAAAAAGATGGTACAGCTGCTTGTAAAGTGGAGAGATGCAGAGCTACACGTACGCTTCTACACAGAGCCAGGTTTTTATTTGCTTACGAAAAAGAGAGAGCGATGTTTGCCCTCTTAGCTCAGCGGGAAGCGTGTTCCACAATTTTGGAGCAAGGGATGAGAACGACCTCCCACCCCATCTGGCTTTAGCGACTCGGGGGACGGTCAACAGTTTTTTGTTAGAGGAGTGTAAGGCTCTGCTAGGGGCATACATGGATAACAGAGACCTGATGTCTTCAGCGCCAAGTCCATGAAGGGCGCCGTAGGTGAGACACTGGACCTTAAAATTGTTCCTGGACTGCATTGGAAGCCAGTGCAGGTTTTTCCTGGTTAGGGTGGCAGAGGCCCGTCTAGGGGCGTCCGCGACGAACCTGGCCATAGCGTTCTGCACAATCTGAAGGCGGTGGACCAACTTATTATTTATGCCTAGATACAGTGCATTGCAATAGTCCAGCCTTGATGCGACGAGGGCCATCGCAACCTGCTTCCTGGACTCAGGAGAGAGGTAGTGGGTGATTTTCCTCAGGATTCTGATAGCGCCACAGCAAGTAGAGACCATTCTACTAACTTGCCTTTCGAACGAAAGAGTGGAGTCTAGCAGCACACCCAGGTTGCGGGCTGATTGGGAAGGCTGAGGGCAGACTCCGATTGAGGGAGGCCACCAGTCACCGGACCAGATGTCCTGTTTGGCCCCAAAAATCAGGACCTCGGTTTTCTCACCGTTTAATTTCAGGAAATTCTGGATCATCCAGCAAGAGACTGCTTCCATACAGTTCCTGAAATTAAGAGCGGTGATACTCACCGATTGGGAGAGGGAGACCATAATCTGGGTGTCATCAGCGTATGACAGAACTTCCAGCCTGAAGGATCTTACTAGCCTGGCCAGGGGGGCCACATAGATGTTAAACAGTGTGGGGCTCAAGGATGAGCCTTGAGGAACCCCACACTGTACAGGCTTAACGGGGGAAAGGAAATCACCCAGCTTGACCCTCTGTTCACGTTGGTTAAGAAAAGAGGTCAGGAGACTTAGTGCTGGGCCACCCACTCCTATTTCCCTGAGGCGGCTGGCCAAGATGGAGGGGGACAGGGTATCAAAAGCAGCTGTCAGGTCGAGCAGGACCAGAATGGTAGTTTGGCCCCGGTCGACCTTAGCGCGGATGTTATTGATGACCACAGTTAGGGCAGACTCAGTACTGTGTGCCCTCCGGATGCCATGCTGAGAGGGGTCCAGTAGGCAGGAGTTATCCAGGAGGGCACTCAGATGATAGTTAAGGTGAGCCTCTAACATCTTGGCAGGGGCGGGGAGCAAGGATATCGGGCGAAAGTTCTTAAGGATCTCAGGATCCAGAGTGGCCTTTTTTAGCAGAGGCTTAACCACCGCCATTTTCCAGGAAGTGGGGAAAATGCCTTCAGACATAGCTAGGTTCATCACCTCCAGCAATGGGGGTAGCATAACCTCCCTGCACTCCTTAAGAATCTTAAGCGGACAGGGATCCAGAGGGGATCCAGATTGTATTTTGTCCAGGAGCGCATTAAGCTGTTCGGAGGTAAGGGGAGGGAAATTAGAGAGGCTACTACAGGAACCCGTAGCTTGGCCTTCGGCAGCGGGGGTCACGGGGGGAGCCGCGGTCTCTAGGTCTCGATTCAGCGATTCCAGCGCGGTGTGGATATCCACTATCTTGGTATGAAAAAAGGTGGATATCTGGTCACACAGTTCCTGAGTCCCCACTATGGGATCTGGTAACTGGAGGGTGGCCAGAGAATCTATAATCCTGAACAGCTCCCTAGGGGATTTGAGGGAGGCCGTCAACTTCGCAAAGTGGGCCTTCTTTTCCCCAATCACTGCCGCCTTGTACTCCTCAAGGAGACTTTTGTGTTTTTCCCTCTCCTTCGGATCCAGTTGAGACCGCCAGTGTCTCTCCTGTTTCCTGCAGCCCTGCCTAAGTAGCCTGAGCGTGTTGGAAAACCAGGGAGCTGAGGGTCTCTTTCTGGCAGAATAGTGTTTTTTAACGGAGGCCAGAGTATCCACTGCACTTGCAATAGTATGTAAAAGGGCAAGGGCAGCAGAATTAGTATCCCTCAACGAGGAGGGCCTGAGGCTAGACATAAAAGGAGGAAGAGTTTCATTTTTAATCCCTTTGTAGTTCCTTTTCAACTGCCATTTTGTACTATCAAAGGGGGGTGCCGTGAGGTGATGCAATGTGAGAGCAAGCGGGACGGCCATGTGATCTGACCATGAGAGAGGGAAGGGGGAGCCTGTTTTTAGCCTTTGGTCGTGTGTAAAAACGCCGTCCAGTGTGTGCCCGGTGGTGTGGGTGGGGCTCCCCACCAGTTTCAGAAGCCCACAAGAAGCCAGGAAATCTACCAGTGAGGTGGTGTCACTGGAATTAGAATGTTCAAGATGAAAATTAAAGTCGCCTAGAATGGTCAGGTTAGGTCTATCGATAAACGGTTCCAGAATCTTCAGTAAATCATGGCTAAAGGCACACCTTGGGCCCGGAGGCCTGTAAATCAGGAGACCGGAGAAGGATACAGTGGGAGAGGCGTTAGGGGAGAACAGCATGGCCTGGAAAGAGTTCGCGGAAGTGGAAAGGAACTCGGTGCGGCATTTTAAGGAGTCCCTATGCAATATTCCCAATCCCCCACCCCTATGTCCAACTCTAACTATTTGTGCTAGGATATATCCCTCAGGAATACCATTTACAAGCTCAGGGCCTGTGGAGTCCGATGCCCAAGTTTCCGTTATGAAGGCCCAGGAAGGCTTCCTCTCAGAGATGAAATCTCTAAAGGCAATACCCTCCTCTCTGTCACCCCCCTTGTATGGACAGATCACGCCGCAGTACTCTTCACCATCAAGTCCCGTAACCCCAACGCTTCGCAATCCAAGGCCCGCACGCCCAAGCTTACCCGAGCCTGGAAAAGCATGGATATCCCCTTACTTACATCTACACTCTTCAACTCCCTTGACGAGTTCACCCCCAACCCCAGCACTGCATCCAACAACTACCTGGACTGGCTACATGACGCCTTCAATTCTCTAGCACCGCCCAAAATGATCTTCCCCTATCAAACTACTCCATCCTCCCCTTGGTTCACGGAATACCTTAGACTTCAGAGACAACACTGCAGAAACTTAAAGAGACACTGGCGCAGACATTATAACCCCCAGGATAAACAAACTTACAAGGATGCCCTGGCCATATACAAACGTTTTATCATTACTCAAAAGAGTTCCTTCTATCTATCTCAAATTGAATCTGCTCAAAATTCTTCAAAAAAACTGTTCCAGGTAGTCAACACTCTTTCCAATCCCCCCTCCTGCCCTTCTTCGGATGAATCACAAGATCTCTGTGACTCTCTTGCCAATTTTTTCGCAAACAAAGTCACCACCATATATTCGGCGTTCACTTCTCACACTCACTTCAATTTCACCAACCATGACCCCCCCATTACCCCCACCACCACTACATTCTCCAACTTTCATCAGGTTCCCCCTGAACAGATCAGCCAATTAATCGCCTCTCTCAGATCAGGATCCCCCCTAGACCCTTGCCCGCCCTCCATCCTTAAACTCATCCCAGATGTCATAACGCCTTCTCTCACCAATATCTGTAACTCCATGTTCCTCACAGGCACTTACCCCTCCGTTTGGAAAAAGGCAGTCATCAAACCCCTTCTGAAAAAACTGTCCCTCGACACCACAGCCTCAGTCAACTACAGACCCATCGCCTGCCTTCCGTTCCCAGCTAAGATTTTTGAAAATCTAATGAATAAACAGTTGTCAGAATTTATTAATCAAAACCACCTCCTGGACGATACTCAATTCGGATTCGGACAGGGTCATGGAACAGAAACGGCCCTGATAAAGGCCACTGCCGAGATTAGGATGATTTTAGACCAAGGCGGTGCGGTGGTCCTTATGCTTCTGGATTTATCTGCCGCCTTTGACGCGGTTGATCATTCCACCCTGATCGACCGTGTCTCAATCCTGGGGATCAACCGTTCAGCCAAGGACCTCCTTGCCTCATTCCTCTTCAACCGTACACAAACAGTAAAGCTAGGCTCCTTCTACTCTCCTGTCTTTACTCTCCCGTGCGGGGTGCCCTAGGGATCCTCGCTAAGTCCAACCCTATTCAACATATACGTTTCAGACTTGGCGAGGATCATCAAATCGCACGTGTTGAGTTTAACCTCTTATGCTGATGACACCCAGCTGGTGCTGGCAGTACATAAGGACGGAATAGCGGTTGCGGCCAGATTCCAGGAGGGTATGCTAGCCATCAGCTCCTGGATGACGAGCAACTGCTTAAAACTAAATTCGGATAAAACCGAGGTAATGACTTTTGGGAACCTCACCCCCGGGTGGTCCCCTACCTGGTGGCCCAACGAAATGGGCCCTCCGCCAGAACCCGTCACCAAGGTCAGAAACCTCGGGGTCCTGCTCGACGATAAACTCCTGTTCCACCATCATGTAAATGCCGTTGTCTCCTCCTCTTTTCACACCTTAAGAAAAATCAAGAAACTACATCCTTACCTCCCAGTATCAGCTGGTAAAACTCTTATTACCACCCTTATCTTCTCTAAAACTGATTATTGTAACGGCCTCCTGCTCAATGCCCAAGAAAAGGTCCTCAACAAACTCCAGTCAGTCCAAAATGCGGCAGCCAGAATTCTACTCAGCATCCCCAAATTTAAATCCATCACATCTGCCATACGCCAACTTTACTGGCTGCCTATCAGACGCCGGACCAAATTCAAAGCACTTTGCATCGCTTACAAAGCCATTAACCATTCAGGACCCCTCTTCTTAAAAAAAGCTTTCTCCATGTATACACCTAATAGACCCCTTCGCTCTTCCACAGCCCACCTCCTACCGGTCCCACGCACTAAAAAATCCTCCTGGGGAGACAGGCGCTTCCTAGCCGCCACTGCCAGACTCTGGAACTCTCTTCCTCTCCCCATTGAAATCAGCCCCACACTCATTACTTTTAGGAAACAATTAAAAACCTGGCTTTTTAACCAATAACTTGTCCTCTAGCGCCTCCCCTGTCTTGATCCGTAGTCCATAAGCGTCGAGACACCCCAGGGTATTTGTGCGCTATACAAATCACCAAAACATAAACATAAACATAAACAATGCACTTTATCCTTTTTTGTAAATGTTGTTCTTCGTTAATAAAAATGTTTATTTGACCCTTTTCGAAGAAAGCGAATTACAGAGAGTGCAGGGCTGCCGTGCAGTTTCTGCATACATTACTATTGGTAGAAATATGTACCTCAATACGCCTGCGCTCTGCAACTATTGTATGAATTGTTAATCGTCTATGATATGTTTTAGTTTATACCGCCATGTTTTAATTGAGTTCATATTATATGCATTTGAATATGTCTTGTATGTGTTTTATATGATATTCTTCTATTGTGTGTCTCTTATTGTCATTGGATGACCCAATAAAGAAAGATGCTGATGATGAATGGTGGTCTGTACACACAAACAGCCCTAGGTTGGGGAATACCTCCTGTGCAGATGGGGTACCACTCTGTGTTTAACCACTGTACTGAATCTAGGGTCGCGTGAGTGTAATTCTGTCAACTTTGGGGAGATTTTCAGGTAACTCATTCCAGTCCAAAGTTATCTTTGTATTTCATTCTGATCGTTTTTTGTGTAATTCTATCAATTTCAGAGTGACTTTCTATTCGTTTTCGAAAGGCATTCAGGTACATTTAGAAAATCTCTATGAGATCTGTGAACAATCATATATTACACTACACCTTGCGGATAATTTTTATATATTTAGAAGAGAGTTGGTGTATTGGCATTTTTGGTTTAGTTTCAAGGAGACTGCTAAAAATTAGCAAAACCACATTTAATTCAGGGAGACCTGTCTGTGCTTGGATCCGTTTACCAGAACATGTGGCCTCTTCCTCTGACCCAGTTTTCCATGATGGTTGCTTGGACCCTTTTATACGTGATATTGATTGTATCATTCCTTCACAGAACAGACACAGGTGCATACCTCGAGACAAACTTCAGTTGATGGACAACCAGTCAGAGGTACTTCTAGAGTATTAATACCAGAAATAAATCCCAAAAGCTTTGTTGAACAGGAATCTTGATTCACGCAATTATCCACCATTTCATTAGCATTCACTTGAGAATAACAAACTATAGAAAATGCAATGCTGAATGCATGAGGCTATGGTGTTACATGTTAGTGGAGTATGAGATGTTGACCCTAGTCTGACACCAGTCTTGGTTGGGTTTCAGCAGAAACAGAACTATGCTAAGGAGAGATAGACGAGGAAGACGAAAAAAACAGCTAAAACACTTCCAGGGTGTGAACATGATCTGCCCTTTGTCTAAGTGCCATTCTAGAAGTACTGATTGGTAGCCAATAGAACAGGTAGCTCAATATATGAAAAAAATGAATTTAGCACAATATATGAGCTAAAGTACCCCCACCATACATTATAAGGATAATGCAAGTCATACAGGGCCATATACATGATGGAAACCATTAGCCGAGTTCCTATATATATTTACGTATTTGCATTTGGAGTGGAGCTTTGAGGACTGACACACAGAATAGCTTTTACTTACATAACAATGTTGTGTTTGGTAGAGTGAGGGGATTAAAGGGCAGCATTTGTGGGAAGTGTGTTGGGGCTGTGCCATATAAAGTGAGGATTGGAAGGGTTAAATTAAAGCATTATCTCTGTCATTGTGCGGACTGAAACAGTCTTATTTTTCCTTAAGAGGCAATGGTAAATGTTTTAATTGTATGTCTGGCAATTTAAAGGAATATGTTTCTTTTGACTGGAAATATTGTGGCACTAGTTGACATATTGGAAAAATTAGAGCACAACTGAACACAACACAGTAAAATCACACAAAGCAAAATCATAGCAGGTCACAACATGTCAAAACCGAGCACAACACAGGAATCACTGTGCAGTACAGCAAAAAAATTAATTATCCAGATTAAAAACACAACAGCTTCAAAAAAACAACACATCACCACTACAATAAAATGTAACACAACCAATTTGGACGAATTTTCTTTTCACACATAACCACCCCCAGCAATATGCTTACATAATACGATGGTGAAAGGCGTCTGTTCTGAGCACTGCCTTATTTCATCAAGGACATGGCATAGCTCCAGTCTAAGAGGTTTTGTGACCTTTCTCTTGTTCTGTGTGTGATCTGTGACATAACATAAAAGGATGGGACACCCTGCAGGGTGTAACGAGGGACCCTAAGTCTCACATATCTCACAAATATTCATTGGTCTTTGGCTGAATGGGGGCTCCCTGAAGGTCTTGGGGGCCTCTGAAGGGTTGGGGCCCACCTGTGCCACAGGGGCTCAATGGGCCTCCTTATGCCCCTGTGTGTGATGACCAAATGAATACCATATCGTGAAGCTGCAATCTTGTATATGTGCTTAAACGTGGACAGGGGTGAAGAGCAGTCAGAGGTTGATTTGCATAAGGTAGTGCCTTCCATGATTGTGTGGTTGACTGATTCAGCTTCTTTGCTAAGCGCAGTCACCTTCATAGTCACAAAACTGCTTTTCTTTGACAGATAAGCCATCATTTTACCATTAGTATGTCCTCGAGGCGCTCATGCTGCTTTTATACTTCTCGGTTTAAGTAGAAGTGCAGAAATCATAAATAAGTCAATGACTGGCCAGGAGGGTATTTGAGGCAGAGGAACAGTAATTGACAAGCATATGCCATGACTGCTCTTTCAAAATTCTAAACAATCTCTGATTTCAAGCAAATTGATTATCTTTTGCCTCGCTATAGATAGAATTTTGTTTGTAACAAAGGTCCTTCCCAGCAATTACAGCCGAGCACTGCTGCATCTTACTGTTTATTACCCCGTAAGCTTACCAAACTGTATCCGAGTGAATGATGCGCCATCATTATTGTTGGAAAGTGTTTTGCGAATTGGTCATTTGCTCTTTGGTTGTTAATCATTACTAGCCCTCATTGCTTTTAAAGTTAACCTCCATTTGTGAATTCATTTCTCGGCAGTTAATTGCCTGCATCCCTCATCCCATTAGAAGTTAACCCTAATACAGTCGTTCGTGCTAATGAGGCCTTGAGCACACTTGGATTGTTCTTTGTGTGTCGAATGTTAGAGCGAGCTCTAATTTGCAGAGCCCAGAGTGTTCCAAATCAATTTTTCATTTTATGGGCCTCGTTTCGAAATGGAATTGATAGTGCAATCTTTTAATTTTAAGCGCAATCTTTTGGGGCGTAAAAGTTCCGTTTTTTCAGCTTTCTTCATGAACAGTCTGATATTTAAGTACTCCCACATCCTCCCCAGCCGTGAAATCTATCCTGAGGGAAAAGAGAAGTGTGAATATTTTAATAACCTTCTTCTAGAACTTTTGCACACCAGATGGTCTGGGGAGAGAATCTAGCTAGTTAAGTTTCTTTCAATTGGCTGTGCATTTTCCCAGTTGCACCAGCTATCAGGACAAATCAATAATGAGGGACATTTTACCTGACAAGAGAACGATTATTTTGCTCCCAAGCTGACACATGGCTGACAACAATTCAATTCATGTTCAAAAGGCCCAGTTATTCGGTATAATTATGAAAGATGCCCCACAGACTTGTGGACAATCTAATAATGCTACACATCACCTCCTTCCGGGTTCACATGCTTCAACGTGGCTTGGACCGCCTGGAAGACTAAAGCAGTGCATTAAAACCAATTTAAACCATTAAACGTTCGGTACAAATGTGCAGAATGTCATAAAATATTTTTGTATTTTGCACTGCACCGGTGACTGAAAATTACAAAGCACAGTGATTGGAAGGAAACAATTCTACATTTAGTAATGCCTTATTTTTGATTAAGAAAAACTAGAAAGATAGAACATCGCAAAAGATATCGATGCCTGACTACAGGTGACTTCTGCCTTAAAGAGAAGTATGCCCAAGAGCGCAGAATTATTGCCACTAGCCAGCCAGGCCCAAAGACCAACATCAGGTCATGTATGTCACCCAACCTGTACCTATCCACAGCAACAAAACACATATCATCATTTGTAAAGACATAGCTTGGAATAATTGAGGAGATCTCTCACATACTGCTGACCACTAGTTGACTCTAATTTATTCCACTTCTGACGGTCCCAACTAACTACATACCAAGACCGCGTCTTGACTTTTCATAATGGCATTCATTTAAAGTGATGTTTGTGACAAATTCCATCCCAGCAAATCTTCTGGCCATTTCTCTTTCTCCCCCCAGTCTAAGCCTTGTCAAGATTTTAAACATAACCAGAAATCTTAAATAGACAACTGTGAGAAAGTGCCCCTTTTTCCACTTTTATTCCTGGGATCTAGACTCTGCACACTGGGGCACTCCTGGCCAGTGTATGTTGCTCTGACTCCTAAACCATGTATAAGTTGGTTAATTCCTGAATGACATTTTTAACTCTCATATGCGGCCATAAATTATGGTGTAGAAGCTGCACCCATGCCATGGTAAGTTTAATGTTACCTAAGGAATGCAACATTTATAGTGCCATTCACTCGTATGAAAATATGGGTCAAGCCTACATTATTGTAGACTGGCAGCTACAGTTTAAACCTACAGTGCAACCTGTTAAAATAACCCTTTGTCAGGTAAAACCCTCCCTTTTAAAAATATGTAAATCGCCGAAATGTAGGCCTTGTAAACCACAAGGCAGGGTTCATGGTATTTAAAAATGGAAAATGTAGAAAATGAATGTTACCATGTCCCTGCAGTTGTGTGGCCCTAAAAGCTATATTCACTGTGGTAAGTCTTGTGGTCCTATTTAGAACATAAAAGTACAGATTAATTACTAATACAGTACCTTGGAAATGGGGCAAATCAAAAGAAAATTCAATAAGCAACTATTTTTAACAGTTATTAAAAAAGAGAAGTCGAAGTTGTGATAAATATTAAGGAAAGTTATCTTTTCCCTGCATTACGTTCCCAGGGGCTAATTTGGATTACATTAGCGCTTGAGCTTCTCCAAGCCTGGGCTCAGCACGGAAATAGGTATGATAGAGTTACATGATCACTGCACAGTTGTGATCATCAGGCATGGCATGGACACACTTCCCAGATATGTTAATCAATAAAGACATTCTCCCAAACAAACACCCAATACAGTGTAGAGTGCTACACTTGTAGGCTAGTGCTTCAATATTCCACATGGGGTAGAATGTTCTGTATAATTGTTACAATAAAATACAATGCAATCACCAGGAGTGAGACTCTTGCAGAATGCCCCATATCAACAGCTCAAGAAGACAATAGGATGAAATGGTTTGCAATATTGGTTGTCTGAGTTAATCTTCCTTTACCGGGGGCCAGAACCACAGATTTTGGTTTGCTTGTCTGGCTGCCCGCAGTCCACCATGAAAAGGCTGTTCAATCTCTTCAACAGCAAATATTGCACTCTACATTTTGAGTCTGAACGAAGTAGGTCTCCACCAGGGTGTTAGATGCCTTGATACCTTAATATTTGTCAGTCTTTACTATTGTTGCATGAATAGTGAGTTTTAACTAGCATGGGATATTTTATTGCATGTAGGACTGTTGTTTTTTCCATTATTTCTTATTATCATTGTAGTCAATATAGAGTTTTTGTTTATTATAACTGTACAACTGTAAGTGTTTTACAAGCAGTTTTTGTAGGGTTAGTAGGGAATTAGGGTAGGAAGGTTTATTTTTATTTTTTTTTTAATTTTTGCTTTTTTAACTGTCAGTCAGGGCCTCATTTATGAGGATTTGGCATAGACCAGCGCAGGAAGTCACCTTGCTGCGCTGCCCTATGTCAAAGCGAAAAAGCAGGAATGCACCATGGTGCAAGAGGGACTGTGTTGTTGGCAAAGTCTTGCACATATGGAAAGGGGAAATAACAGAGAGAAATAAAGTTAGTTCTCTTTGTTGCATCTCCCCTGGGGAGGTGTAAGGTTCGGGCGCAATCCCAAGTTTACATAGTTTTGGAAATCTGGGGAAGTGTCACAATCCATAGGTGCTTCATGGAAACCCCCACTGCAACGCCCATGGAACACCCTAGTGCAGAGTAAGGCAATGCAGCGATTTGCACTGCCATGTCTTACTCCATAACTATGAAACCACTAAAAGCCTGACAAAGTGGTTTTGCGTTACTGCATAACTATGATTTTGTAGTTTGCGCCGCTGTAGTGCCAAGAAATGTGACTTTACAGCAGCACAAGGAGCTCATAAATATGCCTGTTTTTTATTTACAATTTGATGTATTTAATTTACATGTTTTTAGTGTATGCATAAGCAAAAAAAATCATACTTTTCTAATTGGTAATAAAAAAAGAAAAATGTAAACTGATCGAAATTGTTAATTGTGGATCTGTTGTTTTTTGTATATGTTTAAACTAGGCCTGGGCGGTAAATTCGTTCCGCTCGCGGAATTTGCGTAATTTCGCGTTCCGTGGAGAACGCGAAATTGCCCACATTTCTGCATTCTGCGGCTTCACGGAATTTTATGCTTGTTCGCGTTCTCAAAATGCGTGTTTGCGAGATGTTTCTCCCTGAGCACGCAAACAGCCATCGCGAATAGAAAGAAAGCATCACGAACAAGCAAATCCATGTGTTCGCGGAATTTCGGCGTGTTCGTGGAGATTTTTTACCGTTTCGCGGAATTTTGCGTAGCGCGATTACGCAAATTAGGCCCACCCCTAGTTTAAACCCGGAAATCCCCTAACTTGGGAATGCCTATATTATCGCAGGCATGTAATTCCTTCAAATCAGCAACCTTGGGGATCCAACCCCCACCCACAGTGGCACTCAATGTCCTAGTCCAACCGATTCTCCTCAAAGTTCTGTACCAACTTTCAACAGGTACCTTGGGGATGGAGGCAAAGATTCAGATGGTTTCATGCTGTAGAGCTGGGATTGCAGTTCCTGTTCCCTAGTATTAGTCAAATCGCAGAGTTTGCTCTGTCACCCAAAAACCCTGGGATCAGCTTCACCAGCCAATATTAACGTTTTATGTCCGCGATACCCCAATCCACCTCAGACGGAGGCTGGATACAATTATGAAATGCAAACATGTGGCGGGCAGCTCTTCCCCAGCAAAAATACGATGTTGGTTGGGTTTCCAGTGCTTTAAATAATGGATGGGGGAATGTAGTTGGAAAGTTCTGTAATGTGTAGAGCAGTTGGGGCAGCAATATAATTTTGCACAGGGCAACACAGCCCATATAGAAACTGGGAGCTCAACCCAGGCCTCTCGATGGTCCTTCAGATTCTGAATTTTAGAGGCAATATTAAGTTTGCAGATCTCTTCCAGGTCCCATGTTATATATATATCACAAGATAGTTAAATGGACACAGAACCTGGAGGCACAATATTCTATAGGGTCCATCTCTCTCACAAGTGGAACCAGGGTTGATTTGTGCTAGTTTATGGGGAGTCCGGAAGCATCCCTATAAACCTTTAATATTAGCATATGTCTCAGGCTCAATAAATTGTGTTTCTGCACACACAAAATTGTGTCATTTGCAAGTACAGTTTTCCATATCCCCTCCCTGATCCATACCCCATACCTGAGCATCCACTCATAGCCACCCAGGCAGGGGCTCTATGATCAAGGCAAAGGGATGTATGACGTTACAACGCATACTATTACAACGCATGGTTTTACAACGCATTTTTTACAATGCAAATACTGTTACAACGCATGTTTTTACAACGAATACTATTACAACGCGAGATAGTGTTATTAATAGTAATAAGCTATTACAACGAAATCATTTACAACGCATACCTTTACAACATAAAATTTGTTTTTTTTTGTAAAATAAAACCTGGCACGGGATGCAGGGAAACTAGGGTTTTGGGTGGGGAAGTGTCTTAAAATGTAGAGAAAAACTGAACGTTATTTTAAATAAATCCAACGATTTTATTAAAATTATTACTCGAGTATTAAAATGAATACCGGAGTATTAAAAATTAATACTCATGTAATCGTAACTGTTCAAAAATTTACAAAATCTACGAAAATATCAATAATATAAAGTACAAATATATTAGTATGATTTAAAATAATTATTCGTAAACAGAAACATTATACATACACATAGTCGCCATTTTAAACTGTGTAGTTCCTAAATATGTCCTACAGCTCTTTCCATGAAATAATACCACAACACTACTTCCAAAATGGATGCCAAAACGAAACGAATAAGCGAAACAACAACTCTTTATACGAAGTTTTAAATTATAACTTTCCACAGAAGTAAATCGTACTTAAAAAAAGAATGCCAACGCTGTGTTTCTTCGAAAAAACAATGACACTGTGAAAAACTTATGAATACGAGCCAGACACCATTTTTAAAACAGTTGATTCTCAACTCCCAGAGTGACCAGACGCCAAAAGCTGACCCTCTGACCAGTTTGTGAAGATAATACCCGATTATATATCAGGAGCATTATTTCTCGTAAAACAAGTGAGTTACTAAAACTAATGTCTGCAATATTTTCTAGAAACAATTAAAAGCCTGCCCCTATTACATTTGTTTTTCTTATTTAAAGATAATAATATAGCACCATAATCTTACTATAATTATGGATACATATATCCATAAATAAAATACCATACATATATAAAGCATACTAAATTCTAAATAAAAGTGTTTATTATTTAAAAAAAATTCAATGAAATAAACATATGTTATTTTCTATACATCACAAAATATTACCTTTTTTTTATTAGTCGAACTACTATAAACTGCTACGAAAAAGGCCAGTTTACAAAAATTGGATTTTGCTACAGAAGCAACACTCCTCTTCAAAATTAATTTGAAGGTACTTTTCGATTTGTTTAAAATTCATAATTCTAAACAAATGAAACGGAAATACATTTTTAAATCCATATATATTTATTTGATTTTCACAGAGAAATTCTATTTTGATAAAATAAACAGCTACTCTCTACTTGGAAAATTGAAAAGTCAACTTTTAAAGAAGGTAAATATTTTATTATTTACATTACTGATTTTTTAAAATTAGTCGTTAATAAAGAATAGATTCATAAATAATAAAAAGTGTAGACATAACAATAATTTAGAGATGTCAATAAAAGTGCAACACAAAGGAAAGTGTGAAATAGTGTAGGGGTAAGAATAATGATTATTACTCCAGGAAGGTGTAGCAGTATAAATAGTGTGGAATAGTGTCATGGTAACAAATACTATTCTTACTTAAAAAAGGTGTAGTAGTCAACAAAGTATGGGATGTTGTAGGAGTAAAAATTACTAATCTAATTTCTGTAAGATGCTGCAGTAGGCAAAGTGTGGGATGTTATAGGGGTTATATTTACTATTATAACTCCCGGAAGGTGCAGCTTAATGAAAAGGGTAATATGGTGTAGGGGTATCAAATACTATTCTAACTCCAGGTTGGTGCATCAGTGGTTAAAGTGTAGGATGATGTAGGGGTATCAATTTCTATTCTAACTCTAGGTAGTTGCAACAGTAGGGAAAGTGTGGGATGGTGTAAAAGAATACTATTCCAACATCTGAAAAATGCTATAACAGGAAAAGTTTAGTATGGTATAAAACGCACAGTAAAGACAAATGTAAATTATACACAATATTGTTGTCATTTTTAACTGCATCAGAAACAATTTACATTTAAATAACATTTCCTTTTTCATATTTTTTTTTTTAGAAAATCACATTAATCTTCTTATCAGCAAATATCAATCAGAATCCCAAAGGGGCAACAACTCAAAAGCCAACCAAGAAAACAAAAAGCAGAGAATAAACAAGAGCACAAATAAAGAAACCAAACGAAAAGGTAAGTGTTCTATAGTATAGGATATCAATTACTACTCTAACTCCAGGTACATGCAGACAAAGGGAAAGTATATGATGGTAAAGGGGTATTATGTTCTATTCTACCTCCAGGTAGGTGCAGCAGTAGGGAAACTGTGGGATGGTGTAGGGGTAACAATTACTATTTTCACTCCAGGAAGGTGCACCAATAGGGAAAGTGTGGGATAGAGTAGGGGTAAAAATTACTATTCTCACTCCAGGAAGGTGCAGCAGTAGGGAAAGTGAAGGATAGTGTAGGGGTAAGAATTACTATTCTAACTCCAGATAGTTGCAACAGTAGAGAAACTGTGGGATGGTGTAGGGGTATACATTACTATTCTAACTCCAGGTAGGTGCAGCAGTAGGGAAAGTGTGGGATAGTGTAGAGGTAAGAATTACTATTCTAACTCCAGGTAAGTGCAACAGTAGGGAAAGTGTAGGATAGTGTAGGGGTTAGAATTACTATTCTAACTCCAGGTAAGTGCAGCAGTAGGGAAAGTGTGGGATGTGTAGAGTAGGGATTTTAGAAACATTAAGCTTTTGAACAGAAATGTAGACATTTTCCATTTTTCATCAAACATTTAAACCAAAAAATACATAATCATATTTTTTTCTGTTTGCAGATTATCAAACAACTCTTTAAAGACCAAAAGAAAATCAAATCCAAAGGAATCTGAGAACCAAACAAAGAAAACACACCAGACTCTGAAGGTAAATCAAATAAAGAAGTACAAGCATAGTGGTAAGATTTACTATTCTAACTCCAGGAAGGTGCAGCAGGAGAGAAAATATGGGAGAGAATAGGGGTAAGAATTACTATTCTAACTCAAGGAAGGTGCAGCAGTAGGGAAAGTGTGGGATAGAGTAGGGGTAAAAATTACTATTTTCACTCCAAGAAGGTGCAGCAGTAGGGAAAGTGAAGGATAGTGTAGGGGTAAGAATTACTATTCTAACTCCAGGTAGTTGCAACAGTAGGGAAACTGTGGGATGGTGTAGGGGTATAAATTACTATTCTAATTCCAGGTAGGTGCAGCAGTAGGGAAAGTGTGGGATAGTGTAGAGGTAAGAATTACTATTCTAACTCCAGGTAAGTGCAACAGTAGGGAAAGTGTAGGATAATGTAGGGGTTAGAATTACTATTCTAACTCCAGGTAAGTGCAGCAGTAGGGAAAGTGTGGGATGGTGTAGAGGCAGGATTTTAGAAACATTAAGCTTTTGAACAGAAATGTAGACATTTTCCATTTTTCATCAAACATTTAAACCAGAAAATACATAATCATATTTTTTCTGTTTGCAGATTATCAAACAACTATTTAAAGACCAAAAGAAAATCAAATCCAAAGGAATCTGAGAACCAAACAAAGAAAACACACCAGACTCTGAAGGTAAATCAAATAAAGAAGTACAAGCATAGCGGTAAGATTTACTATTCTAACTCCAGGAAGGTGCAGCAGGAGAGAAAATATGGGAGAGAATAGGGGTAAGAATTACTATTCTAACTCAAGGAAGGTGCAGCAGTAGGGAAAGTGTGGGATAGAGTAGGGGTAAAAATTACTATTTTCACTCCAGGAAGGTGCAGCAGTAGGGAAAGTGAAGGATAGTGTAGGGGTAATAATTACTATTCTAACTCCAGGTAGTTGCAACAGTAGGGAAACTGTGGGATGGTGTAGGGGTATAAATTACTATTCTAATTCCAGGTAGGTGCAGCAGTAGGGAAAGTGTGGGATAGTGTAGAGGTAAGAATTACTATTCTAACTCCAGGTAAGTGCAACAGTAGGGAAAGTGTAGGATAGTGTAGGGGTTAGAATTACTATTCTAACTCCAGGTAAGTGCAGCAGTAGGGAAAGTGTGGGATGGTGTAGAGGCAGGATTTTAGAAACATTAAGCTTTTGCACTGAAATGTAGACATTTTCCATTTTTCATCAAACATTTAAACCAAAAAATACATAATCTTATTTTTTTCTGTTTGCAGATTATCAAACAACTCTTTAAAGACCAAAAGAAAATCAAATCCAAGGGAATCTGAGAACCAAACAAAGAAAACACACCAGACTCTGAAGGTAAATCAAATAAAGAAGTACAAGCATAGTGGTAAGATTTACTATTCTAACTCCAGGAAGGTGCAGCAGGAGAGAAAATATGGGAGAGAATAGGGGTAAGAATTACTATTCTAACTCAAGGAAGGTGCAGCAGTAGGGAAAGTGTGGGATAGAGTAGGGGTAAACATTACTATTTTCACTCCAGGAAGGTGCAGCAGTAGGGAAAGTGAAGGATAGTGTAGGGGTAAGAATTACTATTCTAACTCCAGGTAGTTGCAACAGTAGGGAAACTGTGGGATGGTGTAGGGGTATAAATTACTATTCTAATTCCAGATAGGTGCAGCAGTAGGGAAAGTGTGGGATAGTGTAGAGGTAAGAATTGCTATTCTAACTCCAGGTAAGTGCAACAGTAGGGAAAGTGTAGGATAATGTAGGGGTTAGAATTACTATTCTAACTCCAGGTAAGTGCAGCAGTAGGGAAAGTGTGGGATGGTGTAGAGGCAGGATTTTAGAAACATTAAGCTTTTGAACAGAAATGTAGACATTTTCCATTTTTCATCAAACATTTAAACCAGAAAATACATAATCATATTTTTTCTGTTTGCAGATTATCAAACAACTATTTAAAGACCAAAAGAAAATCAAATCCAAAGGAATCTGAGAACCAAACAAAGAAAACACACCAGACTCTGAAGGTAAATCAAATAAAGAAGTACAAGCATAGCGGTAAGATTTACTATTCTAACTCCAGGAAGGTGCAGCAGGAGAGAAAATATGGGAGAGAATAGGGGTAAGAATTACTATTCTAACTCAAGGAAGGTGCAGCAGTAGGGAAAGTGTGGGATAGAGTAGGGGTAAAAATTACTATTTTCACTCCAGGAAGGTGCAGCAGTAGGGAAAGTGAAGGATAGTGTAGGGGTAAGAATTACTATTCTTACTCCAGGTAGGTGCAACAGTAGGGAAACTGTGGGATGGTGTAGGGGTATAAATTACTATTCTAACTCCAGGTCGGTGCAGCAGTAGGGAAAGTGAAGGATAGTGTTGGGGTAAGAATTACTATTCTAACTCCAGGAAGGTGCAGCAGTAGGGAACGTATGGGATAGAGTAGGGGTAAGAATTACTATTCTAACTCCAGGAAGGTGCAGCAGTAGGGAAAGTATGGGAGAGTGTAGGGGTACAAATTACTAATCTAACTCCAGGAAGGTGCTGGAGTAGAGAAAGTGTGGTAAAGTGTAGGGGCAGGATTTACAAATGTAACTCCAAGAAGATGCTGCAGTAAGAAAAATGAGAGATAGTGTAGATTTTTATTTATTAAGTGAAAAAAACATATTAAAATGTATCTATTTTTCCCCCACAGAAAATGTCAACTCAGGCAACAGCATCATATATGAAATCTAGGAAAGGAAACCGTCTATTAACACATTCAGGATATATAGAGAGAGCAATTACCCTTGATGATATCATAATAAAAACAACTGATCATAACCACTCTGCCTCTGCAATGGAGATTGAAGTAAGGGAAACCTTAAACAAAATGAAAGAAATTGCATCCACCTCCAATGATTCTACAGGAACAATTTTAAGAGAGGTTGCACAGCATGTTCCCAGTCATGTTGCTAGTAATATGCCTATTATTCCTAATTTGAGAAGAATTATACAAAGACAAAGGCAGGCAAGTAATATAAATACTACAACTCCTCAAACCTTTTCTGATATTGTAATTCCTGAGGAGCTGACTATTTCTTTTGCTAATCAACCATTCCTTTTGCATGATAACAAAAACCCTCAAAAACGTATTATTATTTTTAGTATACCCCGTAACCTTGTGAAGTTAGAAAATTGTGAAATTTGGATGATGGATGGGACGTTTAAAAGTACACCCCATCCATTCACCCAAATTTATGCAATTCATGGAAAAATTAACAATAATGTGATCCCCTTAGTATATAGTTTGCTACCAGATAAGCAATCTGCAACCTATACTGAATTATTATCAGTTATTAAAAACATTACTAAACAAAGTCCTAGGAAAATTATTGTTGATTATGAATTGACTATGATCAATGTGATCACTAAAACGTACACGGATACCCAAATTCAGGGATTTTTTTCCATTTTTCCCAGGCATTTTGGCGTAAACTACAAAAAACATCCCTGGTTACCGATTACTCATCTGATAGCAAACTACAGTTTGAATTAAAAAAATTAACTGCTCTTTGTTTTGTTCCTCCCGAAAGTGTAGACGAGTACTACACTGCTATTACTGAATCAGAATATTTTAATCAAAATGAAGACAAATTGGCACCCATTCTAAATTATTTTGAAGACACATGGATTGGACACCTAAGCAGATCAGGTCGCAGGAGGAAGCCACGTTACCATGTGGAGTGGTGGAACTGTTACACGAGCTGTTTAGAGGGAGAAGCAAAAACAAATAATGCCATAGAGGGATGGCATAACTCCTTCAACCATACAATTGGCAAACCACACCCTAACTTCTACTCATTTCTTGAAACTTTGAAGAAGGAGCAAAGTTTTGAAGAATTGAGAATTTCTCAAACATTAACTGGTAGCCTAAACCCATGAATTTCTACCAAATCAAGGGAAATGTCTGAGAGACTATTGGGTGTACTACAACAGTTTTCGTTGTGTGTGGCTCTAGACTACCTAGAAAATGTTGCTAACATTCTCCATTTCTAAAATATAACTTACTTTCCTGCTTTGACCTAAATTTATCCTAATACAAAATTTAATTGGCATTTTAATTTTTCTAAATCATTTTTTCAAATTTAACGTTGGGTCACACCACCTCTAATTACCTATTTTTTTTTTCCTTTTCATCTATTTTTGCCTATATTAAAACCATCTGATGCAGTGTTAATAAACACAAAAATCCCCAAATTTACTCATGTTCATCAATCAAACCATTCAAATTAATGACTTATATTTTAAAATGCATTTATTAATATAAAAAGGAATATTTTTTCTTTCAAAATACATTATCTTTTAGAAAAAGCTTCTTTACAAGCCTTTTTTTTATAATATTCATTTGGAAAACATATTCAGATAAAAAAAATTGTTTGTTTATAAAACAAAAAATAAATAATTTAACATTTGGAACTTTTTTGAAAGTAAAAAGTGGGAATAGAAATTTTTAACAAACACCATGTGTAATAAACTCTGAAGTTTTAAAACTTAGATGAACCAAAAATCAATTTTCCTCTTTGTCAAAATATCTTGCATTTTGTTGTACAGGAATATGCAAAGTTTTTCAAAACTGAATACCCTCCAAAAAGTTTTGAATGTTCTATTTTTTTTTATTTGTCTAATTCCTTCATAATTTTTATAGTTATTTCTGGAAATCCAATTTCAAATTTTTAATTTTCTTATGAAACAAACAGTCCATTAAATCTAAATTATCTAAATTCCTTCTGGATATTGAAAATCATCCATGGAAAAGCACTTTTCAAAAGCAATATTATTTGCTGTTAAAATCTTTCACCTTACCTCCTAGCAAAACATATTCTCACTATATGTCCCTTGCTAGTTTTTAACACGTTTAAAAGTATACCTAATACAAAACTTCCACTTCCTACCGAACAATGTTCTCACTATTTCACCTTTATTATATACCTAACACCATTTATTCAAATTATATACTATTACAGAAATAATTGTACAATTTCTACCTCCTAGCAAAACATATTCTCACTATATGTCCCTTGCTAGTTTGTAACACGTTTAAAATTATGCATAATACAAAACTTCTACCTCCTACCGAATAATTTTTTCACTATTTCGCCTTTATTATATTCAAAAAGTTCCAAAACGATAAAAATCATTATTTATTTAAATAAAACTCAACCAAAATCAACTTGCAAATCAAAGAAGCTTTTTTACTAACTCATTATTTTCTATTTCTACCTTTCTATGCTATTAAAAGTCAAAAAGATATTTCTAAACAATGCATTTTCAAATATACAGTTACGTTTCAAAAACATTACTCATATAACATTTTTATTTCATCATTATCTATATTTAACATTAAATACAACAAATAACATTTCCCTAATATTTCTAATGACCCAACATAGTCATATTCTACTAACATTATCGGCGACATGCTGTTTTCACATAAATAACATTCTTTTTTTAAACCACAACCTCTCCTTATCCTTTCTTTACAATATATATGTATTTATTTTCGGTCTAATATGTTTAAATAAAGTAAAAAAGTGTTTTCTACCTGAGCGCAGATCAGCTTCCTGCTGCTTCCTCCATCGATGCTCTTCAAAATGGCCGCTTACGTGAACGTGAACGCGTCGATGTCATCTGAGCCTGCAAACATTGAAAAGGGACTATTTAATATCATAATATTGTAATAAATCTTTTTTTTTAATGATATATATTATTTATTTAAATTAGCAAAAATATGTATAAATGTACTTGTTAATTTTACTTCTTATAAATATATTTGTAATAAAAATCAAAAATTTACAAACATGTTGTATCTTTTTTTTACAAATCTTTTAATTTAAACACAATCCTAAAAATTAATGTTTAAACATGTAAAATACTGTTTTATTCTTCTTACCTCTTTACTTATTCCAATTCTTTTCTTAACTTCTCAATTCATCCTTTTTCTTTACTTCAAAAGTCATTTGCTTCAATTCTAAAAATAAAAGAAGGACAAATGTTCCCATTACTTTCAATGGTAAAGCGTGGGAAAATCTTATTAGTAATATAAAAGTACATACATTTTCAACATATTTAATTATGTAAAAAATTCTTAAAGGTTCCAAAAAATGTTTTTAGTTTTTCAAAATTGTAATTTTATACAAATTAAATAAAAAATCTAAAACATTTTTTAATAACAATAGTTTATGTACCCTGATTAAAAAATGTTATTACATTTATTTATTAATTATAATTAAATATGTTAAATATTTAATTAATAATGATTTCATAATTAAATAAATTATACATTAAAAGATGAGTATTTTTTTATAATATAATCCCTAAAATGTATAACATTTTAATAAATACCTGAGTATTAATTTAATTTCAATATATTCCCAATTAATATATACATTCATACCTGAGTATTAATTTAATTACAATATATTCCCAATTAATATATACATTTATACCTGAGTATTATTTTTGGATATAATCCCTACATTTAAGTATATTTTTTTACACCTGAGTATTAATAAAAAAAAACAGACTCTATTTACATTCATTTTAATCCTTTTATAAAATAATGTAATAATGTTATAATTCTATTTTAATTTTTTAATAACAAAAAATAAAACAATATCACTTAATACTTACTTTCTAAAGGTATTTGCGTTGTAAAGGCATTTGCGTTGTAAAGGCACTTGCGTTGTAAATGCACTTGTTGTAAAAACATGCGTTGTATAAGTACTTGCGTCATAAAAGTTGCGTTGTAAAGGTAGTGTGTTGTAAAAGTTGCGTTGTAAAGGATGTTCCCCAGGCAAAGAGATAAGTGGAGCAGAGGGCAAGATGTGTTTAGCTCTCTATTGGGAAAGTTGAGGATAATAAATCATTGAATGAAACCCAGAGCCAGGGAGCAGAATAAAGCAACCCCACAAAGGCACGGAATCAAGGGTTGAAGCAATTTGTTTTCACTATTGACGGAGAAAGGTCCAGGAGCGCGGTGAACGCCTTTTCAAAGTTTATGGTAATCAAGGCGGTGGGCACTTGTCAAGGTTGGCAAGAACTAACTGAAGATATCTAATAAATTGTCTAGTTCCTCTATGGACATACAGTTATTTCAGTTGGGATTTATCAAGACCGCATAACGTTTGCCAGGCACATGGGCATAATCTTAGCTAACATATTCTATATTAATCAAAGAGATAGGCCTTTAGGAGGGACTATCTGTCAAAGGTTTTCAGGTTTGGGTATAACCACAATAGTGACTCCCTGTTGATCATTCAGACAATCATGGGGGTGTTGTGCCTCCTGAATCATTGTAACAAAAGTTCCCAAAGAGTAGCAGCATTTTTCTTAAAAACTCTAAGGGAAGCTTTTTTGCCCAAGATTTTCCCAGAAGGCACCTCTGCTATTGCATCTTAGATTTTGTCATCTGAGATCACAAGATCCAGGTCACCCTGTCTGAGGTATGCAGTTTAGGCAACTGAAGATTGGTAATAAGTGGTTAGTCTGTTTCCCTCTTCTTGGTAGGTGTCTTTCAATAATAATTTTGTAGTAGGCAACAAATGCTTCTACAATATAGGCAGTCTTAGGGACCAGCCCTTATTAGGGTCATTAATCTAGGCTACTCCTCTAGCCTCAGTTACCTGAGTGGCCAACCAGTATATTAACTTTCCTTTCCACAAGTGGGGGTGCAAGGAAGCAAGCCCCTGCTCATTCCCTCTACCCTCAACAGCCAGTCTCATAAGTAGCAAATCAGCGCAGACTAAAGACCCCTCTATTGCTGGTCTAAGCTGCCTGCCTGCAGCTGCACTCAGCAGCGCTTTTCACCAGCGGAAGGGTGACAGCCCAAGGCAAGCCCAGCACCACACAAACAGTGGTTGATACCGATCCTCTCCAATATGACAATGGCAGAGGCACACTGCGCTCGCCACTTAGCAGGCTTCAGAAGCAGTGTCAACTGCTCAGCAGCCCTGGGAGATGTCGGGCACCCTCGACTGCAGGATTAGATGCCCCAGGAGCTGCAGTATCAAAAAAAATCTATTTAGATTAAAAGGTGATTCTGGGGTAAGGGATTCACACGGATATCAGAGGTTAGGCTCCGCACTAAACAAGGCCGCCATCTGTTTATCTGTTTTAATGTACGTTTTAGTATTTTTATGGTTGTTTGGCAAATATACCTCCTTCAGACATTCATAATTTTATGAAACTGGGTGTGTATTGAGTGGAATTTTGAACCTTTCCCAAAACCTATGACTTTGCAATATGAGGCTAATTTTCGAGTTGGAATATGTTATTACGATCCCCAAAGTCTTTCCTCAATGTGCTTACGTTTGGAGTGTGAACTGTACATTCAATCCCCAAAATTAAACCCTTTCTCCAATGTGACTATTTTTGGAGTGGGCATAGTAAAGGTAATCTCTCCAAAGTCCACCACGTTCCTCAATAAATGTGCTTATGGCTGCAACAGAAACAGTACATTGAAACCTCAAAGGCCAAAACTGTGTCATTTGTCACAATGTTTAGAATGGAAATAGTAAATTTAAGCTCCTGCATCCCACAGTCAACTCTTTCTTCAATGTGGCATTGTCTTGAGTGGAATTTCTTAATGTAACTTACGGAAAATGTATTTTTAGTTTGCCAAGTTTATTAGTTTTGAGTTAAAAAGTATTTAGATTTATTTATTAAACATCCAAATGTAATTTACAATTTTTAGTATGTTTAACATTTATCAACATATATGCTATTGGAAAAATAGCAATTTCATATAAACAAGTTTTATTTACAAATATTTTTGGGGAGTTTTTCAAAGGCATTTGTATAAATAGTTTTGTTCACATTTTTAGCACATAGTTTTAAAAATTGTATTATATATTTGTATTTTTTAAATGGATTGTTTATGAAAGAATACTGTAAAATTATTTCTCATTTATTATACAGTATTTGTAAATAGGCAATTACATTTCTTCATAGCATTTTTTAAAATAGTCTTTACAAATATGTACATTTTTGAACATATTGAACATTTTTCAGAAAACGTATTCAATTTTTGCCTTGATTTAGTTTATATTATGAAATAGACAAATGCCAA
Organism: Lissotriton helveticus; assembly: GCF_964261635.1. Lineage (NCBI taxonomy): Eukaryota > Metazoa > Chordata > Amphibia > Caudata > Salamandridae > Lissotriton > Lissotriton helveticus. The sequence goes on from NC_136065.1 coordinate 409,753,098, forward strand.
AATGCAAACTGGTTTATAAAGCATTCAAAATTACTCCCAGAATTGCTGCCTTTTTTCTGTTTGTAGGGCACTGCATGTAGCCCCATCTTGCAGACTGGAGTAATAATATAAGTGGCCATTGCTGCCCACAGTGATCAGTGCACACTAGATAAGAGGAGAGTCAACGTGCAGGTTAACCACAGTTGATTTCAGTGACAGAAGACTCAGACTCCAGGATAAACTTCTAACCCCTTCTTATCATTCTATGAATGTCTAAAAAAATGTAATAGCAAGCGGGCCTTAGCACCGCAAATATTAATCAATGTGGAGCATCGTCAATGGATGACCACTTGCAACACTTGTTGAGTAACACTTTATGACCACCTTATGACCACTGCCATTCAATAAGTAAGCTTAAAGAAGCAGGGAGGCAATTGTTTGACGAGGAAGGAGATGATGGAGAGAGAAATAAACACCAATGTGACTGTTGAACAAGAATTGGCCACAATGGAGAAATTGTCAAGAAAAGTAATCAGTACAGGGTGGGAGATATCATCTTTAGAAAACTACACAGAGTTTGGAAGGGTACAGTGAGTGTTAAGAATATTTCTCGTACCCACATATGAAAATCCTGATTCCAAGCTTCTGGAAGACTGGGCACAATTAATGGGGTCTACAAATGTTGTCATTACTGATAAAATATGGAAAAGTGAATTTTAATTATAATCAGCAATGAGTTGTAAAAAAATAACAGAAAAATTAAAAACTTGTAATGATCAGACCACAATCGCAGAATTAACTGTGAAAATGGATGAAAGACTGTCAAAATATAAGAAGTAGCAGGCAAAACGTAAGAGAAGATGAAAATTCATTAGGGACAACTGTGATTATGCAGAGGGACAAGTCCTCACCCTCAGGAAAAGTTATGATGACATTAGAAGACAATTGAAAAAGACAATAGTAAAAAGACACCAATAATTTTTAAATGTTGAATGAAGCCTGGAAGTAACATCAGATTCAGATGAAGATGACGCACATCCACCGAAAAAGGCAGAGTACTTCCGAACCTTCTGGACAAACGCAGTCTTTTGATACAAGAAACATTTCTACACAAGGCCAAAAAAGGAAGAGTGGGCAACAAATAAAAAAGCCCACAAGAAGAGAAGGGGGCCATCAATCTAAAGGATACAATGTCACAAGGGAAAAGGATGCCTCAGAAAACGAATCACGAATGAAAGCAGCATTGCCCCGAACATAGGGGCTTATTAGGATAGCGGATTTTCCGCATCCTCTGGGCCGGCGGAAGCTACCGCCGGCCCGGAGGATGCGGAAAATCCGATGCGGACCCACCAAAGACCCACCGCCACATTAGGATGGCTGGTGGGTCCTGGTTTCCATCCGCTCCTTTTCCGCAGCGGTTGGCTTACAACCGCGGCCGAAAAGCTCTAATATGGTGACGGTGTCTCTCAGACACCGTCAGCCAGATTAGGATGGGATGTGAAACATGCTTTTCCGCGGCGGCTTCTCCGCCGTGGAAAAGCATGTGTAACTTCACTGCGGGGGCCCGTTGCGGGCCCCCTAGGTGAAGGGAGGTGGGGGGTGCACATGGGGGGTACCTATGGTACCCCCCTGCATTTGTATGCAGAAAGCGGCAGGCACCGCGCTGTGCCTGCCTCTTTCTGCATACAAATGCAACACCTGCATTTTTTACATTGCTGCGGGTGCAGCTTGAAGCCGCACCCGCCGCAATATAAGTAATAGAGGATGTGACCGCCAGGGTGGTGGTCACATCCTAATCGTACAGGAGGGAACGCCGCAGCCCATGCGGACGTTCCCTCCTCCTCAGTGAAAAGTCCGTCCGCGATCATAATCGGCCCCATAGTTGTAGGCATCCAAGAAAGTGGGCTGAGGTAAACCAAATCAAATTCATCGAACTTCAAACTAAAAATCTGGTGGGTCTCAATAACATGTGGGACATAATGGTACATATTGGGTGAAGTTTTCAAATGAACAATAAAATGAAGGAAACAAAATATGCATAAATGTGTGGGAATGTAGGCTATCCATAAGGCTCTCATTTACAGTGTGAAGCAACAGATGCAATAATGATGTATGTTCTCAGATGGTTGTCATAGATAATTGCTTCTGTCAAGTACCAACTCCCATATCTACCTCTTTCTCTTTCCCTCCCCCCTCTTTCTACTCCATCGCTTGCTTCTTACATTACCCTTCTTTATTACACCCTCCCCTTTCAATTATGGTTTTGATTTCAATTAATCCTTGGTTATGTGCCATAGATGTTTCTCTCTCCTTTTACAAAGGGGGTAGTGGTTGCTTGATGTCTCCTTTTAAGATAATTGTATACCATACCCAGTATTATATCTTGGGTCCAACAAAACATGTCATGGAAAGGATAGGAATCTTTCACACTTCCAGTAATTTGAGTAAAGTGTCTTTCAGTAGCCCACTTGGGCATGATTAAATTCACATTCTTGGGTATCCTACTAGGTAAATAGTGCCTCTTGGTTTATTAGAATAGGCCCACTGGGGCAGGAAGTACCTCAACTGAACATTTCTGTCTTTGGTACAAATGTATCAATGGACCTAGATGACCATACTGGGTAAATATTAATTCCAATAATGTTTTGTGCTTGAAGATAGTGTAGCAACCCTATGCTTTAATTTTTTATTAGCATACTTGGAACTCCCTCCCAATCTCTCTCTGATCAGAACCTAACATTCTGTTTTTCCGGAAAAAACAAAAAACCCTTCTCTTCAGCAGATAACTCAGCCCTGCCACACGCACCTGTCTTTTTCGTTAAGCGCTAGGATGCCTGCGGGTAGCTATCGCGCTATACAAAAACTATATCCAATCCAATCCAATCCAATACTTAGTTATATATTACGCCTCTGCATTTCCTTGCCCAATAAAAATGAATTAATTGAATGTCCCTCGTAGAGTATATTGAACCTGATATGATGACAGTCAGGCTTGAGCATAAATATCGATTTCAATACATCTCTTCGCTACATGAAAATTATCAGGGAATTTAATGTTGCAGTGGCATCATGGAGGATAGCAATAGTGATGTGAATTCAATGTAAATAATCATGTATAATGTAATTCATATCATAATGTGAAAGGTATTTGTTATTTTCACTCTTCATGAAACAGGATTGAGTTAAATGTTGAACCTGGTGTGTAACAGTGAAACATGCCGTAAAAATGATAGTCAATGTAATTTGCTTAAACAATATAAACAATTTAAATTCAAAAAGTACGAATTTGGCTAAATAATACATTGTCATTTATGTGCACTGATGTGGTCCATTTTAATACTTGGAAAACAGGTCATATTTATAAAGTGTGAAGTATTTCTTCGCCATTTATGAAGTAAAATGTTTAACGTAGTGAGCACTTTTGTTGGTTTGGAAAAGGGTGAATGCCACAATGTGTCCTAGACCAATTCCTACATCAAAATATTTGGTGAATGTTCCTACCACCGCTAAGTCATCCAACTCCTTTTCAGCAATGAAATAAAGGGAAAACAAAATGATAATAACTTGTATTATTATCATTGTATTTTGTCCCACTTCTGACCGCTTTGCTGACAGGGCGGGGCTTCCCTGCTCACAGAGCAGGGAAGAGGAGGCGTGGTAGCACTGTACTAAGTGCTCAATGATTGTTTGACCGGCCCTCTCAGGCACACTTCGCTTGTCGTCCATGCAAGCTGCATTTCAGCCTGCATGGAAAACATGCCCAGTCTCCCAGTCAGCATCTGGGCACTGAACTACGGGGCTCATCCCAATCACAACGCTGCTACATTGTGATTGGCTGACAGGGAGCCTGGATGTGCTTTCTGTTCTGGCCGAGCAAGGGACTTCAGAGGAGAGACGCGGCGAGGAAGCAGCAAGAAGGCACGTTTTTTTATTTTTATTTTTTAATACCACCGCTTCCCCGCCTACTGCCCCCACCCACTACCTCCAATCCATGCCAGCCTCCGCTGCAATTTTGAAATATATCTCTTGTTTAGGCACAAAACTAGAATATCATATACTGGAGTGGAGGATTGTATGAAATGTGTGCAATTTTCTTATGATTAATTACTGGAATTACAGAAAACATCTTGAAATTACACCTAATTACACAAACAAGCATTTGGCACTATAGTTTAGAGTGAAATGCATCCTTGAGTCCATTTTTAGAAAAGAGGTCGCATTTCACAGTGATGAAAGGACATGGCTAACTACCGGCCTATTTCTCTCCTTCCGTGGGTCAGTAAACTTTTAGAAAGACATATTAACACGTCTATCACCCAATTTTTAGAAGATTATCATCTTCTCCATGACTCCCAAGCCGGCTTTCGTCCCAAATTGGGAACTGAGGCGGCTCTTTTGGCGGTAACTGAATTGACCAGGAAACAAATGGATCAAGGCGGCACTACAGCAATCATGCTGCTCGACCTTAGTGCCGCTTTCGACACTGTCAACACCAGCATTCTCCTTCACCGCCTCTATAAAATGGGAATCTCAGGGAAGACTATGGACTGGCTCCAGTCTTTTCTGGAGAATCGCTCATTTAAGGTTGTCGAGGGCACTACCCATTCAAAATGCTGGCCCTTGGATCAAGGTGTGCCCCAGGGCTCTGCCTTGAGCCCAACACTTTTTAATATTTATATGCAGCCTTTGGCTGATATAGTGCATTCGTTCGGCCTTGACATAGTGACATACGCCGATGATACGCAATTAGTCGTATCTATGAATCAGGCGGACTCCTCTTCCTCAAACTTAAGCAACTGTCTAGTAGCGGTTGCTCAGTGGATGGCTATCTCGCATTTAAAATTAAATTGCGAGAAAACGGAGCTCCTGATGTTAGGCAATTCAGCCATTCCCAGCCCTCTCACGGATTGGCCCCTGTGTATGGGGCCCCCGCCACAACCCAAGCCCCATATAAAGAGCCTAGGCATTTGGCTGGACTCTAACCTTAACTTCCTGCAGCAAGCTACTACCCTGTCCGCCATATGCTTTGGGCTCATGCGTATGCTGAGAAAGGTGTTACCACTTCTCCCTTTCGAAGCCCGCAGAATAATGGTGCAAGCCATTATTCTGTCCCGCCTGGACTACGGGAACTCCCTATACTTAGGGGCTCCTACCTCCACAATAAGGAAGCTGCAGGTGACTCAAAATGCTGCAGCCCGCCTTCTATTAGGCCTCAACAAACGGCAATCAGGTACCATGGCCCTGAGGGAACTGCACTGGCTTCCTATAAAAGCCAGAGTATTGTTTAAATCCCTGTGTTTCATGCACAAAGCCATGCGGAAGACCGCCCCCACTATGATCTGCTCTCTAGCGGAACCCTACCTCCCTCACAGATCTCTGCGTTCAAGCACTGCCTTTCTAGCTACTGTCAATAAGATCAGACGTACTAGATGGGGTGGACGCTCCTTTTCCTGGAATGCTGCTAGGGAATGGAATTCTTTGCCCACCCTCCTTCGCAGTGAACCGAACCTTTTAAAATTTCGGAAGAATCTGAAAACCTATCTGTTCATCTAATTCTCCTCCTCCCTCTTTAGTATGACGGTACTTAGCGCTACGAGGCCTCCGGGTTGTTTGCGCTTTATAAAACCCGGTTAATAATAATAATAATAATAATGAAAGAGCAGAAAACATACAAGTTCTCTACACTGCAGTTGCTCGTGTTAAGATTGTATGCATTATTCCTGTGCACTCCCACTAAATTTGTCCAGGGAATTGTGCAGAATAACATGACATGGCATAGCACAGTAATTTGGCAACTTTCCATAACAAGTTTAATGTGAAATTACCAAAGTTACATGAGATCACACCAGCGTACCAGAATTTTCCCCCAGGCCTACTGATATTCTGCATTATGGCAGTACTTCTGTCAGTGATCTTATGACAGTTAACTCCTTTTAATGTAATTCTTTGCACATCAGTTCAACAGAACCTTATTGTTCTTCTGTATGAGACGTTTCTAAATATAAGTAAAAATAATTGCTAAACTATTAATTATTGTTGAATACACATGTATACACACAATGCATATTTAATGACTTTGAATCACACAAATAATCAATATTGTTGAAAAGCATTATAAAAAATACATTTTTGCATTTTGCAGACTTTTTACAATACAGCCAAATAATACAGTGACATTACAGAAATTGCTCGTACTTCTTTTTAAGGTACCTTCCTTTAATACCCAAATTAAGCTTCCCCCATTAAAAAAGACTGGGCCTCATTTATGAAAAGTGACGCTTCGCTGCGTGAAAACAGCGATGCGTCACTTTTCACTGCGCACCCCTTGCGACCCCAATGATGCGTCATATTTAATGTATGACAAATCATGTCGCAAGGAGTTACAGATACGTCAGTATTTCTGACGTGTCTGTAAGCGCAAAAGTGATGCATTGCTGGAGTGTGTCACAAAAGTGACGCAACTCCAGCAATGCTCCCTTTCACATGGGGCAAGCCCCATGTGAAAGGGCCTGCGTCAGTCTTACGCCTGCTGTGAGGCAGGCGCAAGATTTTGACGCAACGGCGTCCTAAAAGTGACGCAGTGAAATCTCATAGATTTCACTGCGTCACTTCTACGACCCTTCCTTGCGTCAATACGCCCCCCTTGCATACATTATACCTGGCGCAGGTATAATGTGGCGCAGGGGTTTACAAAGTGACGCATCTACCTAGATGCGTCACTTTGTAAATAGGGTGCAACAAGGCACATTATTTACGCTGCTGGTGCGTCACAAAAAGTGACGCACTGGCGGCGTAACAGTGACGCACGGCCTCATAAATGTGGCCCACTGTTTTTCTTAGCACAAAAAACCCTGCCCTTTGAAACGTACTTTTCACAACAGAGATGGTGCATGTTCCAAAAACTGGAGATAATCTTATCCACATTGCATTAACTACAACATAGTTCCAAATTTTAAAACAACAATCTTCTGAAAGACTCCAGAATCAAAATTAGGTCCGAAAGCTCTTGTGCGCACGTGAGTCCATTCCAAGTTTTAAATTACCTCAGAATTTAAATAAGCATAACAATAAAACAACATTGAAGCATACAGCATGACATTTATCTTTTTAAATGACATTTGGATTACATATTATATTAAAGCACACATTTATATTAAACTGTGCTCTGTCAAAGTAATAAATGAGACATGTTTGCTGACTGACACCCCATAATAGAACAATGCTTGTTCACTGTCTTTGCATGTATGTTATGTTACGAGTTTGAGTAATGCATGCCTCCCATTACCTTTTGTTATTTTAATATCAAATACACTTATGCTGGCCATTATACTCTACATGTAGTAACACAAAATTAAATTGTAACACAACGAGGATCCCTCACTCTAATGCAATGGTGCTATTCTGAACAAGGTGAAAGATCCTGATTTGAACCTATGTCACAACATGTCCATACAATTGTGCTTCTATTGTTTTTCTCATAAAATTAACACTACTAAAATTAAATCCCTAACCCCCCAAAAATACAGACTTCAAGGAAAACGCCCAGTGTTAGTGTTTTATGGTCAGTGCAAAATAATTACGAGTGTGCTGTGGACTTGCGGTGAGATTTTGGAAGACATATTCACTAGTCCTTTTAAGTCACATAAACATACAACCTCAACGACTCGCACCAGCTTGTGTAACAGCAAATAGGTTCCACAAGATCATGGACGCTCACAGTCTTCTCCAGAGTACCCCAAGACCCCATCTTCTCTCCCATCATCTTGAACTCCTCCGTACTTGCAGACAACAGCATCAAGAATCATCCATTTGCAGATGATGCCCAACTCTGAATAGCCTCACCCAAGGGCACAGAGAGACTGAAACTCACCCCTGAATTCCTAGAATCATTATGTCAACTAATTTTCTGAAGCTACACTCCACAAAGGCTGGGGACCTAATTCAAAAAAGGTAATCTTACACTTTTGTGCACGTTTATTATTGCTTGCTATTCACAATGGTATTTTACAGGTAGTATCATCATGACTGCGGAGTCTATGGAAATGAAAAGATATTAACTGCCCTCTCTTTTTATTTGAGAGATAATATTAGTAAAATATATTTGTGAATAGCAAACAATCATACACTTACATAAAAGTGAAAGCTTACCTTTGTGAATCAGGCACACCATTTCTCTTGCTTGACAAAGCACTAAACAACCACACATTCAAGCATGGCACCCCAGCTTAAAACTACTAGGCTTCATTGCCTAACTGAAACACAGCATACCCTTGACACTGACCTCTTAATCAAGCAACACATCGCTAGGATGACGAATACAGGGATGTATGACATTACAACTCATGCTTTTACCACGCATGCCTTTATAACGCAGTTTTTATAATGCATGCCTTTACAACGCATAGCGCTTAGGGGTGCTGGATAGTGAATAGTTTAATTTACTATTCCAACTCCAGTCCCCGTGGATAGTAGGGAAGGTGTTGGATAGTAAATTAAATCTATTCCCTATCCTAGAGCGCCCCCCAGCGCTATGCGTTGTAATGACATGCGTTGTAATAGTTGCGTCGTAAAGGCACTACGTGGTAAAAGTTGCGCTATAAAGGATGTTTCCCCGAATACAGGTCTCTTCCACTTGTTCCTTTTGAATAAAGTAAAGCTTTTTCCCTTCAAAGATCACTCCAGAAACAAAAGTACAAGCCTATTCCTCTCCTATCACGGTGGAGGGACTATTCTGCTCAATGGGCTCCCAAATAGTTCTCTCATGCTCCTGAATGGTATCCAAGACAAAACAGTGCGGCTCATTATGGGCTCAAAGCCATTCAACCATATCTTTTCTCAAGTTAAAAGACCTACACTGACTTGCCCCTCCAAGCCTGCATCATCTTCAAGACTAGCTGCACCCCTAATAAAACCATCAACAAAAGGACCCTAGTTTTCCTGGCATAGAAACTAGAAACGTCTGAGGGAGAACACTAGACCAGGAGCCTGGATATTGCCATACTGAAGAAAAAGCATTGCTGGAAGAAAGAAAATGAAGGCAAGCATTCTCAGTTCATTCTCCAAGGATCTGATATAACATCCCTACTTGGGATCAGTACCGAATCTCTTGCAAATCACAACAAATCTGAAAACTCTTTAAGTAGCTCTACCACTCATCCGATAGTCCACTCTTGATATTCCCCCAATGATTGTATCTTCTCAGAGTACATGCCCATGTTCAGTGCCCTCAAGCTGGGTTTTACCCTCTATAAATTCCGAAATATACATGCATACATACATACATACATACATACATACACACATACATACAAACATCTTCTTTGCAAAGGCTTTTTACACAGTACTAGGAGCCAGGGGAAATCTAGAAGTGAGATTCAAAATTCAAAGCCCTGTGCTCTTTCACACTCCTCAGTAAAGGTTCATTGCCAGGCCTTCTTACTCGCATGTATAAAAGCATAAAAGGCTAAGAAAAGACTCTGATCCAGGAAAAAGAGCCTTTGACTGTTTAGTGTGGAAATAAGTCTTGAAAAAAAAATATTTCTTCAGTTTAATCCAGCAAATAAAAAATGCAGACTTCCTTGCTACTAATAAGAAGCAAAGCTTGGCAGCTCAAATACATTTTGACCCCTCTGGCTCGATGACTAGTGAAAGTGCAAATATTTGAATCCCACTAAAACACTGTATAATGAATATGTGGTCCTTCTGGAAGCTTCTCCCTTTTTCCTGATGAAATCATGAGTGATTTTAAGGTTAGTCTTGTTCTCCACAATTCTATATTTTGAAAAATCATTTTAAAAATCATTTATTTGCATAATCACGTCTCTGTTGCCTGAAAAGGCATATTCAATCAATATTTTCAATATATAAGCTGAGGATGCAGCATTATTCTCAACCCATTCATTCAACATTTTGGGAGCTAGATTCTCATAGCTCAGTACTATTAAGATCCTTCATCCACATTGTAACCGGTCCACAGCAAGACATTTTTCTAAGTACGTATGTTCCCACCATTTGGACAGTTCATATTTCACTAATATTTATAAGTTCTTCAGTTTTAAATGGACTTGAGTCTGCTGATTGCTCTGTGCATCATTATAACCAAAGTCCAGTCCATCGAGCAACTGGTAAGACGCCTTACTTATTATTGAAATAAAAATTCTTCCTTGATTAATATAAGCTCTGTTCACAAGGGTGTTCTGAGATTTTTTTTCCATATCCATGGTGAAATGTTTTCTACATTGTTTGTATTAAGATGGCACCAGGCCAGCATTGTGCTTGGTTGAGATCAAGGTTACACTCCTGAAAAACATTGACATTTCCACTTTTGGTTTGGGGAAATAAATGACCACATGCAAGCTCCTGGAGTGCTGTCTCTTCATTGCATAAAGTAATGCCATGTATTTATGAGTTAAAATGGTGAAGAGGTACTCCATTGCCATCCATACACTATTAAATATCCTGGATTGTGTTCTGTTTATGCATATGTGCATATATTATCCAGTGGTGGTAGTAGGAAATATGTTTCTATAGGAAAAACATTTTTTGGTTTGCGTATATGTATATAAACAGTGGCCTTTCTGCATTAGCAGAGAAAAGGTACTGTTGGCTTTGAATTACTGTAACCAGAAGACATAGCTTAAACTCACAAGAATGCCTAGAAAAGAGGATAAAGAAAGAAGCTTGGCTGAAATAAAGTATTAGCCCAGCAACCCTGGCAGTGAAGTGCATTTCATGTTAGGTATTTGTACACAAATGATCAGGCAAAACAACATCACTCACAGTGCAAGCGAGACAATGGCTGAAGTGGGATGACCCATTGTCTCATACTGTATGCTTTACTGGGAAAAAACTAAATGTGAGCACCAAGTGAACAGACCAATGAAAGTAGAGGCTGACCCAAAGTATCTATGGGACTGATTCATATCTTCCCAGTAAGAGTACTCCATCATAGCAGCAACCGCATATTCTAACTATCAAGATAATGGTACGTCCACCGGGCAGACCAGAGGAGTAACCACCGCATAGACTACTCAGTCTTCGCCATGGTTGCACCCCTCTGATGGTCTGAAGGAGTAAGGAGTAAGGAGTAAGGGTCGTCAGAAGTTGACCTTTTTGTCCCCCACATAATTTAGATAGGTGGATATACAGGTCAATTTTCACTGCCCGCCACTGCCAGGAAAGCCCAGGTGGTAATTGGCAGTGAAAACTTTCTAATGCCCCTCATGCCATGGGAGATAACTCTCATGGTGAGGGGGGCATTTAAAAAAAAAAAGGAAATCCAGACTCAGCATAATGGCAGTTCTTGCCAATGCTTTAGGGCATTACCTCCTGCTTGGTAGTCATTTCTAAATTTTGAATGCAGGGACTCCATCTGTTACCCTGAAGGAGTAAACTTTGTCCGTCAAAATTTAAATGAGACCCTACATATATGTATATGCAAATCTTGCTTAAAATTATTGTGATTGCACTGGGCTGGAGGTGAAAATGTGCATATAGGACTTGAGGCAAGTTCACTAGTCTTCAGACACTAGCAGAAGTCATAAATGTGTGTTCAAGCAGCAAGGTATGTAGTGCTACATCATAGGAAGTTGTCATTTCTTCCACATACAAAACTTGAAAAGTGTGTATTCTTGTAGGGAATTGGGGAATGTTGTAACTAATGCACACACCTGTATCAGGTAATAAAGTAAAGTTACATGTTCACAATTTTAGCAATTTTTATTTCAAATTTATTTAAGTATGTTTTAAAAAGTTTGTGGGGATCTTGAGTAAGAAAATTGTGATCAGTGTGTGAATTTCCTCTCCCTAAATTGTGTTGTAACAGTTTTTAGGACTGTATTTCTTTTTAGAATAATACATTGCTATCCTGAGAAACTGCAAGCAGGTATACATCGTAAACAAATTGCAATTGACTACCTGTTACAAAAACATCGCCATAATCTGAAAAAATACTGTCTTTTTTCAAATCTAAAATGTTAGCAACCTTAGAAATGTGATCATTTTGTTGGGGCCTTTAACATTTAAAAAAAAAACCACAGGGGCATATTTACAAGGAAGTGATGGAGCGTGGCGTTAGCCTCCTTGGCTTGACGCCATACTCCACCACTTCTGAAAAGCAGGGCTGCACCCTATTTACAGCAAAACAGTGCAGCCTTGAGTCTCCCCCTGTTCTGGTGCTAATTTAGCTGTCTAGCGCCAACACACGCACCCTTGCACCATAGTGCAAGGGTGCTTCCATTGAGCGGAAGGATTTTTTATGTGCAGGAAGGACATCTAAAATGGCATTTTGAAACTTCTTTGTGTGCTGCATAATGCAGCACACAGAGAAGTTGCAACACAGAATTGTTTTTTAATTATTGTTTAATTATTGTTTATGTGCAGGAAGGGACACCTTCCTGCACATAAACAATAATGCATGGCGTTTTGCTGTTTCTATGCATGCTGCACATTGCAGCACACATGGAAACAGCAAAAATGAGGAGAAATTAAACATTAGACAGGTATTCCCTGGTCTTAATTTTGGCCCTGCCCCATATTTACGCACCCTTGTAAATATGGGGTAGCAGCAAAATAAATGGGTGTTAGGGTAGAATGCCCACTGTAACACCCATTGTCCACCCCTTTCACACTAAGTATAGCGTGAAAGGGTGTCTTATTCACAAGGCCGCGTTAAGTGGCTTAACGCCGTCTTGTGAATAAGGTGAAGCCACTATCGCCATCACAACTTTGAGAAAAGTGACATTGTGGTTGCACTAGGGGCTGGTAATATGCCCCACAATTTATTTTAATTCTATTGAGACTTTAAATAATCAACAACATTTTGTGGAGTCAACCAAAGGGAGTCGAACAATGATAGTCACCTTGTAAGCAAACAAATATACAAGGTTGATCTAAGTTTGTTTCATACAAAAAATAAGTTATGAAATCATGGGGCAGATTTAGCAATAATTCATACAATGCAACAGAGCAAGATAACTTCTTGTGCTGCATGAAAGGGAGAGAGCAGAAATGCGCCATAACTAGGATATTGTGCAACTTGTCTCTCCTGGCGCTAGCACACTTGTAGCTAGCGCCAGGAACACAGGCATCCGTGCGCCATGGTGCCTGGATTACAAGCACAACAACAATCCAGAAAGGCATTGTCTTCTTTATATAGTGCGGTTCTATGCAGCACATATACAAAGAGGAAGTAACAAGGACAAATAAAGATATTTCATCTTGTTTGCAGAGGTTGGGAATCGCACCATTTTAGTAAAATCCCAGGTTTAAAGACCTTTATACACCTGGGATTGTGTCAATCACCAGTGGTGGGTGCTTGGGAATGACAAACTTCACCCATGTGACACCTCCCTCGTGCAAAGGTAATGCAAGGCAGCGAATTGCCCCGTCTTGCGTTACTTTGGATTTACTAAAACACAAACAGGCATGCAAGGTGTCTTTGTGTGACTTAATAAATCTCCTTAAAGTGCTTGCTTTGCCTTTTGACAACTTGCATCATGCAAGGGAAACACAAGCCCTTTGTAAATCTGCCCCTGGGAATGTGAACATGCCCACACACCACAAAGTGGAAATCCTCAGCGGTCAAACCATTACATTATTTTTTTCCCTATCCCACTTTAAAGTCTGTTTACTTACTTGAATACTCTTAGCTCCATTGCATAAATTCACTGCCATGCACGCTATTGAACTAGGAACAGTTCTGCCTTCATTATATTTCAGTTTTATCTCAGTGTATAACCATTGACTTTTATCTAATTTATTTCCAGCTTATCTTCTTCAGTTCTGCAGTGGTACTTACTCCGTGAAGGCGTAAATTACCAACACTGAAGAGCGCTTCAACAGAAGCTGCTTTCCTGCCAGGATTTCAAAACCCCTTGATTGAAAGGGAAAGAACTGCACTTGCAATAAATATAAATGAGACAGTGTTTATAATGCACTTTGAAAATTATTCAGCAAGGATACATGTTCGGAATGATGTTTCACTTTGGTAATATTTAAATTCCACGTTGAACTGCTGATTTAAATGTTCACAGCCAACTAATTATGCAGCGACTCCTCACGTTCAAAAGCTACTGCACACATAGAAAGCAACATCTATGAAGCTGGTTGTCTTATCATTTTCTTTGCTTAATGAATAATTAATGTGTTTGTATGCTGTATTTGACTGCTTGATCCTTGCCTCAAATGCTCATTGACAGCCAAAACAGTTCAAGCATTACCATAACTTTGAAACTTCTTGAAAGGTGCAAACATTAGTCACATTTCATTAGTGGTAGATGCAGAAGTAAAATGAGCAGGCGGCCAGGGGGCGACCATAATGAAAAGGAGTTAGAAAAAATGGCAAATTATAAACATTCTGTGGGAAGTAAATGTGATGGGTAAAATGTTGCATATTGCTTGAAAACGAGCTTTCTCATAAGAACCTTGGGGCATATTATCAAGGGGGTTTATCTCCGCTTTTTTGGCTTTAAAAGCCAAGAAAGCGGAGATAAAATTATCTCCCTATTACCTAGCTGTCGCTAAACCAGGTAGCGACAGCTAGTAGGAGATAGCGACCATCTTGGGCCCCGCTTTGCATGTCAGTGAAATTTATCACTAATGACATGCAAAGTGGGCGTGCCAAGATGTTAGTGACTGGAAACAGTCGCTAACATCGCTATCTCCTATTACCAACTTTTGGAGATATTCGCGCTAAGCGCAAATATCTTCAAAAGCTAACACCTGCCCCATAGCAGTTCTTAGCCATGTTATCCAATGGTAGGTGGATAAAATGGCTAAGAGCATTAGCTCGGTAATGCATGAATATCGCTGACTTTTCAGCGATATTCATGCATTTCGGCCGATTTTTATCGCTTAAGAGATAAACCTTGATAATAGCAAGGTTCCTAAGCGATAAAAATCGCCGCAGCTCGGCGATAAAAATATTGCTGCTAAGCCAACATAGCGATAATTATCGCTAGTTGTTGGTAATATGCCCCCTTGATGCTTGTACACATAGAGATTCTATCTATCACAAAAGAAGTACACTGGCCAAATGTTTTTTGAGGGTTCCACATGATTTTAAAACTACTGATTAATTAAACATCATGCACACCACACATATGAGTGACACAGACTTGGTAAGAACTGTCCTAACACCACAGACTGAATACCAAAGGTCCAGGAGTGGGTCCAAGCTGTGCGCTGGGTTGAGGAGAGCAAATTTAACACACACCTAACAACAAACATTATACATGCACACATACAACACAGAACAGAAATGGCATACGTTCAATATTATCATGCTCACAACCACACCCATCAGTAACCACTCGTCATGCGAAGTATCCACGGCCACATGGGATAGAACGTTTCATGTGTAGCCAACATATCATAGATATGTTACGTAGTCCAAAATCACCCCAATCCCTACAATAATGTACAGAGAACAAAAGGTAAAATGCCACACTTGCACAGACATTTCTATTCTCACTCTCCTATACGGATAAGAAAATATGTAGTGTTATAGGAGGTGTTAGAGTTGAGAATCAGTTATTTAGATTGCACGGCACTACAATAAAGCAGTTCCAATTCAGAAGTTTCCTGAAGCTACTGACCAAATGATTTCATCATACACGTTTGTGGCATAAATGAGTGATATAGCACTGAGCCAACTCTCTTACCATTGATATCTGGTGTACCTTTTCTGTGCTGACTGAGAGGTTAGGGACTTAGCATTAAATCCATCAATTTAAATGATAGTACAATCCTTTTGGCTACACAGTAAGGACGAGGAAACAGTGACTATAGTTAAGGTTTATTACAATTAGTTGTCAGGTTAAGGTAAACGAATCTTAGCACTATACTTTAAAGATACAGAATAAGAAACGGAAACACAATCTCCTAAACACGATTACACTTACTAATAAGAGGCAAATAATAACCTCAGTTACAGAAATACAAAAGATCAATAACAGAATTTGATGTTCAGAGAAGAGTTTCTGATTCTTTCTTCTTTACATAGAAGTCTACAATCGTAAGTAAGATGCAAACTAAGGAGGATGGTTTTAACACCTAAAAAGATCTAAAAAATCATGAAAATGCAGGAAAATAGGAAAATGCAGGAAAGTGCAGGAAGGTATATGAAGGTGCCAAGGTCTCAGAAGCTCAGTCAGGAGTCTTCTTGGGTCAGGAAAATGAGTGTTAGCCTAAGTCAGACTCAGCAACAGGGACACTAGGACTCAGTACCTAGGGCCGGAATGGCTACCGGGCAGTTGTGTGTGCTTCCGAGCAGGGGGATGATTTCGTTGATGGGGACCTGTGTGTGCACAGCCCACACCACGGAGAAATCATCCCCCTGCTCGGCAGCACACACAACTGCCCAGTAGCCAGTCCGGCCCTGTCAGTACCCTGCACCTGCAAATCTCTTGTACCCCAAATAGACTTTCAATCAAATGTGTCCTTACATTAATCGTAAGCTTTCAGGAACAACGCGGTTATGAAGGACGAGGAATAAACCAATTTAGTGTGGGTAAGCACGTATTTGTTCCAGGTCATATTTAATTTGTACAAATAGGACTCTAGATCATATAAATTGTAAACAGTAAACTTCCCTTTTGGTGTTATTGAACTCCCCTTAAATGGTGTAGGGCAATGCTCCCGTTGCGTGTAAATAAATTGCGGTCTTTGAGTATTGGTCTTGTGCAACAAATGATGGCCATAATGTTGGTAGGAAAATAAGTCCTCATAATTAGCAGAATTTACATACAAATCTTCAGTATCAAATACAGTGTAATATTGTAAATCAGAAAACAGTGTTGACATCCCAGTTATCGGAGTGCATTCCAGGTAAAACGACATCACTCAAAGAAAATCGGTAGATATATGGAATTTGCAGGATCTCCATAGGACCATATACATCAAAGCGTACTTTATCCAAAATGAGGCCATCAATGAATGGGAATGATGAAATAGTAACCAGTGTTTGATCTCTTTTCATTTTATGTGATGAAGTGTGAGGGGCTAATACTCCGTCAACCAGTTCAGTAGCAGAGCATTCAGGCAAGTAGTAGCCATTAATCAAAAGGAAAAAGACAGTCACAAAGCCAATCCATATGAAGAGGAACATCATCAACGACACAATCTAGATGTATATCCATAGAAGGACAAGCTAAATTCTTTTTAACCATGAGATTAAGACACACATCCATGAAGTAGGCACCACTACAGAAGAAGACAGAGAAGATGTACCTGGGTCCATATAGTAACCACTGGAAATGAGCTGAAACAATGGAGTCTGTTCCTCATTGGAAAGCAAATGTATTATACTTTCAGGAATATCAAATGTAAGTTCAAGGGGTGAAGAAGCATACTTGTTCCCACAGTTGTAGAAGTAGAATCCAAAACAGGCAATTAAATCAATTGAAGACTCCATCTCCCCTTCCAGTAGCCGGGGAGAATTCGAAGAAACAGAACTCATTGGATGAAATGTAACATCCTGACGTGGAATGCTTGTAGGCATACTATTGAGTATCGGCCATATGGTGTAACTTGACATGTTCAATGGAAATAATCTATTATCTTTGCGACCAGGTAGCAGAGGTAAGATCACAGGGTACCTTTTAAACCAAGGACTGGGACTGGTGCACGGTAAGATGGACCAAATTCTTTCTTGTTCTCCACCTTCTCTCGGACCAGATCACCAACATTAGGAAGCCAGCCGGAAACCGGGATCAACACTGCTGCATCCGTGGATGAGGGCAAATACGTTTTGCAAGAACATCATGATTCTTTAAGAGATCCTGTAACGTAGCACAATGGTTATCTATGTCAAATGTTGCGGTAGCCACCACACCATCTAGACCAACAATGTCTGGCACAAACATCTTAATGCTAAAGTGCATTTTGTACGGGGTCCGCCCACTCAGAGATCTTCTAGGGAGATTATTTAGTGCCCTCTGGACTCCATATAGATCAGTCAACCAGCTCGACATGTGCTTAATACCCTTGCTGTTAAAGATTGCTTTAAGTTACGGTTCATCCGCTGCACAGCAGCATTGCCCTCAGGCCGATATGGAGACAAGAATTACACCTGCACCCCCATAGACTTCATCACATCCCAGTAAGCCTTAGTGTGAATGGAAGGTGCCACAGGCATATGTCCCTACAAAGACATGCAAATCTTTAATGAGAGTTCGAGCGTCAGCACTTTGTTGCAGCCAAACCCATAAGAACCTAGTGCACAAATCCACTGCAACCAAAATATATATGAAAGTATTGTCTGATATCAAAGGACCGCAGTGATCAAGAAAAATACAACCAAACGGTAGACTTGAAAAAAAAGCTGAGTATGTGGTGGACGAGAAACAGTACAAGGTTTAATCTGTTGACAAACGTCACAGGAAAGAACATATTTGCATGTTCGCTGGTGTAAGCCACGCTACCAGAAACGTTGGTGTAAAAGTGAAATTGTTGCCGTCACGCCGGCATGGCAGAACAATGCCTTCATGGGCAGCCGCAGTCAAAGAAAGTCTGCGGTCCTCATTAGGAATCATACGATCACCAATTGATGGAATAGTTACTAATGGAATTTGATTAGGTATTAAGTGATAGGTATAACAAGAAGGGAATCCCTGGTGAAACTGTGTTCCCTCCTTCGTTGCGACAATTGCCACCAAATTTCATCATCGTCCTAGTCATAGACCTAGTAACCACTGCTGCTGAGTATGTGGCAACTGCAGATTTGGCTGCCTCATCAGCCATAGAATTACCAACGGCTTGCGCTCCCACACGTTGATGGCCTAATGTATGGATAACATGTGTGAGTGGCAAACATTTCTTAAGAGCAGCCACTCGGACCCAAAACATTTTATGCTTTATTGCGCTTCCTTTTGAATCATGAAAATCATTTTATTTCCAAAAGAACAAGTTGTCATTAAAGGATTGTACACACTACAAGGAATTGCATACACTGTAGGCACTTCAGGATCAGAAAACTCAATAGCCAAAACCAAAGGACGGAACTCGGCAAATTGTGCTGTGCAATCCCCAAGGGATTGCGTGTGAACCAAGGAGGATTTAAAATCACCGTCCACTATTGTGGCTGCCACAATTGCGCAGGCTGAGGAATAAGTATGTTTGAACCAATGGCTGGCTGTGCAGACCCATCAGTGTAAATTATACATCTGTACTGCTCAAGAGGGAGTAGTGATAAAGGAGGAGGATGAACATGTTCATATTATAAGAACTCTTTTGTTTTGCAAAGAAGGATCAAAGATAAAATTTACATCAGCCGATGTCTCTGGACTAGCCCATTGTATCCAACGTAGCCTTCGTGACAGCTTCAAAAGCGGGCACTGGCGAAACATTGAAAATGTGTTTTCCCTGAGCCAGAGAATGTTCCTTTATATCTGTACTGCTGTCAAAAAAAATTTGGTCGAAGAAAAACGCATCTCAGCAGGAGTTTACAAATGCGATTTATAAGCTATGAGAACTGTGTCCCCCTCATTGACATAGTCACGCAGTCACTGAAGTGAATCCTAATGTTCCTGGTACAATCCTTATGACGAAATTTGTGGTATTATCTCTGGTTAACAAGTTTGAGTCATAAGCAGATCAGACTGCTAAGACCTAAGTACAGCGATATGTTCTAGAAGCCAACTAGAAGAGGAAAAAGAAGGTTGTTTCAATGCATATAGCGGTTTGATACGCTGGGCATAATCAGGAATGTAAGTCCTGCTGAAATTCAAGAAACCCAGGAAAGATTGCAATTTTTTTAGGGGATATGGAGGTTGCAATTTAGCACATTTCTCCAAACAGTGGCGGGCTAACCCTGTACGTTCATTATTAAGCTAATATGACAAGGAATATGTGATAATGCGATCCACGTGCTTGATATGTGGATTTGTTTCATTATCCCTCCAGTATATGTCATTGACGTACAAAAAGGCATCAGGGTCAATATCATGTAAAAATTACACAATTCATGCCACAAACACTCCGGGGTTATACTTATATCCCTCTCGTATATCGTCTTTGATTGCTTAAAGCACTGCACTGCTTAAAGCACTGAATGCAGTCAAGTCACGGCTTTCCTGAGCCAATGTGTGACTACAAAACCCATTGAAAAAAGCCAATGTAGTTTTATATTTCTCTTGAACAATGTTATTTACTATGACAGAGCTATGTGTGTTCCGTACAGCAAAGGTGCAAACATGACTGTTCAAATGTCAGTAGTCTAAAAATGTCCAATATGAACTATCTGTTTTCAATATTGGAAAAAGAGGATTATTCATTGACGAAACACAGGGCTCAATCACACCCTGATATTCCAATTGAGTCAGAATGTCACCCATGTACGCTTTAGCATCACGTTTAATTGGATATTGTGGTTGGGGCTGTGGTGTGGAACGCAAAGGAATAAAATGCACTTGCAAATCCTTGTGCCTAACCGCCTGATTGCGATATAATGCAGGAGCTAAGGTTAGCGCCCGCTCTGAAGCGTAAGCATTTTTTAGTCTACTCGCAGACAAATTGCAAAAAACATTTTAGAGGAAGCGAGGACAAAGGGGGGAGGCAATCAACCTACGCCAACAAAATATCATAAGAAGACGTTAGATTGTCCCAAAAGACTGTGTTGACAGTACGTTGAATATCACCTTCAATTTGGAGGCTCATTTCATGAAGCCTATCAGGAGGAACTACACCAGTGTCAGCGGTGTCAACGATAATAAAAATGTCAGTTGCTTTTGCCTCCAGATGCTGGTGGAGTCTCTGCTGCACTATGGTAACCTCTGGCATGCTGTCGAGGAGGGCACCACCCAACTCCCATCAAGAAGGAAGGTTCTCACTGTCTGAGGTATACTTTGCAGGCAAAGCAGCAGCTTTTTTCTTCTGAAATGGGGCTCGATATTGAGGTGGTTCCTCCTGCTTTACTTTCACCTCAAACTGGTGGTGGGGGTCTCGCCTTGGCTGCGTGGACTCGCCCTGTCTGCGATCCTGACGCCCTCCTCTGCCGAATTGTTGATTCGACAATTCCTGAAAGGAACGAGGAAAACATGGACCATGAACCTGGAACCACTCAGGTGTTTTATTTTAGAGCAGTCACGTATATCATATCTATGTTCAGAAGCGTCAGGTGGAGGCCAACCAGCACGAGAACTAAGCTTCTGCTGGTGCTGCAGCAAATTTTTAATCCATGTCTTTTTTGGAAATACTGGATGACTCTCCTTATCTGGGGGGGGGGGTTTACCCTGTGTCTTGGTAAATGTTCAGACCTTCAAATTATTGCTACCTAAGGATGTATCCCCATCCGCAATATTAATTGACAACTGTCACTCCCGATCAGCGTCTGCCACCACAGCCAGGCATTGGCACACCGCAATCAAACTGCTTCACCTTTAATGTTGTTCAGAATCATATCGGAGACAATAAGGAACATGCCCACTAACTTCAATTCCAAATCCAGTCATGTGTTCATCCTGTACACCTTTTAGAAAGCTCGACAGAATGCTCATGGAGGGGGTGCCAAAGCACAGTGCATACACTGAAGCAAACACTGTTCCCCAGGAGTTGCAGTCCGCTACAGGAGGAATCAGACCATTCATCAAACACATCGTAAGGATTCTGTGTTTCTTAACAGGAGATGTGTGGGGAAAAAAAGCCTCAAGCTGCTCAATTTGTTGTGCTATCCAAAATGACAGGTCCTCACTATTCTGAGGATATTTGCCCATTGTAGTAGTGGGTTAGCGATGAAAGAATGGAGTTGGATTAGGACGGTGACTGCAAAGCTTTTTTTTTTTTGTTTCATTTAGATAAAGGAGACATTAGGACCCACAGCACAGCAAGCACTGCACAGGAGGAAGGTCAGGCTGACAATAACTGCCTTCTCATCATTAAGTTCTAGAAGGGAAGTGCAAGCATGGTAAAAGGAACACAGAGCCTAAAGAGAACTAAAAAGTAAAAAGAAACTATACAGTACAAGAGCTCATGTAAATACAAAGGAAAGATGCTACATCATCTCCCTCCACACAAAAAATTAAGCCAAAACAAAGTCATCAAAACGTGCAGGTAATTTCAAAATCCTTTTTGTAGGCAATACCTGTGAAAATTGTGTGGAGGAAAAATCATTACATATATGAGGAACACTTAAGTCACAGGTACTAGAAGTATTATTAAAACCAGGCAAAGAGTGATGAGTATTCACATGAGGCTCAAAATATCTGGGTTGTGTCTTGGAAGATTCAAAAAGGATGGAATCACTTTCATCACATGGTACCAATGTCTTATTATAAATTTCAGCCTGTACCTCAGAAATGGGCACAAGTCTGCTCTTGTTCTACAATCCCCTAGCCTGGATGGTATCTTCTTCCTCATACATAGCAGAGGTGTATGTAGAGCAGACGCTCAGTGCATGAAGAGTGTTACTTTGTTCGAACAGCATGTCCGTGCCAGAGTAGCAAAGCAGAGGAAATCCAAATACTACAAGTTGTGATTGTTCAGAAACTCTCCCTTGCCTAAAGTAACAGTACAGTAGTTTACTTTGCAAGCACAGCATATTTTGTGTATGTATTGTATAGTTGACAATTATATCAAGTCAAGTCCCTTCCTCCGGCAATTATCGTTACCACACTCACTCCCTATGTTCATAATTTTCTTTCTGCCATGTTAATCATGGGTGAACTATCTCTGTTGTTCAATCAATCTATTACAACAAAGCACCTAAAGTCATCCATCATATAAGCAAAGAGATCATGTGATCGGCTGGATACATGATCAGAAATGAATAATCTTCATTTTCCTTTTGTAGTACTGAAGGCCCGGGGGGGCAGTGCGAAATATAAATTACATTGAGCAGTAGCCCTTGATGTAACTGAGTATGGCCAGTGCCACCCCTATACAAAAGTAAGAGCTTCCCTATCCCCACGTGCATGTACTGCTTAAAGTAATACATGCAAGTCTGCGTCATCATGGCTTGTGTCTCTTTTTCATGGGTGCAAGCTGACTGAGCTGGCATTATGCCGACTACCACAAGTTTACATACAAGTAATTTCTTTAGCAAAACTAGAGAATAAAAGAAGAATACTGGTGTACTCTCTGACTCTCTGACTATGTATTGAGTCCATAGTGCTGCCTGGTAGTAGAATTCCTGAAACTCCCACTGTTACAGGCCTACATAGACGGTGGAAAGATACATTCCAAAATGTTATACTGTGCTTGCAAATTGCTAGTGTTACTGTGAGACAATTTCTGTTGATTTATTTAATTTTGTGTTATTGTTAAAGAGTATTGGTTACATTATTTTTCTTTCTTTCTTCATATAGATGCTCCAAAAAAGCTCACCAGACAGGAGATGGCTGTCCGGGCTAGGGCCCGGAAGCTGGAGGCCATTTCTGTGGAATATCGCTGGCTGTGGGCTCGGGAACAGGAGGAGGGGGCATCAACAACCTCCTCCAGTGCCCCCGTGTCCACCAGCCAGCAGCCTCCAGCATGGCGCCGTGCTCAGCTGCAACAACACCAGCTTCCCCCCCCCCCCCAGAGCCTGGATGGCATGCCTGCGCCGCCTCCGCCTCAGAGTGGACTACCTGGAGTGCAAGGTGGACAATCTTGAGCAACAGCTCCGGGACCTCCGCAAGCACCATCTTTCCACACACCGCCGGAAGTGACTGTGTCCCTTGCCCCTTTTTTAAAGACTGTTGGTGGGGTGGGAATCGGGAGTTGGGTATTATTTGGGACTTTCAGAGGACTATTTGAAATGCACAATTGTTTGGGTTAGGGAGGGGTGGGTCTAGTTTATTTTTGTTAGGGTAAATATATAATTATTTATTTTACATATTTCAACATAGTGTACGCGTTGATGTTATTTTGTGGAATGGTGGGCGGGGGTTACGGCACGTTTGGTTTCCTCAAACTTACCAGCATGAATTATCTAAAACGTCCAAAAATGTTCAAAAGTGCCACTAACAGAGTTAGTGAATTCAATTGGCCTACTAGTACTTTACTAGTACTACTGTAGTCTCTCCTCCGAGTCCTAGCCCATTATTCTACCTCCCCAAAATGCTTATCTTACCTGTGATTCGTGTTTGAGAATAGAGCTAAGCACAGAGCTGGCTGCATGGCAAATGGCGTTTACGCCATCCCGGACTGAAATTCCGTTGTTGTGGTGTTAGTAGGAGTGGTACCACACTAGCAGTAGCAGCATATGAAAAACAAAGTAAAAAATGAGACATTGAGTGGCCTGAGAGGAGCATTAGAAGGAACAGTAGCCTAAGCAATGCTGAAGATAAGTATGGGGAAAAAAGAATTGCATGGATGATTATGGCTACAACAAGAACAGTGACACAGCACCGTAACAAGTCTTCTTGACATGTAGGAGGATGATGTTGATGATTAATCCAATCGATGGTGGGCATGAAATTCAGAATTTATTTCAAAATACTCATTGTTGTTTTTTTAACCAGAATTACAATATCCTAGGATTCATCTAGCTGCCTGAAAATTGATTTGAGGAGGTTGCTTGCACCATATCCTCCCCAGCAAGTGTGTGGAATTATTGTTGTAATTTACTCACACCTCAATGAAAACCACACAGCCCGGGGGAAGAGGGTTAGGGTTTGAAACTTGGATGGGAATGGGGTTCGTGGGGAAAGTTTTGTGGCGAGAGGAAAAAAAAGCACAGCATGGACACACAACAAATGAAGATAAACAAATCTTTGGATACAAAGCTATCCATAAATCTTTTAAGGGAAATAAAGGAAGTGCATGCACTACTGCATGCATGAAGTTGTTTGCTAAATGGATGGTTAGATTACTGAAAAGTAAGTAGTACTTTCTACAATGTACTAACTATGAAGAAACAATGTGACAGTACAGGGCTGCAGTAATTACGCAATTTCATTTGCCTATCTGCCCTCAGAGAGAAGAAACACTTAGTACATTAAATTAGTTTAAAAAATAGCAAAGAAAAAAGTATACAATGGCTGGAGGGATGAATTGAAGCAGAGAGCAAACAAATGCAGAGTCACACTCATAGAAGTTCACAACAATAACATTACTTAAAAGATAAGTAGAAATGAAGATGGATACTGTAACTGTATGTTGTTGTAGTTGTCCTGTTGAATTTGGGAAGTTGCATGCATCCAGCCATTCCTCTTTTTCGCGGTACTCCTCCATTCCATATGAAGCTCCGTCGATCAATGTTGGGGACCAGAAGACACCTTGTCCACTGCCTGCCTGGCGGATGCTGAATTGCGGCTCGCTAATGGTAAGCCTGAGTTCATCCTTTTTCCCATTGTACAGGGTAAAAGACAGCCCGTAATTGTTGATGGAAAAACAGGAAGTGATATTAAAACACCACGGAGAAAAAAATATAAGGTATGCTGTGTAGTGCAAAAATAACACTTTCATTTTCAGAGTCGAGAGTATTACAATACATACAAGCATCATTTCGAAAGTGCGTACTGTGAGTCTCCTTTTCAAGGATAAATAAGTGTGTGCGAAATTTGCGGATCTTTACCCGAAAGCTAGGTGTAAAGTGTAAACTGCGATTTTAGAACAAAATTAGACCTTCCCAGTAGTGCTCCCAGACCCACCCCCAAAAATCTAGAACACCCCAAGTAGCCCCCCAAAACATGCGATACTACTAGGTCTAACTTTCAACCGTGCCAAAACATGCGGTAGTGCGACCTGGCTGAGGCTTACTTGAAAATCGTGCTAAAACGCACTCAGCAGCTAGGCCCAAACCCCCCTTTCCACCATGGATTTTCTTCAAACCACTTGCAATCAAAATTAGATCTTCCCAGCAGTGCTCCCAGACCCCTGAACCCACCCCCAAACATCTAGAACCCCCCAAGCAGCCCACCAAAACATGCGATACTACTAGGTCTAACTTTCAACCGTGCCAAAACGCGCTCTGCAACTAGGCCCAAAACCCCCTTTTCCACCATGGATTTTTTTCAAACCACTTGCGATCAAAATTAGACCTTCCCAGCAGTGCTCCCAGGCCCCTCAACCCACCCCCAGAAATGGAGAACACCCCCAAACAGACCTCCAAAAACACGCAGGAGTGCTATCCTCAGCGAGGCCTACCTTTAAATCGTGCCAAACGCGCTCTGCAACGAGGCCCAAACCCCCTTTTCCACCATGGATTTTCTTCAAACCACTTGCAATCAAAATTAGACCTTCCCAGCAGTACTCCAAGACCCCTGAACCCACCCCCAAACATCTAGAACCCCCCCAAGCAGCCCAACAAAAACATGCGATACTACTAGGTCTAACTTTCAACCGTGCCAAAACGCTCTCTGCAACTAGGCCCAAACCCTCCTTTTCCACCATGCATTTTCTTCAAGCCACTTGCAAACAAAATTAGACCTTCCCGCAGTGCTCCCAGGCCCCTCAACCCATCCCCAGAAATGGAGAACACCACCAAACAGCCCCCAAAAACATGCAGGAGTGCTAAAAAAAACAACTTTTTCACCATGGATTTTCTCCAAACCACTTGCATTCAATATTAGACCTTCCCAGCAGTGCTCCCAGACCCCTCGACTCACCACCAGAAATGGAGAACACCCCCAAACAGGCCACCAAAAAAATGCAGGAGTGCTATCCTCAGCGAGGTCTACCTTTAAATCGTGCCAAACGCGCTCTGCAACTAGGCCCAAACCCCCCTTTTCCACCATGGATTTTCTTCAAACCACTTGCAATCAAAAAAAGACCTTCCCAGCAGTGCTCCCAGGCCCCACTCAACCCACCCCCAGAAATGGAGAACACCCCCAAACAGCCCCCCAAAAACATGCAGGAGTGCTAAAAAAACCCCATGTTTTTCACCATGGATTTTCTCCTAACCACTTGCATTCAATATTAGACTTTCCCAGCAGTGCTCCCAGACGGATGTATGACGTTACAACGCATACTTTTACAACGCATACCTTTACAACGAAATTTTTACAACGCAAAAACCATTACAACGCATGTATTTACAACGCATGTTTTTACAACGCAGGTACCTTTACAACGCATACCATTACAACGTAAGTATTGGTAAGTATATATTAATTTTTTTAATGTAAATTAATTAAAATTAATATAATTTAATTTAATTTAATTTAATTTATTATCATTTAATTAATTTAATTTAAATTTAATTTTACTTTATTTTTATCCTGTACCCCTGTACCCCAAAAACCCAAAACTGACCCTGAACCCTAAAAATACCCTTTTACCCAAAAACCCAAAACTGACCCTGAACCCTAAAAATACCCCTTTACCCAAAAACCCAAAACTGACTCTGAACCCTAAAAATACCACTTTACCCAAAAACCCAAAACTGACCCTGAACCCTCAAAATACCCCTTTACCCAAAAACTCAAAACTGACCCTGAACCCTAAAAATACCCCTTTACCCAAAAACGCAAAACTGACCCTGAAACCTAAAAATACCCCTTTACCCAAAAACCTAAAACTGACCCTGAACCCTAAAAATACTCTTTTACCCAAAAACCCAAAACTGACCCTGAACCCTAAAAATACCCCTTTACCCAAAAACCCAAAACTGACCCTGAACCCTAAAAATACCCCTTTACCCAAAAACCCAAAACTGACCCTGAACCCTAAAAATACCCCTTTACCCAAAAACCCAAAACTGACCCTGAACCCTAAAAATACCCCTTTACCCAAAAACCCAAAACTGACCCTGAACCCTAAAAATACCACTTTACCCAAAAACCCAAAACTGACCCTGAACCCTAAAAATACCCCTTTACCCAAAAACTCAAAACTGACCCGGAACCCTAAAAATACCCCTGTACCCAAAAACCCAAAACTGACCCTGAACCCTAAAAATACCACTTTACCCAAAAACCCAAAACTCACCCTGAACCCTAAAAATACCCCTTTACCCAAAAACCCAAAACTGATCCTGAACCCTAAAAATACCCCTTTACCCAAAAACCCAAAACTGACCCTGAACCCTAAAAATACCCCTTTACCCAAAAACCCCAAACTGACCCTGAACCCTAAAAATACCCCTTAAAAACCCAAACATATAACATTTTAAATATAATTATATACTTACCAATACTTACGTTGTAATGGTATGCGTTGTAAAGGTACCTACGTTGTAAAAACATACGTTGTAATAGTTTTTGCGTTGTAAAAGTTTCGTTGTAATGGTAGTGCGTTGTAAAAGTTGCGTTGTAAAGGTTGTTTCCCTCCCAGACCCCTCGACCCACCCCCAGAAATGGAAAACACCCCCAAACAGGCCACTAAAAACACGCAGGAGTGCTATCCTCAGGGAGGCATACCTTTAAATCGTGTCAAACGCGCTCTGCAACTAGGCCCAAACCCCCTTTTCCACCATGGATTTCCTTCAAACCACTTGCAATCAAAATTAGACCTTCCCAGCAGTGCTCCCATGCCCCTCGACCCACCCCCAGAAATGGAGAACACCCCCAAGCAGCCCCCCAAAAACATGCTACACAGCTAGGTCTAACTTAAAATTGTGCCAAAACGCTGTCTGCAACTAGGCCCAAACCCCCTTTTTCACCATGGATTTTCTTCAAACCACTTGCAATCAAAATTAGACCTTCCCAGCAGTGCTCCCAGGCCCCTCGACCCACCCCCAGAAATGGAGAACACCCCCAAGCAGCCCCCCAAAAACATGCAATACTGCTAGGCCTAACTTAAAATTGTGCCAAAACGCTGTCTGCAACTAGGACCAAACCCCCCTTTTCCACCATGGATTTCCTTCAAACCACTTGCAATCAAATGTAGACCTTCCCAGCAGTGCTCCTAGACCCCTCAACCCACCCCCAAATATGCAGAACACCCCCAAGCAGCCCCCCAAAAACATGCAATACTGCTATCCCCAAAACATGGCAAATCGCGCCTTGACAAAAAATTGCTGTTTTCAGCACTTCCACTACTTTGATCCTCTTGAAACTTACCAGGACACTTGTACCAGCGATTCCCAAGAATCTCAGCAAGGCAGAACAAAATCGATCCACTGGAAGGTGTACGACTACTTTTCACCCGAGTGGCTGGCAGAGCTAGCCAATGTTTGTACTTTGAAACATCTGCTTCATCAAAAGGAATTAATGCTTTGTTGGCCATGGCCTTTTTGTACCGTGGATCCAGAATAGTGGCACAAATGTAATGTTTTCTGTATGTATGTTTTTAAGCCTTTCATTGGCAACTAGGCGGCATAATAACCTCTCCGCCAACTGATATGTGTCTTGCTTTTCAGCATCATCTCGGAACGTTCAAGACACCGCCTTCAGTTGGTGCTCTAGCATGCGCAAAAATGGGGTAGCTTTGCCCAAAGTACAGTCCTCCCTGCTGACTTCACGTGTGAAGACCTCAAAAGGATGAAGCATGTCTGTCAGGCTTGCAACTAGCTCCCATTCCTTCAACTCTAGCCTCATGTCTTTCATAGTAGAACCCAGTTCATAGACATACTCATTGATTATCCCTCACTGCTCAGACAGATGCTCAAGCATGTAGAAGGTTGAGTTCCAACGTGTTGCTACCTCCTGGATGAGTCCTTTGACTGGCAGTCTATGTTCATGTTGCATGCTCCTCAGCTTCTTCCGGGCCTTACAAGAATGGCTGAAATGTGTGCAGATTCTTCGGCAGGTGGTCAATAACTTGCTGACTGTGATTTCTTTTTTCAAGAAATCTTGCACAACAATGTTAATACTGTGCGCCAAACACGGCACTCTGAAATATCCACCTTGATGCATGGCCTTAACTATATTACTGCCATTATCCGTGGAAACATAACCAATCATGTGATTTCTTGGATGCAGCCATTCATAGACCTTCCTGTCAAACTCCTCCAAAAGGTTAGGTGCAGTATGAGATTCGTCCATGGCAAACATGGCTACTGTTGCATGTTTCCGAGTGGCTTGAAAAACTGTGTCTGTGTCAACACCTGCTTTTAACTTGTCTTTAACCCCTGCAAAAGAGACCCAGTGTGCAGTGATGCACATGTAATCAAGGGCTTGGCAACTGGTCCACATGTCTGTTGTCAGGTGGATAGTGTGAACAGCACTCTTCTGAATAGCTGCGCCAATCACCTCCAGCACATCTTGATGTAGTGCTGGAACAGCAACTCTGGCAAAATAGGACCGGCTAGGAACCTTCCATTTAGGACAGACTGTTGCAACAAATTCTAGAAAACCCACCCCTTCCACGAAAGAAAAAGGGAGAAGGTCCAGCGCTAGCATTTTAGCCGATTCAGAAAAGGGGGTGGTGATGAACAGAGTGTCTGAATTAAGCAGACCACTCTTACCCAGTCCAAAGATCAGGGCTTGATCCATCACCGTTATTTAGCTCACTGCCCCATCCCAGCTCAGAACCTGGCTATATGCAAATTAGTCTGTCCCTGGCCCAGTGCATCATGGGAACAGGGCAGACCAAACTACCAAGCCAATTCTTCACCAGAAAGGAGACAAGCTACCGGGGACCGGTTTCTGGCATTTCAGCCTCGTCGGCCCGGCTTGCTTGAATCCTGATGGAGCAGTGAGCAAGGGACTCATGTCTGAGTATACCCTGCCACACCTATAGTGGCCAAAAACGATTCAGAAAAGGGGGTCGTGATGAACAGAGTGTCTGAATTAAGCAGACCACTCTTACCCAGTCCAAAGATCAGGGCTTGATCCATCACCGTTATTTAGCTCACTGCCCCATCCCAGCTCAGAACCTGGCTATATGCAAATTAGTCTGTCCCTGGCCCAGTGCATCATGGGAACAGGGCAGACCAAACTACCAAGCCAATTCTTCACCAGAAAGGAGACAAGCTACCGGGGACCGGTTTCTGGCATTTCAGCCTCGTCGGCCCGGCTTGCTTGAATCCTGATGGAGCAGTGAGCAAGGGACTCATGTCTGAGTATACCCTGCCACACCTATAGTGGCCAAAAACGATTCAGAAAAGGGGGTGGTGATGAACAGAGTGTCTGAATTAAGCAGACCACTCTTACCCAGTCCAAAGATCAGGGCTTGATCCATCACCGTTATTTAGCTCACTGCCCCATCCCAGCTCAGAACCTGGCTATATGCAAATTAGTCTGTCCCTGGCCCAGTGCATCATGGGAACAGGGCAGACCAAACTACCAAGCCAATTCTTCACCAGAAAGGAGACAAGCTACCGGGGACCGGTTTCTGGCATTTCAGCCTCGTCGGCCCGGCTTGCTTGAATCCTGATGGAGCAGTGAGCAAGGGACTCATGTCTGAGTATACCCTGCCACACCTATAGTGGCCAAAAACGATTCAGAAAAGGGGGTGGTGATGAACAGAGTGTCTGAATTAAGCAGACCACTCTTACCCAGTCCAAAGATCAGGGCTTGATCCATCACCGTTATTTAGCTCACTGCCCCATCCCAGCTCAGAACCTGGCTATATGCAAATTAGTCTGTCCCTGGCCCAGTGCATCATGGGAACAGGGCAGACCAAACTACCAAGCCAATTCTTCACCAGAAAGGAGACAATCTACCGGGGACCGGTTTCTGGCATTTCAGCCTCGTCGGCCCGGCTTGCTTGAATCCTGATGCAGCAGTGAGCAAGGGACTCATGTCTGAGTATACCCTGCCACACCTATAGTGGCCAAAAACGATTCAGAAAAGGGGGTGGTGATGAACAGAGTGTCTGAATTAAGCAGACCACTCTTACCCAGTCCAAAGATCAGGGCTTGATCCATCACCGTTATTTAGCTCACTGCCCCATCCCAGCTCAGAACCTGGCTATATGCAAATTAGTCTGTCCCTGGCCCAGCATTTTAGCCAGCTTTGCGTTATATAGACGTGCCGTTGGATGGTTGCATTCAAATGGAGCATCCGACCAAAACATGCTTCTAATGGTGGGCTGGACCGTTTTACGTGATGATGAAGATGCAGACTTCTTCAAACCAGTTAGGCTCATTGATGTACAATTTCGCATTGTTGTCTCTCCCAGACTCTTAGTGTGCCTGATACATGTTGCAGGGGTAGAGGGTGTGGGCCCTACCACTGCAGTGCTGCTGCCAGGGGTACTGGGTGTACCAGAAAAAATGTCTGTCGCTTCTTCACTCCCCCCGCATGATCAGCCCCTCGTCATCATCAGATGCAATATGAATGGATATATTTGGATTTGTTGTACTTTTGGCTCCCTGGATCTTCCTTAGGTGCGCCTCCCAAATGATAGTGTGGTGTTTTTGGAGATGACCTCTCTGGCCTCTGGTACCATATTTGGTACCAAGCTTACCCCGACTAACTCCAGTTTTACAAATCGAACAAACGACCATGTTTTCCGCCTTTTCGCTAACACTAAAGAAGTCCCAAACTGGGGACTGGAAATGTCTGCTGGTGGAGGAGGTGCTACTTTCAATTTCAATGCCAGATGAAGTGGAGGATGGGCGTGGCTGAATTCGACTCTGTTGTGCACTTACGGCACCACTACTTGAGGTAATGGAGGTCGAGCTGGATGGAGGTCCCTGCCGGCCCTTCTGAAGAGAAAATATGGAAGTTGTAGGTCGTGTTGGTGTAGTAGTTAACTGTGTTGGTGTTGGTACCAGTGCCACGCCTCCCACATTCCGCACAGCAGCAATTCGGGATAGGGTAAAAATGCCTGTCTGCTGCATGCCCGCTGGGGCTGGAGTGACGTCTGTGATGACTGGGTCATTGTCAGACTGTTCATCAGCAGCATACACCACTTCTTGCTCGTCGTCATCATCAGCCATAAGTGAAAGCCTTGCGGGAACCTTCCTTTTAGGCTTAGCTACCTTTGACGGCTCATGGCGTGCCTCACTCTCAGACTGCATTGGTGGGTTCCAATCAACATCAAGGTCATCAGAAAGAAGGGTGCTTGAAGAAGAACTTGTAGTAGTAGCCCTCCTTGACCTTTTTCTTGCTGGGGATCTGGAAGACAATGGATTATCATCAGGAGGAGTGGCTTCCTCGGATGATACCTCCGCTTCAATCTCGATTTCCTGATGAGCCCCTATTTCTGGAGGAACAAGCATTGTGGGCAGTTGTGCCGCTCCATGCGCCTCTAGTTGCGCCTCTCCATATGCCTCTCCAAGCGCCTCTCCATGCGCCTCTCCTTGCGCCTCTACTTGCGCCTCTACTTGCGCCTCTACTTGCTCCTCTCCTTGTATCTCTACTTGCGCCTCTCCTTGCGCATGTACTTGTGCTTGTACTAGTTGCACCTGTGGTTGTCGTTGCGGCTGTCGTTACTGAGCACTCGTCAGCTGAGTTACACCCTGCGTTGATTGGGTGCTACTTTCTTGCAATGAGCCTACATCACTGGTCGATGGTGATTGAGCAATGACAGTGGCTGCCTCTGCAGCACTCATGGGCTTGGACCTAACCTTGCGTGGTGGCACTGAGCCTAATGAAGGGGAGGTGCTTCTCCCAGCTTGGTCCCCGGCGGACCCCGCTGCTGCAGACGTTGTTTATTTTTCCCCGAAAAAAAGTGTCTGTGGGCACACCAGTCTCCTTGGTAAGTGGCACCACTTGCTTCTTCTGCTCCTTCTTACTGGCAGTGGCACTGGCAACTTTCTTTGTAGAGGAGCTACGGCCACCTTTCTTTGGGCCCATCTTCTTCAGATGTCAGAACAGCAGGCCGGAGTTGCACAAATTGCAGAGTTGTCTGTGGCCACACGTGACGTTGTGCTGCACACACCGCTGCAGGACTTCTTCCTGGCACTGATGGTTCTCTTGTGCACCTAAAAGCAAAGGAAGCCAGAGGAACATTAGTTAAACACCCCATAAAGTCGAAAAACACACAAAAATCACCACAATCCAAAGCCATCCATGCCCTCAATGATGTTTAAATTCACGACACCCCACAGAAAGACTAGGTCCATGGACCACTGAGTACCCCTGGGCATAATGGTTGAAAGCAAGGCAAACTGGGTGCAGGCCTGAGCACACTGCCTGGCTTCAAAATGGCCCCTTGACCCCCACCACATGGCCAGGCCCTGCCTGGACCAGGCCTCAAAATGGCCCCCACCCACATGGTCAGGCCCCAACAGCACCCAAAAAGTCAAAAAACACTCACAAATCACCACAATCCAATGCCATCCATGCCCTCAATGATGTTTAAATTCAAGATACCCCACAGAAAGACTAGGTCCATGGACCACTGAGTACCCCTGGCCATAATGGTTGAAAGCAAGGCAAACTGGTTGCAGGCCTGAGCACACTGCCTGGCTTAAAAATGGCCCCTTGATCCCCACCACATGGCCAGGCCCTGCCTGGATCAGGCCTTAAAATGGCCCCCACCCACATGGCCAGGTCCCAACAACACCCCAAAAAGTCGAAAAACACAAAAATCACCACAATCCAATGCCATCCATGCCCTCAATGATGTTTAAATTCAAGACACCCCACAGAAAGACTTGGTCCATGCACCAATCACTATCCCTGGGCCTACTGGTTAGTGAGGCTTTACAGGCACCCCAAAATAAAAAATAAAAAATCAACATATAACAGTGAGCTAAAATTCAATGACATAAATGAGATTTAAGTTAACAAAAATCACAGAAACAGTTGTATCATGCACCCATGACTAACCCTGGGCGTACTGGATACTGTGGCTACCCACAATATATATTTTTTTAAAGTTGTGAAAAAAGTTTTATAATTGTAGTTGCAGCAACTGCAATGCCCCAAACAAACAACACCAACTTACTTGTAAAATCTCAAATCCAAAAGTGATCCAAACTCCAAAGTCCAAAAAGTCCTCAAATACAAATATCCAGCAGCAGCCAAAAAAACTAATCCTTCCAGCTCCAGATCCAAATCAAAAGTGACCAGGACATGGACAAAGCACTGGGAGGAGCCTGCCGAACAGGAACAGGAAGTTGGAGACTCTGGGGCACTTCCTTCCTCCCACCCCCCCCCCCGAAAATGGACTCCTTGCACCAAAAAGTGCAGTCAAATGTCAATCTGAGGAGTTATTCTCAAAATCATCATTTTCAGAAGGTTTATGCTGCCTGCGGTGGATTTCTTGTGCAGAATTGCAATTTTTGCAAGTTCGGGAAAGTGAATCTCCCGCCTGAAGTCAGCTGCGCGCCGCATCTACGTGTTCGGCATTGATTACTCCCGCGATGCATGATCGCGGGCCCTTATGATGTACTCGCGTTGTCAAACTCTCGCTGTGCAAGATGGCAGTCTGCAATGACATCATCGCGGTCAAAAAACTCTCGTGCGATCACGCAGCAAGATCGAAAATGACGCAGCACACGCAAACCGGGAGAAAAACAACTTGGCGAACACACAATCACGGTAAGTCAACGCCGCGCGTGCGATATTGTATTTTTCAAGCGCGACCAAGCAAAAAAATCCACCAGCTTGCGAATTTACGGATTTTCGGGAAAATTTGCAGGATTCGCGGACCGCGAAATTGCCAAAAATCCGCAAATTTTGCGAACGGAATGGATTTTGCACCCACGATTAACTTGCTGTATATAGATAATATTCTTAAACTTTTTAAAAACACTCATACTCACAGGATGATGTCATCAGTGATGTAATTTGAGAGGTCATCAGTGATGTCACTGACCGTGGCATGAATGATTCAATATGTGACATCATCAGCAGTTCATTGCGGGGCACAAGTTATAGTTAACTCTGTTAACTATAACGGCCGAATTTCTCTGGTGTTGTACGAGTAAAATGTCAGCCTAACTACAATGTCCCTGAAACCTGTGTTTTTTTCAGTTAGAACCTAGTTTCCATAGGAAAAGCGTTTTTCTGATTTGCTAATAACTTTGACGTAGTTTAAACGAATCTTCACGAAATTCTCCCCAAATAAAAACTATCCAGTCAGCTCCTATCCTGAAAGTTTAGGAGTGATTCGTCAAGCGGGGCTGACAAAAAAGGGGAAGAAAGCAGAAGCAGAAAGACTAGGTTTGACCTTTGATGAAGAAATGACACGTGAGATACTAAGCACTCCTAGTATTTTAGATATTACTCCCAACACAATATCGAAACCTAATGATGATTGGGCTAGACTCACAACCCTTAAAAAATCACATTCCAGAACGGAAGTACATGGGCTCGTAATGACAGAATATTTTAGGGCTAACTTTGCACCATCTGGATTAATAGTTACAAATGCTCCGCGCTTTTTCCTCAATGACAAAACCTTCCTACGTGACTGGTCTCTCATCGCATGGAAATGCATTAGAGACTTGTTAATACTGATCATCACTACTGCAAAGAAGACAGCAGCTCCTATCCTTGTGGAAATACAAACACCAGAGGCAAGAATCAAGCAAGCCATTGTAAGCCTAGTGTATAAAAAACAATCAGATAAAAAACAAGCTGAGGAATCCTTTAAAAATTAAGTTGAAGACACTAACAAAAATAACACAGACTTCAGGGATTCTATTCTAGCCACAAAAACCACAAAATTCAAAAAGGACTTAGATAAGTTTGCTATGGACAAAGTATATCCTTACACCAGTGATGACTATGTCCCACCACAATTCAACCGGAGAGGTGGTAGATATGGGTCAAAGTACTCAACATCATCAAGTGATGATGAGTCCAATATGGATGACAATACGAATTATGGTGGTCAGACGGGCAGACCATCCAATCGACGAGGAAGAGGAAGAGGTCCCAGAAGGGGTACCCCCTTTGGGCAAGGATACAATCCATGGTGGCAACCTACACCATTCAGATTCCCACCTGGAAATCAACCACAAACACAGTTTTTTCCATATCCTCCTTACAATCAGATGATGCCACCACAGCCTTTTTTAGGGTTTGGTCCCATCAACCAAAGAGGCAGAAGAAGAGGATTGAAAACAAGGGTGAATTGGAACTCACCAGTGGCAACAACGATGACGGCCCAACCCCCAGGTACAGCGACAACGAGCGGCACAAAGAAGTGATAATCAATCTGAGCTCTTATGTACCTACTGAATTAGAGCTTAAAGTCCTAAAGAAAGGGCTTGGTTTTGTGCCTACGTATAAAGGAGACGCGTTCCAAACACGTCAAGAGCTAGCATCCTTTTTCAGAAAAATACATCTCAACGCCTTTTTTAAGGACAGAGAACAAGGAGATACAAACATCACCAATACTGGATTACGCCCAAAAATCGACTTTCAATCCACCGATGCATATGATTCCAGCACGCATCATCGCTTTTGAAGAAGCTGTGCTGTATGATTTCGAGAACATTACGAGCAGTAACCAGAGTCAATACCAAAACCTTACCAGAATGGAAAAAACCTCTTTACAGCAACTGGCCAACAACTCAGATCTAGTCATCAAACCTGCTGACAAAGGGGGCGCGGTAGTTCTTCTTAATAAAGAGACTTATAGAGAAGAGTGCTTACGTCAACTTAATGACCAAAAATCCTACCAAGAGCTGCAATTGGATCCAACGAGACGTCTGATTCATGAAATTACCAGCAAAGTGGAAGAAGCTAAGGAGAAAAAATGGATTACGGACCATGAGGCACTGTATTTGGTGGTCACGGCACCAATTACACCTTACTTTTATGTATTGCCAAAAATACATAAAGTCACTAGACCTCCACCAGGAAGACCGATTGTTTCGGGGATCGGCTCCCTACTCGAACCCTTATCCACGTTTGTGGATTCTTTCCCTCGCCCTATTGTATCACAAATGCCTACCTTCATCCAAGATACCAAGCATCTTCTTTCTGAAATTCAGGAGTTACCATTTGACACAGAAAAGGATTGGCTGGTATCTTTTGATGTGGAGTCTCTTTATACTTGTATTCCACAAGACCAGACATTGAATACCATCAAACTGATGCTTGAAAATCTAGTTTGGGTGAGCATAACACCTATTGATTTTGTGATGTTTTGTGCTAGGAAGGTTCTCAAAGAGAACTTTTTCCAGTTAGAGGACCAACTGTACCTCCAAATTTCAGGTACTTGTATGGGCAGTGTTTGTGCCCCCAGCTTGGCCAACATATATGTCCACAAAGTTGAACAGGAGACCATATTAACACCTAGGAACCCGTTTTTCAGTCATCTATGTACCTGGAAAAGGTACATAGATGACATCTTTGTCATCTGGCGAGGTGATGAAGATACTTTAAAAAGGTTCCACGAATGGTTAAATCAGCAGGATGATTTTTTACGGTTTACTCTAGAATTCTCGAGATCTAGTCTACTGTTCCTGGACTTATTAATCAAACCAAACAATGGAGTCCTGGTGACAGAATTATACAGAAAACCCACCTCGTGTAATTCTCTTTTACCTTTTCACAGCTACCACCCACGAGCCTTTCGTGAAAATTTGCAGTTCGGGCAGTTCTTACGTATAAGACGCAATTGTACCGAACTGGCACACTATGAGAAACACACTAATGCACTGTCAGCTGACCTCAAAGAAAAGAAATACCCTACAAAACTCATTCGTAATTCTAAAAAAAGAGCAGCAAATAACAACAGAGAAGCGCTGCTGGAAAGAAGTGCAACCAGAGAAACTAATGAGAGAATCACGTTTGTCAACACTTTTTCAAGCTTTTCAAACTCTGTGAAAAAGAGCATCAATAAACATTGGGGGGTCCTGAACCTAGCAAACAACACCCTTCCGCGACCTCTATTTGCCTATAAACGTAGTGCTAACCTTCGAGACAAATTGGTCCATACTCGACCGCATGGTATGAAGAATACTGAGTCACAGACCACATTATGGAACTTGCCCAAGGTAGTAGGTCATTTTCCCTGCGCGACATGCACTGTGTGTCCCCAAACTGAGAAAACCCTTGAAATAGATATAGGCACTTCACGCCCATGGAAAATGGAAAAACATACAAACTGCATGGTCTTCCAGGCACGCCAAGGGACTGCTCCGGCCTTCATCTCTTCTTTGCTCAAAGAATACACCCCTGTTCGCGAGCTGCGGTCATCCACCCAATCACTCCTACAAGTCCCCCGATACAGACGTAAGAAATGGGGTGGATCCAACTTTTCTGTTTTGGCACCCTCCTTTTGGAACTCCCTCCCTGACCATTTACGTTCGGCTACTCACTACCCTGCCTTTCGAAAAGAGCTCAAGACTTTTCTTTTTACCCAAGCTTTCCCAATGTAATTCCTCCCCCTCCCTGTTACTCTCTAGTCTTGTTTGTGTCACTGCTAAAGTTTGCCTCCATAGCGCCAAGAAACCGCATGGTGAACGTTGCGCTTAACAAATACTTTTAAATTAAATTAAATTAAATTAAACTGTAACAGCGATCGTTTGATCTATCTGATACGGTGTCCCTGCCAACTCCGTTATGTGGGAATGACCACCAGAAAAATTAAGATTCGCATCCAAGAGCACAAGAGCACAATCAGATGTGGCAAACGGTCTACCAAATTGACCAATCATTTTATTGATAAAGGACACGCTGATACTGATTTACACTGGGTGGTATTAGAAAAACCCTGGATTCCACCACACCTGGCAGACACCACGAAATTCCTCTTCCGCAAAGAACAACAGTGGGTGTATAAACTGAAAACAGATATCGTGGGTCTAAACGATGATATACCCTGGATATCTATCTAAGAGGCTCACTATATTCCTGATTAATACAAATGGGTGATAAACTTGTAAGTTCCACTATAGCTAGTTTAATTGGGCATCGACTCTTTAAATCATTGGATAGACAGTTCTTGCTTCATTGTTTAGAGTTGTGACTATGCAGGACAATAGTTCCTTAGTTGTGCGATTCATGTACAGACAGGTCTTGCATCTTTGTTCAGAGCTGTGATTATGTAGGTCAATAGATTCCTGGGTTGTGTTGTTCAGTAGATAAAGTGTGAGAAGAAGAGTTGTTCTCTTACCTCTGTCCCTTTTTATATACCTTTTATATATTTTTATATATATGACGAATAACAAACTAATGAGGTCTTTTGAGCGTATTACAGCAGTTTCGGGCTCAAGATCATCAACCCACAAAATATGAATAGCACGCGTGCTTTTTGTAATTTATCCTAACTTTACAAACGACAGGGCATGCGTGGGGTCGGAAACGCTATTTTTTCAATACACGTGCCATCCGCAATCTTTTTCATCTTTTTCATTATTAAAGGTGGAACTTTTCCATTATGAAAGGTGGTTCTTTAATACATTCTCTCTATCACCTATGATCATAAAGCTTCATTAGCTACGATTTGTCTAGTAACCCAGTCTCTTTACGTAAGCTCTTCAAATTTTACATCGAGCGTCAGCGTTAAAACAATCCTAGGTTTTCACGCATGCGCGTAAAGATCAGCGTCTCCTTTTGCTTTTTGCACTAACTCACATGCGCAGAGCTTGACGACTACTCCTCGACGCATGCGCAGCTCTAATACAGGCACGCATAGAGACTGCTATAATTTTAGGACCCCTTACGCGACCGGCTGAAAACAATCAGAAGAGCGCTATAAAAAGGGTAGTCTGCCATCCGTTTGGTACCTCCCGGGGCGAGCTCTTCAGGGATCGAGGTACTGACGGACAGGTAAGACTTGAAGCTATAACCACTCTTTTATCTTTGTAGATAAATTACTAGGCGAGGTACACATAGAACGGGTTACCTTGCTCTTTGGTAATAGTTCACCTCTATAGGTTTTTCTTAGAAGGTCTTAGCCATTCCCTAAAGAAAATTAGGTCAGTACTGTTGTGTACCTAGTAATATTTTTTGTTCCTCCTGTTTGACATAGCAATAAAACATTTTCGAAGTAAAAATGGTGTACCTATTTAGACACCTGTATTTCTCCCTACAGAGCGGGGCCTCCTTGCAGAGCAGCCTGCCTGGTAGAGGTGAGGCAGGACTATCCTACTATTGAGGGTAAGTCCATGTTACTCATGACTAGTTACAAGCATTATAATACTTGCAATACAGTGACTAACGCACATACTATGCAAAGTATTCCATGTGATAACTTAGCATTTTGTTTGTGTGTCTCTCTCTCTCTCTCTCTTCTCCTTTTTTTACTACTTGTGTTTATCTTTAGATACCTGGGTATGACCTGACAGACAAATGAAAAGCAGGAATACCGGTGTTGTATAAAATGTTACTTTATTGTACATATTATTTACTTTTCACATTTATTGCAGGAGCATTAGCACGTATTAGTTCTGGTCCTGACGAAAGCCGCTGATACTCTGGTATAGATCAACAGGCTGAAACATGTTGACCATTAAGTGACAGTGGTTTTATATCCATACCACTGTGCTGTTCCATTTTAACCCTGTCAAGTAGAACACATCAATAAAGTTAAATAGTGATTCCACTTAG
Source organism: Lissotriton helveticus (assembly GCF_964261635.1). Taxonomy (NCBI): domain Eukaryota; kingdom Metazoa; phylum Chordata; class Amphibia; order Caudata; family Salamandridae; genus Lissotriton; species Lissotriton helveticus. The sequence continues at coordinate 409,794,284 of NC_136065.1, forward strand.
ACAGTTTTAATCTCACTTATCAACTCTTTTCACCCAGCGCCGCATACCTCACTACATCCATCATCTCACATATGGGATTACCATCCTGTCCCTTACCTGATAAAACATCTCTGAGCTCCTTCTTTAAACACCGAAGTAGTAGCTCCCAGTGGTGACTAGGTTTTCCACACTGGTAAGGAGGACCCATATGATGAAGCATGTCACCTTCGGGTGAGTGAGGGTTCTTATCCTTAAGGGATGCCTCCCCTAGTTATTTTTCACTGGTAGTACCATGTTTGAGAGAGACACTATTCATTTGCTTACACACATGTCTGAGACTATAGGTGTTCATTTTGGTATTGTGTTTATGAGGGAACGCACACCTAGTGGTCTATAATCTATCCCTTCAGACCCCCAATCTACGGTAGTTTTTTCACTTCATCATCAAAAAAGGGGAATACCAAAATGCATTTTCCCCATGTTAATTTACATAGGAAATTTTGGGATGGGCTACAGCCCGAACTGATGAACGGAATTACCCGAAATTTGGCAAAAAGGTAGAGCTTGGTTCAGAAAGCGACCTTTTTTATAAATGGTGTAAATCCATTCAGTAGTTGCTGAGAAATAAAAAAAATTTAAGTTTCTATGTCTAGGGCAGCGGTGGAGTCGTGACCCCTCCCAACCACGAGCTTCATTCTAATTGGCTTTCAACACTCCAAACCAGGAAGTGTTGACAGCAATTTTGTAACTCGGTAGAAGTGAGTCACGAGAAAACAGAGAAACAAAGATATGAAACAAGAGAAGGGAGCAGGGTAGCAACCCCCTGACCCCCTAGGCCTGCTCAGAAGGACCCCCAGGGCCCAAAAACCAAAAACCATAAAAAAATGTTGCCGCAATTGTTGCTGGGGTCGCTCATTCCACTGAAATTGTTAAAAAACAATGAAGCGCAGATTCACGCGTTTTATTTTAATGAGGCCCCCTGGTGGGACATCCACGTCCCAGGGGCTTCAATCATGTTGGGAGGGGGGATGCGTGGCAACCCTCCTGGAGCCAGTGGTGGCCCTGGGGACCGCCACCCCCCAGGGCCGGCTCCTGCAGTGTCCCGCGATGCCCACCCTGGGACACTGCTGTTTACTATGACAGTGCGGCTTCCGCCCTGTCATAGCAAACTTGCTTTGGATTTTGGGAGGGAGAGCTGGGGAACCTGCTCTCACTTCCAAAATCCAAAGCAGATTGCTTTTCCACGCAGGGAGGTGCATGTTAGCAGCTTCCTGTGTGGAAAAGCAATGCCAGCTCCCGCAGGATGCAGGGAGCTGCTAGGACCATGGGGGCCTTGGGGCTCCCTCCACACTCCCCAATGGTGAGGTCAGGCCCCAGGGGATGGGGTTCTTGGGCCGGAATTGGCCACGGGAGGGGGGGCCCTCTTATCGTTTTTTTTATATTGAACATATTGGCATGCTTCGGGGTATAGGGTCCCGAGGCAAATATAAATGAGTGAAAGTGGAGTCCTGGCCAGAGACACACCTGAATGGCCACATATGCAATGGAGCCAACGATCATGCAGCTCGGACACCCAACACTGCTCCGACACCCCCCACCATCAGCCCCTTGTCCGCCATCCCGGCCTCACCCCCACAAACAAATGTGACAGCAACCGTAGGCAATCTGGAACGTAACAAATCGGCTGATGTCGCACAATTATAATTAAGACGATGCATGTGAGGCTGCTGTACCCCATTCACTCCCACTGCCCTGAGGTGTCTGCCCGCTGCTGTGCACCCAGGCTGCTGCGCCCCATCCACTCCCAGTGCTTAGAGGTGACTTACCGTTCCTGCGCACTCAGACTTCTGCACCCCATCAACTCCCACTGCCTAGAGGTGTCTGCCTGCTACTGTGCACCCATTCTGCTGCGCCCCACCTATGCCCACTGCTCGGAGGTGTCTGCCCGCTCTTGTGCTCCCAGGCTGCTGCACACTATCCAGTCCCACCGCCCAAAGGTGACGGCCACTGCTGCCGAAACAAGCCTCTCTGCTCACCTTCTGCCACCAGCGAGTGAGTAAGAGGGAAGCTGTTGCGTACACGCTGTCAAGCGGAGCTCACAATTCAGAGAGGGTGTTGATTGCCAGGATGGCCACGCATCATCGCAGGCTGCACACGGTTCAGCTCTGGTGGTACTAACTCAGTGGAAGTGAAGTCATCGCTTCGTGGTGGGAGGTCCGTGTGGGGGGTCGTCAATCTGTGAATCACAGCCTGCTAGACGAAAAGCAAGATAAGATTGTGAGTCATGTGTCCATCAAAGGAGAGAGAAAGAGTGAGAAAGAGGAAGAGAGAGAGAAAGAAAGAGTGAGAGAAAGACAGAGTGAAAGAGAGAAAGAGGAAGAGAGAGAGAAACAGTGAGAGAGAGGAGAAGAGAAACAGTGTGAGAAAGAGGAAGAGTGAGAGAGAGAAAGAGAGAAAGAGTGAGAGAGAGAGGAAGAGAGAGAAAGAGAGAAACAGTGTGAGAGAGAGAGAGTGTGATGGAGAGAAAGAAAGAGATGGAGAGGGACAGTGAGTACCCACACTGTGGACAAAACCCTCACAGCTCACTTTTTTGCCACCGGTGTGTCTCCAACCACGTGCTGGGGCATAGTGGAGCCCTCAAGCTCACTCATCTGAAACATAGTACAGAATCAGTAATGGCAGAGTACATACGACTGCACACACCTAAATCCCTGTGCCGCCTTTGTGCATCCAGGCAACTGCACCCCATACACTCCCACCGCTCGGAGGTGACTGCCCGCTGCTGCGCACCCAGGCTGCTGCACCACATCCATTCCCACTGCCCGGAGGTGACTGCCTGCCGCTGCGCACACAGGCTTCTGCACCACATTCACTCCCACTCCTCGGAGGTGACTGCCCGCTGCTGCCATACAAGGCTCTCTGCTCACCTTTTGAAACCTGCAAAAAGAGGGCCTACCAAGTGCTGCTGCAAGCCCCAAGCCAGGGGTCCACAGACAGGGCACCCTGCATATCATGCAGCCCCGCACCGCAGGCCACCAGGTCCCACATTTGGTGCTGTGTCTTGGCTTCACCATGGCAGAGGACATACCAGTGCACCCGCCATCATCACAGGTTTCACACCCGCTCAGTGCTTGCAGTGGCACTAACTCTGTGACCAATGAGGCCATGCCATATGGCGGTATGCCCCCACTGTTTGATGTCTCAGGCCTACACTCAGGTCCAATAGGGCACATAAAACCTGACCTGTCCGGACCGCCGGAACCGGCCATCACCGCAGGCTGCACACCTGCTCAGCACTTACAGTGCCCCTACCTGAGTACACCGAAAGTCACCGTCCTGTGGCAGTGTGCCTGTGCCAGCCACAGTGCATCCGGCGCTACCAAGTCTGAAATGGAAATGGCATGTAGTACGTGCACCCGGTCCTTTTAATGGCAGGGTCACATGTCCTGTGATGCCTGTGCTTGATGGGTGTGATGTGGGTGTGGTGTACTGACAACTAGACCTGTGAGCAGCAGATCACTACAATGAAAATCTGGGCCGTGTAGCGTTGTTGTTCCTCCCTGTATACATAAGCGGATTGGGCTGGCCTGGCGCATGCCAGTCCTCCGTGAGGCTGTGAACAATGACTCCTGAGCTCTGGGCATGGTTCTGACCTGGGCTGTAAGAGGAATCAACTAATGCGGGTGTCCTTGTTGTAGTGCTGCTGCCACCCAGGCACCAAGCGCCAACGTGTCACCCTTTGACCCAAGACCCAAAACATTCATCCATACTTCCACACATGAAAAATCGGGCACATGACACATCTGTGTGGATATGAATGTTTATTGCACGTTCAGTGGAGTGTTGCAGCTGAAGCAATACAGGACCATGCAAATTTCCTTTTTTGGTACATGGTGGGCAGCCAATTAGAGCCAAGCTCCTGCTGGGGGGTTAGGCTGTGTGAACATATGTACTTATCCAATCAATCCGCCAATTCCGAAGCACTTATAAATTTACTATACACTCTCCTTGCAGTACTCTAATGATCCAGTCTCTACCTATGTACTTATACAATGGCTGAGACAAAGTTACATAACCAAAGTTTTCCCAACTGCCAGAGGTAACATGGTTGCGTGCGCTGTGCACAGCAGATTTTAATGTGGTAGGGCTCCGGGGAGCATCATGCATACATAATGAACACACAGACACAGTTAGATAGATAGTGCAACTGGGTAAGAGCATGTGTGCTTGGCCCCTTTTTGTTACCAGGGTCCCATGTCCAGTGACGTCTGTGCTGGATGCGTGTGGGGTAAGTGTAAGCCAACCCTCAGGGAATGGGTGATGCTGGCAACAAGTACAACAGTAATCGTCGGATCACACACAGAGATTCAATCATAAAGGGTCTATGACTTGTGCTGCACTAAGTAAGGAGCACCAGAAGTGCAATCATACACAAAAGATTCTATTATAAAGGGTCCATGAGTTGTGGTGCAGTGAAGTAGGGGCATCAGAAGCATTCCGCGTGTGCACAGCTAGCGATGATGCGTGGTCCAGGAGGGCCGCACTGCTAGCAATGTCTGTTGCCTACTGGACTGCTTCATCTGCAATCGCGACTGGATCTGAATTGGGAGCCCTGCAGTCCGCAATGTAGATGGAAGGCAGTAGTCAGCACAGACATCAAGGAAGGCCTTTTGTCACTTCCTCTTGACAACATCTGAGGACACAGAGTACAATTCTGTCTGCAAGTAATAAATAAAGACTGAATTCAAAATGAACACAATTTGCATTAGTCCTAATCTTGAATTGTGAGCCCTGCAGTGTAGACCGGAGGCAGTGGTCAGGAAGGGCCCACAACCATGTGGTGTCAACTTTACCTGTATAGAGTTAGTGGTAGGTGTGGCGCTCAGCATGTGCGCAGCCTGCGATGATGTGTAGTGTGGGCGGGCCACAGAGGGAGCAATGTCTCTTGCCTACTGGACTGCGTCATCTGCAATCGCGACTCCATCTGAATTGTGAGCCCTGCTGTCCGCAGTGTAGATCGAAGGCTGTAGTCAGCACATACATTGGGGAATGCTTTTTGTGACTTCCTCTTGAGAACATTCAACGACATAGAGTACAGTTCACTCTGCAATAAATAAATCAAAACTGAATTCAAATTGTGAGCTCTGCTGTCCACAGTGTAGACTGCCATTCAGTGTTCCTTTGGACATGCAAAATGAATATGGTCATTGTACTAAAGCTATAATTGATATCAAAAAGTTCTTGAAGCAAGGATACTAAAAGGATATTATGTAGGTTTTAGGGACGTTGTAGTTAGTTACCTACTGGACTCTGTAATTAATGGATCAAGACTGAATTTTAGTTGTGAGCTCTGCTGACTACAGTATAGACTGGAGGCAGTGGTCAGCAAGGGCCCACAGCCACGTGACGTTGAGTTGAGCTGCACAGTTATTGGCATGAGAAGCATTCAGCGTGTGGAGCCTGCAATGATGCATGGTGTGGGGGGGCCGCACTGGTTGCAATGTCTTTTGTCTAATTAATTCTGCCATATAAGGGTACGTGGTGATGACTTATGGTGCGCTGAATTAGTGGCACCTGAAGCACCCAGAGTGTGCACACCCTGCGATGATGCGAGGTCCGGCAGGCCGCACTAGTAGCAATGTCTTTGTCTAATGAATTCTGCCTTATTAAGGGTATGTGGCGATGACTTATGGTGCACTGAGTTAGTGGCACCTGAAGCACTCAGCATATGCGCATCCTGTGATGATGAGTTGTCCGGGTGGCCCGCAGTGGGAGCAATGTGTCTTTCCTACTGTACTGCTGCAACCACGACTCCACCTGAATTGTGAGCCCTGCTGTCTTCAGTGTAGATCGAAGGCAGTAGTTGTACAGACATAAATATGCGGTGCTGTGCCGCTGTGTTCCCAGGGGGCCTGTGTCGAGTAGGCCGTCAGTCATGGCGGCAGCCATGTGGCAAGGTGAGGGTTGCTGCTCTGGCAGATGCGTTGGCCTTCACACAAGTGTACAATGGCCAGAGCCCCAGCCTATTTATTCACACTTCTACGCTGGAGTGGCGTACGTTGGACCACCCCACTGCGCTTCCGCTTACAGGGAACGACGACACAGGTATATGACCGAGATCTTCCCCACTGCCCGAAGTAACATGCTTGCATACACTGTCCACAACACTACAAGCACCAGCAGTGTATGTACACATGGAGAGGTTTGTGCTCTCCATAGTGAGGTATGTCCAGTATAACACAGCTGCACTTGGTATTGTGTGCATTATTATTGGTGGGCGAAATGCGTCCTCCACACATGTTTGGTTGCTTCATCTCTCAACATTCATCTATTGTGATGCTGAGGGGCCATGCCATTTTTTGAAAGCCCGCTGTCCTGTTGTGCGCTGCCTCAGTGGTAGTAGGGGGAATGGTCCGGGGAGAGGTCCTGTGGATGGTGGCAGTGGGTTTTGTGGCTTTCTTGGGGGTCAGAGGTTCATGATCAGTAGTTCCATGACATGTGTTGGTCTTCATATGTGATTCTCGGCTGGGTTCCTTTTCACACTGTAGGCAGTCGTCCTACTTTAAGCTAGTAAAAGGTTACATTCCTGCTGGCAACACAGCTTATCACCTGTTTTTGGATCGCACATCAGATTTGGCTGCATGTTGAAAATATTGAGAAGTGGTGTATTCATGTTCTTTTTGCACAGGAACGCTTACTCTGCATATTATTAGCGTTAGTTGTTGCTCTCATTTGTGGCTATTTTTTTGGAGGAAGCTCTTGCTGGGAAACTGGAGATATTGGCTGTTTTCAACAGGTTGAGAACGGAATGATAATTTAAAATCACTGAAAGAACTATAGGTTTAATGAACAATATTATTAGAAATTAGCATTTAAAAAACCTTTGAAATTCACAGAAAAAACATAGGTTTCAGGGACGTTATAGTTAGAAATTAACATTTAGAAAACCTTAGAAATTCACTGAAAAACACCATTGGTTTCAGTGACGTTATATGTAGTTGGACATTACACTCGTACAAAACCAGAGAAATTAGAATGTTATAGTTAGTAGAGCTAACTATAACTTGCGCCCCCTCAATGCACTGCTGATGACACATATTACATCACTCATGGCATGGTCAGTGACATCACTCATGACATCTCAAATGACAACACTGATTACATCATCCAAGTGATAATCTGATGCACCTCCTCACACCCTAATATAACCTTTGATGCACTCACTCTAAAATACAGACTGCCATTTTCTAAACCATCGACAAATCAATAGCAGTTACTATATACCCACTGACTAATTAGCTATACACAAACATTTATTCATTCACCCATATAGTTACTCATACATGCAGCCACTCATCAATACAGCACTATCATATGTACTCATACACTTATACAAACACTCATACACCGTCACTCATCCATAGAGTTATTGACAAACCTAGCTAGACATGTAAAGAATCAATACCACTGCAATTTACTAACCTATATAGTTATACATTCACTATCTAAATTATTCATAGAGATACTAACATATACTTACTCTCTAATATAATCAGACACAAGCACACCCTCATTTATACTGCCACTCTCACAATTACTCACTCTCACATATAGTCATTTATATACTCCAACACTCACATATACTGCCTTTCACATATGTAGTTACTCACACCTATACCAGTGAGACATACATGCACACACTAACACACTGATACGCACACTCACTCACCTATACAGCTATTTCCACATGCACCAGTGAGCCCATATACCCAGGAAATTATCCACTCACACATGTAGGCAGAAAGTCACACACCGCCCACCCACACAAACACTAAGGCACCCATACAGATACTCATGCAACCAATAAGTAACCCATATAAACAGCCATGTCTCTGTGGGCAGCCATGAGCTTGGGAATGCAAATAGCAACCTGCCTAGTTAATATTTCATAGGCAGATTGTTCTGTGACCACTTGTGACCAGAGATTTTTCAATGTGACCCAACAGTACATAGATCACAGACTGTTTCTTAAAAGTTGGTGTGCAATTTGAACCACTTTTAGCAATCAACCTTTTAGCACATCAGGTCCCTAATCCCTAGACTGTTCAGTTGAGGTATTGCACTTACAGAAAGTTTTTAAAGGGATCTGATGCATACATTTTTACTAATTTATTCCAGGCTTTCCGCATATCCTAGAATTTGACAAAGGATGTCAGTCTGTTTTATGCAATATGTTAGAGTATTTGAGGATATAGAGATTAACCAATGGAAAACTCTCTTCTATGGCAAAAAGAGTCACTTGCAGGTGTAATAAGAACATATGGTCATAAAACAAGCCATCAAATAAGCGATACCAGGTTCGAGAGTAGATTAATCACATAAAGCAAACATTTGAGGCAGCAAACCAGTAGTGATAACCCATTGGCAATCACAATTTATTTTCTGGATTTTAGATGAATTCAGTCATGTTTGGGATAGGATGGTAACCAGACCCTAGTTAGACAGCAGATATACTGTGATTGGCAGGTGAAGAAATTAAATCCCCGATCCATTTGGCTGGCAGTAAAGCAATGACAAGCCATTAATCCTTGCATTTCACCCACACCAACCTCTTTTTCATATTATAACCAGTTGCAGCCATCAATGACTTTAAAGACGTGTAGAGTTGGATGCATTTACATCTACAAACACAAGCCCCATAAACCAGGGTCAAGTAGTCTCGATAGTCTTGTGGCTATGATATCAATCACAATCTCTGTAATAGTCACTTCCATTGTGATATTTTCAACATGCTTCTCTATTCAATATTTTGGTGCCAGGAAGAACCTTAGATGAACCTACTTAATACTGACATGTGCGGTTGTATGTCTACACCACAAGGCCATCATTGTTTCTGGCCATAAGGGTCAACTGCAGCAATGTACACCAATGCGTTCTCAAGGCATGAAGGGGCATTTTTATTCATACAGCAACAAGAGTAGATGCATGAGGATGGCATGCCTTTCACAACAGGACTAGCTCAGAGCATCAATAAAATACCCTCAGATGCAATCATTTAAAAGAAAGCACATCACATTATTAAATGGGAAAACATGAATAAACAACACAGGTAACAATGAATAAATATAGAGACAAATACAAGAATGATTCTAAGACAAGGCCTCACTCAGGCCCGGATTACAAGTAATGCAGAATTCCATTTGGGGATTCCAGGCTGATGGAATTGCCGATACTAACCATAGAATATCTGGAATTAAAAGTTAGGAACCACAGAAAGGAGAATACTTGTGTGTATGTCTGATATTTCCTACCGGTATTAGACAAGGAATTCCTGATTCCGTGAGATTTAATGCAGGACTATACCAACTGCTCTGAGCAGGTGGTAAATGCCTGTGAGGGTTCTGTGCGGGACTGGGTGATATAGAGGGGAATAGGAGGGCTTGGGAGGTAAAGGAAATATGTTGCCCAGCAGTGGGAGCATTACGTGCTCCCTTCATCCCTTCATGCCTTGGCAGAGCGTCTTACAGGGCTGGGAAATGGCCCTATAAGGTCTGTTATGGTTATACAGGCCTTTCAAGTGTTCTTGCCCTACGGAAATCCTAGCTTTGCAGCACTTGTCCACTTACAATTGAGTGGAATAGAATTTCACTAATAAATTCTGAAGCACACAACTTGAAATGTGGGACTTAATGAGCAGATTCAATGAAGAATGAAAAGTCCATAACAACATAGTAATGTGGCAGTTTGCTCCCCATTTCGACATTCTGGGCGAAACAGTTTGTTTTTCAGTGCTGAGGACTCATGATAGGGGCCTCTGACAGGTACTCTATACCACTTATAATATGCTCCCATTAGCGCTCTAGGGAACTTTTCGTTGCCTATGGCCCTGGCCTTCTAGAATGCTGGATGGAGTTATGTTCGATAGAGTTTACTGGTGTATACAGAGTCGACAGGAATGTGTCAGAGGTAGCTATCCTTGAGGTATCACAAAAGGGACGAGCTCTCTACAAGAAATGAATGCATGTCTATTTATATATCAGAGGTGTTCTGGTGGAAAAACCTATACACAGGTAGCATGCCTTCTTTACTTGTCACAGCCTCAATAAGGAACCGTTTTTACTGCCCCTCAGGGAAGACTTCTGTAGCTATGCCGCCCGGTGACAAAATGACTGAGCTGATATTCCTGCTTTAGAGCTTGTCAGGATGCACAGTCGAGGCTAGATTGTGTGCTGTGCCAACAGGTCGTTTCAATGGTATGTTAAAATAGAAACACTGCATTCTGATACTTTGCACCATGGGAGCCACTGTGCAAATGTTAGTAAATAACCTATTGGTTCTTAAATGCCTAATAGCTGGAACACTTACTCTACGGGTAAGTTTAGCAACACGTGAAGAAAAGAACCAAAGTATACACTCCTATACACAGTGAATAGAGACATGAAAATCCCAAGAGTTGGTAAAGACCAAGTGACCTTGCTACAGACCTCAAGTGATGTTACAGACCTTAAAGAAACCAGACACCATACTCATGACCTTTCTTGGATTCGTCATTGGGTAAAACACTAATAGATGCCCGATTATAAGTCTAGAGGTTTGACCGCCCCATTAGAAGTTGGGCAGTTGGACCACCCTGGGAACGCTGCTCCCTGGAGGTGGTGCAACGGTCAGAGGCCGCAATATGCTTGGCAGGAACTCTACAGTCCTGCCAAGTATATTACAAGATTCCTCTCTGCCGGCATGTGGATGCACACAAGTGGGCATAACATGTGGCCCCATGTGTGCATGCGCACCAATTCCTGCACGGCATGGCATTTTGAATCCTCCTTGCCTTGCAGGAACCTTGTTGTACGGTCCCATTGTGGTGCCTTTTTCAAAGGCACTGCCACCTTTGAAAGAGGCACTGCCACGCTGCCTGCCTGCCAGATCACTTCAAAGTCATAATCTGTCAGGTGGGGGTGACTAGTCTCGGCGGTGCAGGGGCACGCCGGTGATGTACTGCCCACTCTACACCGCCGAAACTCATAATTGGCCCCCTGATTTGGGTTGCTTGTTCTAGATTTGCCATACCAAACTGAAACTCCTGATATTCATTTATTTCACACACTGCCAAATCATGTCACACTTCCACAAGACACATAATATGTTGTAAAAAGTGGTTAGCACCTTTAATTTTGACCATTCCTATATTTATAATTTCTACCTCCAAAGTGATTTTCAGGATATTTCAATGAGGCACAAATGTATGTATTAAACCATTGGAAAGCTTTTCTACAAGAAATAGCGGTGCCATACAACATTCTATTCCAACTAGGCGGAAGTAAGTCCACTAGAGTATTTTAAATATTGACATGGTTATTCCGTTTCATAGTGATCATACAGGGGCATATTCACAAGGAGCCTATTGCCAAATTAACGGCACTTTATTGCAGCCAAAGTCGTATAATAAATTTACCTCCACATTTACAAGCATGTGTTAACAGCCCACCTCACCAGTTTACCCGTGATAGCAGCCGCAAAAAACATCGCCATAGAGGACCCCCGCAACTATCGCTAATGAGATGCAGAGTATGCGTTCCCATCTTAAAAGCCACAACAACACCACGCCTCAACATTCTCAATGACCAGCCAGATCGGTATTAAGAACAAAATACAGGCGATAAGGCGCGTTAGCAGCAGGAAATAACACCTGCTCTGACCTAGTGTAAAGTCCGATGGCAGCCTGAACCACAAAAGGGAGCCCAGTCCAGGGCGACATCGTAAGGGCAACAGATGCCTTGGAGCCACTCCTCATGCAGCCCGGGCACCCAAGAGAGCCACAACACCAACGTCACCCACCCAGGACCCCAACCCCAACCCAGAACCCCCCCCCCCCGGACCGCCACAGAGGCAGCAAAGACAAAAACAGCGGCCCCCCAGGAAATGCACCGGCCTCACAGACCCAACATCTGACAATGTCACTGTGCACTACAGGCTGAAAGGGGCAACCATCCTACGCATCCTGCCCATCATCGCCTAAAAATTGTAAATTGATACTTGTATAGCGCACTACTCACCCGCAAGGGTCTCAAGGCGCTTGTATGAATACCGCTGTGGAACCCATCCTGGCTTTCCCTGTGAGGTGTCCACTCCTGGGCACCCCCAAGGTGGAGGCCAGGCATCCTTAGCGTTGTGGGGGCCGTTGTGGAGATTAAGCAAGCTATTGCCCAGAGTTGCAGAGTGGGACTCCATGATTGGAATAGGCACCGAGGCGAGAATTATCAGGTCCGTGGAATTTTTGAGCCCAAGACCCGCCGAGGCAGGGAATTGAACGCTGGTCCCGGGCTAGACCTCTGCGTCAGGGTCTGCCGCTCTAACCATTGAGCCACGGCACCAACACAGAGGGCAACTAACATCCCACCCCACACCAAGCTGCACCTGTTGGCCCCTGGCAAACCCCAACCAACACCCGCCAGAGTCGGAGGAGTCTCACAGCTAACCACATCCAAGTCTCCCACACCTGTTCTGGACAACACCATCACCCTGGCACCCAAGTCACCGTACGTACAGCACAATGCGCAGGATTCTCTGGAGACCAAGCAAGGACCATACACCATAGCTCGATGCACGTGTTGGGGGCAATCCACAGTACACATGTCCTATCAGTGCCCCCTGGTGACACAGCACACAATCACCGCGAAAGGAAGTACACATCACACATCAATGTGCAGGCAACATCAGAACACCTTGGGACCTCCACCAATGTCGCCTCAAAATACACAGCCAGTGTGCATGATGGCACCTAGGGAAATTCACAGCCCCTTGGCAAGTTCCAAATGAACACCCCACTCACCTCAACTCCACAACCATGCAATTCACAACTCTGCCAATGTACGCATCACAAAATCACACCCAACATGCACAACAACATGCCCAACCACCAGACATGACAGAACAACTTACAATGGTATCCCGGGGAAGCCGTGGACATGAGCCATCACCGGCATGGCACCTCAGCAACACGATAGCTGAATGTGGGGAGAGGTGGCAACCAGGCATGTGTGAAGGATGCAGTAGAACCATGATTGGGAAAGTACACAATGCCAGGAGTGGAGGGGATGTGCTGGACAGACCGCAGTATGCAGAACACACCCATATCCACGGTGTAGTGGACAGTGGACGCAACCATGTCACCCCAGCCAGTGGGGGACATTGTGTAAATTTTCCCTGTTATGTCCCCCCGTAAGCTTGAGTAGAGTGGGATGGCCCAGCGTACGCCAGGCCAGCATAGCAGTGTGAATAAAAAGCTCGTAGCCCTGGGCATGGTCCTCTTCCGGAAAGCCCAACATCTCTGCCAAGGCAGCGACTCTCACACCGCCACAAGGCCGTCGCCATCCTCGTGAGCAAAGTAGCCTGCTATCTTGTGCGCCTGCCATACCCCGGCCCTCTGGACCACAAACCCGTCAGGCCCGCCCCTGCGCATCCAGGCCACCTGCCGACAATTGCGTGTGTAAAGGAGGGCCCACCACATGCCTGTGCAAGCCAGAGGCCCGCGACCCTGCCAGCCTCTCAGACCATCGCTGCCCCCCCGACGCTGGCCCACATTACTCCCTCCTCATTCACATTCTAGACCTGCGTCCTCTTCGGCCCAGTAGGTCCCATATGTGAAACTGTGTCCTGGGTCCTGAATGGCAGTGACCCCTAATCCGGGCCAGCGGCCACAGCACCACCCCCCGATCATTGAGGCATAGTTCCATATAGGCATCTTGCAACACATGGTGCCACTAACCCTGTTCAACGCCAGCCGGCGACTTGTGGTTCCACTAAGCCTGTTCAACGCCAGCCGGCGACACATGGATGAGGACCAGGACTACCCTGGGGACCAGTAGGTCTCACAACCAGCACCTAGCTCACAACCAGCACCTAGTCGCGAATCACGAATGGCAGAGTCCACCCCAGTGGTCACACGGAGAGGAGTAAGAGGAAGATGCGGCTCAGTCGGACCGAAGCTGGGTCACAGTCACGGAGCTGACCGAACACGTGGTGCCACTGAACCTGAACTACGCAGGCCACTGGGGCCACCAACCTACGCCAGTGACAAACGGTGAATTGCCCGTGCTGACTGCTGCCTCGGGCCTACACCACGTTCAAGTAGGTCATACAATTGGAAATGAACATCTATTATTCAAAGGCACAATATATTTGCAGGCCAGGAGAGGCGTAAGAGGATGATATGTTGTAGCTTGAAGGGAACAGGATCATCGTCACGGAGGTGATCGAACACTACCGACAACTGCCCTGGTGTCACTGATTCTGTGCATCGAGAGCCAATGACATGTGGCAGTGGGTTACTGCTGACCGCTGCCTCCGGCCTACACTGCAGTCCAGTAGGTCAATGAGTCTTGATTTAGCGATGGCGAAGTTCATATCAGTGATATCAGTGTACAAGCATCATCGCAGACTGCATCCCGTCTCAGCACCGGTGCCACTAAGGCTGTTCCCCGACATTCATGGACACTCAATGGTCGTACATTGGTGACGTTTGAGTCTGTGGACTAGGGGCTAGTTTTCATCCTCATGTAGCTGATACCGAATTGGTGGTGAAAACAAGGCTTGCGCTTTCCACTCCTTCATTTGCTGCTTCTCGATAACATCAGATCTTCCGCATCATGCCCCGGAGTACACCTTCCACTGTCCCCTGCAACCCTCCGCAACAAACACCTCGGACATTGATGAGGACCAGCTCAGGTCGTATGGCCCATCTGACTGCACCGCAAGTCACCGTCCCATGGCTGGGTACCTGTGCCGACCGCAGTGCATCCGGGGCCACTAACTCTGGGCTGGTCCGGTCCGGGACCCCTTCTTCTGAGATATTGGATAGCCCCTGAAGCGTTGGCTTTGGGGTCATCAATGCCATTTCTCTGTGGCCTTGCGCTGTACGCAGCATCCGGGCCCAACTGCGTCCCACCAGGGCTCACACACCAAAGGGAGTCCTTACCCACCCGGACATCGCATCACAGCAGGAGGCACACGCCACCATTGCAAGGATCACCTCCAACCACCATCTGCCAGAGTCAAAACGGTGGTCCTGACAGACTTACGAAATTGCTCAGACCTGTCTTGGATGCCATCATTGGCCTGATACCCTGCTCAGCACTCCAGTTGCCAGTGACTCAGTGCACCGCAGGCCATTGTCCGTTACTGATTGAGTTTTTGCTGTGGAGAGGTTGCAAAGCGATGTCACCTCAAACAGTGTGGGGGCCCTGAGACATTGATGGGGAAGATGATGCAGGTCTGACACACCCCACTGCATCTGCATCAGGAATATGTCGAAGGGACACAATCCGAGCGCGCTCCTCTCTAGTGTCCCAACTCCAGTGCACTCCAACTCACAGACACTTCTGTTTACATGTTGGCTGTCCTCTGGACTTTCTCCGGCTCCCTCCATGTTGCTCCGCAGTTGACTCTGTTATGCATATGTTTTCTGTTTCCGTTGCACTGGTGTCCAAAGTTCAAGTAGTTGCCAGCACCAGACATTCTGTGCGAAATGGCTTACATTCACCCCATAAACATCCAGCACGGGTGTCACTGTACATGTGGCCCTGCCAATAAAGGGGCCGGGCGCATGTGCCCGTCGCCATTTAAACATGATAAATGCGTGTGTCCTTCTAGTCTTGTTGTATGCATGAGGGCCCTGGGCCTTACGACATTACATTGTGCTGTGTACATCGGATGCAGACATGTCACAGCAGGCAGCGGGTTGGAGCTTAGACATGTAGCTTTGTTGGCACCCAATCAATTCGTAAGGGAAGTGGCCAGGGCCGTCGGACGCAGAGCCAGCAATGGTGTGTAACTACTCTTTGCATGCCCCTGGGCGTGGTTCTGTACTGTGAATGTGCATCTGCATGTGTCTTTATGGCAGTGTGAGTCTCCTTATTGGTGTGTGGGTGGTCCCTGAAGGGTGATAGACACCTACGTATGTGTTCTAATTCGCATTCCATGGGTTCGACCCCCACCCACACCTGTTGGCCCACCTCCTTTTGGCGTGCTGAGACATGGTATTGGGGTGCCATGTGTGGGTTGGTGAAGTGTTGTGAGCCAGCTGTGCTTGTGGGTAATTCCTGCTGTGTGGTCTGTTACAGGCTTGGTGTTCTCCTCTGAGTAGCTTGGCTGGTCAGGTCCTGGTGGGGGTTTGCATGGGTGCCACTAAGGCTGTTCCACGACATTCATGGACACTCAATGGTCGTACATTGGTGACGTTTGAGTCTGTGGACTAGGGGCTAGTTTTCATCCTCATGTTGCTGATACCGAATTGGTGGTGAAAACAAGGCTTGCGCTTTCCACTCCTTCATTTGCTGCTTCTCGATAACATCAGATCTTCCGTATCATGCCCTGGAGGACACCTTCCACTGTCCCCTGCAACCCTCCGCAACAAACACCTCGGACATTGATGAGGACCAGCTCAGGTCGTATGGCCCATCTGACTGCACCGCAAGTCACCGTCCCATGGCTGGGTACCTGTGCCGACCGCAGTGCATCCGGGGCCACTAACTCTGGGCTGGTCCAGTCCGGGTCCCCTTCTTCTGAGATATTGGGTAGCCCCTGAAGCGTTGGCTTTGGGTCATCAATGCCATTTCTCTGTGGCCTTGTGCTGTACGCAGCATCCGGGCCCAACTGCGTCCCACCAGGGCTCACACACCAAAGGGAGTCCTTACCCACCCGGACATCGCATCACAGCAGGAGGCACACGCCACCATTGCAAGGATCACCTCCAACCACCTTCTGCCAGAGTCAAAACGGTGGTCCTGACAGACTTACGGAGTTGCTCAGACCTGTCTTGGATGCCATCATTGGCCTGATACCCTGCTCAGCACTCCAGTTGCCAGTGACTCAGTGCACCGCAGGCCATTGTCTGTTACTGATTGAGTTTTTGCTGTGGAGAGGTTGCGAAGCGATGTCACCTCAAATAGTGTGGGGGCCCTGAGACATTGATGGGCAAGATGATGCAGGTCTGACACACCCCACTGCATCTGCATCAGGAATATGTCGAAGGGACACAATCCGAGCGCGCTCCTCTCTAGTGTCCCAACTCCAGTGCACTGCAACTCACAGACACTTCTGTTTACATGTTGGCTGTCCTCTGGACTTTCTCCGGCTCCCTCCATGTTGCTCCGCAGTTTACTCTGTTATGCATATGTTTTCTGTTTCCGTTGCACTGGTGTCCAAAGTTCAAGTAGTTGCCAGCCCCAGACATTCTGTGCGAAATGGCTTACATTCACCCCATAAACATCCAGCACGGGTGTCACTGTACATTTGGCCCTGCCAATAAAGGGGCCGGGCGCATGTGCCCGTCGCCATTTAAACATGATAAATGCGTGTGTCCTTCTGGTCTTGTTGTATGCATGAGGGCCCTGGGCCTTATGACATTACATTGTGCTGTGTACATCGGATGCAGACATGTCACAGCAGGCAGCGGGTTGGAGCTTAGACATGTAGCTTTGTTGGCACCCAATCAATTCGTAAGGGAAGTGGCCAGGGCCGTCGGACGCAGAGCCAACAATGGTGTGTAACTACTCTTTTCATGCCCCTGGGCGTGGTTCTGTACTGTGAATGTGCATCTGCATGTGTCTTTATGGCAGTGTGAGTCTCCTTATTGGTGTGTGGGTGGTCCCTGAAGGGTGATAGACACCTACGTATGTGTTCTAATTCGCATTCCATGGGTTCGACTCCCACCCACACCTGTTGGCTCACCTCCTTTTGGCGTGCTGAGACATGGTATTGGGGTGCCATGTGTGGGTTGGTGAAGTGTTGTGAGCCAGCTGTGCTTGTGTGTAATTCCTGCTGTGTGGTCTGTTGCAGGCTTGGTGTTCTCCTCTGAGTAGCTTGGCTGGTCAGGTCCTGGTGGGGGTTTGCATGGGATATCCATGGGCTGTTGTAGGGCATCAGTGTTGACAGTGTGGTGGTCCTCTCTGGCATCACAGATGTGTTGTATTCTGTGCTCTGCTGAAGGTGTTGTGTGCCGCTGTGGTGCTGGACTGCCATCTCCTGTCTCCGTTACTGCCTTTCTGTTGGCAGCAGCTTTGTAAACAAAAAGCACCTTACCTACTCAACATAACATCAGACCTGTACAACCACCATCCATATTTGTATAATGCAGACATGTTTCATTGCTCCACTCTCAGCAACTACATCAGGGCAATCTGGGGTTCTCAATTTTTAGCCTTCACACTTTTATTTACGTCGGACCGGCGTCAATATTTAAAACAGGACACAGTGGTGAAATAATGAAAACCCTCGAGCCGAGGGTCTGCATTAAGGACACTTAGACACACCATCCATTGAATGTCGAAGTAAGGAATAATTACTTTGTGCCTGGTTTAGGTTGTCACGTCATGCCGGTGCCTATTGGCCTCCTCGATTGGCCTCCTTGGCACTCCAACTGCATTCCAAGTGGTCTGCTTGTGGGTTAGTTGCTGGTGGTGTTCTGTCACCTAGTGACGCTTGTCTTTTTTTCCTGTGGTCTGCACCCCGTCTTTCTCTCCCTCTTCTCCTTGGCCTTCCCTGACCCCGTTGTTCCTTGCTGGTAGTCTGTTGGGGTTGTGGGGTTTGAGTTAGCCTCTGCGCTGGGTCAGGGTGCATCCATGTTGCTACGTGCTTTGGCTTGTTTCTGGTGTGTTGTTTCTGTGATTTTTATGGTGCATTGTCCCGCTAGACGTGTGGAATTTGCAGGCTTGTTGCTGGTTTTCGCTGCTTTTTGTCCTGCGATTGGCCTCATTGCATGTTTTTTACATTTGCATATTGCATTTTTGCCGCGTGGGGTTAATTTTCACATCTGATAAATTATCTGGTGTCTATCGCATGCTACCGCCTCGTTGTGAATTCTGTGTTGACACAGGGTTATATTCCCGCGATAGGCTGTGATGTTGAAAGTTACGTTACGCTAATCTTGCGGTTGTTATCACACGATCTTGTGAATATACCCCTCAGTGTTTCAAACTTGTGCAATAAACAACCGAAAAGTTTCAGATCGTTTTGCGCACTGTAGATTCTTCTATTGAAAAAGTAAGTGGTTTATTACCCCGCCACCACAACGGCTAAAGGGACCACCCGCCATATGTGCGACAAACCCACCGTACTCATTAGGATGCCCCGCCACACTGGCGGGCGCATCCTGAATTTCTAACATTACGGTGGGCGGTGCTGTCAACAGCACCCGCCTCAATGTCAGAAATGCATGTCGTGCGTTTGCATGCACAACGTGACAGGCGCCGCGCAGTGCCTGCCACCTTGTGCATGCAAATGTACCCCCGCCTTCCTAATGGACTCTTTTGTTTGAGTGTATTTTTCGGAAGTTTCACAATGCGGCACGCGTTTCTCAACCACTGTAGTTAGCAGCTGTCCTGTCTATTTTATTACTACGTGTACAATTTCTGAACAGTACCTATTGTGACTAACTAGGAAATATGACTCTTTAATAGTTAATTATGAAGTAAGTTCTTAGGCAAAATGAGTCACATTGCATTTCATCTCAACCTGCTTCGACGAATCCCCTATGGAGCCCGTGCCATGATGGGCCCATATGTAACCTGGAATGTCACATTCAGCCATCTGTTGACGTTCTCCAGCACGATCGGCTTAGTCAGCGTGAACTACCGCTTTACGAGGCAGAACGCAGGCATGCAGCTGAAATTACGGAATTAGCCGTACATGTGTCAATTGGGCAGCCTCGCTGATAAAATGTTGTGCCTAACCAGCCGGAAAAAAAGACAGCTGTGTCCACGCTCCGTGAGAACCCTTGAAGAGCTGCCAAAGCATACACTTGCGTTATGTTTAAAATAGAGATGATCTTAAATTAAGCATGCATAGATTGTATTGTTGACACTGTACAAAATGTGACGCTGTGAAGCATATAAAATACTTCTAAGACATGAAAGATGGAGGTGCCAGACAGCACAGGGCAGTTATACATTAATGTTATTGTTTTGTGAAAGAGTTGCACTCTTTTGAAAGCACGTCAAGTGGGTAAAGGGATTAGCTGGGCAGAAGCAGAGGGACTGCAGTTAATTAGAAATTATTATTTTTCATGATATATGTAAAATATCATCACGTCACTATTTAACAAGACTATGGAGACAAAAGCAGCATTGATAACTAAGAATCAAGTTTAAAAAAAATGAAAGACCAAAATGAATGCTAAAACGAAGGTTTGGGAAAATACCCTTCTTTCTAAAATGGACAGGGTTACATAATCTGCTCGCCATAGACTGGAGTTCATCAATGATTGCGAATATGGAAATGTGACAAATTGCTATTGTTATTTGCATATAGTGTTTAGAAGTCATTCAATATTTTCATAAAATATTTAATGAGTCCCAGGTACGTATGATAATGTAAATATCTGTGCATCAATACAATTTAGTTAGCAATAAAAGAAATGGGGGCATATTTACAAGCCCCTAATGCCACATGAACTTTTATCAACATTCCTGTGGTGATAGGGGCTTCACTTTATTTAGAAGGCGGCGTTAAGCATGGCTTAACGCTGCTTTGTACATAAGGCACCCTTTCATGCTGCACTTAACGTGAAATGGGTGGTGCGGTGGGCGTTCCACTTCAACACCCATTGATTTTGACGCTGCCCCCTATTTACAAGGGTGGCTTAAATAGGAGGCAAAGCCAAAATTAAGTCTAGGAAAAACCTGTTCTTAACATGGCAAAAGCCAGGATAAATGCTTTATTTTGCCCTTTTTTGTGCCGTTTCTATGGGTACTGCATTGTGCAACACACAGAGAAACAGAAAAATGCCATGAATGATTGTTTATGTGCAGGAAAGTATCCCTTCCTGGACACAAACAATAATTATTAAATGACAATGTGCAACTTCTATGTGTGCTGCACAATGCAACACACATACAAGTTACAAATGACCATTCTGGATTGTTTATGTGCAGAAAGGGACACCTTCCTGCAGATAAACAATCATTCCCTCAATGCAGGCACTCTTGCACTATGGTGCAAGGGTGCCTGCGTTTGCGCTAGGCAGCTCAGTTCAGCGCCGGCACTAGGGAAAACACAAAATGCACCATATTGTTGTAAATACGATGCATCCCTGAGTTTTCAGTAGGACAGAGCGCAGTCTTAGCTATTATGGCTTAATGCCGCACTCCGACATTCTTTTGTAAATATGCACCCTGGTTCTTTTGAGGTTGGCATCTGAAGGAATTCTTAAACTCCTCTCATTTTTTAAAGTCTTTGACTTACATGTTTAAATGTTTATGAATGTGCCTAAACAGGGTTGTGATTTACACTTTACAGTAAATACATTCCTTATTTCGTGATCAACATGGAATTACAGAAGTGCATAGGATAATAGTCATCATTATCAAAATAAATTATTTAGATCAAAAGATCATAAAGATGAATAGATACCCCATCATTACAATCTATGAAACATAATTACAATTCTGAAAATATTAGCACACACATACAAATAGGAAAGGATCAATATTTACAATTAATGCAGTACGGATCACATTGAAAGTAAAGGCTAGAAACCTTATGTAGATAATTCAGGTCCCTGAATTATTTCTCCCTATGCGGTGATCAAAAGCTTAGCGACCTCAAAACAAATAATCAAAGTTAACAATGATATAGAAAAAAAGCTGGTTGATAATTATAGAGCCCTAGAGGACATAAGACAGGTTTAATAAAAGGCACACCTTGAGATCTTGTAAAATGTACAAGGAAGAGAACATTTATAGGGGCTGATTTGAGTCCTAGTTACATAGACAAATTTGATGTCAACTTATTAGTCCTTCCTAACCGAAGGGATATTTTTAAGAGCTAATGCCCACTTAGAGCAGTATTAATAGATGTCCTTCCTGTGGACTAAAGTATCAAAATAATAAAAGTTCAGGGCCAGGGCAAGTCTTGAGTATGGCATAGACCTTTCCAGAGGTTTTCTCTGTGTTGTGCAAGGATAGCATACAACAAATGTGGGCTACTATGTCTGTGTGGCACCACAATCCTCTCCGGATGGTCTTATATCTTTGGAAAATCCAACTTGACTAAAGTTGACTGTACAAAGGTAGGTCATGGGATGATGCTAAAATCAATGACAATTGCCTTGCTGTTGACTTTGTGAAATGAGTAGCCCAGACCAAAAAGCCGGAAGGCAATAGGGGAGCAATTAATATTGGTCTCAATATAAAGCTGACTATCTTTTTCATGGACTACAAAAGAGAAGACAGAACAGGCAAATCATTCTTTTGATTAATCTATTCCTCCACTTTCCATGATTTTTCTCATAGATGGCACCAAAAGCCAACCTCCCCATGCCCTTGCAAAACCAATGTATGATAGAACAATAAGTGCCTTTACCACACACACCTCGACAATGCAATTTTTACAATGCACTTAATACACAATGCAAGCTTTCACCACAAAACACACTACCATGCATGTACATAGACTATTATTAAACATGTCATTACCACACATACTATTTATGCGTATCATATCAGCACTTATACCGCTACAATGCGTCATTACAACCAAGGCAAAAAAGTACTCACAGTTACAAAATGTTAAAAAATGAAAACAAATTCCAACAATAACAACCAAAAATGCGCAAACTAATTTTTTCCAAAACACATTCTACAAATAAAATTTATGAATGAAACATGACACGATACACCTATTGCTGAAAAAAAGGGCTCCAAAATACGTTTGCAACATAGTCCACCTTTATTTTAACCCCTTATATTCAGCTTTCCCAAATACAAATGGCTCTCATTGTACAACAGGGAGTGGAATTTTTTTTTCTTTTTATGAACAAAATAAGAAACTACAAATCAACAATAAAACTCACTAGAGAACGGACCTTCCAACACATATCTTTGTTTAAATATTCATCTACCACGCACAACACATATAATAAAAAGGGCCACTCGCCATTATACGTTCACTACTACACTGATAGGATTTGTGACCACACAGAGATTGCTACTGACACAAGACTTTACTAACACAAACAATACCATCTACCCTTCCTAGTAAGTGGAACTCTCATGAGAAATACTTGTACTACCCACTTATATGACATATTATTTAGCTTATGTTTTCTTAACTTACAGATTTCTCGCACAAATTTTACAAATGTTGGCTAAACAAACACATAATAGGTTTGTATATTTTAAATGATTTCATGTAGAACAATATTGCAGTTTTAAAAAAAAAAATACCCCACAATACAATTTTTAAATGCTAACTTAAATAACTATGAAAGATAAGTAGGTGTACACTTGAAAACAAATACCAATAATTTAGTATAACAAAAAATAACTATTTTACCTCCTTCTCTCAGATAAATGAAAACTAACTATTCCAACACTACCAGATACTCTAATTCTACCACCAAATTACCTCAAAGCAGTGGCTAGATTGTGAATGAGGGGTAAAATTACTAGTATAACGCCACTGCATACTTACCTATAGGCAGGTATTTAACAGAAACTAGTATTAAAAAGAAAACAATTCTAAACCCACTACAAACTAACGTGTTGGACTGTGACTACAGCCAAATTAACTTATCTAACTCCACTAAATACTTATCTCAGGGCAGTTTCTGTACAGTAACTAAGAAGCAAAATTGCTATTCTAACTCCACCAGGAACGTACCATAGGGCAGGTGCTGGACACTGACTAGGAGTCCAAATTACTACTCTAATACTACCAGGAACTTCCCTCAGGGCAAGTGCTAGACAGTGACAAAGGGGTAAAACTACTATTCTAAGTCCACTGGGTACTTACCTCAGGGAAGGTGCAAGGTGGTGACTAGGATGGAAAATTACTATTCTAACTCCCCCGGGAACTCACCTCAGGGCAGGTGCTGGACAGTGGCCAGGGGGAAAATTACTATTCAAACTCCATCAAGTACTTACTTTAGGACTGGTGCTGGATAGTGACTTAATTACAAATTTAGGTCCATATTATCAAGAAAGGGCGATACATTATCGCCACTTTTATCGGCAGGAAACTGCCGCTTAAGCGGCGATAATGGGCTTGATAATATGCCCTTGAGAATTCCAATAGAAGCCCATGTTCGACCAGAACGTGGGCTTCTGTTGGAATTCACTAGCGGATTTTCGGCAATTTTCGGCCATTTCGCGATCCGCGAATCTTGCGAAATTGCCGCAAAATTCGCATATTCGCTCGCGGGCCTGGAGGCTGCTTTCTCCTCATCTGCTGCCCTGCTCACTCTCTGACACTAGCGGTATCAAACGTCTTCCCGCCCTTTCCCAACTATGATAGACAGCTCACTCAAGGGACCTTGGCGCCTTTTGGCGCGGTGGCAAAGTTACAGGCACACATGGTCAGTGGAGACAAATCTTCTGGCCCTTTACACAGCTGCAGTGTAGGAAAAGCACTATACATTAACACAACGAGGTAGCACTTACTGATTAGCCAGTAGAAAGTACTCCAGTTGAGTAGATGGAAATCGCAAAAAAATCTGCGATTTTGTGGGAAAATCTGTGAATTTGAGGACTTTTTTGCGATTTCACACAAATTCGCGGACCTCTGATCCGCAAAATTCACCCATACTTAATTGTAAGGACAGGTTAGGTGAACCCAGGTGTCATTGGAGGTGCGTGGAGTACTTTTCCTCCTATTGCATAGGCAGAGCAGTACTCTGGAAGACACCATAGTTAGGACAACGGAGTATAACCACTCTGCCTCTTCAATAGAGATAGAAGTATGTGAAAACATTGAAAAATTAAAAGAACTTGCTTCCACCTCCAATGATCCATGTGGATAAATTACTTGCCTGTTTTAACAATTCTATGCAATTCAATTGGCAATTTTCAAATTGTGTTTACCAAATTAAAATATTTTTGGATTCCTACCTGTAGCTGTCTTCTTGGTGACTTTTTCACACAACGTGCCAGAAAGAGTAAACGGTACTGTCATTAATCCATTTAAGTACATATTAATATCCACAGAAAAAAATCCTAAAAAATGGTTTTAAATGTTACAAGGGCCACCCAAAAAATCAATTTTCCCAAAACAAAATAATATTCCAAAAAAGCGAGTAGTGATACACAACTGTGGATGGAAGCAATAACAAAAAACGAGCATCCATATCGGAAGCTCAGTTAATAAAAACATAACGCTAAAAAATCACACTGTTTCCTAATCGAATTATCCCTCAAAAACAATGCTGTAATACTGGATTAAAAGCATCTATCCTCCTCCTTCAGCAATTCAGCAATTCCAAGAAGACTACAAACAGTCCAAAAACACATAGCCCAAAAAGTAAAAATGTTGCTTTTATTTCAAATTAGTTTAGGTAAGTTTTCAAAAGTTATCTTTTAACTTTTCTAAAAACGCTTTAAAAAAATTAATTGAGAAGTGAGCATAAAAACACATAAAACACACCAGGTATTTCTATCTACCACCTAACTACCTTCCCCCTGTACCTCACATTAAACGTAGCCACCTATATACTTAGTAATGTAAAGTGAATTGTTCTTACCTGATCGCCACTCTTGCTTGCTTGCAATCTCGACCGTGACACTCCGCTGACTGTTGAAACATACGGACAACCACGACCATCAAGCACAAAAGTAAAAACTGAAAAAGGATAATATTTGCCATTGAACTTAATGGTAAATCATGGGGAAAAAACTTATAAAATGTAAAAAAAATAATATGTGACATGTTGGAAAAAATGTTTTTATATTTATGTATAATAGGTTATATGATTTACTATTTATGTACAATGTCGTTTATAGTTTTAGACTATATTTAAATAAATAATATAAATATCAAACCATTGTATTACATTGACATCTTTCCACATAATGGGCCTCATTTACGGTCAGATGAGTGACCGACCAGCATCAGGTCGGAAATGGGACCTCCTGACAAGGAGTCGGCGGTCCCACTTCCCATACTAGGATACAACTGACGGCAGTCGGAAAGTGTATCTTTTCTATTGTAGCTTGGGCTGCAGGCTTCAGCACAAGCAGCAATAGGCAATATGCTCTTTTCAAACATCCATGCACCGTGTGTCAGGCACTATGCAGTGCCTGCCACACAATGCATACATTTTTGGGAGAGCCATGGCTGCGAGGGGCTGGGGGCCTGCTAGGGCCCCCCAAAATCATTTTCCAACAGCCTTTTTATGGCGGACAGATTGCCATAGAAAAGCTGAGGGAAATGTGCGTCGTAATCCCCACGGTAATGCCTGAGCAAGCACCGCCTCAATCCTGGCAATTACGATCCACCCACCGCTTGATGGGCTTAAGGAGCCTGTCAAAGGTAGAGCACATTCCCCAGCAGGCATCAGTACCCGTATCATAATTCAGCAGTCAAACTGATGCCTCAGATGTTGTGCGGAACGCCACCGAAGAGATGTCCGATGGTCTTCCATACAACATCATAATGGGGCCGGCCCTATGTGTTTGAATGTAATTTTGATAAATACATTTTTTTAAATTATTTAATACTATCTTAATGTTGAAATCTCATATATTTGTATTTTATTAATAATAATATTTAATGTACTTCAACTTTTTTACTTAAAAATGCCTTTAATTATTCATTTTCAGCAACACCTATTAATACCTGGGTATTAATACACTTCCCAAACAAATAACCCTATGTTTACTAAATTCCGTCCCCAAATCCTAAATAAAAATGTGTACAAAACTGTACAATTGTAATATTATGATTAATGTTTCAAAATGACAAATATTATATTTTAATACAAGAGTATTACATTTAATACATGAGTATTAATAATTGTACCTGCCCAAAATCTAAATATCTTTCATCCCATCCCTAAATACTTAGGGGCCTATTAGGAAGGCGGGCAGGCGTAGCGTAGCTGGGACCGCCAGCCAGTGGTGCAGGGGTCTTGCACCGGCAATGAGGATGCCACCGCCACGGTGGCAGTGGCTAACCCTATTCCCAGCATTGTGGCTCCCACCACAATGCTGTGGATGCACTTTGTGCATTTGCATGGACAACGTGGCAGGCACCGTGGGGTGCCTGCCATGTTGTGCATGCAAATGCATGGGGATACTATAGGTACCCCCCATGAGCAGCGCCCAACCCGCAACACCCTGGGGGCCTGCAATGGGCCCCCAATGCCAAAGACCGCATGCCTTTCTATGGCGGCAACGCTGCCATTGAAAGGCTGATCTCCACCTGAATCCTATTATGGATGGCGGTGTCTTGCAGACACCGCAACCATATTGAAGATGTTTTCCGCCCGGTCAACGAGTCGAATGGCAGAAAAGCAGGTCTTTCCGTCCACCGTGGACACCCGCCATCGTAATATGGTGGGGCGAAATGGGAAGCGGGTGGAGGGAAATGTAGGGTGGATCGCCACCGCCATGCCATCCACCCAACATCCTAATAGACCCCTAATTTTGCAATTTTATAAAATATGTTAAATTCTAACATTATTATTAATTTACAACAATTACAATTCATAAATGTTAATACTAAAATATTAAAATGAATCCCTTACAATGAATACACTTCTCCACCCAATACCCCTATTTCCCTTATGTCTCATCCCTAAAACTTATCTTAAAAAATATATAAAAAATAATTATAAAATTAATATTTACCAAATATAGATAACATATACTTACCTACATACTTACCAATAGGCTTACATGTTGATGTGTGGTAAAGATAGTCATGGTAGTCATGGTAATGACGCTAGTGGTAAAACAAATAAGAGGTAATAAAACTAGTGGTCACCAAATGCGCGGTAATGACAGTAGTGGTACACACATGAGTGCTAAATATCTAGATCCAAAACTCGTTGTTGTATACTCATCCATGGTAATGAAACTAGTAGTAAATATATAGTAGTTGTAAAAACCTGCGTGGAAAGACCAAAGCGTGGTTAAGACTTAGGGCCCTATTATTACAATGCGAGTTGGACAAGCGCCCGACCACCATAGTGCTGGAAACTGGATTGCCTGACAAGGAGTCAGAGGTCCTGCATTCCAAATTACGATGTGACCGCCTTCAGGTGCCCCCCAGCCTCATAGTGGAGGGCGCAGAGGTACGGGGGTCAGACTGCCATAGAAAGAAAGACCGAAAGGGACAATGTAAGCTCCTTGACCCTGTTGAAGCAGCAGCGGTCAGTCCCTCTGATCGTAATGCGGAAGTCTGACCTCAGGGGCAGATGTCAGTCAGACCGCAACTGACAGCCGGTCAGTTACGGTCCGACTGACATCATAATAAGGCCATTTGTTGTAAAGGTACATTGTGGTTTAGACTGTGTTCTAAATACTGTCTCCCTTGCAAATGGGGTGGGCAAAATTAAGCTTTTCTTCGAGTATAATTCCCAAATAGGGGAAATCACTAAGCATCCACAGCACAGATCACAGCATGGCAAAATTGAGCTTAAGGCCTAGTTACTTCATGTAGGAGATATGCTTCTTTTATGATAAACAAACAATTTCGATGTTGTTCAGAAAGCATTCCAACTGAATCAGTTCCGGAATGCTTTCCAGACGACTCAGATCGAGGAGTTCGACAAGAAATTTTTGATGTGTCTGGATGATTCCGGATAGAATTCGGCCAGACTCCCACTGACTGTAATGGGAGTCTGTGGTCCGAAAGAGAACACAGGCTCCCATTGAAGGAAGTGGTGGCTGGTAAAAACCTTGCACTCTGTGACAGGCACCCAATGGTGCCTGCCATGCTGTGCATGGTTGGAAAGGGGGGTCCCTTGGGTACCCCCATGGGCTGGATTTGGAAGCCCCAGGTGAAGGGGGGCCTGCTATGGCCACCTAAAGACAGATTCCGGCAGCCGATATGTTCTGGAGAGACTGAACAGCTATCCGAATCAGTCATCGTAATCACTCGCTCAGAAACTAAGTCCAAACAGCTGTACGATTCAGCTTCGAAAGACGCGACATGTCCGAATGCCTTTCGGAGTGGATTCATATCGGTCGTTGGGAAGTGTGTACGATTCGGTCAGAAACAAGGGTTCCGGATTAGATTCGGTAAACCCAAATCTGATTCGGAGCCCTTCGAAATGACTTCGGATTTGGCCCCATTGTGTTTATAAAGATGTCTTCTTTTGAACAGCTGATGCAAGGTCATCCAGCCCCTAGCAGTCCAATGTGTTTTATCCCACATTGCAGAACCCCCAGCCTTCTCCTGGAACACAGCTGACTGTCTGAATACTACACATCCTCCTTTTTATACAACTTGAATGAAGGTTTTACATTCCATAATAAGTATGCATCCGCAAGAACACAACAAATAAAAATAATTAATAACACTCATAATCCTTAAATCTACCTGTCATCCTAACCTCATCCATCCCCACACTTCCCGTAGTGACTAGAATCGCTCCTATTCTTTGTCTATTGTGAGTTTCCTAGACATTGCCGTTCTAAATCAGTACACTTTGACACTTCCTCACATTCCACTTCTTCCCATCTTCCAACCAACCAGACAGTGTTTCCTTTCACAGCACTTATTTTCTTGGGACTTGACCACTTAGAACATTTATTTGAACTGTCAACTCTCACCCAATCATCCACTTTAAATCTTTGAGGACTACACTTGTTCCCACATACTTGTTCTGGGACCACTCCACTCTCTCCTTTAACCTGTCCTTCTTCTCATTCGAGTGCTTTACTCTTTCCATCCAAGTAGGTGTCACTTTTATATATGCAGCCCTTTGTTTTAGCAAAAGAAATGGTGTCTCTCCCATAACAGAGAGTGGTTTATTTATATAACCCCACAACATGTTCTTAACTACACCCTTGCAATCCAACCAAGACTCACCATCCAACTTTATACATTCCTTCAGCACATGATTAAATCTGTCATGAGTCCCCTATAGGCCCCACTATAGTTTAGTCTCGGTAACGACGCCAAAAAACCCCTGTGATTCTGGGCAAATCACTTAATCTCCCCGTGCCTAAAATGAAAGTGTGTCCTCATGTACCGTAACTGGTGCTATGTAAAGCGCTCTGATAACTGATTCGGTTCGGTTCTAGTTCGCGCTATATAAAACACTGCAAAAAAAAAATAAAAATAGGCCACTCTTGCTTTGCACATGTTACATAGTAACATTCAATAACACACAAACTGGCGGTGAGGGTGGCAAGCAAAGTGCACACAGGTGTCTGTTCTGGGATACTTATTCTCAAAGTTTTGATCATGCTCTACTGTATGTAGTACCACTGCCACTGGGTCACCAACAATAACTACAATCTATATAAAAGGAGCATGTACTTAATCCAACTAATAATAGCGTTCCAAGCAGTGCGCTCATATATCGTCCATTTTCTGTGTATCCAACCAAGAAAATCCCAAGGGAGTCTTGTTTAATTGGAAAGCCAATTCCGAATTTATTATCATTCTAATTTTTCAACACAATGGTACCTTATCCAATCTATCCAGCCAACACATTTTGTCCTACGCAGACCTCATCAGGGCTGTAAATTGAAAAAAGCCAGTCAATAACCGTTTTTTCACATACATATTCACTTTTTAATATAACATACATTTTAAATCAGTCACTATGAATATATTAGTTCAGGCTCCCTACCTATGTCAGAAAATTCAAAAAAGAATATTTTTCCAAAAAACATATAAAAAAGAACATCATTAATTAAAAGTTATCAAAATAAAATGTTTGTTTTAGATCAGATTGATTAGGTCTTTTGATCTTGGGATGAAAGGATGAATGAATAAGTATCAGTATTGGCATTCCTCTTGGTGTTTTCCTAGACCACTTAAGGCATGGTTGGGCACAGATGGGCTTGCCTTAGGAATGGCTTTGGCAGCAGTAGTGCATCCACAGCGTGTATCTGCTGCATATACATGCACTGTCTGCACTTAAATGATAGCTAGGCTGCGATACAATCTGCATGGTGCCCAAACACTAGAGTGCTCAAAAGAACTTGGAAAGACACCAACAAAATGGCTACCAAGTATTTAACAAACAGTGAACTCGGGACAATGAGGTTACATGATGTGGTTAAAAAAATACAGAAAATGCCCATACAGTTGAATCACAGCATTGCCAATGCCCAAAACCCCCCAAACTAACTTAATTCCTTATCATCTCTTCCATCCAATACATCCACATGATCCTCTTCAGTGGCCTCAATCTCCCAGCAACACAAGCTAAAATGAGGCAAGAACCACACTTTTCAGCTTTGCCGGCATACACTGCAACCAACATTCTCCAAAGGTCACACCTTCAACCTCTTCTTGCTATCACGAACAATGCAATGCAAACACCCATACCCCTAGGCCAGACCAGCCACCTTGCCATCATCATCTTACCAACAAATCAAGATGAACCCAGTGGCAGCCAGCACTGATTGGGAGTGGTGCGGTGGGTGGGGTGTGAGAGAGGGTTTAAAAAAAAGAATAAAGCAATCCTGATTGCTGCGTCCCTCCCTGTCTCTCCTCCGTTGTCTCTTCAGGCTGGAACAGGGAAGTAGGAAGCACCCAGCTCACACACTTCCCATAGCCAATCACAACGCTCCAATGCAGTGTTGCTATTGGTCTGAGCCCTGTAGTTTGGCGCTCAGCCAGGAACTGGGGACATGGCATGTTCTCCAACCTGTAATGCAGCCTGCATGGAGAATAGGCAAAGAGTGAGAGGGCTGGCCAAGCATTCATTCGCACTTGGGGGTGGGCAAACCACTCCTCCCCTGCCCTGCTCTGAGAGGAGCAAAAGACTCACACCCCACCCTGCCAGCAGAGCTGCTGCAGCAGGAAAACATAAAATGATATTAACAACCAGTTATTATCATTTTATGTTTCCTTTATTTACACTTCTAAAAAGCAGTGGGGCGACGCTCCTATGCCTTAGCGGAGCTGGATTAACCCAAAAGAGAACGGCAAACCTTCAGACCCCTCAAAGATATCTCCATTGACATTCTAATGCTGGAACTCATTACTCCCCTGCCAGCATGCATTTACTTCTAGCCACAGTATGTTGGCCAATTGTCTCAGTGATTTAATGACTACAACATTCATTGAAGTAATGTTAACCATTATTACAAAATTAGTACATTGGTTCACATGCAGCTCTCACAAATGCAAAATGGTGTACAACAAAGGTCAGGTATATACTGCGCATTAGCCTTCACACCAGAGACAGGAACAAGAATGGACCATGGGAAAGGGCCAGTTGTGCATTAGGGGCATAGCATTCTTACTTTTTCTTTTGACCGTGTCTTGCAATCTCTTCATTTTGGCTGTCTCCATGAACTTGTTCTGACATTTACCAATAGTTTCCTGATAGTAAATTGTCAGAAAGCACCATGTCTGCAGTTATGAGCTTTGTTCCATGAATAACTGCTGTCACAGACATTGCTTCCTTTAACCAAATTAAGTCTACAAACCAAATAATTCACTAAATTGTCAAACTAAATCCTATTACTGGGAAAGAGAAGGTCATATTGGCATACATCTCCCAGTCAACCCCAGTTACTGGTTACTAAGCAGGGGACCCGGCAGTGAATAAAACTATGTAGGTGCAGCACTTAACAAACAAAAGGAGTGTCATAAATGCAGTGAAACATTTATGTCTTCTTGTAGGGGAACAAATCACCCAGTAATTCCAATAGGTTCAAACAGCTTCCCCCTCAAAACTATATGGGGCAGATTTACAAGCCCCTTGCGCCACCGATGCGTCACTTTTTGTGTCGTACCAGAGGCACATTTTACTGCTCCATATGTACAAGGAAAGGTGTTCCATGGGTGTTGCTGTGGGTGTTCCCACTCAACACGCATGGAACCAGACACATTTCCAGATTTACGAGGAATCGTAAACCTGGAAATGCGTCTAAATGCTATGCCACCATAGGGGAGGCGTAGCGAGGCACAATGAGGAGAAATTATTTCATTTCTCCTCGTTTTTGTACTCTTTCAATGTGTGCTGCATTCTAGAGCACCCATTGAAAGATGAAAATGCCTGTAGTGATTGTTTTTGTGCAGGATGGTACCCCCTTCCTGCACAAAAACAATCTCCGCATGACGCAGGCATTGTGCAAGGATGCCTGCGTTTGCGCATGGCAGCTGTTTGTGCGCCAGCGCCGAGGAGAGCACAGGAATGCGACATATTATTGTAAACATGTTGCATTCTTGTGCTTTGAAAGTACCACAGCGTGGTGCAGCCAAAGGGTTTGCGTCGCCGCGCTATGGCACTTTCTTGTAAATCTGCCCCTCAGTGTTCAACATACCTAACGCTTCAAAACCTGTAAATAGCTCTGTGTCCTAAGTCTATGCCTTAAAGGTTGCAATTCTGCATGGAAACTCCAGAGCTAACCACAGCAAACTATTTTCATTAGTTATGTTGACCTCTTCATGGGAAATTACATTCTTACTACCATAAATCCACTTACAGCTAATCCATTCCAAAATGCTTTTTGAGCAGCCAGTGGCTGTAGTTTTATTACCATTGGTTCATTTAATTTGTATGAGATGATTGTGGTTATAAGCAAACATCAGAAATTATAGTCCACCACCCCTTGTGTTATCTATGCCAGATGATTTTGATTGTACATTTTCATTTGAAGATTTTTGCTCATATGCAAAGTGTTCGAGTTATGCCTGTTACCTTTGAGTATACTTAGCACACTGCTGTACCTCCTTTTAAGTAAAATGGAAAGTTATGTGCTTTTTCAGCAGAAAACTGATGATGTTTACCGATGCGCCCCCTAATAAACCTACACCACACCATGCTTGGGATTGCTGAACACCATTGAGGGATCGCTATCATAGTACGAAAAAACACCAGGTTAGGTTATAACATTATGCATAGTTTTAATTTGAGAAGAATTGATACAAAATGGTGGAACATTGCCAATAAAATGACGTGTATCCCCATCTACTATCCTGATTCCGAAAATGTTTCTATTCTACAACAGACAAAATTCCACTTTTTGCCTTCCTAATAGAGAGATGTTATTAGGTAAGATTTATTAATGCGTTCCTAAACATACTAAATACGATTTTCAAGAATTAATCTGAACTGTTGAATGCTACATGTGCCTATTAAAATGCCGTAGCCTTGTCAATTCCAGACGAATAATTTGCTGCCCGAAGCCAGATAATACGAAGTTTTAATTTTGGTTGTTTCTGTGTTGTAATCCGTTTTAGGTGTTCGTATATAGGTTTTCTTGAAACATATCCTTTTATAGGCACAATTCGCATTGCCCTTATATAGGCAGAAGATCCCAGTCCCTATTTAGGCATTAGCCATGCTATCCAAATACAGGCATGGTCACCTACATCCGTCCTCCCCAACGTCACATTGAGTTGTTAGAAACCAGACACTTAAGCTCTTGGGAGTTTCCCCTAACACAGGATTATTGATTTTTCCAAGAACTCATTTAATATACATGAACCGCTATTCCTTAAGGGTTCATTCCTGAAGTCTTCCTCTGCCCGACTTTACGTCAATAGTAACATTCTAAGGCACCTACCAGGTATAAACATACCTTCCCTTGCCCAAGCAAGTAGGAGGAGCCTGTGTCCCGGCCTGATGCACAGACAAGAGACGCTGTCATCCCTGCTCGCAGAGAATCCAGCTTCCAGTGTTCTGACTCCCTTTGAGGGGTGTTAGAGTTCGAGACCCGGAAAGAGATTCCCACCTCTCTCATTCTCAAGGTATGGAGCTAACTAGAACCTAGAGGGACTCTTGGCATACAAACTTGGCATACCAGACTATAGCATACCATACTATAGCCTATCATAGTATAGAATACATCACCTACTTCTTAACTTGCACTTCATTTAGGTTAGGTACACTGGGGTAGAACTAGTTAGAGAAGCATCTTATGAGTACTAGCATTTTTAGCTTATGTTATTTATGTATATGAATATATGTGTCATAGCTAAAAGATAATGCCAGGGCAGTATTATTTCTTTCTACTGCTTATGCTGTACATAATATATCTTGCATACTCTCTTACGATTGTAACAGCTCTATCTCTTACATGAGAAACAAGACTGTTCAATAAATCCTTTTATTGAAACGCCCGTCTATTCTTTCTGTGTAACTTTGAAGAAACTAAGCATGCACGATTAGCTGAGTGAAACTGTTATCTGTTGTTTCCACGATTCTGAGAGTGTTCCGATTCTAAAGGGAAAAACAGAGTTGTCATGTTTATGCGGTTGCCAGAAACTACTCCCTTCTTGTTTACAAGGAGTTTCTAGTGGCCTCTAAGTTAGCTGCCATTCAAAGTAATTACATTTAATATACTCAATAGGGGCATACTGACCTCAGTCCTATGCCAAATCTATAGGGTATATTATTCCAATGCGCAGAGCCTATTAGGGAAATAGGAACTACACTACATGACGCCCAATGTTTGTAAGGCACTCATGTAACGCTAGATACTGAGTAATTCAGTTGTGCTTTTCCCATATTCCCCTACTCACATATTCCATAAGACGTCTGGAGTGGGTAGGGTTAAGTATACACCAACGCTGAATAGGACAAAATCCTATATATCAGCTGTTTGATTTGTTCAATGTTAAAGAATACAGTGTTCCAAAATATTGTGCACCTTATCTTTGTTTCCTTGAAACTTGTTCTACATTTTTCAAAAACAATTTCCCTTAACGGGGATACTAACACCGAGAGCAGTGTAGCTGCGGCTGACCAAGTCGAAACAGCTTTTAATTGTACAGGTTTAAATGAAACCGATGTGGCCTGTTATAAACATCCCTCCAAACTTAAGGAGAGCCATCACTCTAAAACTTATACAACATGGCCTAACACCAAGAGGTGGTAGAGCAGTTTTCGTGATAGAGACACACAAATCCTTTCAGAACGAAGTATTCTATTCATGGTTGGTATTCCCAGAATCAAATCAAGTAACAAAAGTATTTCACTTCTTTAAAGAAGATTAAACACCTGAGGAATATATTCCTTTTGAAGATATTCAAATTCCACTCACATACCAGGAGCATCATCTCTGGTTTAAAGGTGGCATAAAACATTACCAGGCTCAGTCCACTAGGTAGACCAGGAGTAACATGGCCGATTTTAGCCGGCTACACACCCCATCCTGACATCGAAGTGATTTCAGACGAGGAATTACTCACTCAACTAAAACAGTTAATAAAAAAATTACAGACAATTAGTCCAATATGTCATGCAGACTTTCACAGTGCAACCACCAATGACCATTCCAAATCAAACCCCTCAACAGGGGTATACACTAAAAGTTACTCCACACGCTTTACATGCAGTCATGGGTAAAATGCCCACGGAACAAATTCCATTCTGGATAGCTAAAAAAATTACTCAAATCGAAGCAGTATTTCCAAATACCAGCCCTTATGAGAAACACAGAATCCTAACAATCTGTTTACCAATGGGGATCACACCACAACTGGAAGACTCCATCAGTTGGGGCACAGTCTTTGCTACCATCCATACTAAAACACAAGGTGTTCCATCGATTCCAGTAATACCGGATGTCCTGAAACAAATTCAAAACGAATACGGGGCAGAGCCTGCTCTGAATTTAGGTATGAAATTACTGGAAAACTTCGACCAGGTCTCAACAATAATGTTATCTAATATTAAAGGGGAGGCATCATCTGTGGTGATCCGCCAACACTTAAGGGAATTTGATGTATCAGAACATCAACAAGAACTACCCAGAATATTAGAAAAATCTTATGCAGAATTAGGCAGAGACAGTTTGGGTGGAAAATCTTTGAAGCCACAACTGTCTGAAGGTCCTGAAAAGGACTCTATTAAACAAAATCCTACATCTTCTAAAAAGAAGTGGGAAACTAATAAACAAAATTTCAAAAGAGAAACGTTCTCAATCCCGAGGTAGGTCTCCTCAAAAGGAGCCCTCTGGAAGGAGGTATAACCTCAGGAATAGGGATAATTTAAGAAAACCTGACTGGTGTCAGGATAGTGATACACGTTCCTCTCATACCTTTCAGATATCATCACAGACATCAGAAAGAAGAGGACAAACAAATCACAAAGAAGAATGCGTGAAGTCCAAAGACAGTCAACACGTTCAGAAAAATAACTCAAAACCTCAATTTACCATAAAGAAGGTAGCAGATCCGAAGATCAGACATGCCGAGAATACTGAAAACACAGCTCAAGAACGGAGAATGGGCTCAGACAATGCTGGACAGTGCAGCAGAAGTAACAATAGCTCACCTGAACCTTAAGGAACTTTTGGAGATAGTGGACTTGAATGAGTACATCACAGTAGAGACTGTAGACACCAGGGTTAGTACTCCACCAACCGTTATATGAAATAACCGTCCGGATGGAGGGAGACATATCCAAGAAAATAGAAAGCACTCTTTTGGGAGAAACTTTCAAGGGTTTATGATATACTTCTAGCAGAACAGGATTGGCCACCAAAATTTGTCAGGGAGTGCCTACATGGCGGGAACATAATTATGCCAGCCTTCTCCAACCATTTTCCAATTCACCTAAAATAAAGTTATGCCAGGAAATGGGCAGTTGCCCAGGCCCCAGCATTATACAAAAACAAAAATCAAGTAGGATGGGATGAGGACTCACCTCACCACAAAATACAACTGAAAAATCAACCTACTGCACAAAGGCAGTAACCAATAAAGCAAGAAGCTAAAGAACAGGTCAGGGGGATCTTAGATCAACTTGAATACCAAAGGGTGATTGAAATATGCACCTCCTCAATGACCAATCCGTTGCTCCCTGTATCCAAACCAGACAATACATATCGTCTAATTTTGGATTACAGACACTTGAACACTTGTTCCAAAACATTTGCAGTACAAAATGCACATAGTGCAGCATTAATGAATAACATTTTGCGTAAAAAATATAAAACCAGATTGGACATTTCAAACGATTTCTTTTGTCAAAACATAGCACCTGAAAGCAGGTTCTTAACAACGTTCTCAATATTAGGGACCCAGCATCAATTTTGTCGACTCCCACTAGGGTTCAAAAAACGCCCAGGGTTATTCTCAGCAAGGGTAACAGAATTACTACAAATTAATGATGAAGAGGCATTGTCATATGTCGATCACATCTATCTGACAGACGATGACCTAGATAGGCACTTGAACAGGATGAGTACCATTATACTGGCCTTCGCCTATGAGGGCTATAAATTCAACTTAAAAAAATCCAGAATTGTCCATCTCAATGTCCTTTTCCTAGGATATGAACTTTCAAGTGAAGGCAAAAGCCTGGCAGTTAACTTTTTAGAAAGGTGTGTGCTGCTCTAACCTCCAAAAACGCAAAAAAATTGACAATCCATCTTGGGTTTCCTACATTTTGGAAGAACTTACATTCTAAATTACTCAGAAAAGGCTAAACCTATCTACGAATTAATCAAACCTGATTTTTCAATAAAGCATTGGACACAGGAACACACAGACATCCTGTGTTCACTCCAAGCTAACGCAATTTAGTAACCCCAATAATTTCGTGTCAATGCGGATACACCTATTTAACATTTAATGAGGGTCATCCGGAATATATTCACTGGGCTACATTGTATCCTCTGCTATTGACATACTGGAACAAGGTTTAGCCAAATTATAACAAGGCCAGTCTCAGTTATGTTCCATTATGATATTGGGCTGGACGCTGCAATCTTTGCGTGCAGGCTATGTGCCTTGGCGTTTTATCAACACGTCGTCTCTGTTTTCAGAATACAATCACACGGATAAACAGATCGGACTGGCACAAAGGGGAGCAAAGTATACAGTGCTAAGCATTGAAAAACTGGAACAATTACCATTTACGGTAACAGAAAAACCAGCTACAGAATGGCTTATCCATTGAAAAATAACTCTGCCTGTCACTACTCTTCATTTTCAGTATTGCCTCAAACAAATGCAAGCAGGCATATATGAAATGTTGGGTAAAGAATTCATTAAGACATCCTGGGTTTTACCTTGCGAATACAGATGTTGGAGAGGGGGTCGTGAAGTGTCTGTACACGGTACACACCGTGAAAAGGCACTGAGTGGATCACTTTTATGTCAGGACATTTCTTTACACAGGGCTTGTAATGGTTCTGGGGCAAACTTGTCCTGCCACCTGCAGGGTACACCAGCTGCTGTGATTAATCCAAAGTTTGGCCAACTTTCTTATGGGAGTTACCTCCTGTTGAATGATCAAAGTTGCTGTGGCATGTTGCCAGGAATCCCATATCTGGTAACAGTAAGCTCCAAGGTTACTTGTTGTGTGCAAGTATTGTTCCCCCAAATAGACACAGTTAAGGAGTCGCCCCTATGGCCTTCATTGAATGTTTCTTTTATACGTATTGATACTTTAGCAGAATGAAAGCCAAGCTTTTGCAACAGACTGTGCCTTTGACCTCGGCCAAAGAAACCTATGATCTACAAATTGCAGGGACTTTGGCTGAGATACAGGCTCTAAACATGGAAACTGCCCTTTTCATTTTGTAGAAATGATGGGACGTATCTTAAACATGTTTGATACGAGCGGGATTGTACATCCATATGTTCAGGACTGGTAAGAATTTTTCAGGCAGTACTCAGAATCATTACAAACTTCGTGCATTTAGTGTTTGGTGGTTTGCCATTAATTCTAGCACTCGTTGAAGGAATCCTGTTTCTATTCCTACTACTACGCTATGGCAAGCCTATCCACCGGCGTCACACCCAGCAATTTGGAGAAAACTCTCCTAGAACGGAAGTGTCGTAAGCACATAGTGCAACTTGTGGGCATACCTTGTCTATGGGAAGTTAATACAACATGGTTTCTGTCATTTAGACCAATCTGGCAAGATTGCATCTGTAGGACAGTAGGATCTGCTTACTATGGTTAGCACCACTTTTTGGTGGTGTTTCACAGTTTCTCGACTTTAGTCTGGCTGGGGCCCTGCTATTCAGGACCCCAGCCTAGCTGCTTCCTCTCTAAATTGATTGCATGTACTTTAGGTGCACTCAAGATTGGTTACTGGGTTACCCTTGTAAGACCCTAGTATATGGTACCTTAGGTACCAAGGGCATAGGTACCCCAGAGGCCTACCAGGGGCTGAAGCATGTATTATGCCACCCCTGGTAAGCCTTCCAAAATGCCACC
Source organism: Lissotriton helveticus (assembly GCF_964261635.1). Taxonomy (NCBI): domain Eukaryota; kingdom Metazoa; phylum Chordata; class Amphibia; order Caudata; family Salamandridae; genus Lissotriton; species Lissotriton helveticus. The sequence goes on from NC_136065.1 coordinate 409,834,347, forward strand.
ACAAGTCTGCTACTGCAGCCTCGGTAATGTAGTGCATACACCCCTTACTAAGATATAGGTTACTTATATATACCTTTAATCACTGACACATATAAACCTATCAGTCACTCACATGGCAGGCCTTATTAATCCTGAAGGCAGAGTGCTTGGTTTTGTGTGAAAGGGTGCCCATGCATGAGCAGGGCCCCTCTGCAGCTTCCGGAATCTATTCGCTGGGGCTCTTCTGTGATGCAGCCAGATCATATACTCTTAAGTGCACTATAACCTTGTGGTAAATGCTAACTTTAAAATGGCTGCATCAAAACATGTCAAGTTTGGTGTCAAACACTTTGGAATCCTACCCCCCCGCCAGTCCTGGCGGCGGGGGTAGAATTCCATCCTTCTAGAGGGAGAGACATGTACACACTGGTCTGAACTGTAATAGTTTAAAAGGGCCCCAACATCACAACATGGAGGCTGCAGCCACAGACACGGGTCTAACCTCCTGCTGTTGGACGAAACTCCAGCAGGGGAGGCCTGGACAATAGGTTTCCTGTCACAGGAAGGTATAACCACCTCCCCAGAAAGGTTTTAGTGTATTGGGGCTGGGTGGGTGCATTCAGTGAATGCTTTTCAGACAGTGCTGGGGGCACACTTGGTGTCTCTGTGCATACCCCAGTTCAAACCGGTTGCAGGGGCATTCAGCCCCTGCTCTGGCGTGAAACTGGACAAAGGGAAAGGGGTGTAACCGCCCCCTGCCTGGGTCCCCCCATAGGTGGGACCCTAGAGTAACTACAACCCCTAAACTTAGTATAAGTATAGGAACCCAGTTCTTAAGACTTTAGATTACACCTGAACAAAACTCTGCAACATATATCCTGGAACTTTGACATTCTATTTCAGCTAGGAGATGGAAGAATCTCCCTTGGGGTCAAGGAGTGACTCCCCTGTTCAAACAGGCACCAAGAATCATCTTGCGGGTCTGCATTTCAGAGGCTCCCGCCGGACCCTGAAGCATCAGGGACACAGAACATCGACTTCCAGACTTCTCAGAGGCCAACACAAGATCCCAGCAAAGCTGAGACCCGCAGCCCTCAAGAGTGACGTGGAACCGGAACTCCTGGACACCGTGCATATTTGCTAGTTCATCCACTTCCCAAGCTTTTCCGAAGTTGTGCATTGGGCTACTTGTAGTCCACTCCCCGAGCACCATCTGCACTGAAGATTGTGGGCCTACGAGCGTTCCGACAGCCCACTTCTAGCATTTCTGCTCAAGGCCCCTACACGATCCCTGGTGCGTCGACTGGTGGGTCCCACAAAGGTAACTCTTCTTTCCTTTGGGCTTTCCTGGTTGCTCCAGACGTTCCCTGACTCCCTACCAAGAGGTGAGTCTCTCAGACCTTGCTGGTCTGCACTGAAGCCAATCTCTGCTTTCTGTGTGGGTTGCTTTTGCCAAGGCTTGTTGGGTCCCATCCGGAATACGTCACTGCAGCACTTGACATCCTTTGTGGGACAGCTCGAATCCAGCACTTGGTTGTCATCGACGCCTCCTGATCCTCGTGGCTGAAGAGTCAAGCTTCACCTTCTTCACCTGCAAGCCCCCCCACATCGGTGGCCATACGCTCACCACCTTCCTGGTCACTGGCTAGTGACCAAGTCTCTGTCCCCTCTGTTCTACACATCTCCGATTCAGGCTTGGATCCACCCAGACACTTTCCACTTGGACGCCAGCAGCCCTTTCAGCAGCTCTCCATTGAAATCGGCAACGAAATCCGGCAAAAAAAAGACACCTATGCACCGGGCTTCCCTGGGTGAGGTAACTTGAGTAGTCTGGTGCTCGCATGGGTGTTGACTCTGGAACCTCCTAGTTACAAAGGGGTTTTCTCCAAGTCCTCTTCTAAGTGTCCTCATTCTTTAAAATTACAACTGCGACTTTCCCCATAGAAGTTAATGGTGATTCGCGGCTGTGTTTAGACACACCAATATATGGTTTGCTTAATATATGGTTTGGCACGACCCTGGGGCTCAACGTATATTGTGATAATTTACTGTGTGCTAAATAAGTTTACTGAATGTACTTTTGCCCCATGCCTCATAAAGAGACTGGTAAAACAAGCTGCTTTACATTCCTTCAAGACTAAGCCTAAAGGTTGCTCTCCACAGCTACCACTAGGATAGCTTTCTATATAGGTTGTCTTTAAACCTACCATCAATAAGGGTCGTTTGGTCTGGTGCAAGGCGCCCACTAGAATAGTGGACAGTATATGCCAGGCTAACTTCTCACAGCATCTTACCTTCTCTATGCTGCTTGCTTTGTGGTGAAGAATGCGTGCTAGACATCTGTCTAACACTCCCACCAGTCATGCCAATGGATATCGATACTCTGCTGGACCCAATAATGGCCCATGCTCTGTGTTGTCCCCAGAGGCTACCAATCCCTATGACGGCATTAGTTGATATCTCACAAATGCTTCCTGCTGCTGCTGAGGTACAAGATGGATCAACAGGCACACAGGTAACAACAAACTCGAACATTGCTGCGGCATCCCATGCTGAAGGCAATGCTTCACATCTCTGTGCAGTTAACTTTTTAAACGAGGTGTACCAACTGTCACTAAAATCGGTAGACGATCTTTTGTCTACAGGAGTAGATGATTTCATGTTTACACCAAACCCATACACCAAATTTGATTCAGCTCACAGTGTACCGGGGCAGCTATGAATTTGGCCTCCATGTGCTCAAAACAGAACAAAACTTGGAACTCTTCCTAAAATTTACTTTTTTCTAAATTTGAAAATACATGGCAATTCAATCTGCTTACAGTGGAACTATTCATGTAGAACAGACTTCTTTGAATACTTCCAGGGACACATTGTCATCTTTTTCACAACTATTTCATTTAGTATCATGTTATGAAATGGCTTTAGCTTTTAAATATTTGTCCACCATTTCGTCATATGTATATATTTCTATTCATTCATATTGCATTTATTTCAAATTTATGCTCAGAGTTTAAAACTGCGTTAAAATGTACAGCACCTTTGCATTACATGTTTAGCAAAAGTTTTTTTTAAATTTCTTTTAGTATGCTTTTACAAATGTTTTTTTTGAAACGTGGTACTCAGTTTAATGTTTAGCATTTAATGTTTAGCATTTAGTATTATTGTTAATTTGAAAGTGGAGTGGGTGTTGTATTCCACTTTAGGTGTCCGTATATAGGTTTTCTTGAAACATGTCCTTATATAGGCACAATTCGCATTGCCCCTATATACACCCGCGGCCCGTGGAGGGAGTTTCAGTGGGGCAGGCAGGCAGGGTGGGTGAGGGGCAGGGTGGGGGTTCTAAACACCAGCATATAGATGATTGCAGGTAAGTAAACAATTTAATAAATAAAACGAATTTTGTAGCGCGCCCTGCATTACAAAATGTGATGCAGCATGCACTACAAAATTTGTTTTATTTATTAAATTGTTTACTTACCTGCAATCATCCATATTCCGGTGTTTAAAACCCCCCACCCTGCCCCTCCCCCACCTCTCTGCCCCACCGCAACTCCCTCCACGGGCCGCGGCTGCTTATATAGGCATAAGATCCCAGTCCTTATTTAGGCATTAGCCATGCTATCCAAATACAGGCATGGTCACCTACATCCGTCCAACCCAACGTCACAACGAGTTCTTAGAAACCAGACCCTTAAGCTCTTGAGAGTTTCCCCTAGCACAGGATTATTGATTTCTCCAATAACTCATTTATTATGCATGAACCGCTTTTCCTTAAAGATTCATTCCTGACATCTTTCTCTGCCCGACTTTACGTCAATGTTAACATTCCAAGGCACCTACAAGGTATAAACATACCTTCCCTTGCCAAAGCAGGAGGAGACCTCGACTTTAGAGGAGCCCCTGTCCCGGCCTGACGCACTGGCAAGAGCTTCCAATGTTCTGACTCCCCTCGCGGGGTGTTAGAGTTCGAGACCCGGAAAGAGATTCCCACCTCTCTCATTCTCAAGGTATGGAGCTGACCAGAACCTAGAGGGACTCTTGGCATACAAACTTGGCATACCAGACTATAGCATACCATACTATAGCTCACCATACTATAGCCTACCAAACTATATAATACATTACCTACTTATACCTTATACTACACTTAGATTAGGTACACTGGGGTAGAACAAGTTAGAGAAGCATCTTATGAGTACTCGTATTTTTAGCTTATGTTATTTATGTATATGAATATATGTGTCATAGCTAAAAGATAATGCTAGCGCAGTATTATTGCTTTCTACTTCTTACGCTGTACATAATATATCTCGCATACTGTCTTACAATTGTAACAGCTCATATCTATTACACGAGAAACAAGACTGTTCATTAAATCCTTTTATTGAAACGCCCATCTATTCTTTCTGTGTAACTCTGAAGAAACTAAGCATGTACAATTATCTGAGTGAAACTATTATCTGTTGTTTCCACGATTCTGAGAGTGTTCCGATTCTAAAGAGAAACAAAGTTGTCATGTTTATGCGGTTGCCAGAAACTACTCTCTTCTTGTTTACAAGGAGTTTCTAGTGGCCTCTGAGTTAGCTGGCACACAAAGTTATTAAGGGTAATATACTCGATAGGGGCATACTGACCTCAATCCTATGCCAAATCTATAGGGTATAATATTCCAATGCGCAGAGCCTATTATGGAAATAGGAACTACACTATACTTGTGTGGCAATCTGCTGTTTCTATTTTTCTATTATAATTGAATAAACATCTCTAGTTTCCTCAGGTAGACATCATGCCCCCACACTTCCAACGTCAGTTATGAATCACAGTATCCCAACACTAATTTAGAAACTAATTGCTATGTACATCTTAACACCTACAGGTTATCTTGCCATGGCAGAGGTGTAAAACCAGCATGACATCCACATATTTCCTGTATTATATTTAATCTTTTGACTTCGTGTTGCAAAATACTTCTTTTTGAAAGGCTTGTTGTTATAGCTCTGAGGGATGTTATTTTTAGAAATGCAAAATGAATTCAGCGGGAGACATGGTGTCTGAAACAAAAAAAAGAAGAGCATAAAGTCCCTGAAATCTTGGTATGTACTTTAGAGTTAAAGGCACAATTGTGGTCTGGCCTAAGGAAGTTGGAATTACAGGAGGTACCTGGAGGGCTTATTGGCTTACTTTACCCCCAGGGGTAAAGTGGACTCCATCCCCCAACCAGTAGTGCACAAGCCTTTGAAGAGTGATGGGGAAAGGGGGAGTGGCTTCCAAAGTCCTCTTAGCAATCATGTTGTGTGGAACTTACTGGAGGTAAAAGGATGGGTAGTTGACCCGCAAGGATGTCCTTGGCAACCAACTACCCCTCCTGTTACCTCAGTAAGTCACACACAGCAGGATTGCTGAGAGGTTGTTGGACGCCACGCCCCTTTCAACACCACTCTGCAAATCCGCCACCTGGTGCACTACTAGTAGGGGGGTGAAGTCTCCTTGGGCTCTTGAGTGTCCTTGGGGGCCAACTATCCCTCTTGTTACCTACAGTAAGACCCACACAGTTGGATTGCTGAGAACATGGCGGCTAGCAGGCGTGGCTAGTCGCGAGGCTCAGGAGCTCCGGGTGTTCGTTACTGCGGGAGGAATGGCGAGAGTGGAGACGGCATAGAGGGAACCTGAAATCAGCCGTTTTGAGCCGCGAAATGCCGCGGATACATAGGAGTCTTTCTGCGGCTTCTAGAAGGGACGTATTGTAAGGAGCCCATAATTATGGATCATCTAACGGGAAGCAGACGCTGAAGGCAGGCAAAACACACGCCGGCATCGACACCAGGACGCCGGAGTCCAGAAGCAGGAGGAGCGCTGAAACCACGAGCACTGCGGAGCACTGCGGAGAGCAGACAGGCAGTGGCAGCGAATGCAGAAATTGCAGAAATCAGCCCACACAAAATTCTCTGCAAGTAGCCAGACCAGCGGTATAACGGAAGCAGTGTCCTACTCTCCCTGCTGGGTCTTCGGCGTTTGAGGCATTACCGGAGAGGAGTATCCATATAGTCATTTTATTTTATGTACAGTCTTCTTTTTGCACTCCTAAAGGTAGGAAGCTCTCATGCTTTCAAAACAAGGGTTAATACGGTGGGTCTATGCGGCACTTGAGTTGAAAAAGGGAAGAAAAGCTGGATATAGATACCATATTATTGAAATCACTGGAAACTCTAAACTACCAATCCCACAATGCAATGGGCTAAGCAAGATTTTCATTAAAGTAGCTTCTCCAGCTTCTTCAGCTTCCCTGGCACCCTTAGATCCTGATCTGTATATGTCAGAAAAACAGTCAATAGGTTCCCAGGACTTGGGGTATACCCTTAGGAGTAGAGGAGGGAAACAACATACACCAAATGTGTTAACAGAATCTCTGCCGTTACCCAAAACTAAGGCAAAATCCTTAAAGAGAACTGGTAAAAAGAACTTCAAAGCACAGAAGACAGCTGAAAGGGTAAAGCCACCTCCGTCTTTGAAGGCATATTTCAAAACAGTACCTACAGTTCTGGAACTTAAACCATCCGATCAGGTCTCAGCAGAGGCGTCTGTAAAAGGTCTCCCAACTTTCAACAGATACCAGCCCTTAGAAGGTTTAGAGATGGAACCGGTGCTGGAACAAGCTACAGGGTCAGCCATAGGGCCAGCAGAAATCCCCAAACAACTTAAAACATATTGTGAGGATAAGGAACCCGAACTTGGACCTGAACCTTATTTAGAGGGGGGAGTACCAGCTCAATCAGTACAGACAATGAACATAAACAGTAAGGATGACATATTCACGGTCCCACCGAACGCAGAAAATATGGATCAGTCAGTTATATCAATGCTAAAAGCTCTGAGTTTCGAGGTAAAAAGTGGTTTCGAAGCCACACTAACCAATCAGCAGGAGTTGAAGGAGAAATTTGACGCATTAACCACCAGAACTTCTGAACTGGAGTCCTCAGTTGTTGATCTAAAAAAGCGTGCCAACCAGCATAATAAGAAGCTCGAGGATCTCAAACAAAGGGAGCAAGGGCTCCAGGACAAAATGGAGTCCCTAGAAAATGCGCAAAGACGTAATAATCTGCGCCTCCTGAAAGTTCCGGAAGGGGCAGAGGCGGGCAACATTAAGGACTTCGTAGCTAGATTGATCAAGCAAACTATCGAGCAGGAGGTATCAGAAGAAGAAATAATAAAAGATATCCAGCGAGCTCACAGGGACCCATTTAGGTTGAAACCGAATAAAAGCAGACCTAGAAAAATCCTGGTGTATTTTCAGACTTACACTTTAAAAGAAGAGATCCTTAATATAGCTTTAAGTACTAGTGAACTCTCGTCGGAAGGATTTTCTTACCAGATTAGGTCTGATGTCTCCTCCATTACAGCATCTAGGCAGTGGGAGCTTGGTAAACTGTTAGAACCCTTCAAACAACTAGGCGCCACTGCTCAGCTCAAACTTCCTGCATCACTGAAAGTGATGTATAAAAATAAAATGAAAGTTCTAAAACGGTTAGATGAAGCAGAGGAATACCTTCAACTACTTACAGATGACTATCAGAGAGAACAAGCTAATAAACATTCAAATTACTAAAGATTCTAGATGAGGTATCCTCTATCATTATCATCATACTCTTCTAATTTTTTCTATATACGGTTAGCTGATTTTCTTTTTTACCACTCACAACTTAAACATACGATATCCCCCGGGCAGAAGAGTCTCAATGGCCAAGCTAGGCCAGGAAAAGGAGGGGGGTTCTCCAGGGGAGCACGGGAGGTTCAAGGGAGCGGGGGGGGGGGGGGGACACTGGGTGGGGAGCATCGGGAATTTTTTTTAAAAAAATGTCCAAATCGCCAGATTCTAATTTTTTCTGTTTATACCCTTGTCAGGACAGATAGCGCAAGGTAGGGTAACAACAGCATCATATATTAAGATTCTATCATGGAATGTGAACGAACTACGAGTTAAACACAGAAGGGAGAGAATCCTTCAGTACTTAAAGGACGCACCCGAAAACATATTTATTTTACAAGAGACTCACTCTACTGAACAAGAATTAAGAGATATCTTTGAGAAAAAAAATGGATTCAACAGATTATAACTTCTTCACAACATTCCTCTACTAAAGGGGTTGCTATATTGATTAAATCTAATTCAGGGATAAATTTGATACAGTCTAGGTCCGATAAAAGGGGAAGATGGGCTATAGCAAAGATAAAACAACATTCGCATAAATTCACAATTGTAGGATATTATGGTCCAAATTCAGATGACCCCCTACCTTTAAAAGACCTTCTAGTTGAACTTCTAGATTTTGAGGATCCAATCATTTTTGCAAGGGACTTTAATCTTGTAATTGATCCAAAGCTGGATAAAACATCTGCGGCCAGGTTCTCTCATAATCCTAAAACCAGCCCAATATTATCCAATGCAATAGTTCAGTTTGGTTGGAAAGATATCTGGCGGCAAAAAAATGGTATAAAAAGAGAATTCACATTCCATAATAAGAAACTCCGTCACAAATCGAGACTAGATTTTTTTCTAATCGCAGAACATTTAGTCCAACAAGTGGAGGAGATAAGACATCTCGCTGCTCATATCTCCGATCACTCAGGGGTCACTCTAACTTTAAAGCTGTCAGGACCCCAACTGGTCAAGAGATGTACTATAGATAGAAGCATTCTTTTGGATGAAGAAGTAACAAATAAATTGATCGAAGAATCAAATGAGTTTTTCACGTTTAACCTAGATACAGCCACACTCCCAATCGTCTGGGACACATATAAAGCTTTTTTAAGAGGGCGATTACTAGCATACCAGATTGCAAAACATCAAGCATATAGGGCACAAATCACACAGATCGAAGAAAGAATAAGGGCCCTAGAACAAACCGTGCTAGTCCCCAGCTCCCCAGACGAAGAGAACAACAATAAAAAAGATCTGCTAACCTGTAAATTAGAACTAGAGCAGGTATTAGATGGAAGGCTGAGGAAGCGCTGGCAGGCTAGTGCACTAGCACATTTCGAATATGGAGAGGCCAGTGGAAAACTCCTAGCCTGGAAAACTAAAAAAGATAATGAAAAGAACTCCCTAAAGGAAGTGCAGATTACAGACACGGATGTGATTTCTGATAACAGGCCTTTTTCCATCACTTTGACGAAGTATATAGAGAAGATTTACGCCCTCAACAACAATCAATATATTCATGGCTTGACCAATACCAGGTTCAAGCTTTAGATGATCAGTCCTCCTGTAATCTTAACAGAGAGATTAGCTCCATCGAAATAGCTGCGGCGATAGATTCCGCCAAGAAAAGTAAGGCTCCAGGCCCTGACGGGTTACCATCAGAAATTTACAAACTATTAGCTCCGGTAATTATACCCATTCTGAGAAGGCTATTTTCCGGTATATTTGAGGAAGGGGTTAATATCCCTGTTTCTTGGAACGAGGCCATAGTGGTTCTCATTTTAAAACCAATGAAGAGAGCATACCAGTGTGATTCATATAGGCCCATCTCTCTCCTCAACACTGATTATAAGCTTATGGCAAATATACTAGCGAAAAGATTGAACGGCTCGGCAGCTAAACTTTTACACTTAGATCAGAAGGGCTTTATTAGGGGTCGCTCTATACAAGAGCTCATACAAGCATTGGTGGGAGCAATAGATGTTGCCTCCCAATACAAAATCCCATTAGCGGTTATTACCTTGAATGCCGCAATGGCTTTCGACCGTGTTAACTGGGAATTCCTTACTAAAGTATTAGTAAAGGTTAATTTGGGAAAAAAACTTTTGTGGCCAATAGCAGCATTTTACCAAGCTCCGACGGCCAGATTACTAATAAATGGCAGTCTATCTCCTCCTATAAAAATCCAAAGGGGGACAAGACAAGGGTGTCCGTTATCACCTCTACTATTTGATTTATATATGGAATCATTCGCAGAAAAGATCAGACAAGACCAAGATATTCTACCTTTTAAATACAAAAATTGGGTGAAGAAAGTTGCCCTTTATGCGGACGATTTGATGCTATATACCACTGACCCTATCAAATCAATTCCACTCATTTACAAAGCTGCAGAGCAATTTGGTCAAGTTTCCGGATACCTGATTAATCAAGCTAAATCAGAGTGTATGTGCTGGAATATTCCTCAGAATAATCACATTCCAATTCTGAAAAACCAAATCAGATATCTCGGAATTCAAATTACACAGGACATAAATCAACTTGCAGAAAAAAATCTTGAAAAGATCGATAAAGAAATGGCGGATTCCCTAAAAAACTGGGCACTCCTGCCCCTGACCTTAATTGGTAGGATCAATATAGTAAAAATGATGTTGCTACCCAAAATAATATATATATTTCAGAACATTCCACTGGCTTTTAAAGAAGCTAGATCAACTAAAATACAAGCTAAATGGAATTTGTTTATCTGGGCCTCAAAAGGTATAAGAATTTCTTGGAAAAAACTACGAAGGAAAAAAGGCAAAGGTGGGCTGTGTGCACCTGATCTGAGAGTGTATGCCTGGACCCTATTATTGAAAGCTGGAATTAGCTTATTTGATACTTTAGGGGGTACAGAAACAGACATTATGTTTCAAAATATGCTTTCTGAGACTCAGGGAGGGTCTGATGCATTTATGTTTAAGTTTGGAGATATGCGATTTTTTTAAAAAGTGCGTCTAAAGGTTTTTAGAGACATGGCACATGTATGGGCCAGAGTAAGGAAAAAGCTTAACATCCAATATTATGCCAACTTAGCACCGATTTGGGACTCTCCGGGCGCCCCAGAATGGACTAAAGATTGTTTATCCCTAGCTCTCCAGATCGCAAATATCAGACTATAGGGCCAGCTAATGCCTGAAGGTAATCTTTTGAGCTGGGAAGACATTTCTGCTCTCACAGATAAAAATCTATCCAAATTTAAGTATTTGCAAATAAAAAGTTGGGAGCAGGCTGTCACAGAGGGCAAAGGTGCTAAATCCATCTTGGATGAACTATTAACGAAGAAAACAACTCTGCTCAAAACATCGATTCTATATTGGACAATACTTGAAGGAGAGGATGGAGAGTTCAACCTTCCAGAACATCTATGGAGAGACCAAGTCCCGGATGTCGACTTGCAGAACTTATGGCAAGTATCCTTTGATTTATTACACCTTACGGTCTCACCTGCCAATTTAAATCGGAACCACTTGTTTTCTCTCCATAGGGTATACTGGTCTCCGGCCAGGATTGCTAAAATTTCAAAGGGGACTACTCCCTGCTGTCCAAAGTGCTATCTGGAAAAAGCAGACGATCTCCATATGTTTATGACCTGCCCCGCACTATCACAATTTTGGTTTGAAGTACCAGAAGGTATGAAAGTTCTCTTTGGGTATGAAATACAGGTTAGTACACAACAAGTATTTTTTGGAATTCCCTCCAATTACGAGGAAGTATCTCAAGACAGTAATAAGTTATTTTTATACTTAATTATTTTAGCACGTGGGGAAATATATAAATTGTGGATGAGTACCAACGCACCAATATATTTAGACTGGGTTAGGGCAATCAGGCACACTCTTAGCTTAGATAAAGTGGTATGGAAGAGAAGAAAGCATTTTTGGACTCCTTGTATTAATTGACTCGATGGTCTATGAACCAACTTTGTCCAATGATTATGCCTTTTTGCGGAACGAACCACCTTAAGATCAGTCCAATGGTCTGGTAAAGTGTAAGACTGAGCTGACTATTGACATGGTGGTATCGTAAGATTCACATTGGGTGTCTGCAAAAAGAGCTTCCATAAAGATTCTCTGTATAATCAATACCGAAAATATCTTTTTTGGCGTATGAGGACTTTAAAAAAAAAAGAAAAAAAAAAAAGACACCTATGCACCCGGCTTCCCTGGGTGATGTAACTTGAGTACTCTGGTGCTCGCATGGATGTTGACTCTGGAACCTCCTAATTCCAAAGGGGTTTTCTCCAAGTCCTCTTCTAAGTGTCCTCATTCTTTGAAATTCCAACTGCGACTTTCCCCATAGAAGTTAATGGTGATTCGCGGCTGTGTTTAGACACACCAATATATGGTTTGCTTAATATATGGTTTGGCACGCCCCTGGGGCTCAACGTATATTGTGATAATTTACTGTGTGTTAAATAAGTTTACTGAATGTACTTTTGCCCCATGCCTCATAAAGAGAATGGTAAAATAAGCTGCTTTACATTCCTTCAAGACTAAGCCTAAAGGTTGCTCTCCACAGCTACCACTAGGATAGCTTTCTATATAGGTTGTCTTTAAACCTACCATCAATAAGGGTCGTTTGGTCTGGTGCAAGGCACCCACTAGAATAGTGGACAGTATATGCCAGGCTAACTTCTCACAGCATCTTACCTGTTCTATGTTGCTTGCTTTGCGGTGAAGAATGCGTGCTAGACATCTGTCTAACACTCCCACCAGTCATGCCAATGGATATCGATACTCTGCTGGACCCGATAATGGCCCATGCTCTGTGTTGTCCCCAGAGGCTACCAATCCCTATGACGGCATTAGTTGATATCTCACAAACGCTTCCTGCTGCTGCTGAGGTACAAGATGGATCAACAGGCACACAGGTAACAACAAACTCGAACATTGCTGCGGCATCCCATGCTGAAGGCAATGCTTCACATCTCTGTGCAGTTAACTTTTTAAACGAGGTGTACCAACTGTCACTAAAATCGGTAGACGATCTTTTGTCTACAGGAGTAGATGATTTCATGTTTACACCAGACCCATACACCTAATTTGATTCAGCTCACAGTGTACCGGGGCAGCTATGAATTTGGCCTCCATGTTTTCAAAACAGAACAAAACTTGGAACTCTTCCTAAAATTTACTTTTTTCTAAATTCGAAAATACATGGCAATTCAATCTGCTTACAGTGGAACTATTCTTGTAGAACAGACTTCTTTGAATACTTCCAGGGACACATTGTCATCTTTTTCACCACTATTTCATTTAGTATCATGTTATGAAATGGCTTTAGCTTTTAAATATTTGCCCACCATTTCGTCATATGTATATATTTCTATTCATTCACATTGCATTTATTTCAAATTTATGCCCAGAATTTAAAACTGGTTTAAAATGTACAGTACCTTTGCATTACATGTTTAGCAAAAGTTTTTTAAAATTTTCTTTTAGTATGCTTTTACAAATGTTTTTTTTGAAACGTGGTACTCAGTTTAATGTTTAGCATTGAATGTTTAGCATTTAGTATCATTGTTCATTTGGAAGTGGAGTGGGTGTTGTATTCCACTTTAGGTGTCCGAATATAGGTTTTCTTGAAACATGTCCTTATGTAGGCACATTTCGCATTGCCCCTATATACACCCGCGGCCCGTGGAGGGAGTTTCAGTGGGGCAGGGAGGCAGGGAGGGGGAGGGGCAGGGTGGGGGTTCTAAACACCAGAATATAGATGATTGCAGGTAAGTAAACAATTTAATAAATAAAATGAATGTTGTAGCGCGCCCTGCATTGCAAAATGTGATGCAGCATGCGCTACAAAATTTGTTTTATTTATTAAATTGTTTACTTACCTGCAATCATCCATATTCCGGTGTTTAAAACCCCCCACCCTGCCCCTCCCCCACCTCTCTGCCCCACCGTAACTCCCTCCACGGGCCGCGGCTGCTTATATAGGCATAAGATCCCAGTCCTTATTTAGGCATTAGCCATGCTATCCAAATACAGGCATGGTCACCTACATCCGTCCAACCCAACGTCACAACGAGATCTTCGAAACCAGACCCTTAAGCTCTTGGGAGGTTCCCCTAGCACAGGATTATTGATTTCTCCAATAACTCATTTATTATGCATGAACCGCTTTTCCTTAAAGATTCATTCCTTTTTTTTTTTTTTTTCAACTCTTTATTCATGACTGGTTCAGATATCACATTGTGCCTAAAATTTTTAACGTACTGTCAGTCTTTTCCGTTTTCTGAAACAGAACATCGGCGCAGTGTTGCATACATAAATCCTAGCATTACAGTGCGTAAAAATCCAATTATCAAATCAAAGTATTACTTGTTGCAGGTCAATAGAGTACTGTATCGCCCAACCGTTGCCCGTTCCCTCCCACCTCCCCTCACCCTGTTCCCGTCTTCTGGTCAGTCCCACACACCTTAACTAGAACACTCATCTATCAGTTATGTGGCTGTACGAATGGGCGTTTCAAATCATAGGCATGGTCACCGGGTTGTCTAGGCTAGTCAGTCTTGCATATCGCCACTCCCCATAGCCGGTGTGTGTTCAAGCACCCTCATCTCGGGGCATTTCCAGGTTCTCCTCCTCTAGTTCCAATAGCATGCAGTCCCAGTCTTGTGCTACAGGGTATTTCCGGTGGCCCCTCTCCTCCTCCCTGCGCAATTCCGCTGCCTTCGCCCTTCCCCATTTCAGCATATCGGACCTCCACATCTCTATACCCGGGGGTCTAAGAGACTTCCACCTCATAGTTAGGGTCCGGAGTGCTAACAAGAGAGCTAGGTCCGTAAATTTCAATTGTGCTCTACAGGCCTTGGGTCTCTTCCTATTACCTATCAGGCAGGGTAAGACGCCCTCCGGGACCTGTACCTCCGTTACAGTGTGTAATGTGTGTCGGATGGACACCCAGTAAGAGTGTAATTTCGGGCACGCCCACAACATGTGGACAATGTCAGCGTCATCACCCTGGCACCTAGGGCAGCAGTGGGGGGTGGCGGGAAATATCCTGTGTAATCTTTGTGGAATGAGGTAAGCCCTATGTAGTACCATGGCCTGTATAAATTTGAATTTAGCATTTCTGGACACTCTCCTAGGATGTCCGAGGATGATCTTCCAGTCCCCATCCGTGATGTCCTCTCCTGTATCTGTGCTCCAGGCCTCTCTGAGTGGGGTGAGGGAACTAGCTGCGTGTTCTCTAATGCCCACATATAACCATTTCACTAAGTGTCCGCCTGACCCCATATAGTATAGGAGATGGACCAATTCGTGTTGTGCTGGTTTAGTGCGTTGTGCAGCCCAAGTGCGTCTTACATAATGGGAGACCGTGGCGTGTAGAAGATACAGGCGTTGCGGGGCTCCCGTGGATTGTGTGAAGGTGGCATGATCCAGCAAGGTGTCGTCCCCGAATAAGTCTCCAACCCTGTCTACCCCAGCATCTATCCAGGGTTGCAGTCTGCGTCTCGTCAGGGGTCCCTGTGGAGTCGGAAGGCCCAGGAGAGGGATGTTGTCTGCGTAGGGGGGGTCCCTGCCGTGTATTTAAGCGCATTCCGCCAACACTTCAAAGCCACAAGTAGTAAGGGGTGGCAATCCCTCGGAATCTTGGCCGCAGGCAGCAGAAGGGAATGGAGATCCCCACGTGTCAATTCCTGTGGCGTGAAAGCAATTTCGTGTAGGTTTCTACCTGCCACCCACCTTGTCAACCACTGAAGCTGGCTGGCGTAGTAGTAGCCACGCAGGTCAGGCACTCCCAGGCCCCCCCTGTCTGGTGGACAGTTGCAGTTTTTTTAGGCTTATCCGTCTCCTTCCCGAACCCCAAATCAGGGTGATCAATAACGAGTTCAACATGGTAAATATGGGTTGCGGTAGGAGAATCGGCAGGTTCACAAAATAATACAAGATTCGGGGAAGCAGGACCATTTTTGAAATTGCCACCCGGCCCATGACGGACAGGGGCAGGGACGTCCAGAAGGTCACACTACTGCGGAGGCCAGTAATTGCTCTCCGTACATTACCCTCAATCTGGTCGTCGGAGTTCCGATAGACATTAATACCGAGGTACTTAAATAAAGATTCATTCCTGACGTCTTTCTCTGCCCGACTTTACGTCATTGTTGACATTCCAAGGCACCTACAAGGTATAAACATACCTTCCCTTGCCAAAGCAAGCAGGAGGAGACCTCGACTTTAGAGGAGCCCCTGCCTCGGCCTGACGCACTGGCAAGAGCTTCCAATGTTCTGACGGGGTGTTAGAGTTCGAGACCCGGAAAGAGATTCCCACCTCTCTCATTCTCAAGGTATGGAGCTGACTAGAACCTGGAGGGACTCTTGGCATACACACTTGGCATACCAGACTATAGCATACCATACTATAGCTCACCATACTATAGCCTACCAAACTATATAATAAATCACCTACTTCTTACCTTATACTACACTTAGGTTAGGTACACTGGGGTAGAACAAGTTAGAGAAGCATCTTATGAGTACACGTATTTTTAGCTTATGGTATTTATGTATATGAATATATGTGTCATAGCTAAAAGATAATGCTAGCGCAGTATTATTGCTTTCTACTTCTCACGCTGTACATAATATATCTCGCATACTGTCTTACAATTGTAACAGCTCATATCTATTACACGAGAAACAAGACTGTTCATTAAATCCTTTTATTGAAACGCCCATCTATTCTTTCTGTGTAACTCTGAAGAAACTAAGCATGTACAATTATCTGAGTGAAACTATTATCTGTTGTTTCCACGATTCTGAGAGTGTTCCGATTCTAAAGAGAAACAAAGTTGTCATGTTTATGCGGTTGCCAGAAACTACTCCCTTCTTGTTTACAAGGAGTTTCTAGTGGCCTCTGAGTTATCTGGCACACAAAGTTATTAAGGGTAATATACTCGATAGGGGCATACTGACCTCAATCCTATGCCAAGTCTATAGGGTATAATATTTCAATGCGCAGAGCCTATTATGGCAATAGGAACTACACTATACTTGTGTGGCAATCTGCTGTTTCTATTTTTCTATTATAGTTGAATAAACATCTCTAGTTTCCTCAGGTAGACATCATGCCCCCACACATCCAACGTCAGTTATGAATCACAGTGTTCCAACACTAATTTAGAAATTAATTGCTATGTACATCTTAACACCTACAGGTTATCTTGCCATGGCAGAGGTGTAAAACCAGCATGACATCCACATATTTCCTGTATTATATTTAATCTTTTGACTTCATGGTGCAAAATACTTCTTTTTGAAAGGCTTGTTGTTATAGCTCTGAGGGATGTTATTTTTAGAATTGCAAAATGAATTCAGCGGGAGACATGGTGTCTGAAACAAAAAAAGAAGAGCATAAAGTCCCTGAAATCTTGGTATGTACTTTAGAGTTAAAGGCACAATTGTGGTCTGGCCTAAGGAAGTTGGAATTACAGGAGGTACCTGGAGGGCTTATTGGCTTACTTTACCCCCAGGGGTAAAGTGGACTCCATCCCCCAACCAGTAGTGCACAAGCCTTTGCAGAGTGATGGGGAAAGGGGGAGTGGCTTCCAAAGTCCTCTTAGCAATCATGTTGTGTGGAACTTACTGGAGGTAAAAGGATGGGTAGTTGACCCGCAAGGATGTCCTTGGCAACCAACTACCCCTCCTGTTACCTCAGTAAGTCACACACAGCAGGATTGCTGAGAGGTTGTTGGACGCCATGCCCCTTTCGACACCACTCTGCAAATGCGCCACCTGGTGCACTACTAGTAGGGGTGTGAAGTCTCCTTGGGCTCTTGAGTGTCCTTGGGGTCAAATATCCCTCTTGTTACCTACAGTAAAACCCACACAGTTGGATTGCTGAGAGGCCATGCCCCCTTTATCCACCACTCTACAAATGCACCTACTGGTGCACTACTGGTTAGAGGAAGAAATTCATTTTAGTCCAACCAGCAGTGCACCAGGAAGCGCGTTTGCAGAGTGGTGGATATTTTATAAAGGGGGAGATGTGGTCTAATCAGATGAAATTTTCATTTAAATATATCAACTTTAGTTTGCGCATAATTGAAATTGCTCTCAGGACTGTATGCCCTAAGCCAATAGTTGTAGTACAGCTTGGTTCAATTCCATTTGCAATAAATTGATCACTGTATTATCGCAATTTATATTGTCGGTGTTACTTCTTGGACCACTTCTTTTTAAGTTTTTGTGCTGGTTTACTTGCTCTGTATTCTGCAGCAATTTATCCATTCTCTCTGCCTTTGATTTTGCCTTTGTTTGTTCTGGAATTTCGATCTCTTGGCCACTTTGTTTGGCAGCGGTCCCCGCATAAAATATCCAGTTCCTCAAATAGTGACAATATCTATTGGCCATTATTTGGTTCTCTAAAATTTCTGCCATCTTTGGAGTCCATTTCACTCTCTACTGCCAAACTGGAGTCAGCGGCCGATGCAGCTCCATCTAAATTGTCATCTGGTACTGCACGATTTTTATCTGCTAATCCTTGCCTATTCATTGCACCAAATCTCCTCACAAACATCTAGACCTGCCTCAATTCATAGTTGTTCTTATCAAGTGTAAATGTGTGTGTTTTTCGGGTTTGTGTTAAATCTTCCAGTTTTTTTAAATGCTGGTTTAAATCTTCAATATTACATCCTGATGTTGCTCCAATGTGCCAAGTTCTTCTTTCAATGATTGTATATCCTTTTGCAATGCCTCACGATCAATCTCAGCATATTTGACTAATATTTGGACCAACCAAGTGGATGTCTCCATGTTGCTCACGGCCCATTCCTTTAACACTGCTGGATTAGGATTATCAATTCAAAATTCAAAATACTGTATTTCGGCCAATAAGGCCATAAAAGTAGAAAAACAAAAAAAATACAGTACATACCTAGCATGTTTTTTTTAAAAATATGATCACCCATTACTCTATTCATCACATCAATATACATCTGTTTCGTTGGAATTCGTGCTGAGTTTGAATGAGTCCCATAGGTCGATCTTGACAATCTAAAGGCTAACCTATTGTCCTGCTCATAAAGTGTAAAGTGCCTGTGCAGTTTATGAGCAGCATAGTACTATTTATTCTGTACCAAATATCGATTTCTGGAAAAGTGCATATACAGTGAATATGCAATAGCACAGTTGTTACAATGTACCATTATACACAGACATCAGCGTGAATTAATTTGTGTCCAGAATGATACAAAAGTTGATCAAATGTAGATGGTCGTAAAAAAGTTCAATGAAATGCCTATGTACAACTGGAACTGTCAGTTCATAAGATCATCAAGATATTAATAAAAATATAAAAACGTATAAATAAATGGCAATTAAAAGTACTTCAATATTTCATAGAAGGCAAGCTATTTCACTTTCGATACCATATAGTCTTGAACAGTTGTCTTCCCTGTGTATCTACCCCACTACATTGATTGCAACACCATCTTCAGAGCATTTCGGGTCAGGCTTTTCCACGGATAAAAAATTATAATCTTACTAGCTAGTAATTTGGTATCAGTACGGTGCATGGTTAAGGCATCTAATCCCCTTTAATTTTAAGTATGGCTGCTCTTGACGAATAGTACACCATTACCACTAGATAGACACTTCGGAATGGCGCCCTGATTATAGAGTTGAAGTTGTTGCCCTCTCTTTTTCCTTATGAAGTTAACAGCCAATAGCTATCCAACGCTTTCCCTACTGTTGCAGTCTTTGGAGTGGTAATAGTAATTTTTCCCCCTCCGCTATCCAACATTTTCCCTACTGTTGCACTCACTGGAGTGGGAATAGTAATTTTTACCCCCCGCTATCCAACGCTTTCCCTACTGTTTCAGTCTTTGGAGTGGGAATAGTAATTTTTACCCCTCCGCTATCCAACGCTTTCCCTACTGTTGCACTCACTGGAGTGGGAATAGTAATTTTTAACCCTGCACTATCCAACGTTTTCCCTACTGTTGCACTCACTGGAGTGGGAACAGTAATTTTAACCCCTACACTATCCAACGCTTTCCCTACTGTTGCACTCTCTGGAGTGGGAATAGTAATTTTTACCCCTCCGCTATCCAACGCTTTCCCTACTGTTGCACTCTTTGGAGTGGGAATAGTAATTTTTACCCCTACGCTATCCAACGCTTTCCCCACTATTGCACTCACTGGAGTGGGAATAGTGATTTTTACCCTCTCGCTATCCAAGAAGTATGGGGCGACGGAGCCCGATGTTACGGGACTTGATGTTGAACTACAGACTTGGATTCAGGCTGAAAGACACTCCGGGGCTCAATGCGAGCTTTCGATAGAATTTGCAAAAGGACAACCATCTAAGGGAAGAAAATTGAAGACTGCATCATCCATAATGCAACGTGTTGCCTCATCCAGAGCGACCCAATCAGAGTGCACGATGGTGCTAATTAGGATGCTGCGGTCTCATGTTTCTTTAACCGTGACTGTCACTGATGAAGAGTTAACTTCGAAACGCGTCAGGTGACGGTTTTGCTGTTAAGACGGAGTACGTTTCAACTTGCACCAATAAAGGCTTTTTAATGGGGAAAGAAGCATCTGTGGTTTCGAGTGCGGCTCAATTTTTTGGATACCCCTACGAGCACGATATATATATATATATAGATATATATATATATATATATATATATATATATATATATATATATATATATATATATATATATATATATATATATATATATCTATATATATATATATCCAAAACACCCTCCAGAACTGCCAAAGGAAGGAGCCACAGACGGGGACTTGTAACGAGGTTCTTTTATTGGTTGGCAGATACAGCGTGATGCATTTCGGCGTGAGCCTTCCTCAGACGCCTCCGCCCAACTGAAAGTTCGTGCGCCCAGCTGTCTTAAGTCTCTGCAGCACTCCTGATTGCCGAGTATGCGCCTCCCCCAAACATGTGATCGTCGTTTGCAGCGTACTCACACTACAACTCCCAGCATGCTTCAAATCTGGGTTGGTGTGACGAGGGGAAACCAAGGTGAAATCCTTGCGTTTGAGGCATGTGCAGGGCTGGGCGAACAAAATCAGTCAATGTAAACCTGAAGAACCTCTCGAGTCCCCGCACACCGCTTCAACCTGCAGCTTATATATATACACTTGAAGTTGCTCCTTCTGGATTCCTGTTGACCCATGGGGAATGGCACACACGCCGGCGGAAAACTCCGGCTTCTTCAATCAATAATAACAATTAAAAATTTGCTAACTTTCGTGCCAAGAATTTTCAATTCTATTAAGGACAGGAGGCGAGGATTATGCTTTCTCTAATTCCTTTACTGACAGAAACAGCAGCCAATCAGTAAACAGTAAAGAAAAGAACTACAAAACCCATGAGTACTCTGAAGTATATATAGGGTTACAGAGGTCATAACTTCCTCTTTCTTTGGCAATACAGGTAAGTCATGAAGTCAAAAACGTAGAAGGAAAAACCAAGGATCCATGAAGAACATCCGGCCGCAGGACATCCACAAGGCAATCAAACAGGCAAATCCAAGGACCAGAGGGACGAGCCACAGCAGCAGTCGCAGACGCCGGAGCCAGAGTTCACTTGAGGTCGGAACCTGAAACGTGAAACAAAGTCGTAATACCAACACCCAAACTGAACAAGACAAATTCAAGAAAGGGCGGGAAACATTGTATAACAGTTCAAATATACATATGTAAGTCAGAGCAGAACAATAGAGTAATGCATACAGTAGAGTAACAAGGGTGGGATAATCCTCGCCTCCTGTCCTTAATAGAATTGAAAATTCTTGGCACGAAAGTTAGCAAATTGTTAATTCTATGGCAGGACGGAGGCTCCGATTATGCTTGTTCAAAGCTCAGCCACCACAACAGAAGCAACATCAACAATTGGTTTAAAATAAAAGGTCTTGAACACAGAATCAGAAGACCAATCCGCAGCCTTCATGATGTCATGAAGGCTAGCACCCAATGAAAAAGCCTTCGAAGCCAACGCTCCCCTAGCGGAGTGCGCCCCAAACAGGCGAACATCAATGCCCGCCTCCTGCATGAGCCAACGAACCCAGCGTGCCAGAGTAGCAGGAGTCACAGGCTTGAAAGGCTTCTGTAAAGCAATAAGAAGTTACCCTTGTAAATCATGGCGCAAAGATGCAGTGCTTACCTCGTAATCCTTGAGACACTGGACTACACACAATTGAGGATTGTGGGGAAACGAGGGATAAGACACAGAGGAGGTATTACACTTTGTCCGCCTAGAAATGACAAAAGTGACACCCTCTGATGAAAAAGTGCGACCGGCAAGATCCAAAGCTCGCACATCAGAAACTCGTTTGCAAGATAGCAAACATAAAAGCATAGTCAGTTTCGCAGAGAGCTGCTTACGGGACAAGAGCGAATTGGAAGGCCAAGACGACAGAAACCGCAAAACCACAGACACATCCCATAAGGCAACGTACTTAGGACATGGAGGTTTTACCATCCTAATGCCTTTATGTAATTTAGAAATCAAGGGATGTTCACCCGCAGGTTTGCCATCAATTGGAATATGACCTGCCGAAATGGCAGAACGAAAATTGTTCACAGTTCTATAAGCCAGCCCTGAAGAGGCTAAAGAAGCCAGAAAATTACTGATCATAGCGAGATCCGCAGAAACGGGATCCACCGACCGTTGTGCGCACCAATCACACCAGCGTTTCCAACTGGACGCATAACGCTTGCGTGTGTTGGGAGCCCAAGCTTCATTGATAAATCGGGAAGATTCTCCCGATAGCCCTGGGACTTGCCAGCGTCCCCCGAAATCCTCCAAGCTACCAACCGCAATTGATCTGACAAGACCAGAGGATGAGGATTGAGTAGAGGATCCAACAAAAGGTTCCACAGGTGCGGAAGGAGGAACGGAGTCGAGCAACTCATCTCCAGAAGAACTGGAAACCACGCTTGGGCCCTCCAAAGAGGGGTGATCAGAATGAGTTCAGATGAGAATTGACGTACCCGGGCCAGGACCCGGGGAATCATCATGAAAGGGGGAAATGCATAGCACAGAGACGGAGGCCAAGGCTGGAGAAAAGCATCCGTCGCCAGGGCTTCCGGATCCGGGCGCCAGCTGAAGAAGTGGGGAAGTTGGGCGTTCAGACGCGACGCAAACAGGTCCAACTGACAAGACCCCCAGATGCGAATCAAGTGCCGAAAGACCCGAGGATGAAGCCTCCAATCTCTGATGTCGCGAAGATGACGAGAATTCCAGTCCGCAATCAGATTGCAAGAACCCGGCAGGTATTCTGCAATAACTGTGATCTTGCATTGCAGACACAGATGCCAAAAATCCTTCGCAATCTCCGAAAGAATCTTGGACTTGGTCCCCCCCAGTTTGTTCACATAACGAACTGCCGAAATGTTGTCCATCCTGAGAAGAATGCAGCAATTCGTCTGTTGAGGGGAAAGGCACCGAATGGCAAAAGAACCCGCTAGAAGTTCCAGACAATTGATATGTAAGGACAGTTCCTCCTGCGACCAACGACCCCCCGTCGACACGGAACCGCAACGGGCTCCCCAACCCCAAAGGCTGGCAGCGGACTCGATCACCACATCGGGAGTCCTCCCGAACAGCGCCCGGCCGTTCCAGGATTCCATGTGGTCCAGCCACCACAACATCTCTGAGCGAGCATCCTCTGACAGGGGAACAAGATCTGAATATCGCAGACCCTTCTGCAGATGCCGGATCTTGAGGCGCTGACGCGCCCGACAATGCAAAGGACCCAGAAAAATCGCCTGAATGGAGGAGGATAGGAGACCCACATCGCGGGCCACCGATCGCAAGAAAACAGTCTGTTGGGCAAGAAGGAGACGCAAATCCCTCTTGATAGCCCTGATTTTCTGCCCGGGAAGAAGGAGTTGGCAAGAGACAGAGTCTATCCGAAAGCCCAGGAAATCCATCGATTGAGATGGAATAAAGTCGGATTTTTGAGGATTCACCAGGAAGCCCAAAGATTGTAACAGATCGATGGACCATTGCAAGTGAGAACGAAGAAGGATGGGACACTGCGCCAAAAGAAGGACATCGTTCAAATAAACAATCAGACGAACCCAGCGAGACCTCAGAGACTCCATCACAGGACGGAGAAGCTTCGTGAAGCACCACGGAGCCGAAGACAGACCGAACGGAAGAACCTTGTACTCGTACCAGGTTCCCAGCCATTGAAATTGAAGATGTTATGTTATGCGTTTTTATTAGGCGCACAGATGCTCCAGCCAAGGAGCGTCCTGGCGCCCGACAAGGCAGCTGCACAACACAACGAAACGAAAAGTCAGACCAAATCAACTAGGGAAATAAAAAAGTTTTCACCGCACGGCGAAAAGCAAGCAAGTCCCCAAGGGCACGAATCTCCGGGGGGAGGGAGTTCCAGAGCACCGCTGCCCGAACTTTGAATGAGCGCCCACCCGCTCTGCTCCGCTTAAAACGTGGGACAACTGCCAGTTCTAGATCCGCAGATCTTAAAGCTCGGGCTGGAATGTAGCAGGCCAGAAGAGTTGACAGGATTACAGCTGGGGACCCCTTCAGAATCTTATAGGCGACGCAGAGGACCTTAAACTGGATCCGCTGGGCCACCGGAAGCCAATACAATGCACGCAGGGTACTGGAAGTGGGGCAAGATCTGGGTAATCCTACCACCGATCTTGCTGCGGCGTTCTGGATCCGTTGCAGACGTCCAATCTCAGCCTGATTCAGGCCTACCAACAGGGAGCTCGCATAATCCAGCCTGGAGATGACAGTGGCTTGGATCATGAGCTGCTTGGTGGGGGCGTCAAAGAACTTGAGCACTGGACGTAACCCGCGCAAGATACCAAAGCAGCAAGCCGCCGTACGCTTGGTATGACAAGCGAACGAAAGGGACGGGTCCAGCCAGACCCCGAGGTTTTTAAGCTCGGCAACTGGAATGGGAATCGGACCCAAATCCCCTGGCCACCATCTCTCTCCCCAGCGTTCCGGTTGTCTGCCAAAAATCATGACCTCGGTCTTACTAGCGTTCAACTGGAGACAGTTGGACGTCATCCAGCCAGCGACCGCCCGCAGCCCTTGTTGCAATCTGGGGGCATCAACATCGGCATCCCCGCTGATCGTAACCGCTAGCTGGGTGTCATCGGCATATGACACCATTGTCATCCCCCATTGCCTGACAACCTCAGCCAGCGGCCCTACGTAGATATTAAACAGCGTAGGACTCAGCGAGGAGCC
This sequence comes from Lissotriton helveticus, assembly GCF_964261635.1. NCBI lineage: Eukaryota > Metazoa > Chordata > Amphibia > Caudata > Salamandridae > Lissotriton > Lissotriton helveticus. The sequence goes on from NC_136065.1 coordinate 409,859,278, forward strand.
TTGAGGGACCCCCAGGTCCAAAGGATGGTATTTGGACTGGTAAGGCGGGACGGTCACGCTAAAGGCCCGATTGGCTAAAAACGACCGGAACCACTGGAGAGCGCTGCCGGTGACACCGACTTCCTCTAAGCGACGCAGAAGGATCGGGTGCGATACGGTGTCAAAGGCGGCGCTCAGATCTAATAGCACCAGCGCCGCCGTTTGACCGGCATCAAGCACGGAGCGAAGATGCTCCACCATATACAGCAGAGCCGTCTCCGTGCTATGACCGGCCCTGAAACCATTCTGCGTCACATCGAGGATGCCCGCACGAAGAAGATGTTCCGAGAGGATCGTGTTGACATATGCCTCAGTCACCTTGGCAGGCCATGGTAAAAGTGAGATTGGCCGATAACTCTCAGGCTTGCTGCCATCCAAATTAGGTTTTTTGAGGATAGGACGAACCACAGCTTGTTTCCACTTTAATGGAACTACACCAGAAATGAGCGATGTATTAATCAGAGAACATAGCGGTGAGATGTCATGTACCGCTAAGTCTTTAAACACCGCAGAGCAAAGCGGATCCACAGGGGACCCCGACTTCACTTGGTGGGCCAATGTATCAAGGCTTTCTGGTGTTAGAACAGGAAAGGAATGCAACTCCTCAGATGTTAATGGCTTAAAAGATGAAATGGCCAAGGGAGTCGCTAAAGGAAAGGCCCGATAAATGGCGTTGACCTTTTCCAAGAAGAAACCAGCTAGTTTTTCGCAGTGCTCAACAGAGCTCCGGTGGTTCGTCGTTACCTTTTTAGCCGTAAGATCTTTCAGCACCTTGAAGATAGCCTTAGACGGGTTGGAACTCATCCTGAATTGTGCGGCATAGAAGGCGGCGCGGGTTCTGCACACTGCCCGGTGATAACATTTCACCGTAGACAGGTACAAGATTTTCTTCCCGCTGTTGTAAGATTTTCGCCAGGCCCGCTCAGCACGCCTACAGGAGACCTTCAATACCCGCAGCGAGTCATCGTACCAAGGGCTGGATTTACCAGTCCCCCCTTTGCAGCATACAATTGGAATAAGGGTGTCTAAAGCCCTGGTGACCCAGTTACAAAACCTATCATATACCTGATTGACTGACCCAGTGATGTCGAATAGGTCAGCTGATAAAAGATGAAAAAACTCATCCAGCTTTAGTTTGTTCCATCGTCGTCTCGGGATGGAACACGCCACCGACTTAGATTGTATAGCCGGTGTAGGGCAATGGATCTGTATCAAATAATGATCAGTCCATGCCAATGGTGTATAGCTGGAGATGCAGGTTTCCGAGAGGTTAGTGAAAAGCGGATCGAGGATGTGGCCCCCCGAATGGGTAGGCTGTGACACCAGCTGAATCAGCTGGAGCGCCTCGAGATCTGCCCAAAAACTGGACACCGTCGTGCTAGCAAGATTATCAAAATGCATGTTTAAGTCCCCAATAATGGAGAAATTAGAGCACCCTGCAGCCAGTGCACTAATGGCATCCGGTAGCGCTGCTCTAAAAGCCACTTCGCTCCCCGGGGGCCGATAAATCAGTAGCCCCGACCAGGTAAAATTAGGCGTAATGGCTACTTTAAACAGTGCACTTTCGCAACCAGAAATTCTTTGAGCCTGCCAGGTGCACGTATAACAGGACTTGACTGCAAGAGCTATCCCTCCGCCTCTGGAGGCTCGGTTAAGAGTAAATACCGAATATCCCGGTGGGAAGGCCAAGTTGACAACAGCCGTGTCCGCGTCCTGCAGCCAGGTCTCGGTCAGGCAAAAAAGATCTGGAGAATCATTGCCTAGCAGGTCAAAAATGTCTAGATGATGCTTGACAAGTGACCTGGCATTTAAATTCCAAATGCTGATGGACGGCTGAGGACTGACCGCCACAGCGATGTCATCTCTACAACCCCTGCATAAGGGGGCAGGTAGTGCAAAGCCTCCACACCCACACGAATAAGGTCCGCATGAGGGATCGATCCGAGGCGTGCCACAGACCCCCCGTGACTGATTGATGGCGTAAAGACTATCTCTTGGATAGCAGAGCATGATGATGGACAGCCAGGAGCAGAGTCAGAGCCCAGCCGCGTCCAGCGCGTCCTGTCGCGGACGGGCGCAGACGGGCAGGACTCTGGCACGACTCCGGCCACGCGAGGACACGCCCGCTACGCGATCCCGCTACGCTAAGGGAAGAGCCTTAAATAGGCGTTCCCAGTGTTGCGCATGCGCAGTGAAGCGCAGTTCTAACAATGCGCCTCTGTCCCAAGCGAAGATGGCGGCCCGCCCCAGGCACCGGACCCGCCAAACGGCGGTGGAGATGGCAATCTATAGTGCAGGTAAGGGGGAGTTACAAACGAGGGTCCCAACAGACCTAAAATGCAGAAAGGCAATTTAAAATACAGCGCTACTCACACAGCGCCCAGACCGCTCTACGCAGCCTTGCGCTGCCTTGTCAGGGAGAGGAATGCAGGGATTCGCCCTAAATAGGCGTTCCCAGTGTTGCGCACGATGAGGGGCGACGATGAGGGGCAAATATTGGCACGGAGAGATAAGCGTCTTTGAGATCTAGCCGCACCATCCAGTCGCCTTCTTGCAGCAAGTCTCGCAAAAGATGAATGCCCTCCATTTTGAAATGGCGGTAAACTACCCCGCTGTTGAAATCCTTTAAATTGAGGACCAAACGAGACTCCCCCCCCTTTTTTCTGAACCAGAAAAACATTGCTGACGAAACCCCTGGGATGAGGATTTGTGGGCGCAATGGCTCCTTTTGACAGAAGAGAGGCGATGTCTGCGGAGATAACCCCTTGATCTTGTAGGGAAAAAACAAGAGGGCGAGGACGAAGATGCTGGAGAGGGCGAGAGTAAAACTCGATCTTGAATCCCTGCACCGTTTCCAGCACCCAGGCATCTTTGGAGATCAATTGCCAATTGTGGAGGAAAAATTGCAGTCTGCCCCCCAAAACCACATCTGAAGCGAGAATCAAGCTCACCTGAGGCGGAATCTGGACGTCCTCCCTGGTTACCGGTGTAACCACCTTTTCCAAAATTGCCTCTACCCTTTTTGGAAGGATAGAAAGAAGATTTGTTGCTGGAATAAGTCTGGTTTCCACGCTGGGACTTATTGCCTCGCTGCGAGGCCTGCTCCGCACCACGGCCGGACGAACGCCCCCTTCGTCCGGCCCTTCCAAAAAGTGGACGAAAAGCTCGTCGTAGATTGGCTTGGGCCTTGTCCAGCCCACTGAAGGTGGAAACGAACTTTGTCAATTCCTTGAGGAAGGGAGCCCCGAAAAGTAAGCCTTGAGCCTGTGGGCCTGATTCAGAGGAAGCCAGATCGGTCAACCTGGGGTCCAGTTTCATGAGTATAGAACGGCGTCGTTCCGAGGAAAGTGCGCAATTTGCATTGCCAAGCATGCAAACGGCGCGTTGGGACCACCCAACCAACTCGTCCGGGTCAATCAACGCACCGGAGTCCTTGGCTCGATAGGCAAGATCCAGGATTTTAGTGAGTGGCCCCAAAAGATCCAAAAGCTTGTCCTGGCACGAGCACCAAGAACGATCCAAACCCTAGTAGTAGGGTCCTTGGCATATTTCTTCATGTACGTAATCATAGTTGGATCCACCTCAGGTGTGAGGGCCAACTTGTTAGATAGATCAGGACGAGGGCACTCAGATCGTAAACGTGCACGCACCTCCTTCTCAAAAGGAGTGCGGATATGTTCCTGAACATAATCGGCAACCTCCGGAGAGGGCAACCAAGATGAAGAATTCGGATGCACAATATCCGTGGGATCAAAAGTCAATACTTGTGGAACTGCAGGGGCATCAACGAAATGCTCCTTTCTAGATTTTTTGGAAGCAGGAGGCTTCGCCGGTTCAGAAGAGGATGAGGAAGATGAACCATCATCCAAAGTCGAAGATGGAGAGTCACGAGGAGGAGCAGAGCGCTTCTTAGCTCTCGGCGCTGAGGACATAGACGTCGCCAACTTAACAAAGTCTGAGCAATGTGGATTTTTGGGCGACTTCCCACTGCGACCAGTGGAAGGAGGAAGCCATCCCTGCTGGGCAGCATAGTCAGACAAGTGTTTCTTCAAAGGCGCAATCGCCTGAAACAAAGCTTGGCCCATGAAGTCATCCATGGACGCAGAGGGTTCCCCTTCATCATAGTAGTCGTACCCCTCCTCATCAAAATAATCAGCCATTTCCTAATGTGGAACAGTAGTGCCCAATTGGAATAAAATATGAACAAAGTCCAAATATTTAGAGGCCAAAGCCAAATTTGGGGGAGTGGAACCCCTAGTGCAAGCCAGACAACAGACCTGACACGCAGGATACCAACAATCGAAGTGGAGGGAGGGCTTGCACCAAAATACAAAAGAACCACTCTAGGCAGAGCCTATGCGTGTAGTTTACAACCCCTGTAATTTAGAAAAGAAACAGGAGCGTCACAGGGCTCAAGCGGCAGGCAAAAATGCGGCCACGGCAAACCAGAGTCTCCAAATTCCTTGAATGCCTTGAGGAGATGCAAACGCCACAGGAATGCGTTTGTTTTGGACGCTGACGCGCATGCGCGACAGCAGCCAGCCGATAGGAGGGACGCGCGACACACGCGCGTCTCTCCAGCCCCTGTAAACCTCCCGCTCCACTGTAAACAAGGACGCGACACAGCGCGTCCAGAAGAGAGGCGAACACACGCGCTCTCAAACCACGACCGAAGCCGAATAGACAAGCCGCGGAAGACCGCGGAGAACAAAGCGCCGAACGCGCCACCAATTAAGCAAGCATGCGCAAAGAAAACAAAGAAGCGCACAAAGCTGGCAATTAACCAATTAAGCGCGGGCAAACACACCATGCAACAGTGAGTAAGACTATCAATGTAAGAATATCAAAAGTACTTAACTGGCTGCGCAGCAGCAAAGAAAGAGGAAGTTATGACCTCTGTAACCCTATATATACTTCAGAGTACTCATGGGTTTTGTAGTTCTTTTCTTTACTGTTTACTGATTGGCTGCTGTTTCAGTCAGTAAAGGAATTAGAGAAAGCATAATCGGAGCCTCCGTCCTGCCATAGAATCCAAAATGTAGTGCGCTCTCAGAGATAACAAACACGGCACCAGTAAAGTGTTTATCTAGGAGTTTATTCACGACGCGTTTCGCTTCAACAAGAAGCTTGGTCACGTGAATGAGATACACCAATGGGGTAACTAAAGTAGTCAGAGTCACAGTAAAGAAAATAGAAAACAGACTGTTCTGTCCTTGTTGCATCGGGTTGAAAACATATTCCCATAATAGTATAATGCAGTACGTGCACAGGCAAAGAATACACAATAAATGAAATCTGTGGAAAATCAAATATTTAACAATGCCTCTTGTGTGGTGACTGAGATTGACGTTACCTCCTTAATATCTGGCAAGTGCCGTTGTGCCTCCAAGTGAACAATAAAGATATGTGTACCTATTGTGAAAAAAGCGAAGGAGGATGACAAACTAATACTATAGACTGTGTTAAGGTCTCAGTGAGCACAAATTCGATAAGTGCCTACCTGTACCACATGCCATCGCAAGTGCAACTATAACACGAAGTACAGCATAACAACTATAAATGCCATGGTGGCAAATTAATCTAAGTCGTAATCTTCATGACAGAAAAAAGATACAAAGCTCGTCTTGAGCAGAAAATTAGTCACAACTAATCCCAATGAAAAAATACACGACTTTGTCACCGGAGTAACACGTTACCCAAGATCTGTGTGGTGCCGAAAAAATTCATGTGTGAAGAAAGAAAAAAAAGGGTAGGTGGTCCGTGATGGTGATACCGGTGAGTGAACCCCTTCCTTTCTTCCTGTAAAAAGGAAAAGAAAAGTAAAGTTAAAAAACAGGACTGTCCTGTCAAAAAAAAAAAAACAATGTTAAAATAGCATAAATAATGTTGATCGTCACATATGGAAGAGAGAATTGTATCATTGTACTACATAAAGACATATTGACAGTGGATGGCAGACCTTATTTCCAGTATACAAAATATCACGGTGATGGTCACTTAGAACCAAGGTATCAGGGAGTGAAAACACAGGGAAAATAACACATGATATTATTCCTTAAGGTGTATTGCCAGTTCCTCATCCTGGTTTTTGGTCTGAAAATCAATGATATATTTGGATTCTCTTTGTCTAAGGGTGCGAGCCCTGTTACCTCCCCTGGGATGTTTGTTTTTCCTTTATCCAGAAACTTAACAACAACGACAGTAACATCATCCTCAGTGGTAAAATCAGTAAAACTGAAATAGAATTCCTTGATGTCAAACTGGAAATCATCAATAACTCAGTGTGCACTTCCCTATTTAGGAAAACCACGGCATGCAACAGCATTCTTCATGCCCTCAGTAGCCACCCAGATACTCTGAAATGGAGCATCCCCCATGGGGAACTACTGAGGGCAAAGAGAAACTGGTCGAGGTGAGACCGAGTGAGCAAGCGGCTTTTGGGCTGCGAAACGCGTCTTGGCATACAGGAAATAAAATAATCTTGAAGCACTAACTTTTGGGTTTGTGTCCAGTTTTGCGACGAGAGGCGCTCAGTATCCTGTCAGCCTGTGGCGCAAATTTGGAGTTTGTTCATATATATATATCTTGTGATCAAGTCCCCTGCGTGGGATGAAACGCGTCATGGCTGCCGCTGCATCGCAAAAGGGTTACCATTAAAAATTGCAGCTGATTTAGCCCATGTGGGCTGCGCTCTTTCTTTCACGCTGGATGTGAATTCGGGGGAGAGTTAACTGCTATTTATATATATATATATATATATATTTCACCAAACGCACACAAGCTTTTCGAGAGCGCACAAAAAGCCACTAACACCATCCGGTTTGTTCATTAGGCAACTTGCTTCTTTATTTTGGGAAGACAATTCAAACCTGACCTGACGCGTTTCGAGGTATGCACCTCTTTATCAGAGGTCACGCTTCTCTCACTGGCAATTCCGGCATAATTGTTTATGTGCATGCGCAGTATATATTACCCTAAGTGGGCTCCGCTAAGTTCATTTTGCCACGTCGGTTGCATGCTGGTTAAAGTAGTCCCATTCGGAATATTTTTACCTTAAGTAGGTCCGTGATTCAAAGCGATTATTATATGGCATAATTGTACCTTCAGTATGCCCACAAATACTTCCACAAGTTATTTTCGCCTTCAGTGGCTGTGCTGCATACAGGCAGGTTCCGACCACAGCCTCCTTTTCAGTTCCAGGATGGTGCTGCTCCCCACGGTATGGACAACCGTGTATATATATATATATATATATATATATATATATATTTATATATATATATATATATATATATATATATATATATATATATATATATATATATATATATATATATATATATAGTACTTACTGGCGGTCGCCAGTAGGTAGTAATAGTTAGGACCTATTATCCATAGGAAAATTGCAACATTCTATTCCCTTTAACTTTGGCACAAGTTAACAAATCTTCGCAAAATTTTAAAAACTCGTGGGGCGCTCCGGTCGGCTCCTCTCTTGAAAGTTTCAGGGTGATTCATCAAGCGGGGGCTGGGAAAAAAGGGGGGTCCCAAAACGTGTTTTCCCTATGCAATTTTTCATAGGAAACTTTAGACACGTCTACAGCCCGAACTGCTGAATGGAATTACACCAAATTTGGCAAAAAGGTAGCCTTGGTTCAGAAATAGACCTTTTTTATTAAATGGTGTAAATCCGTTTAGTAGTTGCTGTGTAGATCAAATAAAAAAAAATAGTGACATCTATGGCCGCGGTGGATCCGCGGATCCTCCTGACCACGAGCTGTCTTCTAATTGGCTGTCAACACTCCAAACCATGAAGTGTTGGCAGCCATCTTGTGCCTCGGTAGAACCGAGGTACAAGAAAATAGTTTAAAAAGGCCTCACGGCTCCCACCCTGCCATAGCAAACTCTACCTTCGTATTTGGAAGAGAGAGCAGGAAACCTGCTTTCTCTTACAAATACCAAAGCAGATTGCTTTTCCACATGGGGAGCTGCATCTTAGCAGCTCCCCGTGTGGAAAAGCAATGTTGGCTCCCACAGGAGGTGGGGACCCGGCAGGACCATGGGAGGATTGGGGACCCCCTCAGGGTCCCCAATGGATAGGGCCGGTCCCACGGGATGGGGTTCCCAGGGCCATAAGTGGCCCATGAGGGGGCAACGCGGCCCCCCTCCAACATTATAAAAAAAATTACAAAGGAAAGGCCTGCCCTGGGGCATGTGGTCCCCGGGGCCATAAATGGCCTGAGTGGGGGCCATGCAGCCCCCCTCCAATTAAAATAAATGTTTTAAAAAGGCCATGCTCCGGGGTATGGGGTTCCAGGGGACGATTATGGCCTCGGGAGGAGCCCCGCGGCCCCCTTCCAAATTCTTAAAAAAAAAATAGGGGGCAGGCCCTGGGGGATGGAGTCCCCAGGGCCAATACATTTGTAAAAGAAGGGGGCCACACAACCCCTTCATAAAAAAAACACTGGCATTGCACCGGAGGCCCCACCCCCTCCCTGCAACACTCTGCAAATGCGCCCCCTGGGGAAGTAATACCCCTTGAATACTCGGGGTCCCTGGTGGCAAAGTAGCCCATCGGGTACCTCCAGTATGCGCCAGGGAGCTGCGTTGCAGAGGGGTGTTCTAAGGCCACGCCCCTTTTTACCCCTCTCTGCAATGCAGCTCTGTGGCGCCTAATGGAGGTACATGGTGGGCTAGTTGCACCCCAGGGACCCTCAGGATTCCAGGAGAGTTAATCCCCAACTTAAATGCGCCACAGGTGCATTTGCACAGTGGTGAAGGGAGGGTGCGGGGCCTGAGGTGACATGTGTGCAAACACACCCTGTGGCGCGTTTTACGTTGGGAAATTAATTCCTCTTCAATCCTGAGGGTACCTGGGGGCCAACTAGCCCACCAGGTATCTCCAATAAGTGCCACAGCGCTATGTTGCATAGTGTTGTAAAAAGGGGCCTGGCCTCTGAACACCTCGGAGTTGGATGAATGACTGGGATTTAAATACAGCGCTGGCGGTTAGCGTTGTTTGCGTATCACCACACTAAAATATAGGCTACCATCCTTGAAACAATAGACATGGCGGTCCCCAGGCTTCAGGTGCCCCCGTAGACCCCGCAATATAATTAAGGTTTGTCCCGGGACATGGCCAACCCGTGGGCTTAAAAGAGACAAAGCATAGAGACCTCGCTTCACTTTTTACAAAAAATTGACTGGATTTGCACACCCTACGTGAATCAAATAATTGTGTTGTTTTGGCCCTCGGGGTTCCTGTGCGACCCCCTGAGCAGGCCTAGGGGATCAGGGCATTTCTAACTTGCCCTCTTTTCTTTTTTTAAGCTTTTTCCTTGCGCCTCGGTTCAACCGAGTCACAAGATGGATGCCAACACTTCCTGGTTATAAGTGTTGGCAGCCAATCAGAGTCAAGCTAGCGATCGGGTGGGTTCACAGATCCACCGCGGTCACCAGATATCTGTATCTTTTTAAATATGAATTTCTCTGGAACTACTGAACAGATGTACACCATTTAAGGCTACCTTTCTGCCAAATTTGGTGTAATTCCGTTGAGCCATTCAGGCTATAGCTGCAACAAAAGTTTCCTATGGAAATTAACATAGCGAAAATGCATTTTGGGATCCCCTTTTTTCTCGGCCCCTGCTTGACGAGTCACCCCGAAACTTTCAGGACAGGAGCTGACCTTAGAGGGCCATTACTTTGGAAAATTTCGCGAGGTGCCAAAGATATTGACAAAAGAAAAAACGCTTATCCTGTTGAAACTAGGTCCTAACTGCAACTAGCAACTACCTACTGGCGACCGCCAGTGGGAAATATATATATATATATATATATATATATATATATATATATATATATATATATATATATCACCACTTCAAACTCTCCAAATCTCTTTAGAAAAGAGTACAGCACTCCCGGGGAAAGTTTCACGCTTTTAAATGTATTATTACAACAGACCAGTTTCGGAAACTCCTTCTTCAGTGTAGACACTGAAGAAGGAGTTTCCGAAACGCGCTTCTTTGTTAATTCGGAGCCAAATCCTGGGGGCAATACTTGTGTAAAGGGGGGCCTTGAGGGGCCCCCCAGCTCCGGGGACCGCCACCCCCGGGGCTTCTTTGAATTAGGTGGGGGGCTCTCAGGCCCCATCAGCCCCGGGGACCGCCACCCCCCCCCGGGGCTTTCAGAAAATAATGTTGGGGGCTCATGGCCCCCCAGCAGCCCCGTGGACCGCCACCGCGAGGCTCGATCTATTTTGGATTGCGGGGGAACACTGCCCCACCCCCGGGGATTTAAAAAAAAAAAGAAAACACCCTGTGTGGGGTCCAAAGCCCCACACACGCCCTGGGAACCGCCACCTCCCTGGGGCACTAAGTATTATTATTAGGGGGTCCGTGACAGCCCTCCAAGCCCCGGGGACCACCACCCCCGGGGCTTTGTAAGTGGTGGGAGGGGGGCCGCGCCTCCTGGAGCCTGGCATGGCCCTGGGGACAGCCATTCATCAGGGCCGGCTCCTGCAGTGTCCTGGAGTGCCCACCCCCAGAACACTGCTGTTTGCAATGACAGGGCGGGAGGCTTGCGGCTCCCACCCTGTCATTGCAAACTGCTTTGCGTCATTGAAGTGAGAGCTGGGAAACGTGCTCTCGCTTCAATGAAGCAAAGCAGATTGCTTTTCCATGCTGACATCATCCACATAACAATCTGATACATCTCATCATACACTAGTATAACCTTTCAACACTCATTATAAAATATGGAGTACCATATTTGAAACCATGAGACACCAATGCACGTTTCTAAAAACCCACTCAGTGATTCCTACATCTACACACACATCTAAACACTTACCTATAGATTCAATCATACATGCTAACAAAGATCAATAGAACACTGTTAAATATACTTATACACCTACATCAACCTTACACACCAGCACACATCCTATTCACTTATGCAGTCAACCTACTCACTTATGCAAACAATTGATCATACTTACATTTACTAAGCTACACACTTATACAAACACCACTTTATTCATATAGATAGTAACTCATACTGTGTTATAAAATCACTATTACAAGTATACAGTTTTCCATACAGTCACCCATACAATCACTGAGTCTCATGTAAACTTATTTATATACAACAACTGCCACATACACTGCCTTTTATATTTCTACTTTGTTGGACATGTATCATTGAGAAAGATATTTACTCATCACCACACCCATAAAGAGATTCACTCACCCAAAGAACTGTTTCCACACCGTCTTAACCTCACATACCTACTAAATCAACGATTTACACATCTTTGGACAGTCACACACCTCCCACCCAACCACACACACATTCACTATCCCATACAAATGCTCACTTTAACTAATTAATAACTAATATAGACTTTCACATAGCTAGTAACCAACTTATGTAGTAGTTTGCACAACAAGAGACAGAGTGATACAGATATTCACACAGTTTAATCACTGTCCCATATATTTAGTGAGATTAGTCACTTAGACAGTCAATCACAGTGCTACTAAATCCTCTATCCAGACACTTATACATCCACTCAGTCTTCAATGCAGATTGCTATATATATAATACTTATTTAAAAATTGTACCAAACCACATTCACTGGATGATGTTATCAGTGATGTCATCAGTGATATCAATTGAGATGTCATCAGTGATGTCATCAGTGATGTCACTGACCATATCATGAATGATGGAATATGTGACATCATCAGCAGTGGATTGCGGGCGCATGAGTTATAGTTAGTACAACTAACTATAACGGAGGAATTACAATGGTTTTGTACGAGTGAAATGTCCAGCTAACTATAACACCCCTAAAAACCTTTGTTTTTTTCAGTGAATATATATATATAAATATATTATCAATAATGTCATAGAAGATGTCATTAGTGATGTAATATCTGGGGTAATTAGCAGTACATGGTGAGGGCAGTTATAGTTACCTTAGGGCACGAGTTATAGTTACCTGAAATAACTCTAACTACACCAGCTGAATTTCTATGGTTTTGTGCATGTAAAATCGAAACCTAAACATAACATCTCTGTAACCTTTACTCTTTTAGTGAATTTCTAAAGTTTTTTTAAATTCCATTTCCTAACTATAACGTCCCTGTAACCATTTTTTCTGTGAATTTCCAGTTTTTCTTATGTTAAGTAAAATGCCCATTCCAATGCATGTAGTTGGATGCAGGGCCTTGCCTGTCATTGTGCTGCCCCCAGCCAAGCTTGCTGTACCTGCCCCCCTCCTCCTGGCCGTCCATTGCCCAAGTCCTTGCCCCTGCTCCCTTATTACAGCCCTGTGTGGTTGCTGTTCTGCCCATGCCCTACCTGTCTGACATTAACAGTTAGCCTGTTGCCCCATCTATCTCCTCCCTACCATCTGTTATCTGAGTCCATTCATCAGTCCCCTCCCTCTTGCCCTCCATGGTTTTATATGCTGACACTGCTCTCCATTTAGCTTGATGTCCCTGCCCACTGCTCCTGCCCTCCATTGCCTAATTCTATGCCCCATCAATGCCCTCTTGCTTAGCCTTGGTGCTTACCTTGCTGGCCCTACCCTCCTCTCCATGCCCTCCGATGTCTGTGTGCTTGCCCCTGCTCCCTCCTTTTTGCTAACCATGTTCCAAGGATCTGCCACTGCCCCACCTACCTACTCCGAGGTCCTCCTACTGCGCTTCCTTACAGCAAAAGAAAAGGGCAGGAATTGCCCATATCTATAAGATACAGCGCATTCCTGCCCCTTTCCCCTGCGCTGGCACACAATGGGCTGCCTGTGCCAACGCAGGCACCTTTGCACAATGGTGCAGGGGTGCCTGCGTTGGGGGGATGATTATTTTTGTACAGGAAGGGAAACCTTTCTGTACAAAAATAATCAGAAGAAGCTTTTCCTCTTTCTACGTGTGCTGCAGAATGCAGCACACATAGAAAAAGGAAAATCGAGGAGAAATAAAAATATTTCTCCCCGTTGCGCCTCCCTTACCTCTTCCCTGGGGAGGCATAAGCTTTTGGCACGGCCTCAGATTTACGATTTCTTGTAAATCTGGGACAGTGTCAAAAGGCCATGTATGTTGCTGGGAACCCCCCAGCAACACCCATTGCACACTCCTTTAACGCAGAACACTGCGTTAAAGGGACTGATATATATCAGGCAGCATTAAGCTAAAATTAAGTGGCTTAGTGCTGCCTGATAAATATCACGCAGGCTTCTGCGCCACGGAACGTCACAAAAATTGACGTTCCGATGGTGCACAGGGAGTGTTCTGTTGAGCTGCCACTGCTCCTCCCACCTGTCAAGCATGGTTAGGTGACTGGCACCTGTCTATAGCACCTCCAGTCTCCCTTTCTGGTTCCATGCCCTTATCCCCTCCCTCCTGTCATCCATGGTTCATTTTGCTGCCACTCTCTCCCGTCCTCCATGCTCTATTGTGCTGTAAAGTCTTTTTGTGACTACCCTCTGTGCTCTATTGTGAAGCCCCTTTCCCTGCCCTCTATTGCCTGTGTCCAGCCCCTTACCATCCCTTCAATCCTTGATGGTCCTTTTTGCATGCCCTTGCTCCTCCTTCTTGTCCACCTTGGGCATTGTTCTTCCGCTAATCCTCCATTTGCATGCATTGTCTTCTTTGCTGCCATCCCCCCTCCCATCTGCCCTGTGTGGACAGCTTGCTGCCCCAGATCCCCTCCCACCCTCCCACCTTCCCTCTGATGTCTTTGTGTATGCCATTATAGTCTCACTGTTGTCCTCCGTGGTGTGTTGTGCTTCCAGTGGCCATTTCGCCTGCCTTCCATGGTCAACTTGCTGCTCCCTTAACCTCTCATTTTAATGTTCAGACCCCTATCCCCTCCCACCTGCCTTGTCTGGTCCAGCGTCATGAGCCCTGCCCTCTCCCACCTGCCCTTCATGGTCTGTTTGGCTGCAATTGTCCCTCCTGTCTGCCCAATTTGGTTAGCTCTCTGTCCTTGCCTCTTTCCCCTCTGCTCTCTATTATCCATGTGCATGGCCCTGTCCCCTCCCTATTGCTTTCCATTGTCCGTTGTGCTACACTGCCATCCCGCTTGCCTTGTGTTGTGTATTATGCTGCTGCAACCCCTGATGCCTGCCCTGTAAGTTCAGTTTAATGCCACTGCCCATCTTCTTCCTGCCCTTTGTAATCCAAGTCCATATCCTTACACCATCCCTCCTGCCCTCAGTGATCCATTGTACCATGCTTACCAACATGTCAAACTTGATTAAAGGGAGATTTTGAAAAAATAAATCTGGGGAATTGATTTTCCTCACTGACTCACATTGAAAAAGTGCAGATTTCAGGCACAAGGCAGATACAATAAATCCCTTTTGGACTTAAAAACGTTGGGGGTCCCCTTCCTAAATCGGGTCTGTTGGTATTAATGGTTGTACTGCCTCTTCCTTTGGCCCCCAATGGTCTGTTATCTTCCCACAGTCTCTCTTGCCTGTCCTGAAAGGTTGGTTGTTTCCCCTGCCCCTTCCCCTGTTCTCCATGGTCCGTTGTGCTGCCACTCCCCCTCCCGCTTATTCAGCATGGTCAACCTGTTGACTCTGCACCCTCCTCCCTGAACTCAATTATCCGGGCCCATACATTAGAAATCTTCCTCTACACCATATTTTGATGAACAACTAGAATACTAACATTCAATATTTATTACAAAATTCTGGCACACCTGACATAATCTTGATGTAATCAAAACTATAATATCTAAAGCATTTACATTGGAAAATATAAAAATGAGAGGATCTTATTAGAAATGATGGTTAGTGCTCTAAAAAGCTAAAATAAGAACATATTTTCCGATTTCTCAAATAGTGACAGAGCACAGGTTTGATTTTCAGTGTCAGCTTGACATCCTGTGATCCTGGCAAATCACTTAATCTCCCCATGCTGAAAGCCCAAAATGAACGTGTCCTTATGTAATGCAAGTAATGCTAATGTAAAGCACTCCAATACCGTTAGGTCAAGCCGGCACTATATTAAACTGCAAAACAATTAAACAATTTGGAGCATAATTTGGATATCATGCGGAAAGTCATCAGACAGTCTGTCAGAGGATTTCCGCCTGACATCCTGGGCTTCCCTCAGACCTCGCTTTATGATGATGCAGTCGGAAGGAACTCAACAGGGGAATTTTGCTCCTCTTCCAAACCCTTCAGAAGAGGAACTTTTTTTGTGATTCCTTGAATGACAGTGGAGCCAACCTCGGCTCCGTCATCAGGATTACCATGTGGTTTCCGACAGCCTTTCAATGCCGGACTTTCCAACATAGAAAGGCTGTCAGAAAGTGACTTTGGGGTCTCTAGCAGGGCATCTATTTACCCTGGCCCTCCACTATGGGCTCTGGGGGGCACCCATGGTGCCCCCATAAACATCTCTGCACTGTGTGGCCTATTCCACCTGCTACACAAGCTTCCATTGATAAATAGATGTTTGCGACCACCCTGTGGACAGTCACATGCTAATCCTGTGGTCAGAACCCCAAACCACAATTGTGTTGGGGGGACGAGATCGTAATGAGGCCCTATTTGTTTTGCACTTTTCTGACATTGGGTTATACATTTGGGTGATATTTGTGCTACATTTTCAGCCTTTTTCTCTCTGGT
Organism: Lissotriton helveticus; assembly: GCF_964261635.1. Classification (NCBI taxonomy): domain Eukaryota; kingdom Metazoa; phylum Chordata; class Amphibia; order Caudata; family Salamandridae; genus Lissotriton; species Lissotriton helveticus. Next base: position 409,874,969 of record NC_136065.1, read on the forward strand.
GGCAATCCAGCAGGGCATGGACAGCAAAGTCCCTGCTGTGCAGAAACTGGGAGTGCTGAAAGACAGGGGGCACACCAAGTGCCCCCCTACGTGCACTCCAGTACACTGCGGCACCGGGGGGACCTAGATTCTTCATTGCCACCATTTGGAACAAGTACATCTTAATACCAGGCAGGGATCCAGGACCTGGGATCACTGCTTGGCAGTTACGACTCACTCCATAGAATGCCTGCAGCCTGCCTGCTGGGCAGCTGCAGGGAGAAAGGCCTCTGGAAGCTTGTTGTGTCCCTGCAGCTCAACCAGAAGGTCATCCAACTAACCCTGGAGCCACTGATGTGTTCCTGGTTTCACGCTTCTTCAGGTGCTTTAAGCAGTAGGGAAGTTCATCTTTTGATTCTTCATAGGTCCAGGAGAGTCTGTGGGGTCCAAATGTCTGCCCAGTGCCATTCTGTGGAAACAGCAATCATTTGTCCACCCCACTAAACCAGTTAGGGTCAGTTCCGACCATCCTACTGGGTTTTGGAGCCAGCCTGACTAGAGAGACAAAAGGTAGGCAGTCCTAGGTATGAGCCTCATCTGTCAGTGACATGATAGTTATCACTTGAAGTTCAGAAGGGGCTTGGTGTAGCCCTTAGGCCATCCTGTCACTGGAGGAGGCTTCCCTCTCCACACTCATCCATATGTAGAACAAAGTAAAAAATTACACTTTTAAGATAGTTAAATATAAAATGCTTTTCTGAAGCTTAAATTTAACAAAAATATACAGAAGGGGATTGTACCCAGCCAATGGAGTTGAAGTGAGGGGGTGCATCCGGGATGCGTCCTGACACCATTCCTCTTTACTTTGAATATCAACCGTCTGGATTTGGCCCAGCTGGCTTCGGGGACTGACGAGCCAACTGGTGGCGGGAGTCATCTGCCTTTTCTTTTATATGCAGATGATGCCATCCTTATGGCCCATACAACCAATGGCCTAAAGTGTTTATTAGTTCTTTTTCTCACTTACATGGATGGTCTTGATCTCCCAACCAACTATGCCAAGCAACAAAGTATGGTGGTGGGCCCTGGCATGTTATGGTTGCAAAATCCGGGGCCATGTTCCTGGATCATAGCTGCAGGTGGTTACAAATGTATGTTTGAGTAGCTTGCTTAAAGTACCAACTAGCACTGCTCCTGAGATTCTGCATGGGGAAGTGGGCATGGAGTATATCTCAGATTTGATTAGACTTCACCTGTTTGCTACTCTGGCTGTATAATTGGCTCAAGGAGGACCTATCTCTGAATAGGATCATTATACCAGGCTGCTTGGCCTTGATAGCAGGTTGAGCACCCCCTGTTTTGCCTATGTTAGGTGGATCCTTAAGTCATTGGGTCACCCTGAGTTGTTTACGCACCCGGAAGCTACAGTTAGGAGGGACATACCATGGCTTAAACAGGCTTTTCCTGACATGGTTGCTGCAGACCGAGAGGCTAGGGCCCTCTTGAAGTGTTCTGTTCTTTTGTTCAAGTCAAAGCATCTTCATTCTATTCACAGAATCATCAAAGCAGCAACAAATTCCAAAAACATTATTAAAAAAGCATATACAATACATTAATCCTCCTACTTTTTAAAATTAGCACCAATATAATAGGTTCCATAAAGTACAGAGTGTGAAGTGCAAAATCATCAAGGCTTCTTTGGCAGTACATGGTTCCAAATTGGAAAGTACTTTTAGTGCTATCAATGGCTATATACAACACATAATTGGGAATAAGACTTCAATCCCCAGAATGCCCAGCCGTGCGCACACTGACTGACGTCATGACTGACGTCATCGACATGCGGCGCTGTCTCATTCCTGCCGGATTAAATCTACAAGCTGAACACCGCGTCGGTACCTCCCACGTCAGCCCAGAGGGACGCCCGGGGTACCGACGGTCAGGTAGGCTGAGACCACGTCTGTTCTTTAATATGAGGGCAGTGTCTGGGAGGTTTATTCTTTAAGCCCCGAGGTCACAATCCATGACGGGTCTCCGTTATAACTCGAAGGGCAGTCTTTGCTCCTTCCTTTGAGAAACAATCTGAAGACAGGCGTGATTACTCATAGTTTTTGCACGCTTGCGGCGCTTTGCTCTCCGCTTCTCTGAGAAAAGGCTGTGGAGGCAGTTTGGAGTTTCAGGCCATGTTACTTCTATGCGCAGTGTACGTTTCATTTACTGTGTGTTTCTTACACCAGTGTAATCTGCATAATGTGCAGGTTCTTTCATTTGTGCAACTTAGAGCCCGGTTTGTGCTCCCCTGTAAACCAGTTTTATACAATTGCTCATGAGTGGGGCTCTCACTGGCCTGATTAAGATTTATTATGGTCAGAATAAAAGCACGATACACACTTGGTTTTAAAATACATGATTTGTGTGTGAGGTCTTCTGCTTGAATAGCGTGATGACTTTGATGTCCTAATGGTTCCCTTTCATTTTACTTATGTCTTTTCGCTACTTTAGAGCGGTGCCTCGCTTTACCTGCGCTGTAGCCAGGTGAGGTGGGTCTTTCTCTCCTGCCAGTTAGGTAAGTGAGCAATTACAAATTTGGTGTTGTAAATAGGGATGTGTTGGACGCACATATAGGCGACCACATCTGACAAGCACTGATTACGATAAAAGGTTTTCTGGTTTTGTGCACTTACATTGTGATCTGCACTTAGAAATGTTGATTTTTCTTCTGTTTTCTTTCTCTACATATACGTTCTCTGAATGGACCTGCTTTTGGCATATGAATACTATCAGCCAGGAGAAAGATGGTATCGCTACTTTACAGGTGATATCCATTTACTTTTTTGTTTTCCCACTCTTTCTTTGCACAAGCAGTAGCGTAATTTGGTCCTGAAGAAGCAGCTGGATATTGGTTGATCTGATAAGTCTGCAGAAACATATCGACCCTATTTTCCAACGGTGGATATTTGTTCAAACCACCACGCACTCCTTTCTTTTAATATTTAGGGAAGAACCAAACTCTAATAAATTTCCTCTTTGCTTCTTTACCTAATTTTATAACCAGTTTTTTCACCATTCACCGTGCACTTCACGTTCTTTGCACTTATAGCACTGCTTCAAGTCACCACCAAAATACCTATGTTCTCCCTCTTGTTGGTCCGCCACATGTAGGATTAGGCATTCAGACATCTGCCAATCCACTGTGGGTCTATACATCTGTGGCTCAGAGGGTGCAGGATCCCAGATGATGAAGGGCGGATCCGAGTGGTGACTGATGGGAATTCTCCCTTAGTGACATGAGACCCTAGGTGTGATTTATTTGACACTCCTTTATTTCTTTCCTGTTTTTCCTGTCTGTCTTCTTGTTCCATTCAGGTGTTGTAGAGATCCTATTCAGTTAGAATTTTTGTTTTGACCCCTTACTATCTTGTGTTTTGCATATGGTTTTGGGATATTAGTATTGTTGGGTCATAAAACTATCCCTTAGACCCTCCCCTATCTGTTTTGTGTTATGTTCTTGTGCAGCTGCTGAGCTGTGGGTCTTTTTTTTAAAAAACGTTCAGGGTTACCAAACATACCTTGGATTAATGGAAGGGACATTATGTGACCTCTAATAGTTATTCCTGTTCAAGTAGTGTCTTTGTTTCACTTATCAGCGCTCACCATGGCTACTATCGCCGGTCTGGCATTTGATGAAATGGAGATCCAGTCAATCTTGTCGGAAAATCCAAGTGTTCTAGACATGTTACCACCTATACAGATTACAGGGGATGATGGGTGGGCTAAAATCCTCCTATTGAAAAAAAGTCAGTCCAGGATTTGTGTACATGGAATTTCCATGGCAGAATACCTCCGAGGCAATGGTGCCCCGAGTGGCCTAATTGTCACTAATACTCCTCGTCTCTTCCTGGATGATAAGGATTTCCTGCGAGATTGGTCCCTTATCGCCTGGAAGTGTACGAGAGATTGGTTGGTGCTAATTATCAAAACTGCCAAAAAGGCAGCAGATAAGATTCTTATAGAGATCCAGATTCTTGAGGGGCAGATCAAGACTACCCTCACTTCTAAGATTTTTACTAAGAATCAGGATGAAAACAACAAGGCCAACAAGGAGTTTAGGGATTCCATCCTTTTTACAAAACTTGAGAAGTGTAAGAAAGACCTTGAAAAATTTGCTATGGACAAAGTTTATCCATACACTCATGAGAGCTATGTACCTGTGCCCTTTAACAACAAAGGAAGGAAGGGGGGCTCAACCTACGGCACCTCCAGTTCCGATGCAGGATCTAGCGACTCGGACAATTCAAGCCCTATGAATACCAACAAAAGAGGTAGAGGCAATAATAGGAGGAATTGGGGTAGATACAATTCAAACTATGGACCACCCCCGCCCCCTCCTTGGTGGCAACCATCCGCTTGGGGCATACCAACCTATCCACCGCAAGGAGGTCCTTTTGGCCCCCAAAACTTTTACCCTGATTATTCACAGCAGTCTTTTTTAGGCTATGGCCAAGGGAGACCGAGGGGCCGACGCAGATCCCAACAGCAGGGCCAGGTCCAATGGAACCTACCACCTCCGACCTTGGACCTGAGGAACGGGAAGCAGATTTCCCGAGCAACACCAGGGACATCAGCAGAGCATCCCTCGTAATGAACCTAAGCTCCCACACCTTGTCTGATATTGAAGAACAGGTACCCAATAGAGGACTTGGGTTTGTTTCAACCAACAAAACAGACCCCTTCCTCGCCAATATTGAGATGAACAAATTCTTTCGCAAGATTAGATTGCACTTCTTGTTTGCCAATAAAGATTGTCTGGCGAATGATCTCAACCCTGATACTACTGATGACAATACTGGTCTACGGAAACCGTCCAGGTTCAATCCTACTACAATAGGCTTACCTGCTAAGGTATCAGCCTTTGAAGAAGCTGTAGACCACGATCTACAGCTTCTTTTGCAACAACACCAAAAACCTTTCATCAACCTCAGTAGAAATGAACAACTAGCACTTAATGGACTAGCAAACAACTCAGCTGTCGTGATTAAGCCGGCAGATAAAGGGGGTGCCGTAGTTCTTCTGGACACGGACACCTATCGGGAGGAATGTTTGCGGCAATTAAATGACAACAAATTTTACCGCAAATTGGCTTGTGACCCTACCCCTAGACTTACCACCATTATTGGCACGATTGTTGAAGAAGCCTTGGCAGAGGGTTGGCTCACGGTCAAAGAGTCACAATTTTTATGTGCCACTAATCCAGTCATTCCATATTTCTATGTGCTGCCCAAGGTCCATAAACCCCAGAGGCCACCGCCAGGGCGCCCTATAATCTCGGGCATAGGCTCATTGCTAGAGCCTTTATCCACGTTTGTGGATTGTTTCTTGCAACCTTTGGTCTTAGAGATGGCTAGTTATCTAAAAGACACCAAAACAGTGCTCAGAATCCTCCCTGAAGTGAGTTACGACGCCGAACAAGACCTTTTGGTCTCGTTCGACGTAGAAAGCCTCTACACTTCCATACCTCAAACTGAAACTCTAGAGGTAATAGAGGGCCTTCTTGAAACCCGAGATCTTAAATCCATCACACCTGTCGGGTTGATCATGAATTTAGCGACTTTGGCTATGACCGAAAACTTTTTTGCTTTCGAGGACTCCCTGTACCTACAGATTAGCGGGACCAGTATGGGCAGCGTTTTTGCCCCAAGTCTCGCGAATTTATATGTACATCATTTTGAGCAACTACATGTGCTCACTCCAACTAACCCATTTAAGAACAATGTGCGTCTATGGAAGCGTTACATTGATGACGTGCTGGTGGTTTGGCGTGGCACTATTGAGAACTTGAACAGATTCCATGTGTGGTTAAATGAGCGGAATCCTTTTCTGAAATTTACCATGGAATTTAGTGCAGAAGAGTTATCTTTTTTGGATCTGTTGGTTACATCTACTCCGTCAGGTTTACATACTGAAATATATCGGAAACCGACAGCAAGGAATTCCCTTTTGAGTTATCAGAGCTTTCATCCCAAAGCCCTGCTTGATAATCTGCCATACGGGCAATTTCTTCGTATCCAACGAAATTGCTCGACCAGGCCGGCTTTTGAGGTACATGCTTCGAACCTCGAGAAACAGCTGGTGGAAAAGAAGTACCCTAAAAAACTTGTTAAAGCAGCCAAAAAGCGCGCTTTAAACAATAACAGGGATGGTCTTCTTGAACTTCTGCCTCCAAAAGAAGCACCGAAGAGAATAACTTATGTTAACACCTTCAGTACTAAGTCAAACCTTATTCAGAAAATAGTGAAAAAGCACCTGGCCATCCTGAACACAGGGGGAGACACTGTCACTCTACCCCCTCCCCTCTTTGCTTTTAAACGAGGACGGAATGTAAAGGATCAGTTGGTCCATACGAGACCTAAGACCATGAATCCCCGCACTATAGGAACGCTCTGGGACATGCCAGCTGTCACGGGACACCATCCCTGTGGCAACTGTGTGGCCTGTCCTTTTACAACCAAATCGACACAGATTGACATTGGCACAGGGCGCCCCTGGGAGCAGCGCCGTTTCACTAATTGTAACAGTCAAAATGTCATCTATTTAATAACATGTCCCTGCAATATGCAGTATGTAGGGATGACTGCACGCAAAGTGAAACTGAGGATTTCTGAGCATAGGAGCTCCATCCGGTGCTCCAAACAGGCTACCAGACTTACAGCTCACTATATAGAGGTTGGCCATTCTCCCTCTGAACTCAAGTGGACAATCATTGAACAACCTATGATTCCATCACACATCACAGACATCAGTGGGTTCTTATTTGGCAAAGAGCAAAAATGGGTGTACAAACTTCGATCAGATAAAATAGGTCTCAACGAACCGATCCCATGGATGTCATTATGATGAAAGGGACGTGATTCTGTGACCTCTGAGTTATCTCAGTTAGGACCTTATCTGGGCACATTGCATAGTAATAACACTGACCAATCTTCCCCCCTGTTACTCTACTGCCACCCAGTAAGATCTCCGGGAGTTTGGTACATATTTGAAATATACCCCTTTCAACTGATCGCCATACGCAACATTCCTTTGCCACCTGGTGGATTGACTGCTTTTGTGTATTGGACACTCTTTGGTCAATTTCCCCAAACAGTGGTTTATGTTCACCAGCACACCTTTTAATGCACATCATTAGCGCTACCATCATTATTATTTTAAGACACTCGCTTAGCTAACTGCTGGGGTTCTTATTTTAATCACATGTCTTCCAACTGAGCGCTGTATGCACAATTCTGTTTACATTCTGTGAAATGATACATATGTACGTTGGACATTCCTTTTCCTTTTTTTCTAACTTAGCGCAGTATGATTGCTAACTCCTTATCGTACTGTATGCTAGCAGGGCGACCGTTATTATATAAATACATTCGGTCAGTCTTTTAATAGCGTAATTGGGAATAAGACTTCAATCCCCAGAATGCCCAGCCGTGCGCACACTGACTGACGTCATGACTGACGTCATCGACATGCGGCGCTGTCTCATTCCTGCCGGATTAAATCTACAAGCTGAACACCGCGTCGGTACCTCCCACGTCAGCCCAGAGGGACGCCCGGGGTACCGACGGTCAGGTAGGCTGAGACCACGTCTGTTCTTTAATATGAGGGCAGTGTCTGGGAGGTTTCTTCTTTAAGCCCCGAGGTCACAATCCATGACGGGTCTCCGTTATAACTCGAAGGGCAGTCTTTGCTCCTTCCTTTGAGAAACAATCTGAAGACAGGCGTGATTACTCATAGTTTTTGCACGCTTGCGGCACTTTGCTCTCCGCTTCTCTGAGAAAAGGCTGTGGAGGCAGTTTGGAGTTTCAGGCCATGTTACTTCTATGCGCAGTGTACGTTTCATTTACTGTGTGTTTCTTACACCAGTGTAATCTGCATAATGTGCAGGTTCTTTCATTTGTGCAACTTAGAGCCCGGTTTGTGCTCCCCTGTAAACCAGTTTTATACAATTGCTCATGAGTGGGGCTCTCACTGGCCTGATTAAGATTTATTATGGTCAGAATAAAAGCACGATACACACTTGGTTTTAAAATACATGATTTGTGTGTGAGGTCTTCTGCTTGAATAGCGTGATGACTTTGATGTCCTAATGGTTCCCTTTCATTTTACTTATGTCTTTTCGCTACTTTAGAGCGGTGCCTCGCTTTACCTGCGCTGTAGCCAGGTGAGGTGGGTCTTTCTCTCCTGCCAGTTAGGTAAGTGAGCAATTACAAATTTGGTGTTGTAAATAGGGATGTGTTAGACGCACATATAGGCGACCACATCTGACAAGCACTGATTACGATAAAAGGTTTTCTGGTTTTGTGCACTTACATTGTGATCTGCACTTAAAAATGTTGATTTTTCTTCTGTTTTCTTTCTCTACATATACGTTCTCTGAATGGACCTGCTTTTGGCATATGAATACTATCAGCCAGGAGAAAGATGGTATCGCTACTTTACAGGTGATATCCATTTACTTTTTTGTTTTCCCACTCTTTCTTTGCACAAGCAGTAGCGTAATTTGGTCCTGAAGAAGCAGCTGGATATTGTTTGATCTGATAAGTCTGCAGAAACATATCGACCCTATTTTCCAACGGTGGATATTTGTTCAAACCACCACGCACTCCTTTCTTTTAATATTTAGGGAAGAAGCGAACTCTAATAAATTTCCTCTTTGCTTCTTTACCTAATTTTATAACCAGTTTTTTCACCATTCACCGTGCACTTCACGTTCTTTGCACTTATAGCACTGCTTCAAGTCACCACCAAAATACCTATGTTCTCCCTCTTGTTGGTCCGCCACATGTAGGATTAGGCATTCAGACATCTGCCAATCCACTGTGGGTCTATACATCTGTGGCTCAGAGGGTGCAGGATCCCAGATGATGAAGGGCGGATCCGAGTGGTGACTGATGGGAATTCTCCCTTAGTGACAGGAGACCCTAGGTGTGATTTATTTGACACTCCTTTATTTCTTTCCTGTTTTTCCTGTCTGTCTTCTTGTTCCATTCAGGTGTTGTAGAGATCCTATTCAGTTAGAATTTTTGTTTTGACCCCTTACTATCTTGTGTTGTGCATATGGTTTTGGGATATTAGTATTGTTGGGTCATAAAACTATCCCTTAGACCCTCCCCTATCTGTTTTGTGTTATATATACAACACAGACATTAGGAAATTTATATAACCCCCATGAAAAATAATATTTTAAGATTTTAAAATTTGAGCCCTTTCTTTCTCCTCAAACAATTAGTAGCCAATAAAAATCTACTGACACCAAACACAATAAGCTTGGAACTATCAGTTTTTAAAATACGAAGCATATCAGTATATTTCCTAATACTCAAGTTCCTGCACAAGGGTTTAATCCATTTCCTTCTAGGAGTTACGTAAGCAGGGCAGAAGAATAGGACGTGTGTAATGTTCTCCTTGCTTCATAGATTGCACAGGATACACTTACAATCTTTTCCCTCATCCTGTATCATTCCCCATTTGGATGTAAAAGCCTTTATCTGGAGGATGCCATATCTGAAATTCAGATACAATACCTTTGCAAGTTGAGGTTCAATTATGTCTAAAAACGATTCAAAACAGGGAGTTGTTTTAAACATCAGGAACTGAGTTGTAAGTGTGCCGGATCTGCAATTTAAAGTGACTCTGTCCAAGATAAAATTCCAGTAAATTGTTTTTATTTCCAGCTTTGAGTCCGGGGTCAACATGCTCGGATGTTCCAAGAGTCTACTCAGCCCTAGATCCAGAAACCATTTGCGAATATGAGCCATCCAAGGAAAGGTGACATGAACATCAATTGCAAATAGTTCACTCAAAGCTTGTCTATAGGTATGTAGTTACCTGGTTGTCTATATTCTGATCCAATATGATAAAGCCATCCAAACTGCCCTATGTTTAATTCGTTTTATGCCCAGATCATACATTAAGGGGATCACAGGTGTGTTTTGGGGAAGTGCAATTAACCTTCTTAAAACCTTGTTTTCCCCCACAGTTGGAGGGGAGAGTAATTCCCCCCCCCACAACTCTGAACCATACAAGGCAGCAGTTTGGGCCCTAGACTTGTCAACTTCTAGGGCTGGTGTAATAGCCTTTATCATAGTTGCATGACGTTTTCTTATAACTGGTGCTGAGTTTTGCATTAAAATAGATCTCGATTTCTTTATCTGGGGGTTCCATGAGAGTTTTGAATCAATGGTTACCCCAAGATAGACAAAACTAGAAACATTCTCTAAAATCGCTCCATTCAACATTATGTAATTTTTAAAACATTTATGCAGCCTTATGGTCATGTATTTAGTTTTTACTGGGTTTATTTCCAAGCCTTTTAGTTTAGAACATTCGTCAGGCATATTTAAAAGATTTTGCAAGCCCTTTTTGTGTTTGTGACAACAAAATTGTGTTGTCTGCAAATGTAAACGCATTAATGTGGTTCCCTTCTAGTTTTGGGGAATCGTGTTTGGATTTTTGCAGGAACTTTACCATGTCATTAACACTTGAGAGAAACAAAGTTGGCACCAGGACACAACCCTGGCGCACGCCTCTCTTAACTGGTATCTCATCTGTGAGTCCCCCCCTTTGCCCCAATGGACTTTTTCAAAATTGTCCTCATGAAGTCTGATCAGCTGAACTAAAATATCTTTTGGTACCCCCTGCTGGAGCAAGTTTTTCCATAACAGATCTCTAGGTATTGAATCGAATGCAGCATTTAAATCAATAAAGGCCACATATAAATGACCAGATCTTAACTTTGTGTATTTCCAGGCTATAATTATAAGCCTGAATACTTGATCTATGGTACTGGTTGTCCTTCTGAAACACGCTTGACATGGGGAAAGTACATTGTTTTCAATCATCCAATCATTTAGCTTGTCTAGGATCTGCCTGGCATAAACCTTTTGCATTATGTCTATCAGGCTGATAGGTCTATAATTAGCGGGATCGTCCCTACTGCCCTTCTTATATATCGGGACGATCTCCGCGCTGTTACAAGATTCTGGGATGGGCTGCCCTCTAGCAATTGCATTACATAAAAGATTAATGTATGGAGCCCACACCTCAGGCGCATGTTTAAAGAGGTCCCTAGGTATCTTATCGGGGCCTGGAGCTTTAGATGGCTTAATAGCAGCTATAGCCAATGTTGTATCTTCTATGCTGAATTGTAATGGTGCAATCTCTTTTGTCATCAATAGCTCCTCAATACTACGTATGGGATCTCTAACTCTTACAACCGGAGGGGCATATAAATGAACAAAGTGTCTATGCCATGTGCAAGGGTCCAAATTATAATCTTGGACCGGGTTATTTATTTTACTACCATTAGCAATGAACCGCCAAAACAAGGATTGATCGCCTGTCTTTTAAGCTGTTAGGAAATCCTCCGAACTAGCATCCTTCCACTTTCTACGGGCTGCTTTTAAGATTTTATTATATGCATTTCTTTCTTGCCTAGTCATAACTGTCTCCTTAGCTTGTGAGGTTCTGATGAGGCGTTGTTTAGCCACTACACATTCTTTATTGAACCATAGATTAGACAAACGCATCTTATTACTATGGTTGGCCTTCCCCTTCTCAGATTTAGTTAGGTAGGGTTTTATATTTTCCACCAACTTCTGATGGATCTTTGTCATAGGTATAGCATCCGGATGCTCTTTTAAAAAAAGGGATAAGAGGTCACTGAAAATATTATAGATAGAAATGAGGGGTTCTACCTTTTCCAATAAAGATGGCCATTTTACTGCTCTCCTGTTGTTACTCGCTATAGGCTGCATAACCTCTGCGAGATCTAAGCATAGTGGGAAATGATCGCTTTCTCTTCTATAATCAATTTTAAAGTCCTGCACGTAGACACAATGAGCAGCACTTATCATGATATAATCTATATGGGATGTAGAAAGTCCCCTCAAAAAAGTATTTGAGCATTCAAGATCTGAGGGGGATATCCCATTACAATACATTAGTCATTTCTCGATTGTGAAATTAAGTAATTACATTGCAGAGACAGAACACCCCAAAGTCTTTTCTGTCCTCAAAAGAGGAATACCCATTGCTAGGTCTTCTTCATCGAAAATTGTACCTAATCCCGACAAAGGTTCGTAGCAACAGTTAAAGTCGCCTTCAATTATAATGGGCCCATTGGATTTAATAGAGTCAAGGACTACTTCTAGATGCTGAATTAATGGTGATTCTTTTGAACGCTCCCTTGGTCTTATATATAAGTTAAATAAATGCAACCCAGACTTATTTGGAAATTTTAAGCTTAAGCCCAGTATGTCATCTGTGTCAGTGGGTAGAATTTCTATAGATGCATTTACATATTTTTTTATCCAAATCAGGAGACCTCTTGATGGTCTTCCTCTATTTGGTTGTTGGGCCTCTATGCTAAATTTGCTATAACCTATTTTAAATAATGGTTCCCTTGCCCAAGTCTCTTGAAAAAGGCAGAAATCAAAATTATCAATATGGTCCTGCCAGTCAGGTTCTTGGAGTTTTTTAGGAAGTCCAGCTATATTCCAAGACACCATTTTCACACAATCTGGTATTGGGTATATTGGTTTATTAACAGGGCAACCGCAATCTGTTATTGGGTGTATTGTTTTATTTACAGGGCAGCCTCCAGTATTTATACAGTTGAACCCTTCTGATTCAGAGATATTAGTTACTCGACATCCTTCGAGGCTATGCCCTTAATGAGGTGCATACAGAATGAGTTGGTGATCCGATTCAATTACATCATGGTCCCCAACATGTAAATACTGTATGCCCTCCACTGTAGAACGCAATTTCCTCCCCTGGTTCAGTCAATCTACGGCTTCAAGATTATTTTGCCCCCCTGTAGCATGTGTAGCAGCGCTACATCTATCTGTACAGGTTTTGTTTTGTCTGAAACAGATTTTAGACTTAAAAGAAGAGTGGGTTCTTAAGTTCATGGTTATTAAATTATCAGCAATAGTTTTTGAATAAAATGTTAACCTTATATCATAGCGGATCCCCCTCATCTTGCTGTATATCAGATCTTATTACAGAAAGGCACTGTCGTTTTGTTGTAATCCAATGCATGACTTTATTTACAAGAACATCCCTGTCTTCACTGGTACCCGGCTATAATCTTGGAACATTGGTAAGAAACACATTGTATGAATTTGATTTCCCCTTAATCGAATGATGAGGTGCCTGATATGGTTCCTGCTGCCAGTCAGAACCCCTATATTCCCCCCAAGTTCCCGAGCAGCCTGTAGTGGTCTATTTAGTCATAGATTTTCTGGGTATTTATTTGTACGTGAAACTTGTTGGTGCAACAGTCTAGGATGCTCATGCATATTGATCGCATGGTACCCCAAAGTAGGTGGGGAAAAGGGTAATAAAATTGAATTTTTACTCTGGTTTAGACTTTGATTTGGAGGATAATTTAAAATTGCTTTGGATGGCATTCTAGTTAAAATAGTCTCTGCATTATTGTGATGAGATTTCTTCTCTGTATGTTTTCTATCCCGTAATGCTTTAATGACACCTCCCAGATTCATGTGTAGGTGAGTGGTTAATACCTCAATCATCCTTTTAAGTACAACGACCTCCTCTTGAACTGCATTTAATGTTGTACAAAATTCCAACACAAGTGTATGGGTGTCAAATGCCTGTACCTGGGTTTGGACATCCACTATGCTCAGGTTAGTAGGACTTTGACTACTTCAAGTTTTCCCAATTGTTTGCTCTACTTGCATTCCCTCCAAGTTATCTACAAGGGGTAGATATCAATTAGTACACTCTACATTTATGATCTCTCCATGTACTGGGCTTCCCTGATTCCTATCTATGTTATCCAATCTAGGGGGGGTTGGCTTACAAGTAATTGGTTCTGTCTTTAAAGGAGATGTAATTGATGGTGAGGGTGAGGGTGTCTTATTATGAACTATAATAGTTGGACTGCTGGGTCTTACAGAGATCACTTTATCCCTTCTGCTATAGTAGGATGATATTTTACTTTTCCCCTTGGTGCTATCCTCTTTACCATGAGACAGCATGTTTTCTACCTCTTCTATTAGGTCTCCAATAGCAGCTAACATACAGTTCTCTGCTGCAGATTTAGGCTGTTTTGTTTCCTTGCTATCTTTTTCCTTCTGTCATTATTTCCGCTCCTTTCCTTTTCCCCATTATTGCCCAAGTACGTTGTTTTTGGTACTATTTTTGTAAAGCTGTAGTTGATATAGTGGGGTTGGAGCTTATGCAAGCAAGTAATATCTATCAACAACTTTATACGACTTAAAATCGGTACTAAAAAGAAGGAACAATGTGTACCAAGGAAAAATACTCTTATATTGAATGGTTTTCCCACAGTGCAGTTGATATAGCAAGATAACCTGGAATTAACAAATCAGTCTATCCATGTGCTTTAGCATCCTCAGTTCACATACTTGTACCATTCTTATGCCACGAAAGTCCTCAGCAAATAGTTCGTTAAAATGATACTATACATAAAATAAAACTAGCGATTATTTGGTGGTCACGGTTCGGTGTAATTCACGTTCAACTTTAAGAATAGATAGATGCTCTTATCGCAGAAGTACAAGGCGGGCTGGAAAAAAGTAAAGGGGGGTGGTCCAGCCCAGCCTTATCCGAGCTTGGACGTGCCTGCCCTTGGCCCGGGCTTGGCCCGGGCACGTCCCACACTGCGAGAGGGTGCAGGGGATTTTATCACACCTCCTGGCGCGCTGCTCCACGTCAGAACGGGTGACAAAGCAGGGATTCCTGGGAGTTGTGGTTCCGTGAGCCGTTCACCTCACGGCAAGGAAGAAACCACCAGTGTCATTGCCCTCTCAGTGATGGTGCTGTAGCCGTCGCCCTCACAGTAGTGATGGTGGATGGCCCAGTTCCCCTCCTGCTGAGTTCAGCATCCCGCTCTGCGTGAGGGTGCAGGGGATTTTATCACGCCTCCTGGTGAGCTGCCCCAAATCAGAGAGTACGAAAAAGGAGGGATTTCTGGGAGTTATGGTTCTGTGAGCCGTTCCCCTCACGGCAAGGAAGAATCCTCCAGTTTTGTTGCCCTTGCGGTGATGGTCATGTAGCCGTTGCCCTCATGGCAGTGATGGTGGATGGCCTGTTTCCCCTCCTGCTGAGTTCAGTGTCCTATACTTTTGTAATGATAAAATCAGTTCCTGGTGGGGAATCTTAGCTGGCTTTGGAGATATCCAACTTTAATTTCAGATTATTAACCTATTTAAGATTTAAAAAAATGAATCACCTCCTGTTGCCCAAAGGATCTTGGTGTAAAAATCAGAACTCCCGGCCTGTATTTGTGATGCTACCTCCATTACTGATATATTTTATATTGTAATTGTTTGTCCAATTTTAGCCATCTTAGACATAGATTTATTCACCCACTTCCCCTACCTATTAACTTTACTAAGTAAGGCCTGCCTTTCTTTTCCTGCAGTTGTTAATTTACCCCACTATTTGTTTTTATTTGACTTGTTTTTTTATCTGGGGACACTCAGGGATGATGATTTTTTGTGACACTGGTACCTTATGTTGTGTGTAATTAGTCTGTTATTTATTCTTATGCATATTTCTATGGTTTTTATTATTGTATTTTGTGTTTTTTTAGATGGTTTTTAAGTATTTGACTTATATATTGCTGGTAGGCATTTTTATGATCTGCCATATTGCATGAATTCATAATTTTACGAGAAAATTTAATAAAGCCCTTCATTCATTCATTAATTCAAAAATACACTCCCACCGAAAGTAAAAAAAAGATTATCCATCAATAATTATTAAAAGTGATGTATAGCAATATTTAGAAGCAATACAATATATTTTCATAAACAACAATGTTAGATTAATTTATAAATTAAAAAAGGTTGTTAAAATATTTATAGTTTTATTTTGAGAGGTTTTAACATTAGATTATATTTAACAATTTCAAATATTTCATTTAACAATATACTTGGGGGTTTTACTATAAGTCCCTAGCTCCATTCTTTTTATGGTAAGATGTTGCAGGACCAGTCATAGGCCATGTGTGGTGCTGCATTTACTCTGGTTTGGAGTGAGTTAATATTGTTTTGGTTTGTTATAACTTATGAAGTGTAGTTTGTGAATAGGAATGGGCTTACTCGTTTGTGGGTGGGGGGAGCATGGATCTCCTTAAATCTTTCCCTAACACTTCCTAAACTCCTCCTTATTCCACCCTAAACTCCTTCTATTTAGTAGTAACTATGGGCTAGATGTAGGTAATCTGAATTTACCGATTCATAAATACCGAATTTTACCGATTCGGTATTTATGAATCGGTAAATTTGAAGGGGGAAGATGTAGGTATTTCCAGATGTTGAAATACCGAATCGTTAAAATTCGGTATTTACCGATTCGGTAAATACCGAATCGGTATTTCCTATTGATTCCTATGGGCTGTGAAGCCCATAGGAATCAATGGGAAATACCGATTCGGTAATTACCGAATCGGTAAATACCGAATTATGCAAGGGTGCAGGGGGTGTCACTTTGACACCCTCTGGCACCCCAAAAATAGGCATGTGCGCCATGTGGCACACAGAAATGCCCTAAGGGCATGTCTGTCTGTCACATGGCTAGGTGTGCATGCACACATGTGCATGCACACCTGAATTCCGTATTTTAACACCCAATTGGATTGGGTGGTAAAATACCGAATTTGTACGGCCTTTGGGACTCAGAAGCGTCCCACCTACATCTGGGATTTACCGAATCGGTAAAAATACCGATTCGGTATTTTACAGAATCGGTAAATTTACCGAATCGGTAAATTTACCGATTCTGTAAAATTATGCCCCTACATGCCAATTCTTAAATACCGGTCGGTAACGGCCGAAATCGGCCGTTACCGACCGGTATTTAGGCTCCTTCATCTGGCCCTATGTCCCCTTTTCCAGGCACTCCTTCTACTCCTTCCCACATTTACTACTAAGGCCTTGATTTTGATGTTGGTTGGAGTTGCCGCCGACCGACATCATCGTGGATTCGGGGCTGACCGACCTCCAGTCAGCGGTCCAGACCACAGTATTGCAATGCAGATTGCACATGGTCCATTTCTCTATGGGAGCTTTTGCTGTAGCTGTGAACCGCCGCATCACAAACTTCCTTAGAGAAATCGGAGATTCGGTTCGGTGGCAGGCACCGGGAGGTGCTTGCCATGTGGTGCAGGGATTAACAGGGGTGGCCCCTCGGCCCCCAACGGGCAGCCATGGGACCCCAAAGATGCTTTCCAACAGGCTTTCCATGTCAGAATACCCAACATGGAAAACCTGTCAAACACCAACATCGTAATCCCGATGGCAGAAACGCCTTCCTCAGGGATTACAGTGGGGCCTCTGACTGGCTGGCTTCACTTTCTACTGCCAGAATTGTAATGCGGTGGTTGAAAGTGAAACCAAAGATGTCGTCTGACCGACATCAAGATGAGGCCCTTAGTAGGAAACTTGCATTTGTGAGGATCTCCCCAAAGAAAAGATAGGAGAGGGAGCAGCAGAGATTTGCACTTGTATGTTTGTGAATAATATTTTGTAGTAATTTAGTTGTCATAATATATTAGTACTGAAAGTATAATAAAAGGCCCAAAAGACATAAAAACATTCTTTGTGCAAAAACTCTGGACTTCTGAAAAGTCATTATCACTGCCACACGTGGTATAGGTGAATCCAGGGGGAAAACAGCATAGAACTTTCACTTCACAATGATAACATATGGATTAATCTGTTTCCTTTACAATTAAACCCATGCAAGGATAGAGATCATTGATCCCATGGGCTATAACCACACTTGGTAATGTAAATAACAATTTAAACACATTATTAACAAATGTAAAATATTTTTATATTCTACTAAAACTGAATTTAAAGGATTCATGGTAGTGCAAAAGCTTTGTGGGTGTGCACATTTTGTAAAAAAGATTATTAGCATTCAGATGTTCAACTCTGCCTCCAAACCAAGCTCATATCTACTTCTTCCTACCTGTTCACTAAAAGGTTCAGGATCGTTTATTTAAAATGGAAATGTTATCTTTAAAAAGTGTAATTAGTACATTTATACTGATGTGATTAGGCAGGCCAGACAAGGATTCCGGTGGGTATCTGTGTTCATGCACGAGTTATTTCTTGCACATCTGTGTATTGTTAGGGTGCAAGAGTGCATGCATATCCAAACTACAAGAAATACATTTTGAGACCCAGAACAAATCCAGGACCTTCTTAATGCTCTTTCTACTCTGGGACAAGCTGGCTTCACAGAAAACCATTCACATATGAGATTTATTGGATCTTGTATTAAATATTTTGTAAAGGGGCTAGGAACAAAATCTAGTTCTCTTACAAGATTGTTTTTTTTTATGCAGTACTGCCTTTAAATCTTTACAATGTGAAAACAATCCGTAAACGGATTGTTTTCAAGGCGCTTACACTTATTTTTAAAGCGCTCCATGGTTTTGGTGCCAGTTACATTAGGAAGCGGCTCACTGCGGTCAGCTTCGCTGAACTTGGCGTCTGTCCCGGTCATTAAACGTACACGCATTGGAGGTCGCTCTTTCCGATGTTTGGCACCCCAACTGTGGAATGCCCTGCCAGTTCTCTTGAGAAGAAATGTTACTCTGTTAGCTTTCAGGAGGGATCTAAAGTCCTGGCTGTTTGTTCAATAGGTTTATCACTTGTTTTTGTCTGTTCCTGTTTTCTGCGTTGGGTTTTGAAGCGCCGGGACACTCCTCGGAGTAGCTGAGCGCTATATAAACCCCCCCCCCCCCCCCCAAAAAAAAGTGAAAGTGTGTTGGTATTTTCCACATATGGAATAGAGGGAGGCTTCTGAGTGCATCTTGTAACCAATTGTGGTACTATACCCTTTAGCTGACTTTAGAGGGACAAATAGTAATGACCTGAGGTACTGCACCCTTGGTGCATACTTCAGAGAGCCCTCTAGTACTGACCTCAGGTAATGCAACTTTACAGCTGACTTCAGAGGACCTTCAGTAGACACCTGGCATGCTGCACCCCTTCCACTGACTTCAGGGGGATATCTAGTAATTACCTGTGGTATTGCACCCTTATTATCTATCAGCCTAAAGAGGATGTAGTGGATAATGAAATCCCCATTGGGAGAGGGTAGGAAGGGTTGTAGTGTCATCTGCACAAACACAATGCAATTTACATATGGAATAGCTCATGTCAATATGCAAAATTTGAATTGTTGATGATACATTTGCCTATGTAATGTAATGGTGTTACTTAGGGCATCATTAGGATGTCTGTCAGACCACCACCGACAGACCATCGGTGCCAGTCCAACCGACATCCAGTAGAGTGGTTCGACTGCCCCATTATGATGCAGTCAGTCCGACCGCATCTCTCGAAGGGACCGACCAACGCTTCCGGCATTTTCAAGGAGCCCGACTGCCCAGCGGTCCAATTGTCTTTCCTACAATAGGGGGTTGCTTGCTCAGGCACTGCGGTAGGGATTATGATGTCCTTTCTGGCAGCCTTTCCATGGTGGTCCAACCACCATAGAAAAGCTGTTGGTAAGAGACTCTCGGGCCCCTTGCAGGGCCCCCATCCCCTGTTCCCCTCTGCTATGAGGCCTCGGGGGCACCTGTTATGCCCCGCAAACATCGATACACGGTGAGCCAGGCACCACATTATGCCTGGTACATGGTGCATGGTTGTTTAAAAACATCACTTTTTCCATTGCAGCTTGTGCTGTAGCCCTTTTCAGGATGCAGCACAAGTCGTAATGGAAAATGCTATGATTCTGACCGTCTACATGGCGGTTGCATCATAATTTGTCGGGTAAGACTGCTGACTACTTTTCGGTCTGTCCCAATCTCGCTGTGATGTCAGTTGGAAGCTCGTTCGACCACCATCATTAATTAGGCCCTAACAGGCACAGGCATCAAAGGATTTTGCGATCGCAAACAGTGCGAATCGCAAAAATCGGCCGTTTGCGATCGCAAAATCTGCTTTTGGAATGCATGAAGGGTGAAGGCCCTCGCAATTTGAGGATTCGCAAATATTTGCGAATTCTCAAATTGCGATTGCATTTAAGGAATCGCATTTTGCGATTCCTTAAATGCAATGCATGAAACTTAAAAAAATTGCGATTTCGCAAATAGGGGGAGCAAATTACCATGAGGTTGACCCGCATGGTAATTTGCGAAAACTTTGAAAAATGCACTTTTGTGCATTTTTCAAAGTTTCATGTTGTGCACACAAATGCCCTGAGGGCATGTGTGTGCACAAAATATGTGCACAGATTGATTTCAGGGGTGCAACAGGGTGTCCTTTGGACACCCCTGCACCCTTGAAATCGCATTCTCAATTTGTGATTCGCTAATTGCTAATCGAAAATTGAGAATGTCTTCCCATTCATTCCTATTGGCCTCTAGGCCCATAGGAATGAATGGGGAGGTATTCCTTAATTGCGACTCGCGGGATACTGGCCTCAGAATCGCTGAGAGGGCAGATTGACCTCAGGGACCTTCGGAAACCCACCTCCTGTGTTGCTGAAATCTTCAGAGTCCTCGGGAGCTGAGGAGAAGCAAGTTGCTCAGATGCACTTAGGTGCCTGCTAGTGCAGGGAAGTAACTCCTTTACTCCAAGGGAGATTCTTCAGTCGTTCAGGGTAAGTCCAGGCAGTTGAAGTACTAGGGGGCATATCAGCAAGGGCCTGTGATAATTATCGTGCAGCACTCTTAGCGCGAGGATAATTATCGCAAGCTAACGCTGGATTCTATCGCGGAGATAGCATGCTATCAGCAACGCTTATCTCCCAAGCGATAGAAATCCATGCATTTGCCACAAAACAGTGCAATTATCCCTGGAAATCCAGAGATAATCGCACTGTGACAGGCGATACCTTGCTGATAGGGCAGGGTGGACTTAGCCATGTAATCCACCTCCCATTGGATTACATGGCTAAATCAGATCAGCGGCAGGCGTAAAGAAACCTGCGTTAAGCGCGCTTAGCGCTTCTTTTCCAATTGCTAAGCAGGTTAGCGATTCCCTTGATAATTGGAGAAATGTCGGTTAGCGACATTTCTCCAGTTATTTTGGGATGGAACGCCCACTTTGCATCTCATTAGCAAAGCAAAGGTGGGTGTTACGGGAAAGGACGCTAAGGCAAGGATTCACGCGATAGCATTACCTTGCTGATAAAGCGATAAAATGATTGCCACTTTTCGTCCGAAAACGGACGCAAAAGCAGCACTTATTTTATAGCGCTGCCTTGCTGATATGCCCCTTGGTTTCTTCTTATGAGAATCTTGTCCAGGTAAAATTAAAGTCCTGTAGCCAGGTAACCCACTTTATACCCACAAGAAAGGGTTGGACAGATTCAAGGGACCCTCCTAAGGGAGGAGGAGGACAGAGGGGTGGCTATACCTATGTCCTTTCTCCTATTTAGCACCAGAGCAGGAGCCAATGGCTCCCAGAACTGGTTTGAGCTGGACTATGCACAGGGACACCAAATGTGTCCCCAGTGCAGACTTTCTGGCACTCTCAGAGTGCACCCACCCAGCCCCAATACACTAAACCCTGTCTGGCAAGTGGTCACATCTTCCTGTGACAGGATGCCTATTTTAACAGCATGCGTGCGGCGGTTATTTTTGCGCTGTGCGGATTTTTTCTAAAAGCTGCATTACATGACGAGCTGAGCTCGTCATGAGCATGCGAGCGGCGCAACTCATGACGAGCTCAGCTCATCATGAGCACGGAAGTGGTTAATGTCTTCCTCAGCTGGAGCGTGGCTCAGCAGCAGGAGAGAAGAATCATGTCTGTGGCTGCAGCATCCATTTAGTGCGGCCCCGGTCACGAAAGCTGGTACCAGGTAGACCGGTGACCCACAGTAGTGATTTCAGAAGGGTGGAATCATACCTCCCACACCAGTTACTGGTGGTGAGGTATGATTCCAAGGTGTTTGACACTAAATACAACATGTTTCTAAGCAGCTGTTCTAAAGTTAGCATTTACCGCAAGGTCATAAAGCAACTTAACCTATATGTCTGGCTGCATCACAGACAACCCTGGAGAATTGTCTCCGAGGCTGCAGAGGGGCCCTGCTCATGCAGGGGCACCCTCTGACGTAAAACCCAGCACCCTGACTTCAGGATTGATAAGGCCTGCCATACGGGTGACTGATAGCTTTTTTAGTGTAGTGATTTAGATAGATATAGTGAACCTATATCTAAGTACGTGGTGCAAGCACCAGCTTACACAGGCTGCTGTAGCAGACCTGTTGTGTCATTTTGAATGTCCTCTCTTGGGTGGTATAGTACATGTTTCAGCCCATGGGAGGCCTCTGGGCTACCTAGGCCAAGGGTACATCTGTACCATTTACTAGGGACTGATAAGGGTACCCCAGTATCCAATCTGGAGTGTACCGTAAGTACAAACACAGCAATTTAAGGGAGAAAGCAGATAGAAGACTGGGGTCCTGAATAGCAGGATCCCAGTCAGACTAGTCCAAAACAGTGAGATATCAGCAAAAAGTGGGGGTAACCATAAAAAGCAGATCCTACTTTCCTATACAATCCCCCAAAACACAAGGACATTAAACTAACTTGACCAGTTGAGTATTCATGTTCTAAGTGGAAATATCTTGAGGGTCCACCTGCATTGGTATGGTTACTCCCAGGTCTATGTTCCACTGTATAGCCCATCCCCTGTAGGGAAATGGACTACCTCAAGAGTTTGGGGTTTGAGCCCAAACCACAGCAAAGCCTTCCCTCTCAATAGCTGACCAACAATTCTCTCTTAGGGTCAGCATTCTGCTTATGAAAACTACTGGCTGATACTGGCTGATCCTGACCCTCTTCATTCAATTGTGATAAAACAGCCCATATCCCTAATTCAGATGCATCAGTTTGCAGAATGAATTTCTGGGAATAATCAGGACTTTGCAGAATGGGAGTAGTGCACATGGCCTGCTGCAGGTCATCAAATTCCTTTTGACAGTTAACTGTCCACTGAACTTTCTTAGGCATTCCTTTGGGAGTAAGAGCATGTAAGAGGGTCACTGTAGATCCATAACCCTTAACAAACCTCCTGTAGTACCCAGTCAGAGCCAAGAAAGCTCTGACCTGAGTCTGGGTAGACAATCCAGTCCATGATGGTCTGCATTGCTCTGCAATGGTTCAACCGGGCCTCCACCCACAAGGTGGCCCAGGTACACAACATTACTCTGCCCTATCTGGCACTTGGTGACCTTGATAGTGAGACCTGCCTTTTGCAGGGCCTCCAGAACATTTCTCAGGTGGACCAGGAGATCCTCCCAGGTGGAGCTAAAGACAGCAATATCATCAATATATTCTGCACTATAGGCTTCCAGATCTGTGAGAACTTTATTCACCAGCCTTTGAAATGTGGCAGGTGCATTCTTCAAGCCAAAAGGCCTCCCCGCAAATTGGTAGTGCCCACAGGGGTTGAAAATGCTGTTTTTGGTTTAGCATCCTCAGCTAATCTGAGTTGCCAGTAACCAGTTGTCATGTCAAATTTAATTAAGAATTTGGCAGAGGCAAAAGTGTCAATAAGTTCATTTGCCCTTGGAATTGGATGAGCATCAGTCCTAGTGACTGCATTAAGTCCCCTGTAGTCAACACAGAACCTCATCACTCTCTTACCACCCTGGGTGTGAGATTTTGGTACCCAAATTCCAACATTTTCTGGCCTTCAGTCCTGATACAGTCCCTGACATGATCAGGTTGCCTGGAAATCTTACTGTTAACAGACAGACTGTCACCTGTGTCCACCTCATGTGTATACTAGGTAGTCTAACTTGGAGTCAGTGAAAACATGTGTCTGTACTGATTGAGGACCCTCCTGCAATCAGTCTATTGCTGTACAGTGAGGCTGCCTGCCAAGGCTACACCATCAACTGAACCATCATCAGGGTTCT
This sequence comes from Lissotriton helveticus, assembly GCF_964261635.1. Lineage (NCBI taxonomy): Eukaryota > Metazoa > Chordata > Amphibia > Caudata > Salamandridae > Lissotriton > Lissotriton helveticus. The sequence continues at coordinate 409,898,888 of NC_136065.1, forward strand.
GTGAGAGGAGGTCAGGGAGTGGATCACTCTCTTCCTCCTCTCTTCCTCCTGTCCCTCATCAGTAGCCTTGAGCAAGTTCATGTCTGCCCTGTCCAGATATGGCTTGAGCCTGTTCACATGGAGCCCCCTGTTGGGGCTCCTGGGAGTTCCAAGGCCCACCAGGTAGGTAACCTCTCCCTTCTTCTCAAGTATGGTATGGGGTCCACTGCACTTGTCTTGGGGAGCTGCCGGGGCCACAGATTCCAACACCCATATATTCTGTCCTGGCTGATACACAGTCAAAATAGCCTTTTGGTCATGCCAGGCTTTGTGTAATTCCTGGCTAGCCTTGAGGTTTTTGGATGCCTTCTTCATATACTCAGCCATCCTGGAGCGGAGACCGAGGACATAGTCTACTATGTCCTGTTTAGGTGTTTTGAGAGGTAACTGCCATCCCTCCTTAGCCAATTATAAGGGATCTCTAACTGGATGTCCAAATTGAAGTTCAAAAGGGCTGTAGCCAACCCCCTTCTGAGGAACCTCTCTGTAGGGAAAGAGAAGGCAGTGCAAAAGGATATCTCATCTATTCCTGAGCTTGTCAGGGAGACCTTTTTATCATGCCCTTCAGGGTTTTGTTGAATCTCTCAACTAACCCATTGCATTGTGGGTGATAGGGTGTGGTGAATATGTAATTCACTCCACACTCCTTCCACATAGCAATAAGATAACCAAACATAAAGTTTGCATCTCATTCTGATACTACCTCCTTAGGGAAGCCCACCCTGGAAAAGATTCCCAGGAGGGCCCTGGCCACAGCAGGAGCTGTGGTGGTCCTAAGAGGTATTGCCTCAGGATACCTAGTGGCATGGTCCACCACCTCTAGTATGAATATGTGCCTAGATGCAGTTGGAGGATCCATGGGACCAACAATGTTAATCTCAACCCTCTCAAAGGGAACCCCCACCACAGGTAGTGGTATCAGGGGGGCCTTTGTAGTATCACCTGTCTTACCACCGATTTGGCAGGTAATACAGGAACGACAAAACTCCTTTGTGTCTCTGACATGTGAGGCCAGTGACAGTGAGGGACAAGCCTGTCCCAGGTCTTACTTTGCCCTAAGTGTCCTGCTAATGGGATGGCATATCCCAATGTTAATAGAAAGCCTCTAAACTTCAGAGGTATAACTAACCTCCTGGTAGCACCAGGCATGGGGTCTCTACCCTCTGAATATAGAAGTCATTCATCCCAGTAGATCCTGTGGGACCCACTGACACTCTCAGAGGCCTCAGCAGCAGCCTTCTATCTAAGGGGTTCAAGAGAGGGGTAGCTCAGCTGCTCCTGGCTCAGATCTGCTCTGGAAGGGCCCCCTGTCCCCAGGAACTCAATCTGGTCAGGTTCAAGTTCACCTGAGACAGTTAATTCACAGGTACTGAGTTCATCCCTCTCAGGAAACTGATACTCACTCTGAGGCAGGGGGAAGACACTGCCTTACCCCTACTGCTCCTTCTCTTGGAAGGCACCTGGTCCATTATTCCAGGATCCAGGGCCTGTTCAGTGGAATTTATTTTGACTGTGACCTAGTCCTGGCAAACACATTTGCAAGGATGCCCAACATTTCTGCATGTGTTCAGAGTTCCACTTCAGCCCAGGCTGAAGTTCCAAATCATTGCCCAACAGGCATTCCACAAGGAGGTCAGAGCTAACCACAACCTTCTTAGGGCCAGTTATCCCTCCCCAGGTGAAATTCACAACTGCAAAGAAATGGTCTGTCCTAACACTGCTAGCATTGGTCACTTGGTACATCTCACCAAGTATGATCTGGTCAGGGCCCACAAGATCTTTTGTCACCATTGTGACACTTGCTCCTGTGTCCCTGAATTCCATGGCCTCCTTTCCATGTATCAAAGGCTGTTGTCTGTATTTGCCCAGGTTACTGGGGCTGACAAATTGGGAGGCAATATCTATGCCTCCATCACAGACCAAAACAGCCTGAGTTGGAATTCTGACTAGGCCAGGATCAATCTCAGATCCAATGGTTAACCCTACTATACCCTTGTTCCCAGTACCACCACTTGGAGCTGAACTAGGGCGAACCATTGCCTTAGGGGCAGTGGTGGTGTTGGCAGGAGGATCATTGGCCCTTGAATAATTGGCATCTCTTGTCCAATAGGTTTTCTCCTTGCACCGGAAGCACCAAGGTTTCTTTTAGTTTTTACCCTTGTTAGATTGTGACTCTCCCCCCAGATGCAGGTTTATGGGACCCTTTTGAAGACTTCTGGTCTTTACCCTTCTCCCCACCCTTATCTAGAGTTTTAGCATCTTGCTTCTTTTGGTCACCACTTTGAGTCTGAGCTTTCTGCTTCACCATGGTTCTCACCCATTTGTCTGCCTTGTTTCCCAATTCTTGGGGAGAGGTCAGATCAGAATCAACCAAGTACTGATGCAACAACTGGTTTTGGCAATTATTAAGGATCTCCTCCTTCATAAATAAATCGTACAGTATTTTAAAAACCATTCACTTTACTGCCAGCCTTCCACAGCCATAGTAGCACAATCTACAAAGTCTACCCAGTCCTGAGTCAGTGTCTTCTGGGTGTCTCTGAACTTAATCCTGTACTGTTCAGTGGTTAATCCAAACCCATCAATGAGAGCACTCTTCAGGACTGAATAATTGTCGGCATCTTCTTCTCTAACAGTGAAGAGCTCATCTCTACCTTTGTCAGCAAAGGAGAGCCACACAATAGCTGCCCACTGCTCCAGAGGGACCCTTTGTGCTTTACAGGCCCTCTCTAGTGCAGTTACCCATTTGTGGATGTCACTCCCACTCTGGTAAAGAGGGAATATCTTGTTCAGGTTCCTGTGATCATGAATATACTCCTTAACCCTAGGGACACTGTTGCTGCCACCATGGGACTCTCCCAATTTTCTACTAGCCCTCTGGAGCTCTAAGGATTCCCTATATAATGACAATTGCTCTCTCTTGAGCCTGAGCTTGACGTTCTCAAGCTCTAGTAATTGGCACTGTCTATCATAAGAGTTAGGTCTCTTATTAGATATGGAAGTCCCTATAAAAGTTCCATAGTGTCTAGATTCTACAGAGGGAGACCTAGCTCTCCAAGGTAAACTCTGTATTCTACCTGGAGGATTAAAGAGAGGGCTCTCAAGGCCTGCTCCATTCTCTTCCTGATCCTTATTGGCCATGTTAGAATCATCTTGATCCTCTTGGTCAGGGTTTGATTCTGGGTCAAAGAAGGTGAGACCTCCTTACCTAGCCTCATTTGCTGCCCCACCCACTCTTTCTACCTCATCAGACCCTGGGGTCTTCCTAAGGTCATATAAGAGTAATATCTCAATAAGACGTTTGGTTTTGGCACTTCTCCCTGTCCTCAACTTCCTAGACATACACATGGCTTTCAATTCCTGAAATGAGAGGCCATTGTACCTAGTTGGCAGAGAGCCACTGGCTTCTCCTCTAGAAGACATACTAGTGTTATGTGGTGTAGGCACCTACCTAACCTAGTGGAGACTAAACTCTTTTGAGTTTGAGAAAGGGTGTGCTAGACCCTTGACTTACCCAACTCCAAGTTCAGTAGAACTTACCTATTGTACTTGTATATATGGGGAGGATGGCAACATAGACACTGGTGCAGATCATTTGAAGCAAAAATCGCACATATTGTTCTGAGACTGGATAATGTAAATGTGTGAGACACTGCCTAGCATGAAGACTTCACGTAAATGGGGTGTATAACCTCATTCCCACAGATCCCTGACTGCATGCAATGATATAAAGGACATCCTGTGGTTTAGCAGTTGTACAGTTACACTGCTGATTTGAGACACTCAAACTCTGAACACACATTCCCTGTGCCATGTAACGTCATTGTTCATTAAGTGTTCATATGCTCATTTGTGACATATCAAAGGTAGATTGGCAAGAGGGTAGCGAATAATGTGTGTACTGCTTTCAAATTCAACCTATGGAGATGTGGATATCTTGCACAGGAGTACAAGACCTGGATCAATCACTATTTGTGGTAAATCTCCTCTGACATATCTGCCAAATGTACAATGGGCATGTTATCCTTCTTTGGATCCCATAATGTGTAGAGTCTTGCACAGCTAACCTCAGAGTGCTGGAGTCTGTTCCTAAGCAGTAACAGGCAGCTGAAGTGAGATAGAAGTTCGTTAGCCAGTGTCAAATGCCGGCACGTCCTCCTGTTCAGGAGCACCGAGGATCGGGAAAGGAAGGTTAATGCTGTACTTCGTACACAGTGCTGAGCCCCCCTGCTGCCGAAGAAATCTGTGAGCAATTGCTGGCAGCAACCGTGTCCTGAACGGATATCGTCCAGAAGTTACGGTAAGACACGGAGCCGTAAGAGAGACTTACAGCAAGGAGGGAGGAGAACAGTATTTAACTGTATAATGAGAAGCTGACAATTGAAGTTGTTGTGACCACTTTAGCTTTCAGTTATGGAGTGGCTAATGAAAGACAAAGCGTGGCAGAGCAGCTGTTTAGCGATGACGACATTGCGGAGAATATTATTAGACCAGAAACGGGCAGCAAAGAAATCAATGCTAACGATTACAAAGAGCTACTCAAAGCGTTGGAAAAGCTAATTTAAAGGATTGTGCATATTAATAGTGCCTACGTATGAACACCCAAATCCGTATGTGCTGCATGAATGGGCTGCAAACAATGTAATTGAAGCAAATGTTGGCAATTCTTATTAAATAAGCTGACATTGCCCGGCAGGCCCTGATCAATGAAATAGATCTACTTTCTGACTAAATAAGTAAACTACCTAACCATTATCAAAAAGTTACAACAAGAAATGCAAGAAAGAGTAAAAAAGTATGAACAATCGATAAAAGATCGTAAGGCCACAAAATTCAGGAAGGGACAAGCTGGATTATCAGAGGGGCCACATTTTTACCTTCTCTAAGAGATTTGAAAATATACAGCGACAACAAATGACGGAAGGATTAAAGAGCTACAGCATTCAAATCAATGAGGAATCAAGTTCAGAGTTGAGTTCCGAAGCAGATACTGACAATGAGGAAACACGCCAAACGATCAGTTTTCCCTCTGTAAAAGACAAGTTACTTTTTTTACGGTGGGACTGAAATACCAATTTGCAAACACTACACAGAGAAGAAAGGCCATTTTGAGGGGGAGGAAGAGGCAGAGGAAAAAACGCAGATCCTGGAGAATAGCCCACGAAGAAAACAAACACGAGGAGGAACAAGTGATTAATAATAACATCAGTATAATTAACCTGTCTGACCTAGCATTAAATGAAGAGGAAACTAAGATTTAATCTTGTAGTCTTTCCTATTGTGCCCCTGAAGATAAGGACTATATTCAAACTCGAATTGACTATTTTAAATTCATACGCAAGCTGAGATTGGCAAAATATTTCGCTGCAGGTATGATAACTGAAACAAGGCAAGTTGAGGCCTTGACAAATACCACTGGATTACAGGTCTCTGATAGTGATCTTTTGAGAGACTTAGATGATTTAGAGAGAGAAAAAGTGCAGGAGGTCACAGATGATACCTTACTTAGGGAACAGGGTCTGAGTGTATATGGTAGACCCAGTATGCCTTTTAAGCCACGATCCACTTTCCTCTGCATGGTTTCTAAAGAGTCCATTAACAGCTTTACGGAATTAGTGGTACACAGCCACGTCCGGCAGTGGGAGTACCTGCAGGGCGGTGACGTGGGGAGGGGGAGGGGCAGGGTGGGCGGTAATAATGTATGGATTACGAAGTTTTACAGGTAAGTAGACATTTAAATAAATAAAATGAATTTCGTTGCGCGCACTGCATCGCATTTGGTGATGCAGTGCATTCAACGAAATTCGTTTTATTTATTTAAATGTTTACTTACCTGGGATGCTCCATAATCCATACATTACTACCCCCTACCCTGCCCCTCCCCCTCCCCATGTCACCGCCCTGTAGGTATTCCTACTGACGGCCCAGCTGGTTGTACATGATTTAAAAGAGTTACATGAGGTACAACAGGCCCAAAGCCCATCATCAGCTACAGATTTAGGATATAGAAATCTAGTGAGAAAACTACAATCAAGGCCAGATGTGGTAGTAAGGCAAGCGGAAAAGGGAGGGAATATTGTCCTTTGGCCGCTTGCTATGTATCAATCTGAGGCCATGTCTCAGCTTAGGGACAGACAATGTTACCAGAAGGTGAGCAAGGAAGTACTCTCACACACCACAGCTAGGTTTCATTCAGAGTTGGCCCAATGGAGATTGAAGGGTCTTATTTCACGGGCTGAGTACAAACTCGGGTGTCGTACCTAATACCAAAAGTACACAAAAATTTAAATGTTCCACTGGGTTCTCCGATTATATAGGCAATAGGAAGTTTATTTGAAAATACTTCCAGGTTTTTTCCAGCAAGATTTTGTAAGAAACCTGTCAACATATACAAAAGACAGAGGAGATTTCCTTAAAAAGGATATATGGCATCAGTTGGGAGAAGGATTCTACTATGCTGACCTTAGATGCCTCCTCGCTGTACACCAGCATCTCGCATGCAGATGGAATAAGGGCGGTGCAGTACAATCTGAGCACACAACCAGTAACCTTCCTTCGACACACTGAGATGCTGATGGATATGTTACAATGGTGCCTGAAGAGCAACATCTTTCTGTTTGGTAAGGATCTGTACAAGCAGATCAGGGGGACTGCGATGGGCACCTGTTTTGCCCCCAGCTATGCTAATTTGCATATGGGCTGGTGGGAGGAACAGGTGGCTCCACACAGTTTGCCATAGAAATGTCTGATAATGTGGTCTTATGCACCCACTATATTGATGAATTGTTGATCATTTGGAGATGTGATGCAATCTCTGCAGAGGCTTTTGTCAGAAAGCTTAACCTGAATGACCTAAACTTACATTTTACATCCTATGTGAGTGAAAAAGAAGTACAGTTCTTAGACCTCAAGGTGTACATAGAAAATGGAGAGATGAATACCAAGACTTACAGGAAAGATACTGCGGGAAGTACAGTACTCCATGCTCGAAGCTTCCACCCCCCCAAGTTAATCAACAGTGAATTGAATGTGAATGTGAATTGATACTTGTATAGCGCACTACTCACCCGCAAGGGTCTCAAGGCGCTTGTACGAATACCGCTGTGGAACCCATCCTGGCTTTCCCTGTGAGGTGTCCACTCCTGGGCACTCCCAAGGTGGTGGCCAGGCATCCTTAGCGTTGTGGGGGCCATTGTGGAGATTAAGCAAGCTATTGCCCAGAGTTGCAGAGTGGGACTCCATGATTGGAATAGGCACCGAGGCGAGAATTATCAGGTCCGTGGAATTTTGAGCCCAAGACCCGCCGAGGCGGGGAATTGAACCCTGGTCCCGGGCTAGACCTCTGCATCAGGGTCTGCCGCTCTAACCATTGAGCCACACTTCCCCATAAGCTGAAAATTTGCGCATGAGGCGCAATTGCAGCTGTCCACACCAACTGTATCAATCGCAAAATGGACTCGCCAAATGATTTCAGCTAGAAAGAAAGCCAATTCTAAACCAAGGAACCAACTAATTTTTGGGAATTAATTAGGCATGAAGGCTTCCAATGTACAGGCAGAGTCCAAATTTCGCTTTATCATAGGGTATAATAGAAAACATTGTGATATCAGAGCCATTATGCAGAAGCACTGGCATGTGCTAAGAGGTGATCCCTTTCTTAGACAAAGATTGGATAAAGGGCCCCTAATAACCTTTCGCAGAGCGAAGACATTGCAACAGGAGGTAGTAATACATAGTCCAGACTCTACTCCATCAACAACATGGCTAAGTGGCAGTAAATGATTCATGGGATGCCCTAAGTGGAAGGCCTGTAAAATTGGAGAGAATACCACAGAGGTCCCCCTGTCCTTCACTGAAAGGAAGTGGAGAAATATGAAATCTTTAAATGCAGGAGCCAATATGTGGTACAAGCCCTCAGATGTACCTGTCAAAAACTATATATAGGTAGCACCATATTACCAGTTTACCAACATATCCTACAGCACCTACGAGCTATTAACAACAGGGATCAAACATATCCAGTGGCTCGACACTTTGAGAAATTTCATGGCAGCAAAGTGGAAGATCAAGTATATTTTGCACTGGATCAAGTTATCCAGAGATAGTGAGGGAGCAACAGAGAAAGGTGTCTGAGGCAATTTGAATCCAGGCATATTTTGAGGTTTAACACTAAAGTTCCTAATGGCCATTACATAGAAGAGGATGTGCATGTACACCTGTGATGAGTTATTTCAGTCATTCTTTGCTTGAGACAGTTGAAGGTTTGAGTGTGATCTTAGCTCATGTATTTAAATTTTAATTTAAGTTTTATATAGATTTCTGTACAATGGATAATGAAATATGACTGGTTAACGTTCCTAAAGTGTCTCAAAATCGAGCGTTGCTGACTGACGAAGCTTGTACCTTGCTGAAGCTGAAGCAAACCTAACCTCCGTGTCCGTCCCAGTGATGGGTTGCCGGTGCTTATCTTCCCTGTTGCCGCGGGAGCCTGATAGAGGATGCCGGAGGCTCCCAAGGGATGCAAGAGGCCACTGGAAAGTTGCGAGTGCCTCTCTGTAGCGGCGGGAGCCGAGGAAGCCCTTAAGCTGCGATAGGAGCCCCGGAAGCCGCAAGAGGCGGCTGCATACCGCGAGTGCCTCTCCTTTGGCGGCAGGAGCCGCGGAAACCCTAAGGCCACCCCGGAAGCAGCAAGAGGCGGCTGGATACCGCGAGTGCCTCTCCATTGGCGGCAGGAGCTGGGGAAACCCTTCGGCAGCGGCGGAAGCCACGAGGGTCTTCCCCTGCGCTGGAAGGAGCCGCGAGCCGGATTCAGCAGTGACAGGAGCCACATAATTTTTCTTTATTTTTTTCTCCAAAATTGGCAGAAGCTGCAAGAACCCTTCTGTAGCGGTAGGAGCCGCAAAAACCTTTCTGCAGAGGAAGGAGCCGCAAAAGCCTTTCCCTAAGGCGACGAGAAATCAGGTCAGGAATCCGGTCCTGATTTTCTAGAGCTCGCAGAGAGCCCCAGTCAGTGTGCTGAGCTGTGCTGAAGGCGCATTGAGGAGCTCTCCCTCGCTTTTCCCTTTCTGAAAGACCCGGTGGCAGCAATCTTTTCTGAAACAGGGTGCATAAAGGGCCTACTCACACCTCTTGCAACCTCAAAAATCAATGGCTTCAAAAGAAAAGGGGGTACAACTAGCTACATCTTATGTAAACGTACCATCTATAGAGCCTATACAAAGTGTAAGCTCAACAAAAGAGGAACAAATCACAGCAGAGTGAATAGATGGGGAAAGTCTAGCAAAAACTCCCCAAATTAAAAACAATAAAAGAATCACAGTGCAGGCAATTATACACTCTACGGACACTCTTAAGACTGACCCGGAACTTCTAAAACAAACAATTATAGAACTGACGAAGGAAACCATGGGGAGAAAAAAAGCAATAACATGGTGAAGCAGAGAAGGTATCAAAAATCAAAACAGTAGATTACCTTCTCTCAACCCCTAACAAAGGAAATATGGTTGAGCATAGACAAGGCTACGACCTCCCTTTAACTCCTCATGTCAACAATGGTCCAAAGGAGGATGAATTGCAAGTTTCATGGTTGCACTCTACACTGATAACAGACAATGCTGACCTCATAAAAGCACTAGAGACAAAAACTATAAACCAGTCAAACTCTGCAATTATTCCAATAATTCCACAGGCAGAAATAAATCAATCATATACATCGAATCAAGTCTCCGCAACAAAACCATATGGTACTGCACTAAACCAGGACCTCCTTTCAATTATAGAAATACCAAGCCACTCTTCTTTGCAAATCACAAAAGAACTCAAAGAATAATATGACATACGGTTCAGCAACTAATTCCAGGTTGGATCACTTTGGCCAATTCAATATGCAAATAGGGAAAAGTCCAAGTATATCATCATTGTACATGGATACTTCCAAAATAGGAGGAAAGGAAATTTATAAATCTAAAAAATTCATTAATCAAATTGATACGGATAACTTATTCTCTCTACATTCGTCATTACTAAGCATTCTACAAACATCGATTTCTGTACTAAACATGCAATCGGACAAATTAGATTTACAGATTGATCTCATGAATAATATGGCAACACATGTTTCCAGCATTAATACAAAAATTGACATACTCACCAACCAGCTGGTGGAGGTTCAAACACCCAATAGCATGGATATAAAATGCAATTGCAAATGCGACCAAATAATAGACAAACTTAGCGCTTTGCCATCTATACTAAGAGACACATTGAAGGAAATAAGGCATAAGGAAGAGGACAAACCATCCTTAATGCAAATTCCAGATGAATGCATACAGGAACAACATCCGGCAGTAGACAACTTAATGAAAAGGGAAACATGTGAACAACAAGGAGATCAGACCAGACGGTGCGGTTGCAAATGAACTTCAAAATAACGTATTAACAACGCATTCTCCATTGATCGGCCTACAAGCATCCACTAAAATACTAACACTTTATTTATTCAAATACTAACTAAAAGGCAAAAAAAGAGCCAATACAAATGTTTCAATGCATAAAGACCTAGACGGCAAGGAAGTCTATCCACTTTTTAACCACACACAAAAAAAGAAACCCCTTCCAGAAAAAAAGGTTATAGAAGAAAAATCTGCAGCCAAGGAAAAAACAGCGGACAGAATATTGAGGCCTCCAATTAAGGCTGCTATTGAAGTTCCCGAAAACAGTGGAAAAAAATGGAAGGCAAGACAGAAGGATAAATAGGACCAGATACCATCCAAAAACAGCTCCATCTTCAAAAAAACCAACACTAATAACAAAACCAATAAAGAGGAAACCCTTCCGGTCACTATGCAAACAGAGGCTTTTTTTCGGATAGTCAGGATGCAGAGTATGATACATCATTAGAGGATATTACAAGGCAAGATTTTACCAGACGACCTGAAGCACTGTCTGGCAACCTTTCTGAACAGAATCCGCGGGTAGTAGTGGCTTCTACAATTAACAATCAGAATAGTATTAAAACACATGAAAGGGTAATAACTTTCAGGGTGGACAAAACAATCACGATCACATGCCCCCTATTAGAAAATAACACAGAGCATAAACCCCTCTATACAAGAAGCACTGTTCAGCATGCCAATAATGGAAAAAACATAACAAGAACTAACGATGCACATTGGGCAAACCAAATAAAAAGTAAAAAGCCAATGCAGGATTGTATAAGTGAAGTGTCAGTCCAGGGAAACGACATCAGTGACCAATGGCAAATCACCCTAATTCCGCAATATATTTCAAGAGGTAAGCAAGACATTTTAAATAGGGGTAATATCTTGAGGCTGCTAACTGAAATACAATCATTACGTTTTATTAAAACAACTGATTTACTATTGGTGAAGTTTTTGCCAAACGCACACCCCCATCAGTCAGAAATAACTGTAACATCATGAAAATCAAAAAATTGTGAGTCATATCCTAAATGCCAAAGAACAATTTAAAATCATGGGGCATAAGAATAATAAAACCAATCCTGCAGCATTACCCAGATCCATTGGCTCAATCAGAAAACAAGGATAGGACCCACACCCCAGTATACTTGATTTTGCAAAACGCCCGAGGACCGACAGGTAAAGACATAACAACACCAATAAAAAGAAGATATCTCCAGGGGCAAATATGCAATGACCAATCTGTGAACTAACGTGTGCCTTGCAAAATGCCAAATTGAATATATGTTCTTGGAATATTGCCAGTGCAAACCCTAAATTTGCAGATAGGACTTTAACAGAAACTTGGGCTTCATATGACATCATTGCACTGCAAGAAACCTGGTTGATAGACTCTTTCCAATTGCCGGGTTTTACACTACACCAGGTGGATGCTGTAAAAATGAACCACTTTGTAAGATCAAAAGGTGGATTATCGGTTTATATATCGAATAACATCATAGTTGAATCAGAACAGAGGATGACCAAATCGACAAATATTCAGATAATTAGACTCGAATTTGGCAGAAATCATTGGATAACTTCGTTAATCCTTTTCAATGTTTATGCTCATCCAAATGCTCAAGAAAAAGCAATAACAATTAAGAAGTTACTACATGGGATATCTGAAGTAAGATGTAACTCCCCGGGTTGGGATATTGTGATTACCGGTGATTTCAATACTCATCTCATTCACACGCCGGAGTATGATGATCAGCTGGCAGTAGAAAACGAAATTTGGTCAAAAAACCAACATACACCCCCTCCCTGGAGCAAATCTACTAAAGTCGGTAAGGACTTGGTTACCTCTCTGGAATATTTTGGTTTGCGAGTAATCAATGGGAGAACACCGGCTGATAATCCTCCTAATTTTACTTACTATGGACCACTGACTGGTTCCGTAATTGACTACACCATTCTCTCCCTGCCGCTAATACAGCACCTAAGTTCGTTCAAAATAAATTGTACAACGGATAATGATCACTCAATCCATAGCCAGAAATATTCATCCAGACAGATATCAGTCTGCTCCAACAATTGACGAAGAAAGTGCACTAACCATCTACAAATGATTCAATTGGACAACCCATCGACTTCCAGGACTCGCTGGCAAAGCTAAAACAGTTATGGAAACCAGTCTATTGTCATCCTCAACAGCATTAAATGCCTGGATCAAATTTGTCACCGAAATGACAAATCATAAGCCAAATTCGAAACCAGGACGGGAAAATGTTACATAAATCAATCACTAAGAGAGTAAAAGTGTTGAAGAAACAATGGAGACGAGAAATAAGGAAGGTAAAAAAGCCGGGCTATCATCCAGTTGCAATGGATACGTTAACACAACTGAAGAAGAAATTTAAGAAACTTGCCTGGAAAAAAAAAATGACAAAAGAGTTTTGGGCAAAGTTGCTCTACAATTGTGAACAATCGAATACCAAAGCGTTTTGGAAAACAATAAATGGCTTACACAAGGTAAACCCAGTATCACTATCTTCAAATGTTACGGAACAAGAGTGGGTAGTCCATCTCACAAAACTCTTTACTGATGAAGACTACCTACAAGCAATAAAAACTAACAAGGTCATTGAGACCGAGCAAATAATTAAGACTAGAACACAATTTGAGCTGGTACATGCTTTAGACGTGACATCACGTATGCTCACAAAAGTTGAAAATCTGATCAAAGCAGGAAGAAGTGATAGCACCCCAGGCCCAAATGGCATCACTCAGGCAATATTCAAACAGGACCCAAAATACTGGGACAACCCGATAATGCTCTTGTTCAAAGAGTCGGAAAATACAGGGATGACTCCAGATAGCTGTAGCGGATCCATAATAAACCCTATTTTTCAGGGAGGAGATATAACAAATCCATCCAACTATAAACTTATAGCTCTTATTGATTCGGAAGCCAAATATTACGCATCATTAATATTAGTTGATCTAATAGAGCGGTCTAATTCTAATAACTTGATCCCACCACAACAAACGGGATTTCGGAAAGGGTATGGCATGCTAATCAATATGACAACAGTAGCATCCATTGCGGAAAAGAGCAAACGCCAAAAGAAGAAACTGCAACTCTGCTTTATAGATCTGAAAGCAGCTTTTGACCGGGTTGATCGACGACTTCTATGGATTAAATTGCGACAGTGGGGAATTCAAGAAACAGTGCTAAGAGCGATTGAATAATACAGAGATACATGGATCCAGATTAAGATAGGGGATGGGACCAAAATATCAAGAAAAATACCAACCGCAAGGGGTCTTAAGCAAGGATGTGTGCTAGCGCCACACTTGTTCAACCTCTTTCCGGCGATTTATCAACCGAACTAGATCAAGTCAATTCACATGCACCAAGGATAGGTTCACTAACGTTATCCCATCTATTAAATGCTGACGATATTGTCCTGCTGAGTCATACAGAAATTGGACTCCAAAGATTGATAAAAGAAACTGCGGCATACACAAAACTCAATAAATTGGAAATTAACATTAACAAGACAAAAACTATACATATTGGGAATAATCCACATGCTGCAGTAAAAATCAGGCTGGACAATGTAACCATAAAAGAAGTCAGTGTTTATAAATATTTAGGTTTCAATTTTGATAAAAATTTTAACTTCCGTGCACATCAAGAATATATGGTTAGAAAAAATAATGCTTTCACACATTTATTCTGTTTACTTGCTAAAAAATTAGACGGCCCCTCTTATCAACCACTGCTCTCTGTAATTAAAGCCAAACAGGGTCCATCTCTTACTTATGCAAGCACAGTGATGCACGGTAAGGAATCCAAAATATTAGATAGACTACAAGTCAAAACATAGAGACGGGTCTTTGGTCTGCCTTGTAATGCCTCTCCTGCACAAATTCGTTTGGAATTTGGACTGACACAACAAACCATAGCAAGAAGATATCACTTCATCAAATCAATGCATAAATCACACAAAAATCGGTCTAGTCCATTAATTAGTGCTCTATGGGAATCCATGAATGACGATGTGAACTCAAGTTACAACAAATACTTGTCATCATCTTTACAACTAACCAATATGGGTGAGTTATGGAACTTGAATCTATTGCATACCATGTTTTGCCAAACAGTGAATAAAACTGCAAAAATATATTCGCTAGTTGAGGACAAAAGTAAATTTTTGCAGAGATCACATGCCCGGATGACAATACAAACCTATGTCACATTGCAACCGGCGGGTTATTTACACCTAACATATCCGGTGTATCTTAAGAAAAACTATTGGCCATGTGTTTAGGTGAACTGCCGCCCCTCTCAGACAAACCAGCGTGGAGATACAAAGGACCTAAAACGTGCAGGCTTTGTGATGCTCCGAAGGAGGATTTCGTGCATCTGGTCACCATATGTCCGAAACTGAATAAAGCACGCCGCACATTCTTAAAGCATTTATTTAATGAGAGAGGGATACGTACGTGCACAACAGCCATTATGAGAAGTCTGGCCTCTACAGATCCTCAGCTAAACTGCAAACTTCTGAAATTTTTTACAAATTCATGATCACGCTGTTAAGCAGAATTGTAAGCTGCATACCATAGCAAGAGGAATTTGTTTCGTAAAATGAGTACACAATATTTATATATGGTTAAAAGAGCTCTGAGATGTTGACACTTAAAGTTGTGGATTCTTTTATTGTGGCATACGTCGATTTATAGCAACATTGAAAATGTCTGAATACATTTTATAATGATAATGTTTTTTTAAGAAGACAACATTCTCCTGAGCTGTAGCATTATTAATTCATGTGCTAAGATAAGCGATTATTTAAAAAAAGGAGTATTTTATACGTGTATTGTGATGCTTTTTATTACCTGATACCAATAAACTCTTATTTGAATATTTTGAATTTGGATAATGAAATATTTGAATTTTTGTACAACCAACTCCATTGAACATGTAGGTTTGCTATCCATATTTTAGTTTTCACTGCACAATATCTATTTTAATTTGCTTACTTTGAAATAAGGGACTCTACTTTGTTGCTATAATTAGCAAGAAAAGCACTTAGGTCCGGAATAGAAAGAGAGATAAGAAAAAGAAGAAAAATAGAAAACATGTGAATTGTAGCACTTTATGATATGATTAAGCGCTTTTTGCACATTGTATGCAGTCACTTTATTCTGCTGGGAGGGAATGCATATGTCACTTTATATATGGGAGTTAATTTAAGATGTGGTCTTTATATCATGCAGAAATGTTGGGCACTGGCCCTTGATTACTATTGTCAATATTGGTACAGTTACCATGCCTTGGATATTGATCCATAAAGCAGATCATTCGGGCACTGGCCGTTAATTACTGTTGATATCGGTCTAGCCGCTATATCTCAGATTTGGACTTATAAGGTATCATGAGTATACACATTTGAAAGTATATTCGTAAAAGTATGTTGCATTTGACTTACATATTTTACAAGCAAGGGCAATAATTAGATACCTTGCAATAAGGTTATGATGCAAACTTTGCACATGGTGAATGCCCCAACATAAAATTGCACTTGTCACTTTAAAAGTCTGAAAATGCACTGTCACTTTAAGGTTGTTGAAACTTTATTGGTATATAAAAAACATGCATAAAGGCTACAACCTCAGGTTTGACAAAGACTGCTTGGTGGTTGAAATGCATTACCTGGTACAGAAGTGGTCACAATAAAGAAACTCAAAACAGCTAACCCGAGCATGCTGGAGTCTGTTTGAATGCAGTAACAGGCATTTGGAGTGAGTCTTGCATGTGTATGCACTGTTCCACCATTCTCATTGTACATCCACGTGATTTTTGTGATGGTCCACGTTTTTCCGCAGTGATAAGCCCTCAGGCCTGCTCAGTAAATGCACAATGTTTCAAGGCCCCATCACTAAAATGACTTTGAAAAACATATGTGTTGTCCACCATCCTATTTTTGAAGGAGATATCATAGGGCTGAGGAGTGCACAAGACAGGCCTACACCTTGTGACAAAAGTGTGAATGTACGATCAGTTACCTAATTGGTAACCTCCAGGAAACATGTAGCTATGCAATGATCAAGGACATTGAGGGGTGTGTAGTGTAAGTCACAGTGAGTCTGACCACTACCCAGCATTCACAGTGTATCGTATGTCATGCTCAATCATAAAGTGCATCACAGATGAGGCCCATTTTCACATTGCTTTCTGTGCGGGCACTCTGCATGTGTATGAGATGCGCATGTAGTGTCTCCATCATCATATGTCTACATTGCAATGATGCGGCTTGCTCAAAGTGTACTATGTGACATGGTGTTTGGGCTCTGCTGTCCATTGATGTATCTGTGTGTTATGTGTTTACATGCTCCTGTACTATCACACAGTGGTACACAACACTGTGTTACAAATATTCCTCTTCTTGTCTCTCATGCGTACAGCTCCAGGTCCATCAGAGTAAGGCCATATGGAGGGCCATTGCCCGCAAGGTGTGGGTCCTGGGGGTCTCAAACCGACACCATACACACTGCCACAAGAGGTGGAATGACATTTTCCGGCTCAGCAAAACCATTGCAGAAATTACACTGTGGCTGGACCCTGGAAGTGGCAGGTTGGTGCGCAGTGTTAATGACACCACTAATGGCCCACATACTGGCAGTGACACAGGCAGAGCTGGATGGGCGTTTAAGGGCCCACCAGCAGCAAGTTGGAGGTGAGTATTGTGCTAAGTGTGACTTTGCGAATGAGTGACTACCTGAATCCCAGCCCAGAGCAAGTGCGGACCTCTGTGATATCTGTGGTGTGATGCAATGCCTCCTAAGTATCCTCAGTGTTGAGTGCAGAAGATCCGCATGTGTACAACATTTTGTTGCTCATGTGGGAAATCCATGAACGTTGTCATATCAAGTCAGCTTGACATGTTTTCATCTCACATTTTGTGAATGTTGTCTGAAATGATACCTTCCTACACATGAAAAGATCTTTGTGTGAAGTGTGTAGCACAGTACACTTGTCAGGCTTGTGTAAGCTGTGTGGCTACGACAATAGTGTGCACATGTGATGATGTGTAAGTGGCTAGACAAATGCACAAATGTGGACTCAGGGAGCAGTGAGTTGGTAGAGGTCACCCTGTCCCATGGGTTGGGTTTTTCACAATGATTGAGATGACAGCATCATTGCAAAAACTATAAGCCAAATATCAGCAGCATGGCATCACAATATGTAATTTCCTGCCACAGTGACAGCAAGTGCACACAGGTGCTGATGGGGTAGGTGGTGATGATTGCAGTGATGCATTGGCTGATTTTCATTTGCCATTTGTGCACATGGCAACATAACTGGGATGGTTAGACTCTGGAATTTAAATGCAATGTTACAGAACCAGGCTATTGTGAGATTGTTTTGACACTAGGGCTTAACATATTTGGATGTGATCAGTGGGTAGGCAAAATGGTGATGTGACTGAGGTGTTGTACTGTGATTTGATGGATGAACAAAGGCAAATGTTACTCAGTGTGTGAATCCTCAGGATGTGTGCATTCTGGAGGGGTGTCCATGTGCATCAGTGCATAGTGAAGTTGTGGGTCCTGCTTGTAATCAGTGATTGATTTTTTTGCAATTTGATTTGTCATCCATGTCATCAGTCAGTACAATGTAGGGATGTCATATGCCAGACCCTAGGTATTGTCACACATTAGCTGTCCTAATGGAGGCCACTCACTACTTCTTCTACAGAAGGCACTGTCATTCCTTGGATCAATGAAGGCCTGTTGGGAAATTGTAAAGATGTGGGTATGTGACATGCGGGCCTTGCATTACATTGCCATTATCATGCTATCATGCTATTGTTCAATATCTATGTGACTACATTGGTACATGGGGCTTATTTGCACTCCATCACCCAAAAATATGTGTCCATATGACATATGCTGTAGTGTTAGTGTCAGAGACATCAACTGGCAGTGAACAGCAGTGAGCATCATGTTAGTGTGCATTTAGAGATGTGTGCTGTGCACTTCAAAGAATTTGGTACATCTTCACAGTTGACACCAATGTACAACTGTAGTTGTGCTTCAGTGCCAAACATAGTGGATTTAAGGAAGTAATATCTCTTGCAAAGGGATATATTTTACTTTGTATCTGTGGTGTTCAGTGAAATATACTTCAAATGTGACATGTTTGGATGTGTAGCTATCTTACCTACAGGCACATAGGTGTGCCTACAGGCAATTGTATGTGATGTTTAAATGTAAGTACATGCACAGCTATTTGGCTGTCAACGCAACATGGAGCATGATTATCAACTACGCAGGTTTCCATGTATCAGCTGATGGTTGCACACATTTGGAATATGCTGAAAGTACATTGAGTAGTTAAATTAGGGAGTTTCAGCCAACATATTCGTGTTTGTATTGCATATAATGTTTGTGAGTATTACACTATACTGAACCTATGTCTCTGTCTCTTGCCGCATCTACAGAGGGCAGGGAAGGACAGGGGCCCGATACTGTTAGGGAAGCTACTGGCACGACTGGTACACAGGAGTTCAGTGACACTGAAGGGACCAGCACCTTGGAGGTGTACAGAAGTACCCAGGTGGAATCCCGCCCAGAAACACTAACCTCCACATCTTCCCAGTCTAGCGGTAACTCCTCTGTGTTGGCGGGCACAGGATGTTCAAGATCTGCATCTTCTACCGACACACCTTGTCCTGTGTCCACCCTCCCAGATGCTCCCCAAAGTGCTATCTGTGCCCGCAGTCCTAAGAAGGGTAGAGTCTCCTTCCCCACAGGCACCACTGCCCCTGTCTCCCCTGCTGCCCTCAGTGTAGAAGCCATAGACAGTTTGTGGCAGCTGTGTGTTGGTTCAGACTGCTCTCCTGAATGCCCTCCAGGAACGACAAGTTGTTGCATTCATGGAGGGCATTCATTCGGACTTGCGCTGCCTACACTGAACTGTCCAGTCATTGTTCTCATCAACACAAAAGAGGGGGAAGGGCCAAAATCGTTTAAACTCAAATACCCCAGGCCCCCTAGAGCAAACCAAATGATCACACACAAGGGGTATATAGAATACACAACAAGAAACACAACACAGGAAAATTCTCCAATTCGGAAAAACTGCCCTCACTCACATATCGAGGTATGTGACATGCTTCATCATAGGGCCTGCTACAAACGCCCTGGCGTAGCCACATACAGGGCGGAGCAATAGGGAGGGGGAAAAAAAAAAAAATTCCACACTACGAGACATACAACCAAATAAGTCAATACGAACAACGGGTAACACACATGAGTAATAGAACGTGCAGTGAACACCTGGTGGATAAACTGATAGTGCGACAAAAAAGTGCAGTAAGGATGTGATTAAAACTGATTAAGGGTGCCAATAGAAAGAATTACTTTAGTAGACACAATTTGATACCCCTATCAGGATTAAAAATAAGAAAAGGATGGGGAAATGTCTTATTGAGAAAATGAGGTTCCTCAAGACTTCCCTCCTACCACTGCTGAAGTGAACATGTTTCGATCACTTGAATTGTGCCTCAAAAGGTCACTTCGGTCTTCATCAGGACTGTCGCGATCAGAACCACTTGTCGCCCTGCCGTGATACGGTCACAGGGCCTCCAGACTGGAGTAGGTCTAGCAGATCCGTACTCCTCCAGATCTTCCGATCATTTAGTGGAGATTAAACCCCAACATAAGGGAAGAACATGCACTTGAAAAAAGTAAAGAGTAATGATAGAGATACAAGTACTATCCCCCTTCACTCAATTCATCCCTTAAGATTACTATTTCTCTAAATGGGGTGTTACTCCAATTAAATGAAATATACTCACAAAAGTTCCATAATAAGACTCATTTGTATGGGGTTGTAGCCCGGGTTTTTTCTCAAACACTCCAGGTGATTAGCTTTTGTCACTTCATCTACATTCATATCATTCGATAAGTGATTTAGTAATGATATACACAACACACTCCCGTTCCCATAGCCAAGCCTGGGAATCCACGAACCCACACACACTCCACGAGTGAACCACTCTTAAAATAGGCACATCGTTAAAAAGCCTCCATCTGGGCTGATAACCCACTGGTAAATGAAACTTACAGAGTTTATGTATTACACAAACTCGAACTGGTGTCCGTCAGGAGGGTCTGCCTGTGAACACAATCTACGAAGGAATAGAGCGTGAAAGATATTTAGCGTCATTCCTTCTGCTGTACCGGCATCGCTCAAATCACAAGACGCGGCGCCGGTCCATGCGACCCTCACACGTTCTCCTTACCGTTCTTTAAGGCTAGCCCTGCCCCTTGTGTGTGATCAGTCATTGTTCTCCACAGTGACAGCAGCCATTCAGCAGTCCCAAGCTCCCAGTCCAGATCCTGTCCCTTCCCCATCATACTCCCAGTGCCCCCACCTGAGCAGAGTACACACACATCAGAGCCCTGAGGGACCCAGTCATCCACACGCAGCGCACAACAACAGCACTCTAAGCGAACCAGACACCATACACCATCACCACAGCACACAAGGAGCACACATGACAGTACCACAAAAAGCCCATAACAGGACACTCAGGGACATAAGGCCAAAAAACATGCATTCACATTGCATTCCTCAGATTCATCACCATCCAAGGAAACTCCCATCCCCATGCCTGACCACAAAGACACACAAACACCTGCCCTGTCTGCAGTGAACCTGGTGCCTGCCACAACTACCCCCAAACACATTCAGAAGGCAGTTTCACCCAAACCTTCGACTCCCTCCCACATCCCTTTGAAGTGTGGACAAGAGAGCAAAGTGGGGAGTGTACCTCCACAACTGGGGATGTAGGGGAAAAGGCAACCCTGACCCCAGCGTACCAGCAGGTCCAGAAAATCCCCACGGGAAGATCCTCCACCACCTGCTATACTTTCAGGGAAGAGGGAGGCTGTTGGAGCCACCTCACTTCTCACTTCTGCCAAAAACCTTGTGGGATATTCGATCCCAAAACAATTGAGACCCAGCCCTCCACATTCACCATCTGCTACTGAGCCTCCACACAGCATGTCTCCACCTCCCTGTGTCACCACTCCACCCGGTCCAAGCAGCCCTCAGGCTCCCACATCCAAGGTTCTCTCTACCTCAGCCAGTTCTCTCCCTCCCAGGTCCACTCCTCCGACTAGCCCAGACAATCAGCCCCTTCCCAATTCAACTTCCACCCAACTTTGAAGCCAAGTCCCCCTTCCCATTCCATTCCTCCCTGAGCGGTGCCTGGACTGCCTTTTTGAGGCCCCTCATCTGTGGTGATTCCCATGGCAATGGAATATGATACATGTTTGTTGTGCAAGTTTTCATGCACACATGAGCAGACTTGAAATTGGGACTGCCCAATGGCCTTGATGTTTTTCACTTTTGATGCCGATACAGAGTTTATGTAATAAAGACTGTTATTTATGTTCTGAGCTTTGTCGCTGCCCTTGCTAATGATGCAGTGCAATGTATGTTTATATGTTCATCTGTTACATGCTACATGCTCTGTATGCCACATTCACATTGGCATCAGCTTGATTTTCTTTTGCAGAATTTGCCAGAGTTTCCAGCCACTTTTGTGCTTCTTGACTCAGAGGCTTGAGGGTGCAATGATGCTTGACTGTGATGGTCTACTCTTGTCCTAATCATTCTATTGTCTGGTCTCTAGTTTTGTACACGTCATATTTGGATGTTGTACCACAACAGCAGAGAAATCTATTCACATGATAAATTGCGGGATGGACAGTGTCCGTCATATCTGTGGAATCTGTTGTGGTTTTGTGATCAGCCCATGCTCTTGCTCACGTTTGTGCTCACTGTGCTGACTGGCTCCGGCAAACAATAAGTGACTTTTCACATACATTGATATCAATTTACACTTTATTTTGATCACTATGTGGTATTCAGAGTCATACCAGCCCCAAGAGGAGCTTTAGATGCATCCACATTGTGCGTTACTCCTCAATGTGTTTTTGCTCGGTACACTCCTCACCTGTACAATACTAATGTACACACTACTTCAGTCCAATATTTTCCACCCCATGCCTTGCCAATGTTTGACCCACCACTTCATAGTGTGACACTATACTCTGGGAGGATGATCTGTGACCAGAACCAATGTGCCCCTCAGTACTGTTTCACAAGTTGTTTTGTGCTATTTTCTTCTACTTGATTGCAGTCGTCGCTGCTCATGTACAGTGCAGATAATTTTCCAGCACAGTCCTCTAGTCAGGTTCCATACACCTGGGTTTTCCTGAGTTGTGCAGCAGTAGGTAATAGCTAAAGTGTGTATCTGTTTGCTGAGGTACTGCTACCCGGTACACAGTCAAAATATCGAGTTGAAAATTTCGACCTACCAAAATATCGTGTTTAAAATTTCGAAGGTACAGAATATCGATGTCAAGAATATCGTAGGACAGAATATCGACCCTGAGGTAAGTAATATCGAATTCATTTATATCGATGTAAGTAGTATCGAAGTAAGTAATATCGATAGCATATATATCGAAGTAACTAATTTCGATGTTATTATTATCGATATTTGTATTTTTTTTAAATTTTTATTATGTATGTGTTATATGTTTTTGTTAAGTATTTAAATTAATTTATATTATATATGTATTATTTTTATATATTAATAAATTTATTTTTAAGTAAATTATATGTTTTAGTACTGGAGCGTGTTGTGAGTTTATAGGGGAATAGGGTGGGAAGTAATTTAATTGTAATTATTATTTGGCAATTAAATATTTTAATTGATAAATTAATTATTTAATTGGTAATTAATGTTAATTTGTATTAAATGTTATGTTTTAGTACCAGAGCCGGTTGTGGGTTTATAGGGGAATAGGGTGGGAAGTAATTTAATTGTAATTGATTCATTTTTTAGTTAATTATTAATTGGCAATTAATTATTTTAATTGATAAATTAATTATTTAATTGGTAATTAATGTTAATTATTAGTCAATGTTATGTTTTAGTACCAGAGTGGGTTGTGGGTTTATAGGGGAATAGGGTGGGAAGTAATTTAATTGTAATTATTAATTGGCAATTAATTATTTTATTTGATAAATTAATTATTTAATTGGTAATTAATGTTACATTTTATTAAATGTTATGTTTTAGTACCAGAGCGGGTTGTGGGTTTATAGGGGAATAGGCTGGGAAGTAATTTAATTGTAATTAATTAAATTTTTATTTAATTATTAATTGGCACTTAATTATTTTAATTGTTAAATTAATTATTTAATTGGTAATTAATGCTAATTATTATTAAATGTTATGTTTTAGTACAAAAGTGGGTTGTGGGTTTATAGGGGAATAGGGTGGGAAGTAATTTAATTGTAATTATTAATTGGCAATTAATTTTTTTATTTGATGAATTAATTATTTAATTGGTAATTAATGTTAATTTATATAAAATGTTATGTTTTAGTACCAGAGCAGGTTGTGGGTTTATAGGGGAATAGGGTGGGAAGTAATTTAATTGTAAATAATTATTTTTTTATTTAATTATTAATTGGCAATTAATTATTTTAATTGATAAAATATTTATTTAAATGGTAATTAATGTTAATTATTATTAAATGTTATGTTTTAGTACCAGAGTGGGTTGTGGGTTTATAGGGGAATAGGGTGGGCAGTAATTTCATTGTAATTAATTACATTTTTTTATGTGTAATATATTTTGTAAATATTTATTAATTGGCATTCCCTACTGTTGCACCCTTTGGAGTTGGAATAGTAATTTTTACCCATACGCTATCCAACGCTTTCCCTACTGTTCCACTCACTGGAGTGGGAATAGTAATTTTTACCCACCCGTTATCCAACGTTTTCCCTACTGTTGCACTCTCTGGAGTGGGAATAGTAATTTTTACTCTTACGCTATCCAACGTTTTCCCTAATGTTGCACTCATTGGAGTGGGAATAGTCATTTTTACATACCAGCTATCCAACGCTTTCCCTACTGTTCCACTCACTGGAGTTGGAATAGTAATTTTTACCCACCCGCTATCCAACGTTTTCCCTACTGTTGCACTCTCTGGAGTGGGAATAGTAAATTTTACTTTTACGCTATCCAACGCTTTCCCTAATGTTGCACTCTCTGGAGTGGGAATAGTTATTTTTCTCCCTACGCTATCCAATGTTTTCCCTACTGTTGCACCCTCTGGAGTTGGAATAGTAATTTGCCAATCTACGCTACCCAACGCTTTCTATACTGTTGCACCCTTTGGAGTTGGACTATTAAATATTATTTTTACGCTATCCAACGCTTTTCTTACTGTTGCACCCTTTGGAGTTAGCATAGTAATTTTTACCCATACGCTATCCAACGCTTTCCCTACTGTTCCACTCACTGGAGTGGGAATAGTAATTTTTACCCACCCGTTATCCAACGTTTTCCCTACTGTTGCACTCTTTGGGGTGGGAATAGTAATTTTTACTCTTACGCTATCCAACGCTTTCCCTAATGTTGCACTCATTGGAGTGGGAATAGTCATTTTTACATACCCGCTATCCAACGCTTTCCCTACTGTTCCACTCACTGGAGTTGGAATAGTAATTTTTACCCAACCGCTATCCAACGTTTTCCCTACTGTTGCACTCTCTGGAGTGGGAATAGTAATTTTTACTCTTACGCTATCCAACACTTTCCCTAATGTTGCACTCATTGGAGTGGGAATAGTCATTTTTACATACCCGCTATCCAACGCTTTCCCTACTGTTCCACTCACTGGAGTTGGAATAGTAATTCTTACCCACCCGCTATCCAATGCTTTCCCTACTGTTGCACTCTCTGGAGTGGGAATAGTAATTTTTACTCTTACGCTATCCAACGCTTTCCCTACTGTTCCAATCACTGGAGTGGGAATAGTAATTTTTACCCACCCGTTATCCAACGTTTTCCCTACTGTTGCACTCTCTGGAGTGGGAATAGTCATTTTTACTTTTACGCTATCCAACGTTTCCCTAATGTTGCACTCATTGGAGTGGGAATAGTCATTTTTACATACCCGCTATCCAATGCTTTCCCTACTGTTCCACTCACTGGAGTTGGAATAGTAATTTTTACCCACCCGCTATCCAACGTGTTCCCTACTGTTGCACTCTCTGGAGTGGGAATAGTAATATTTACTTTTACGCTATCCAACGCTTTCCCTAATGTTGCACTCTCTGGAGTGGGAATAGTAATTTTTCCCCCTACGCTATCCAACGTTTTCCCTACTGTTGCTCCCTTTGGAGTTGGAATAGTAATTTGCCAATCTACGCTATCCAACGCTTTTCATACTGTTGCACCCTTTGGAGTTGGAATATTAAATAATATTTTTACGCTATCCAACGCTTTTCTTACTGTTGCACCCTTTGGAGTTGGCATAGTAATTTTTACCCATACGCTATCCAACGCTTTCCCTACTGTTCCACTCACTGGAGTGGGAATAGTCATTTTTACCCACCCGTTATCCAACGTTTTCCCTACTGTTGCACTCTCTGGAGTGGGAATAGTAATTTTTACTTTTACGCTATCCAACGCTTTCCCTAATGTTGCACTCATTGCAGTGGGAATAGTCATTTTTACATACCCGCTATCCAACGCTTTCCCTACTGTTCCACTCACTGGAGTTGGAATAGTAATTTTTACCCAACCGCTATCCAACGTTTTCCCTACTGTTGCACTCTCTGGAGTGGGAATAGTAATTTTTACTCTTACGCTATCCAACACTTTCCCTAATGTTGCACTCATTGGAGTGGGAATAGTCATTTTTACATACCCGCTATCCAACGCTTTCCCTACTGTTCCACTCACTGGAGTTGGAATAGTAATTCTTACCCACCCGCTATCCAATGCTTTCCCTACTGTTGCACTCTCTGGAGTGGGAATAGTAATTTTTACTCTTACGCTATCCAACGCTTTCCCTACTGTTCCAATCACTGGAGTGGGAATAGTAATTTTTACCCACCCGTTATCCAACGTTTTCCCTACTGTTGCACTCTCTGGAGTGGGAATAGTCATTTTTACTTTTACGCTATCCAACGTTTCCCTAATGTTGCACTCATTGGAGTGGGAATAGTCATTTTTACATACCCGCTATCCAATGCTTTCCCTACTGTTCCACTCACTGGAGTTGGAATAGTAATTTTTACCCACCCGCTATCCAACGTGTTCCCTACTGTTGCACTCTCTGGAGTGGGAATAGTAATATTTACTTTTACGCTATCCAACGCTTTCCCTAATGTTGCACTCTCTGGAGTGGGAATAGTAATTTTTCCCCCTACGCTATCCAACGTTTTCCCTACTGTTGCTCCCTTTGGAGTTGGAATAGTAATTTGCCAATCTACGCTATCCAACGCTTTTCATACTGTTGCACCCTTTGGAGTTGGAATATTAAATAATATTTTTACGCTATCCAACGCTTTTCTTACTGTTGCACCCTTTGGAGTTGGCATAGTAATTTTTACCCATACGCTATCCAACGCTTTCCCTACTGTTCCACTCACTGGAGTGGGAATAGTCATTTTTACCCACCCGTTATCCAACGTTTTCCCTACTGTTGCACTCTCTGGAGTGGGAATAGTAATTTTTACTTTTACGCTATCCAACGCTTTCCCTAATGTTGCACTCATTGCAGTGGGAATAGTCATTTTTACATACCCGCTATCCAACACTTTCCCTACTGTTCCACTCACTGGAGTTGGAATAGTAATTTTTACCCACCCGCTATCCAACGTTTTCCCTACTGTTGCACTCTCTGGAGTGGGAATAGTAATTTTTACTCTTACGCTATCCAACGCTTTCCCTAATGTTGCACTCATTGGAGTGGGAATAGTCATTTTTACATACCCGCTATCCAATGCTTTCCCTACTGTTCCACTCACTGGAGTTGGAATAGTAATTTCTACCCACCCGCTATCCAATGCTTTCCCTACTGTTGCAGTCTCTGGAGTGGGAATAGTAATTTTTTCTCTTACGCTATCCAACGCTTTCCCTAATGTTGCACTCATTGGAGTTGGAATAGTCATTTTTACATACCCGCGATCCAACGCTTTCCCTGCTGTTGCACTCACTGGAGTTGGAATAATAATTTTTACCCTTACGCTATCCAACGCTTTATCTACTGTTGCACCCTCTGGAGTTTGAATAGTAATTTTTACCCTTATACTATTCAATATTATTTATATTTATTTATGTATTTAAGATGTTACATAATGTTGTATTTAATATTGAAAGTTTACTTAATTGTTGTTATTTAGTAAATATAATTATTTATTATTATTTATGTTATTATTTTATGAGTGTTGATGTATTTTTAAATTGTAGTATTTGTTAATATTTTATAATTATTTAAAAAAATAGGTATATATTATAATTAATTAAGTATATATTATATATTTTATTATTAATTTTAATTAAATGTTTAATAGTAAATATTATAACACATTTTAACATAAGTTTAAAATATATATAAGGACTATTTACTTAATTTTACCTTTTTTTTAAAAACGATATTTTTAATTACGATATTTTTAACATCGATATTTTTGTTTCGATATTTTTGTACTTACCATGTTGTAGATAGGGTGTCGATATACTTGCCTTCAATATTCCAGCATCGATATTTTGTCTGTCGATATTTTCAGCCTCGATATTCTGTCAGAGATTCACTGCTACCCATCCTGAGTGTGATGTGACCTGTGTTCTGTGATTAGTTTTGATGTTGAAGTTCATGGTGGAGCACTCAGATATGTGTGATACTGGTTTTGGCGGTGTTCACAATCTGCTTACTGTGCATGTACTGCTGTCTGTGGATGTTGCATTGTCCTTGCCAGGTGTGAGTCCCCCTGATGTCCAGCTGAGTTTGCTATGTAATGTTTTTGTAAGTGCATAAGTTATGTATTTGTTGCTGAGGGATGCAGTCGTTATACTGTGTTGGCTCTTTCAACTGACAGGATCATGTGTGTGTAATGTTTTTTTAGCTTGACATTGTGGGTGAGGAGTTTGTGTATTTGAATGCATTCAGTCGTGTGGTGAATTTGTACTGTGCTTTTCTTGTGTGAATGTCACATGCGGCAATGTGTAGTCTTGTTCATTAGCTTGTTATGAGTGCACAATTGTGCTATGGCCTCCTAGATTTGAACAGTCACTTGCAGGATCGTGCATGTGAATGCTTATGCTACACATTGACACCATGCTCACTTTGTAACTGGTGGAGTGTCTATGTCTGCGTTTGCAGATTTGTCTTGTTGCACACAGTTTGTGTTTATGATTGACATTTGTTCATGTATTTTTGGATTAACTTGGATGATGCTGTCTGTGCAGTTGGCCAGAGCAGACATGATATCTATTCCAGTGTTGTCTAGGATCACATTGCCTATCCACTCTTTGGCTGCACATGACTGAGCTTGTTGGACTTCTTTTGATGTGATTTGGGATACATGTGTTTGGCAATTGGTTTGGGAGCAGCATTGGTTCAGACATCCCTGAGTGGGATTCAGACATTTGTAGATACACACCAGGGTGTGACATTGGTTATCAGGGAACTCACAGGACCTTATTTTCACCTTTATCTCTGCTTCTCCCAGGTGTTGAGTAGTGAAGGTGGGAGATGGGCAGATGAGTATGTGTGAATGACCTACTTGGGTTTGACAGTCAGGGACAGTCACCGTGAACTATGAGTGTTATGCTGGTGACATACACATGTCAAGATAGTTGACACAGGTGAGGGGCTTATCACTGTATGGCTTATGACAGTTCATATCATTCTGGGGCAATGCATTGCTTGCATTGCTGTATCACAGGGATATTTCACAGATGTTACTATCATTCCATTTTAATCGCTGTGCCACCCATGTATGATTTGATGTCCTAAGTGTAATGTGATATGTGGTACCTCTTGAATGTCATGTACAAATGGTACCAGTAATTTGTACATGCTTTTCCTGCACTGTGCACTCCACTTTAGGATAGTGTACTTATTATGATACAGTGCTGCTGACTTATGGCATGTGTATGAGGCAGAGTTTAAGTGTGTGAGCTGTATCAAGGACTTAACATGCAGTGTGAACAGTTCCAAGGTTGTTAATCTGCAGAGTGACTCTTCATTTCTTCAACTACTCACTTCAATTCACATGAGTGGAAGGTAGGTGTGAGGAGGAGGAGGGTTGTCATGAGCCTCGAGTCAGTTTCCTGCTGTAAAGATGGACAGTAGGGAACAGCATGCCTGTGTTTACTATGCTGCTAACAACAGAAGGAGAGCACTATTTTGAGGTTTTACTTACGTTCAATGTATTTATTAATTTATTGCATGTCTGCCCTTGTCTTGTTAGAATAATTTATGATAACAGTGTGATCTGCCTTGTTGCTTGCTTTCATGGCTAATGGACATTTCTTTGTTTCCAACTTTTTTCTTTATCCACATAACTAAAACGTGTGAAATAAATGTCGTTTTCATTTTGCTTCAAAACACTGCTTAGAAATTCTCCCTAATGTATGTAGATTAATCGAAAAACGAAAACTGAGAAACCAATTTGAAAGAAACCAAATCAGGGAAAACCAATTTTAAAGAAAGACAATTTTAATGAAAAACAAATAAATTGAAAACTAAAGGAATCATTTTATATGAAATATTATTTTAAGGAAACATCCAAATCACACACTTGGGTGAAGTTTAAGGGTAGCAAAGGGTTTCTGGGTTCAAGAACAGATGATGTTAAGAGGCGATGGGAGGTTTTTAGGGTTCAAGGATGGGTCAAGGTTAGAGGTTGTAAGTGTTTTTCACAATCAGGTATGCATGGATATTTGAGTGCTAAGGGGGGCTTAAGGTGCCTGGATAAGTGGATTTAAGGGTGGTGAGTAGTTTTTACGGTGAGGGGATGGGATGGGTTGTGGTTAGGGATGTTGAGTTTTTTTCGGTTTTGCGGTTGGGTGAAGTTTAGGGCTGATGTGTGTTTTTAGGATTTAGTGATGGGAACAGTTTTTGGGGAGGAGAAGGGTTGTTATTTAGAAATGAGTCTAGGGGTGGTGAGGGGGTTTTGCCGGGATTTAAAAAGAAATGACATAAAGTTGTGTAGGATCATATTTCAAAATTCTGCACACATAAATGAAACCTTTTATTGTCAAAAAAGGGACCTTTTCTATTGAAGTGAAACAGAAATAAATCTCAATATTTCACAGTGGAATATACCATTCCTTGTCTATATGGTAGCTGCTGCAGGTCCAACAATTATCTTTAGTACCCTGTATGGAATGCTAAGTTCAGCTCAGCCATTAAGGATGTATAAATTCTTATTTTACCTATTTTTGTGGAACAATAAACACGTTTATTACCCTAAACATAGGGCAGTAACGTTTCATCAAATTGCTAGCTTCTTATTGCTGCATTTCATCTACAATTTCTTGAATTTATAGTGATCTACTAGATAAAATGAAAGAATCATTGAGGTATTCACAAGTGTTGTCCCCATTTTAGCCACAATGCTGAGGTTTCTAGATATTAGGAAATTTCAAGGAGCACAAGCAGCAATAGAGCGAGCAGCGGCTTCTCCTCGGCTATAGCGGAATAGCGTCATCATCCCCTTCAAGCAGAGTAAAGAAAAGTAAAATAAACCATAATAAGCCATGCTTTATTATCATTTTATTTTTTGTCCCAGAGTCTTGGGGGTGGGGCCAGGGGGATAACAGGCACCCATGGGGAGTGGTATGCAATGTTATCAGTGTGCATGACAGTTTGGCCGGCGGTCTCAGGCCGGCCAAACCTTTATGCGCACTTTGCATGTTCTCCATGCAGGCTGCATTACAGGAGAACATGCCCAGGCTCCCAGTCACTGTCCGAGCACTGATCCAGGGTGTTCAGAACAAGCACTGCAGCATTGTGATTGGCTCAGTGGAGCCTGGGTACTTCCTGCTTCCGGCTGGAGCAGAGCAAAGACAAGGAGGGATGACGAGAAGAAGCATGGCAGAAAGGAGGTAAGTTTAATTTTTTTTATTACCCCCTTGCTCCCCCCAATCCAATCCGTGCCAGCTACCACTGAGAGTGTGGGAAGTCACATAATACAGCATGACATGTAAAGCTGCACAAAACACAGCCTATTATGGCAATGAAATTAATTGAGCACAAAATCACGGCAGACTGGAACATGAAAGGGAACATGTACTTACATTTGTCGCTGTGCTAGAAAACAGGCCTTTTTCCAAATGTTCCTCCACTTTTTGCCCCCAGTTGGACTGCTAGATGCTGGTTTAGGACTCTGACAGTGCACTGAAGCCTGCTAACTACACCTCAGTGCCAGTGCTCTATCTCTAAAACTGATATAAGTGAATTGGTAAAACCAATTGGCAAGGACTTTAATCCACTTATACGTTACAAGAATATGGTACCAGTGGTACACCAGGAATGGGTGTTAAAGGGGTCACCAGGTCCTGAACACTGGTTGTGCCACCCTGCATGACCCAAGTAAACCAATGACAGCAGTCCTGATGTTGAAGACTGCAGAAGCAGTGCAAACTGTTTGAACTCGACTTTGCCCTCACCATGTGTGGCAAAGTCAATGCACTATTCTGAAAATACCCCTAAGGAAGGCT
The DNA here is from genome assembly GCF_964261635.1 of Lissotriton helveticus. Taxonomy (NCBI): domain Eukaryota; kingdom Metazoa; phylum Chordata; class Amphibia; order Caudata; family Salamandridae; genus Lissotriton; species Lissotriton helveticus. The sequence continues at coordinate 409,930,981 of NC_136065.1, forward strand.
TCCTAAGCCCAGGAGGCAGGGTGCACTATATTAAAGGTGTGGACATGTAAGTGCAAGCTTATATGTTCTTGTAGTGGCCTTCACCATTAAATGCCACTATAAGTGATGGGTGGTCCATAGCATAACATGGCCTGACACTCAGGCAAACCCAAGGTTGACAGCTCCATTATAGTACCGCCGAAATATGTGATGTTCAGTACCAAACAACGTGCCTCATCACCCGTGACACAAATCTCATTTTGAGGTCATTGTTACATGCACCAAGGTGCAACTAAGTTTCCTACCTGGTTGGCCTAGCCTTTCTTGTTCTATGACTGCCAGCTGCTGCCACCAAGACAGGAAAATGACCCCCTACCAGGTTGCTCTGAACTCTACCAGAGGCGGAAACAATGGCCTAGACAGGAAGGAGGTCTCACCTCCCTCCCTGACAGGATGGCTAGTGAACTGGCACATCAAGGCAGTGAGCTTCAAAGGCTGCACCGCCTGTGATAATGAACCAGGCAGCCTCCCAAAAGAGAAAGCAGCCTTTGCCCTGCCCCAGGCACATTTGCACCTGGGCAGGCTGGAAAATTAGGTATTTGGGAGGCGTGCACCATCAGAAGTCTAGCCACACCTCCAGGGTGAGCTATGTTGTCTGTACAGTTAAGGAAGTCTGTGGTAGCACAGTGGTTTATGTGTAGAAACAGTGACACACAACTCCGGATGTGGTCACCTCAGGGGGGGATTAGCCGTTAGGGCTAGTAGCCCATTTGCTACTTGCTTCCATGCCCCTATTGCCCTTAAATTGAGGACTTAAGGTCCATCCCTGAACCAAAACCTCAGTTGTGATCTGACTTGCAACAAAGGACAAAGAAGAGACCTGAGCCTCCGACATCAGGACCTGCACAAAGCAAAGGCGTGATACTCTGCAACTATGGCAACATTTATGGCACTGCACAACTGCGACTTGTCCTGGACCAAAGCTTGGTTACCCTAGAGAGAGGGACCTATTTGAGAGTCAAAGGTAACCACAGACTTCCCTTGACAGATGCACAAGTGCCCTTCACAACGCAGGTAAATACAATGTACCAAAACCAAAGAATCACTTGTCATTGGGCCCTCTGAGGGATCGCCCAAAAGTAGATGGTCCAGTGCATTGTGGCAAACATAGTCCTGACCTCCACCAAGTTTCAGGTAGCTACCGTGTTCGCCCGGACCACTGGAAGTCGAAATAACTTTCTGCTGAGCTTACAGCCGCCAAGATTTATTAGTCACCAGTTCAGCAACCACATCCTTTTTTCGGCGTTGAACCCGGAGGGAACTCTGCAAAACCTTCATTTGACATCAGCAGTGGCTTAGTTGGTCTTTTTGCAACCGGTTCCCCCAGCACCATGTAAGCGATCAAACTATCTCCCTGCACCCCCCGCTTCAGCACCAGGGACAGCCAGGACAACTCTGCACCAAGGCTTCTCCAGCGAGGTAAAATCAAACTGACTGCCATGGCTTGGTTCTGGGACCTGCATTATCTTTTCCCTCCTTGGGTTCCATGCAACTCGATTTGCAGGTGACCGATTGTCATTAGTGACTTTTATCATTGACCGTTTTGCAGTACTGTTTTGCAGTGATTTATTATTGCTTCTAAAATCCACAACTCCAGTTATACTTATCTAAGTTACTTCATTTTGATGTCAAATTTTACATAAAAGCTGCTTTCATTTTATAGATTGGTATTGGATTTCTTTCAAGTCATGTCAATTACTTCTTGCCCATGTTGGTACTCTGAAATGCTTACCGCGTTCCTCTAGTAAAGCCTAACTGCTCTTTGCCGCTCTACCAGGACTGAACTAAGGATTTATTATTGTGAATCCAAGGACCATCTTTGGGGTATTGTGAGAGTATTGCATAGTGAAGCCTAAGCAGCATCACCACATAATAATCCACCTTCCTACACTTTGGGTTTGTATCAAAAACGTGACACAAACCGGGTGCAAAGTGTTGTGTTGGGATGTACTTTTGAATGTTGCCTTAAGTGATTGAAAGTTACCCTAAGGGCTACTTTGCGTTGCTTTGCTACTTTGCAGTACTTCGCTAATGGGCTCCATTAGGACACACCATGGATGTTGTGTGGGTGGTCCCATGTCACTACCCATGGGCTTTGATGCAACTCCATATCTCCTAACATTTGCAAACAGGGATTTGTTCCACTTTTTTTGCATGTGATTTGCACAGTACAGCACACATACAAAGTGGGAAAATAATAGAATAATACAAGCCCCAGCAACCTTGGCAGCACACACTGCGAGCTTTGCGCGCCAGGAGGCGCTTAAATACAGCATCACCCCGGTCGAGTGGGGGAACTTTACTTTTACTGCGCCCTTTTGTGTTCTGACTGCTGCCGTCTACTTCCAGCCTGAGGTCAATCATTGCCTGGGGTCCTGCCCGCCCGCCTCCCGCCGCCTAACTCCTTGTGACATCCCGGAGTCGGGCCGCCGAGTGGAGCGTGGGTGGGGCATATAGACTACAAGCCCCAGCAACCTTAGCGGCACACACTGTGAGCTTTGCGCGCCAGGAGGCGCTTAAATACAGCATCACCCCGTCTCGCGGGACGCCGGGCGAAGCCCGGACCAAGGGCGGGCCAGTTTTAGCCCGTTATAGACTGGTAAGACTGGACTGGGCCACGCTATTTTCATTTTCCATTCTGAGATTTGCTGTTTAACATTTTGTTCATCTTGTTACTTTGCAACAGCAAAACTTATATTTATCATCACCCGTGTTAAGTCATGACTAGAGGGTCTAGAAGTAAAACAGCGCAGAGCGCTGCACAGATAACAGGCCCAATAGATCTCTTTATCACTAGGACAAATGAGGTAATAGACCAGAGCATAACTATGTTGGAGCGTAGAGTGTCCCAGGAGTTGGCAATAGCGAGAAGGTCTTCTATGGGTCCTCTCGCTTCTGCCCTAACCCCGATTCTGTCAGGGTCGATCACCCCCCTGTTATTGCCACCTGAAACCTTAGCACAGATCCACACTGTCCCTGGCACTGTGGATCTCTCTGCCACCCAGTTGTCCCTCGACTCGCATTTAACCGACGATTTAGAAAAAACTCCTGATTTACATCAATGTCAAACTTATGTAAAACCCCAGGAAAAAAATGCTACGGGGAGGAGGGAGGGTGCCATAGCAAAACGGGTGAGGGCAAAAAAGATTAACTCCAACCCAAATAAATCCATATCTTCCCCAAACATCCTTACGCAGGGCTCAAAGCAGCCCATCCAGAGTACTCTAAATGTTAGCAATACCCCTTTAATTAACATTCCTGGAATAGTTGAGAACCCAAACATCACAGGGGAGGCGGGGGGAACACATAGTACATGTAAAATATGTGAAACTAACACTCATCTACTAAAGAGCGTGGGGGAGCTTCTTAAACGCCATCTACACCCAGTGGAACGAAGCCTAATGAATATCGAAAAACAACTAGCAAAGCTGAACACACCACCTTTCACTCAGAAATCATTAGGCATATCCAATGCAGGGGGGGGGGGCCCAAAGCCATCAGCACATCAGTCCATTCAGTCCTATCTGATTCCCGCACAAAACCGATACAAGCCGTAAAAGTTGCAAACGCGCAACCAGAACGGAAAACAACACTAGATACCACCCAGGCTCCCCCAGGAGCAGGGCAGGCAAAGCCCAACACTACACAAGACATTCCCCAGGCTACCCCTGGCTCGTCAAAAGGCCCAATTCACACAGCCAAGTCGAAAGCCACACCACTTATACCTCCTAAAGAGTTGGCCCCGAAACCCTTGGGAGTTGGGAAAAAGGGAGTGAGGTTTAGGCGTCCGACACACTTACCACCGGAGGCAACCCCATTTACCGTCATCCTTACCGGGGTCCCAGAGCTACCTGACAATACAGATGAACCTCCCTGGTCTCTTCGAAATAAGGTGCTGCAGTGGTTGAGTATAAATAGACCTCACCAACCACCAAACCTCAGCAGAATCTCTTCGGTACAAAGAGTACCGTGGATTGGTGAATTAAGAAAAAGCATACAGGGTGACTGTATCATAATCAACTGTGACGATCCCGCCATGGTTGATTATATCTGCTCTTGGCCTGACCTGGCTAAAAAGGGAGGGATTGATGCCCATCGCCTCTCCTTTTTTTTATCCTCCATCGAACATCTTTGAATATGGAGAAATTCCAAGTTGGGAAGAAGGCCCGGACTGGACCTGGAACCAAGTGGGCCGCTGGAACAGGAATAGGTCCAGAGATTGGGAAGCTCGGTCCTGGTTTCCTAGAAGAGAACAGTTCAACTTGGAAGGGTGGAGGGGCATTCCAACAAGAAACAGGTATGACTGTTTAGAGATGGTCGATTGACCAATAGGGCACTCAACCGGGGTAAAACAGGATGATAGAACTTTCTCTGTTTCTTCAACCTTAGGTAGAGTATCCAACCCGTGCAACAAAAAATATTCTCCCTGTCATTTTAGCTTAGCCTTGCTAAATACCAATTATGCCCTCCCTCGGGCACCAGCATCACTAGCATTATCCTCTTTACAACAATCAGTTACAGGCTCCTCACTTGACGGGCCTGACGTTATAGTCGGCAATGAGGAACATAACACAGCCTTTTATTATGTAATAAACACAGGAACTTCAGTTACGCCAGGGCATAGTGCTGGCAACAGTGCGAGTCCACACTCACTGGAAAAAGATCTAACTCAAACAGCGAGGGGAGCTAGTGTGGCCTTAACATCGTGGAACATAGCAGGTCTCTCCAAGAAATCGAAGGACCAAACATTCCTATCCTTTGCTGATAAATTTGACATTATATGTCTGCAGGAGTGTTGGGATCAGGAGGAGTCCCATATAGAGGGATTTAGTACCCTTTTTACCCCATCTACTCAAGGCAATCGAGGCAGGGGCTCTGGAGGCCTCTGTACGTATGTCTCTAATCTCTCTAACTTGACAGTGAAGAGATTTGAGAACGAGGGGGTTAATCACAGGGAGTGTAAATCCCTTCAGGGTTTCTCTGTTAAAGGGAAAGGGCTGAGCATTCTTTTGATCAACCTATACAATAACACCATGAAAGAAAAAGCGAAAGTGCTCATAGACGACTTAACCCATATTTTAAATAGGGGAACGAGAGAGGCTGGCTCATACTTATAGTGGGAGACTTTAACTGCCAATTATGCCCTCACAGCGGCCTAGACATTTGTGGCATAACAAATCTAAAAGGGGAGCCTAGCACACATTTTGAACATACCGTTCCTGGCAATATGCTAAACCAATTAATGCACGATTGGGACCTTGGCTAGGCAAACGAACTCTGCGAGCCTATGGTTGAGTTTCAACCAACCTTCCATGGACGTGGATCAGGTACTATTATAGATTTCATGTTGCTGTCTAACAGCAACCAGGGATCTGTACAAGGTTACAAAACAGAAGATCTAGTAATGAGTGACCACTTTCCAATTAGCATTAGTCTTGACGCGGGCACCCACGACAGCCATGCATCAAGAATACCTGTAACATTATACCATCATTCAATTTCTCTGACCAGGAGAAATGGGTACGCCATCAAGTGGGCCAAGGTCGACCCTAAAAAATTCTTACAGGAGGTAATCATGGAAGACCGTGAGCACTTCATGACGTGTTTGGAACAACATCCCAATCCCCATAAGATCAGAGTGGCTTATGATAAGATAGTAGCCACTATTAATGATAAATTGACCAGGAAGCGAAAAGATGGCGAAACAGCGAGATCAAACGGCTGGTTCAATTCTGCCTGCTCTAGAGCCCATAAAGCTCTTCTACAGGCTATAAAGACCCTCCCGAAAGATACCGAGTTAGTTAGAACAGCCAGACTAGATTATAAACAGGCACTTCAAAATAGAAAAAAAGAACTTAAAAACCTTGCCTGGGAGGCATTAATAAAGGCTAGCGCCCTTCGGGACAATATTGCCTTCTGGAGAGAAGTCAATGCCCCGTTTTCGCAGAGAGAAAGACTGACTCCTTGGAGGTAGCTATAGCTGAGGACGTATAGGTCAGTCACTTTACGGCATTATACAAAAATTATGAATTACCTGTGGTAAACTGCCCTGCGATCCCATCACATACCACTACTGCCCCGCAGCTTGAAGTCTCTCACACCACAGACACCTTTCCATTGAACATAATCTTTTCCCCACTAGAGGTTGAGCAGGCTATTCGAGAGAGCGCTAATTCCAAAGCCCCAGGGCCAGATGGCATCCCCATTGACCTATTTAAAGAAAACATGGATCTCTGGGCCCCGCTCCTCACAAATGTATTAAATACCTATAGTCAAACAGGTTTCCCAGATACATGGCAGGAAGCCATTGTAATTCCAATTTTAAAAAAAGGAAACAGACAGGATCCTAAATGCTATAGGCCAATTTCCCTGCTCGATTCCCTGATGACAGTGGCAGGAAGAGTTTTACTTTCTAAACTACAATCTTGGGCCAAAACGGAAGGGGTTCTTTCTAAGTTTCAATACGGGTTTAAGTGTGGGCTGGGCATAGTTGAGCAGGGACTCAACCTGGCACTAATAACCAGTAAATATATGGCGGTTAAAAAAGGGAATTTATACATGACGTTTGTCGATTTAAGCTCGGCTTTCGACTGCTTGAACCACAAAGTGTTATGGAATACCCTGACCAAGATGGGGGTAGACCCATTTGTGTTGAATTTTATAAAGGAACTTTACAGAGGTGCTGGAGCAACGGTCCGCTATGGTAAAAATGGAGAACGCACTAAGAAGTTCCCAATAGAAAAGGGCGTTCGACAGGGCTGCATCCTGGCACCATTCCTTTTTAACCTGTACATTAACGAAGTGGCAGATTTTTTAACTAATCTGGAAGTTGACTATCCCAAAATTAACGCCTCGTCGGTTCCATTACTACTCTACGCCGACGATACTGTAATAATGTCACGAACCCAGGTGGGCCTACAAAAGGCACTAACCGGCTTTTCAACTTTCATGGGCTCTAGAGGGTTGAAGATAAATGTGGGAAAAACTTTCACCATGTGTTGCACGTCAAAAATAATTCTAAAATAGACTGCAAAACTTTCGTCAATCAGACAAAGATAGGCTTGACCAAAACTTTTTCTTACTTAGGCATTACTTTTAATAATAGAAGATCTTGGACCACAGCCATCGCTACACGCAACCTGGCTTTCTCCCGCACCATTGGCGCAGTGAAACAATTTGCTAAGAGACTGGGCGGAAAACCCATAGACACTCTGCTCAAGATCTACGCAGCTAAATGCGTTTCTACTGCGACCTATGGGGCAGGTATCTGGGGGACAGCCGATTGCACACAAATTCAACTTGCGGAAAATGCCTTTTTTAGGTACTTGTTAGCTGTCCCAAGATCAATCTCTACAACCATATGTCATAAAGAACTGGATCGGGTTCACATTACAGACTTAATTAAGATAAGACCAGTCATGTTGTGGCATAAGATATGGTCCTCTAAGGACACAGCTTTTAGTAGGGATGTGATTCAAGACTGTATGAATCAATCAGCGGCTAGGAAGTTTACCTGGCTTCATTATGTTAAAAAATTTCTGTATTCCATTGGCCACCTAGAACTTTATGTAACCCCCAGCTCATGTGCATTAATTTCGAAAAAAGTTTTAAAGGACATTTGCCTTGAGCTGTTAGAAGATAGGAGGTGGTATCTGGATGGAAACAAGTCTACGATCATTTCTCATTGTCGCATCCTACATGGTCCAGGTTTACACCCATACCTGGCCCCAGTACTTACCAGTTACTCCAGAATGCTATTAACAAGAATGAGGACTGATTGTTTTTAGAGGCTGATATCCTTTCCTGCTCCAAATTACTGGTCTACCACGCTAATAAATTGTCCCTGTGATGACTCATCTACCCAGTCAAATATCCACTGCATCTTTTTTTGTAAATACTACGAACGGGGCAGAAAAAGGTATCTGTTGCCCCTCCTAAAGATGTGGGGATTGAGACAATGTAAACCAGCTTTGATCAGACTATATATGTTACAAGACGAACTTACTATGGTTGCAGTTGTTAAATTTCTGAAATATGTAGTTAGATGCAGATGCTCGATGGCATAATGATTGTAGGATTGTATTGTATATTAATATCTTCAATAGCATATATTAATTATCCTGGCTTTTTCCGGTGTTTTTTTAAATAAGGTCCAATGCACCCTTCTTTTTAATGTTTTCATGTAAAATAATGCATCAAATTGTACTATTGTATTTTATGGATGAAATGTTTTCTTTTTTAAAAACCGAATAAAGCTATCTTTGAATCTTGAATCTTGAATAATAGAATAATAGTTTTTGTACTTGAATGGTTCCCCTCTAGTATAAACCCTATACTTGACTGTTGCACTATGGTGCAAGGTTGAGCGCGTTGGCACATGGTAGCATAAAGTGCGCCTGCGCAGGGAGCGCGGAAAACAGTGCCACATCATAGTAGTTGTGACACTGTTCTGCTCTCTCCCTTTCAAGCAAGATAATGGAGCAACAGTGGTTACTGTGCTATGCTGTGTGAACATTTTGTAAATCTGGCCAGAAGTGTCTGTTTGACACCATGGGTGTCATGGAAATGAGAGTGCATATTCTTTAATGTTTGGGATTGGCAGTAAATCACATTTCAAGTTAAAAAGAAAATGCTTGCGTGGAGTGTTCTGTCCCTTTTTTAACACATGATCGGCAGGTCTTTTAAAGTGAAGATTCACCCAGGGGAATTTAATGAACACGGGCACAGTTTGTTTCAATTCGTGCCACACAGCGAATGCTCAAAGGGATGGCACCTAAACTAGACAATTAGGCAAATTAAGTAGAGAAGGAATTACTCTCGCAGCCTTGCTGTGCCAGTGCTGCTTTCATTTCAAACATCAGGGTGAAAAACTGTTGCAGGTCCCTTAATTTGTAACATTCAAGTCGTTCTCGCTTGCCACATTATGAAGAGTGCTAATAGACAGCATCCTGACAGAGATACCCTTGCTGTTCACGGCCGTCATTGTTTTTCCCATCATCATGATGGGTTGTTCTGTTAGTAAGAAGGCGTTGTATGCTGCATCTTGAGAAATGAGTAGTGCTTAGCAGGCAACAGCATATATATAAAGATGTCTGCAATAAAGGCACGTGTTAAGGTGGGAAGCTGGGGTCTTTGAGGGGGTGCACTTTGTTGATTTATAATCGCCATTACTGGTACTTGAAGTTTTATAAGACCGAGGATTTGGCACTTGGCGGCCATATTTAGGGTTAATTTGCATATTAAGTGTAATGATTGTAAGCGGTCTAGCTTACACACGTACACGCACCCCATCATCCGCAGGCCAGTCGTGGCCTGCGGCGTCAAATAAAAGAAGGACGGGCGCTCGGGCACGTCACTTCCGACCATGACTCTGGTGTTGGTGTGGTCATCTCTGCTGCTGCGCGTCCTGCCCCCGCGCAAGAGCGTGAGCCCATTCAGGCCATAAGTGGCTCACCAACGCAGAACAGTACATTGGCGACGAGCGGAGGGGGCCCAACCCTCGCCCGCACACCTGTGCCCGTTCGGAGCGTCCTGCTCCGTCCCGCGGTGCCTACCGCGTATCTGCCATTCGGTGCACCCTGCCACACTGGGGCCTGCGTGCCTGTCTTTTGCCTCCACACCGGGGCCACAGCAACACCCTTGGAGCAGAGCGGAGGAAGCGGCGCCGAAGTGCGCGAAGCCAGCCCGCCTTCGGCGTATCCTTACCATTCCCCACGCATCTCGCGTGAGTCGCGGACCGGCGCTACACCCTGCAATTGCTCACGCATTGCGCGTGAGACACGGAAATCGCCCTGTTAAAGGCTCCAGCATCGAGTGTGAGCTGTGGACTTCACTGGGGGTGTGCCCACTACGCCCTAGAGTGCCCTCTACCAGTGTCTTGGGGTGGGGAAGCATCCAGACCAGCTCACAGCGTCCACATGCTGCCTGAGACTGACGTCACCCGGGAAGGAGCACGACCTGCAGCGCGAATACCGCGAGGCGTCCCTGAGGCCTACGGACTGAGGTGAGCCGCACAGCGACCAAGTGGTGTCGCAGAACCAGCGCAGGAAGGGGAAATAGTCAGGAGGGTCCTACAGACACCACCCAGACGTACCGTCGCCATGGGGGACGAAGACGCGCCTGCGCCAACCATCAACATCCCATTCCAACACGCTGCCACAGGGGTGCTACCGCCGTTCAGTGAAGCGGTAGACCCACCTACAGCCTCCCCAAGATGGAGGATATGGCTTGAAAGATTGGAAAATTATTTTGTGGTGACAAGAGAGACAGACAATGCAGTGAAACGGTCGCTTTTGCTACACTACGCGGGCGATGAAATATTTAGACTGTTCAAGCACCTGCCCAACACGGGGCCAGCGAATGACTATGACGCAGCGGTCGCTGCTCTGAACGGCCATTTTGACCCCCAACTGAATGTAGACTTCGAGGTCTTCAAGTTGGGACAAGCACGTCAGAGGGAAGGTGAGACGATGGACCAATTCCATGCCCGCGTCAGGGAGCTGGCTAGCTCCACCGACGAAGACCAACCAAAAGCCATACGAAGACAGATCATCCAAGGATGTCGAGACAAGACGCTGAGAGGGGCGATTCTGCGCAAACCGGGCATATCGCTAGAAGATATCTTAATCCTTGCCAGATCTCACAAACTCTCAAGCGTCAGAGCCACCGTCATGGAACAGGCACTACACAAGCCACAAGTCAAGACAGAAACCATTAAAGTGGAACGGGCGGATGCAGTACGGTCCCAACCACGTGGACCACTGCAAAAGGAATATCTGAGGGATCCACCTCGAGCACGATGTGGATACTGCGGGCATGAGCCCCACGCGGCCAAGGACTGCCGGGCCCAAGGGAAGACATGCGCAAACTGTGGAATACCAAACCATTTTGCATCGGTGTGCGGCAAAAGAAACACGTCAAAGACATTCAGAAAGTCATGGATGCCCACAAAAGCCGTCCGTCAACTATCACTGAACGACACACCGCCAGCAGGGGCAGAGAAACACCTACCCACAGTGTACGACGACTCGGAGCCGGAGGATGAGGAGGCATACATAGTCTCATTCGCACGAGAGCTGAAACAACGACGACGGCCACAGCCCACATGCATCGTGCAGATGGTGGGAAATGAGGTCAAGGCCATAATTGATACTGGCGCCACCGTCAATGTGATGGGCCTGCAACAGTTCAACAAACTACGCCAACGGCCTGAGGTAATGCCATCCAAGACGAGAATTTTTGCCTACGGAGCGGACACACCACTACCCCTAAAAGGAAAAGTCACAATACCAATCCAGGCCGATGAGTCACAGGTAATGGCAACGATCCACATCATTAACCGGGAGGCCGACACCTTGATAAGCAGTCACACAGCAGAAGATTTGAAACTTATAGCTTTTGCAAACCGCATAAGGGCACATCAAGTAGATGAACTATTGGCACGTTTCCCCGAACTATTCAAAGGCCTGGGCTGCATTAAATGTGAGCCCGTCAAACTGCATATCAACAGATCGGTCACTCCCACCGCCTTGCGCCATCATCGGATACCTTTCCACCTACGCCCACTGGTGGAGAAGGAACTGGAAAAACTAGAAACCCTGGGCGTCATCGAGAAGGTCACGGGGCCCACCCCATGGGTGTCGCCCATGTTCATCGTAGAGAAGCCCAAGCAGCCGGGCGCAATCCGTTTGTGCATTGACATGCGGCTACCAAATACCGCGATCCGAAGGGAGAGACATCTGACCCCTACCATGGATGACATCGTCGCTGACGTAAACGGGTCGAAGTGGTTCTCGAAGATAGACCTAAACGCCGGATACCATCAGTTGCCCCTAGCGGAGGAAAGTCGCTTCATCACCACCTTTAGCACCCACCTGGGGCTCCGACGCTACAAACGGCTGAACTTCGGCATCTCTTCAGCGGCAGAGGTGTTCCAGAATACCATCCGGGAACTCCTCTCTGGATTGCCGGGAGTCATAAATGTCAGCGATGACATCCTGATACACTCCGCCACCGCCTCAGAGCACCACAAGCACCTGAGGGATGTCCTGAAGAGACTGAGTACCCACGGAGCAACACTCCACAAAGAGAAATGTCAGTTCTTTCAGCCCTCAATAGAATTCTTTGGTTATGTCTTCAACCAGGAGGGCATCCAGATTGATCCGAGGAAATCTAAGGCCATCAAAGACGCTTTAGCGCTGAAGTCCCCGACAGAAGTGAGAAGTTTCCTTGGTATGGCCACTTATTGTGGCCGATTCATACCGGGCCTGGCCACCAGGAGTGAGCGACTACGAGCGCAGACCAAGACAGATGCCCCATGGCAGTGGGGCTCAAGAGAAGACGAAGCATTCCAGGGGATCAAGGATGCGCTCCTGGACAAGGCCAAACTCTCCTACTTCGACCCCACGAAACGTACGGAGGTGATCGTTGATGCCAGCCCGGTGGGTCTCGGCGCCGTCCTGACCCAAGAACATGAACCCAGCCAGTGGACGGCATTAGCTTTTGCCAGTAAGGCCTTAACCCCGACTGAGACCAGGTATGTCCAGATCGAGAGGGAGGCTCTCGCTATTAAGTGGGCCTGCAGCCACTTCCACTTATACCTACAAGGCCACCCGTTTGTAATGGTCACTGACCACCAACCACTAGTGTCCCTTTTCAAGGGAACTGCCCATCACCCGCCACCTCGCATTGAACGATGGGTGATCCAACTACAATCATACGAGATGGAGGTCACCTACCGCCCAGGGGCCAAGAATCCTGCGGACTACTTGTCACGCCACCCCTCACAACAAGAACCTGAACCAGCGGACGTCGACTGTGAGGAGTAGGCTCAGTGGGTGGCCCTCACCTCATGCCCGAACAGTATGACCATAGAAGACATAAAGGAAGCAGCGGCCACCGACAATGTATACCGGAGATCGCTTCAGGCAGTCCAAGACGGATCGTGGGCTGAATACCTACGCCCACCCACCTCATGGGCCGCGGAAGACAAAGAATCACTCACAAAAATTTGGCGAATACGACACGAGTTGAGTGCCACGGACGACGGAGTGTTGTTAAGAGGGTCAAGGCTGGTCATACCCCAAAGCCTGAGACACCGGGCGGTACAACTCGCCCATGGAGGGCACCAAGGCACGACAAAGATGAAGGCGCGCATGAGAGAGAAGGTATGGTTTCCGGATCTGGAAATCAGGGTGGAGGAATATGTGAGAAACTGTATGGCTTGCCAATTGACGAGCGACCCGGAGAGACCCGTGCCAATAATTACAGAAGACGCCTGTACATCTCCCTGGACCAAGGTTAGCATAGATTTTGGAAGCTTCCCAGGAGAAGGACATACACTAGTAGCCATCGACTCATACTCCAAGTACCCATTAGTGGAGAGGGTTGTCTCCACTGTATTTGCACATGTAGGACCGGCGTTGGAAAAGATCTTCTCCATGTTCGGCTACCCATCGGAGATACGGAGTGACAACGGACCGCCTTTCCAAGGGGCTGAATTTGCCACGTTCCTCAAGACAAGGGGAATTCGACACCGCCGCATCACACCTCAGTGGCCCCAGGCAAACGGAGACGTGGAGAAGTTTATGCGGACCCTCAATAAAGTGTTCCGAATCGCCTTAGTGGAACAAGCCGATCCCGAACAAAGACTGCACGAATTCCTGCGGGAGTGTCGGGGCACTCCCCACTGTGCAACACAAAGGAGCCCATGGACCCTCATGTTCCAAGGACCACGGAGAGACCTCCTCCCCACTGCCCTGGGCTGGACACCACCCCCGGCCGACACAGAAGAAGCCCAGGCACAGAGACGACAAGGGAATCAGCGTATCAGCATGCATAGGAGAGACAATCCAAGGAGCTTAAGCCCGGGCACTCGAGTGATCATCTGGAACAGACGTCCCGGGGGGAAGTTCCAAACCCGCTATGAACCGGGCCCGTGGACAGTAACGTCAACAAAAGGCACCATGGTCACGGCCCAAAAAGGAGAAGAGGAAGTATCACGAAACACCTCGTGGTTCAAGGCCCTCCAGCCGGAGTCCAGACAACAATCGGAGACAGCAGAAGAGACACCTCGTGGTTCAAGGCCCTCCAGCCGGAGTGCAGACAACAATCGGAGACAGCAGAAGAGGAGAGCCAGTCAAATGGGGCGGCGACTTCTGGAGAAGAAAACACTAACCCCCCAGAATGTCAAGTGGAAGAGCAGGAATCCACAGTGTTGTCCCAAACATCGGCGGCTGCAACCAGAGACACTCATCAGAATAGTGAAGGTGGCAGGGGCAACGCCCGAAGATACAATCTGAGGCCCAACCCACCACCGAGCCAGAAATTGAAAGACTATGCCTGCCTGCTGAGACCCTGAATCTGTCAACAAGGGACACGCAAGTACACAGGCATATTTGGTTAAAATGTTTTAAGACTGATTTTGATTTTCATCTGTTGAAAAGAAAACAAATTGCATAGTTGGATAGGGATGTAATCATTGTAAGCGGTCTAGCTTACACACGTACACGCACCCCATCATCCGCAGGCCAGGTGTGGCCTGCGGCATCAAATAAAAGAAGGACGGGCGCTCGGGCACGTCACTTCCGACCATGACTCTGGTGTCGGTGTGGTCATCTCTGCTGCTGCACGCCCTGCCCCCGCGCAAGAGCGTGAGCCCATTCAGGCCATAAGTGGCTCACCAAGGCAGAACAGTACATTAAGCACATCTGACACAGTATGGTGGTTGCTAAGAAAGCTACGTGCCAGTGCTATTTGATTTTAAATGAGGAACCTTGTGCAGTGTGTTTGAATCTTTTTATTATGTTTTTATGCATTCTGCATACATCGTTTTCAATGAAGAAAAGCGGGATTACAGTCCCATTTGCAGCCAATTTAGAGCATGTAAGTGGTGTCACAGAATTGACAAATAGAGGGCCCGATTCACAAAAGTAATCAGACAAAATCCTAACTTTACGACTTTCGGTATTCTATTCACAAAGGGCATTTAGGAGTAGTAAAGTTAGGAATCCTAACTTTACTACTCCTAAATGCCCTTCGGGAATACCAGAAATTGTAAAGTTAGGATTTTGTCTCAGATTACTTTTGGGAATCGGGCCCACTGATTTCAACAAGTACTGAGGGTAAATCAGACAATTGATCATGTAAACACTGAGTTATATTTGCTACATGAAGTTCTGCAAAATATTTACCAAGTTAGGGCGCTGAGTAGTCCACATGAGTCCCATGAGGGGAGCTACCACCGTCTTTGCAGTAGGGGAGAAAATATTCCATTATTTATTTATACAGCTTATAGAGCGCCTGGTTACTCCAATGGAGTATCCCAGCGCTAAACACCAGTAAGTACCCAGCCACTGTGGCCAAAAAGAAGACAGCAGAAATACCAACTACAGCCCGTGATTGCAAAACCTAGCACAACCCCTCCACCCTCAACCCATAACATCCAATGAAGTGCCGAAGTGTGTCAGTGAATATGGAAATTGAAATACAACCTACTTTGGCCTTAGCAGGAGGAGAGACGGTGCAGTATGGTGAAGTGTTAGTCTGTGTGTATAACAGCTGTTCATTGCGCTACCCCCAGTGTACCTATAGGTCAGGATTGCTCCCGTCATTCCCTGTGTGAGAGCTGGGAGATCTGTCAATATTGAGTCCCAGCTAGAGGCCACGGGGAATATGCGCAATACCAAAGTGTACTCTCTGTGTTATGCCACACTCTCTGCCTCTATCCACACAAGAAAGGACTGTGTCCACGCCTTGAGTAATGGGGGGTCTGGGGACTTCCACCTTCAGGTAATGAGTCGTTTAGCAGTCAGGAAGCCCAGGTCAAGAAACCTGGATGTTGTCCTATTTTTCTTGGCCCTTGGGAACAGGCCCAGCATGCATGTCTCCCACATTTGTAATGCGGGACGTTCAGTGCAAGTCGACAGCCAGGTCTTGACACCTTGCCAATAAGTGTGAAGAGAGGGGCAAGACCACAACATATGAAGTAGGTTTGCCTTTACCAGGGCGCAGCAGGGCAGGCAGTGTCTGCATGGTGGAAATAATGGTTGATTTTGGGGCAGTGAGATAGGTCCTGTATACAATATAAAACTGTATCAGACGTAACCTTATATTGCAGTGGATATTAGTGGGGCTCTCCAGAATTGCAGCCCATTCCTTCTCGGTGCAGATAACAGGTAAGGTCGCCCTTCCAGTTGGCACATAGGGCTGCATACGACTGGGATGTATGGGCCTGCAGCGTGGCAGTCAGCCAATGTACCAAGTACCTACCCGGTCCAATAACCTGCAAATACTGTACTACTAAGTTAGTCGGTGGCTCACTTGTCAGGTCAATGCATGGGCTGGTCAGCATTGCCAGCAAGGAGTTATATAAGAGGAACGTATCCTGAAGGTAGCTCGATATCGCACATTAGTGTCTCGTAGGGAATGAAGGCACGATCACAGTAGAGGTCTCCCAATGTGTGCAAACCTACAGCATGCCAGGTTTCGAGTTCCATCACAGCAGTAAAGGTGGCATTTCTAAGAGTGCCTAGTAAGGCTAGTGCTGGTGGTTAGGGAGTCACAGAGCATGTAAGATAGAGGAACCTTCGGTAGCAGCAGTGTGCGACACCCAGCAACAGAGGGTACGGCACCTCAGCTCGAGTGATTGTGTGAAACAAGTGAAGGACACAGGGCAGTGTCTAGTGTGATTGCGTAGTGGCCGTGCCAGACAATTGCAGGCCAGATAGCCATTTGGCCACCCACTCTAGCTGAGAAACAAGATACAATTTTTCTAGTTCGGTATCCCAAGGCCGCCTTCTTTCAAAAGCTGATATAATTTTGCCAACACCACTCTGCAACGCACGGGATTCCAGATAAATGCCCTGAACCATGTCTCGAAGCCTCCGAAAAATTTGGTCAAGATGTATAGTAGTACAAGAATCGAGAGAGGACCACCATCTTCAGGAACCCATTACATCACAGATAACGGTAATGTCTGCCAAAAAGCCATTTGGGTCTTCTGGAGAGTGATACATGTGAATGAGCAACTACTGGAACATTCTGGGTTGCCAGGGTATTGATATTCCGGAAAAGCAAGACATGGATCCAACAAGCCCTGTGTAAAGGGAAATATTTGCATGATTTTGCCCAGTTGACTCGTAGGCCAGACAGCGCTGTAAAGGAATGCAGTGTCAGGAGGATCATGTCAGACACATTATGGATGTCTCTGAGGTATAGTAGGAGATCATACGCATAAAGGGATATGGCGTACAGACCGTCACAAAACTGTATGCCCCAGGTGTCCCCTTGTCACAAGAACTCTGTGGCTAGTGGTTATATTGCTAGTGTAAAGAGTGGGGGGAGAGTGGACAGCCCCAATGGGTGCCCCTGCTGATCTATTTCAGTCTAGAGATAGAGGAGCCAGTTTTGACTCTAGTCAGAGGCTGTGTGCATAATAACTGCACTAGTTGCAAAAAGAGGGACCCAATGCCATGTTGCTGCAGTACCTCAAATAGGAAGGACCACTCCAGAGAGTCAACGGCCTTTTTGAGGTCCAACACAAGGCATCCTGCCTGGGCCATTGTTGTGGTGAATATGTCATGACGTGGAAGAAACACTTGATGTTCAAAAAGGTGCTACGTGCTAGTAAAAATCTGTTTTTGTTCCATTGGGACCAGTGTTGGTACCATGGATGCTAATTGAGTCATGAGAGTTTTGGCCAGGACCTTATAATCTGTTTTAAGCAATGTCAGTGGCCTGTATGATCCCAGCTCCATAGCGTCCATTGCATCCATGTCAGGCTTGGGCTGGGACACAAATAGGGCCTCGCTTTGGAGGCGGATAAGGTAATAGCAGAGCAGGCTTCCTCATACAGGAGTTTCAGCTGGGGAGCCACCATTCGGGCATAGGCGTTTATAAAACTCAGCAAGTAAGCCTTCAGGACACTGGGATCCTGCCAGTGACAAGTGCTGAAATGCTTTCCTACATTTCACACTGTGTGATAGGGTCATTCAGCTCTGCCTGTTGCTCAGGCTTGGTACGAGGTAGCAAGACCAAAGAGAAGAATGTATTGAGTTTGACAGGGTCAGCTGCAGTGATTGACTGTTATAAGGATGTGTAATGTTTCATGAGATCAACGAGTATCTTCTTCTGCGTGTAAAGTAAGTGCTGGTGGTGGAGCACAATGTCAGGATAGGGGAACAGGACTGGTCTCGGTGAACGAGCCAGGCGAGAAATCAGCCCGATCTATCAGGCTGAGTTGGCTTCATCATTGAGGCAATCTCTTCAGCAGGGATGCATGTTCATGGAGCTTATTTGCTAAGGTGCCCACAAATGTTTCTTTGCGTACCCATGCAGTGCCCATGTATATTGAATTTTAATACATCCCAGCCAAGAAATTGTGTGGATGCCATGCAATCATTTTGGCCAAAATATTCAGTTATGGCAGTACCCAGGAATGCCTCATAGGGAGGGTCCTCCAGGGTCTCCGGCTGTAGCCGCCAAATGGGAATGATAGGTTTAATGGTGTCCCATAACAACTGTAAGTATTGCAGGTTGTGGTCGGAATGGGTCTGACCCAAATAGTCGGTCTGTAGTACTGATGACAGCAAGTTAGTAGTACAGAGTATTCCGTCAAGCTGGACATATAACTGATGTGGGGCAGAGAAGAATGACTACACCTTAGCCATAGCATTATCCTAGCACCAAATGTCAATTAGCTGCCAGTGTTGGAGCCAGCATTGCAGCTCCCGCGCAGTTGAGAGGGTGGGTGCATATGTAAATGGGGGAAACAAACAGTCAATTATTGGCTTGATAACACTATTAAAGTCACCCCCTATGAGCCACAGATTACCTCTCCAGCAGTCAAGCATTCCAGACTGTTTGATGAGGAAACGGGTTTGTTCTGAATCTGGTGCATAAACAGAGCCTTTTAGTATCTGTCAGCCAACCAGACAGCCTTGCACAAACATGTATCATCTCTCTACATCACAGTCAGTCTCATCTGTCACAAAGGTGGTCCCCAACCTAATCCATATCAATGCCCCTCTAGCGTAGTTGGAAAAGTTAGTGGCAAACAGCTGACCGTGCCAGCACTTTTGTAGCCTAGTGCCAAGCTGGAGTGGTAAATGTGTCTCCTGTAGGAGTGCAATATGGATGGAATGTTGCTTGAGGTAGGAGTAGATGGAGTAACTACGTGTAGGCATATGAATGCCCCTCATGTTCCATGTAAGAAGAGTGACAGACGGTACGATAATTCCTGGCAGGAATTAACGTACCGGCTGTCACTCTGGAGGAAAGGGTCGAGAAGAAGGACTGAGACTCTGGAGGGGTTTATAGATTGCGGAGATGGGATGTGATTGACAAACACTTTGGAAACAAAAAGAAATAAATATACAGGGTTAACGGATGGAATTGGAACTAAGACTTATTTCGGTCGCCTTGATAAACAAATTGGCATAAAATATTTGGACGCTGCATACGGGAATACCTTCCCCGTCACCGTGACATGATGATATGATTGAAAGCACTCACTACTTTATTTTAGTATTTGTGTTTTTCTGATATCGATCACTAAGAACCATATAAATTGGAAAGAATATTGGGATGCAGTGATCAGACTTTTATTGATTGTGAGCAAAGACAATTACTTTATAAGCCCTGATGATGTCCCGGCTGGGACGAAACGCATAGGCTGTAGCTGTGAGAAATGTGTAATTTGTGAAATCTTTATGTATCGGAAGAAGATAAAAAAAAGAATATGTTCACCTATACAGTGGATATGACCAGCAGATGAGATAACAAATTAAAGACATTTATGAAGTGATGAAGCAAGCCGGCTTGGAACTTTCTTTCTTCCGACAAATGGCGGAATATTGATGCTTTAAATTGAAATTGCACATTTGATACTCCTTGGTCACTAGTTTCTGTTTATGTCTAAGGGGCTTTAATGGTGGGTCACTCCAAGTTAGAGTGTCAATCTTAAAACTGTTGATAGTTTGAGGGCTAAGCACTTTATGAAATATCTCACTGTGCACACGTTCGAGTTCCCTCATCGTGTGATTGGGTTGGATAATTCGCAAAACATTCAGTTCACCAAAATTCCACCAGCTTAAAAGTGAAAACATATGTGGAGGACAAAATGACCCCTCACAGGCGCACCATCACTGTGGTAACTGGTAAGGTACTCACCAGATAAGCCCACTATTTTCATCAGTGGCGGTCATTTTGTCCAAAGAAAAAGTGTCCAAACAAACATAAAAATGTGTAAGTGCAGTAGAGTGATAGACGATAACACTCCACAAGAGTGACAAATAGTGAATAGTAAAATTGGCAGTCACACTTGTATTACAATTACTTTATTAGTTACTAAGTGTGTACTGTCAAATTAAAAATGAACTGTTTGCTTACCATGCATACCAATGCTACATGCCAACATGTTTCTTTGCCATGAAATTTTCTGCAAATTCTTCAGGGCCAGACACTTCGTCACAGCACCAGTGTTGGACACACCATTCAAGTCGACTGTCAATTGAGAAATGTACAAAAACACTGTGTTAGGAGTATAACAGTTCACCCCCATCGTAGACCATATTTTTCAAGTTAAAAATATTATAATTACCCTCACTCAGCTTAAAGTCAGTTTTCAGTCACTGTTTACCTTCTAGGGGACTGTCCGTTGAGAAATGTTTTTTCAAAAAAACAGGCAAAAGAAGTGTTACAAAACCACTATATAAGATAATAAGAATTGTGGGTTTTTGTATAAAAAGATTTTGTAAAGATCCATAAACTACGCAGAGTTGAAAAACCATAGCGACACACACTTTTTGTAAATTATATTGCCTTAGAGATCGGGTTCTTTGTGTATTCATGATTCTTTAGTGGAGGGCGACCTGCAGTCTCTTGTTCCCTCTATGCTCCTATTTGATCAGATGCATTTGAGGACGTGTCATCAGATCCGAATCTCTAGTGACCCATGGCAACAGGCATGAAGAGTGATTATCTTGTAGTAGCGCAGGTAGGTAGATCACAGGGGCCCAGTTGACACCGCCAGCTGAACCCCCAGTTGCGGCAGTACAAGCAGTTACTGTGTGCTCAGCACAGAGTATTAGTTAATGTACTGCCTGGGATCAGTGGAAGCAAGCCACAGTGAGGACCCAGGGGTGCTACCTAATACAGATGGTTGCGAGGCATCGTAATTCGTATTGGCAGGTACAAACAGAAGGTTCTTGGAAGACATTTTGTCATCACAGGGGTATAGGGCCTGCTTGCTTGCTCTAGTGGACCCTAAGAGAGAATGGCAGCATAAGCAGCCCAGTGTTTGTGAAGCACCTGAGTGTCTGATTTACATTGATGAGGACAGGAGCAGAAAAAGGTAGGGGTGTCTTCAGCGCCGTATAAGGAGGTACATGGGGTCCCAGAACAGTTGACAGATAGCTGATAAATCAGGCAAGGCTCCAGCCCCTGCAACAGCTGGATCCACAGCAGGGCCCTTCCCGGTTGTTCTAGTTACTGAGCAGGCCCCCCATCCAGGGCCCAATCCAGCTATTGTGCCAGGTGCAAGCCAAGCACGTGTCCGCGGGACCCCACCACTGTAGAGAAACAAGGTTGAATCAGTGTGGAGAAGTCAACAGGAGAGGACAGCATACCCTCCCTTGCTGTGGGATACCTACAGCACTGCACTGGATATGCAGGCCTCAGGCTGAGTTCTGCAGGTGTATGAGTACCAGAGGACCCCAGTTCTCCCTGGGGGAGCCAAAGTCTGTATGCACATATTCATACAGCTGGCGGGGCGGCAGGCACACAGAGGGTCTCTCCACCTGCCAAGGCCAGCCTTTGCAACAGTCTTACCCGCAGTGATGGCGTCAGTGAGGGGCTTCTTAGTTTGTTGTGTTTCCAGCACCGACACCAGCTCTGGCGTTGGAGATACTCGACATCGGTTGTGCAGGGACTAGAGGGCAGCTTGTGAAGCACAAATCTAGCCACCAGTACAGTATCCCACGCCCCAATCACACTCCAGTAGCTCCTCTTGATGATCCCAGGCTGCTCCTGACAGTGGCGTGAGCCTGCCCGGCCCCACTCACTATGGCTGCCGAAAGTGACCAGCTCCAAGAGGTCCAGCAATCACCTGACGGAACAGTAGGGCGAGCAGGTCAGTGTGCCACATGGTGCCGGCTTCCCACCTTGTCCCCAGCCATCTCCTTTCCTCTGCAGCATGCCTCACCAGGCCTGAACCTCACCCACCAGCAACATGGCCTCCCTCTTCCTTAGCTCGTCCAGTTCAGTCGGCAGTCAGAGGGCCGCACCACAGCTCTGTGGAGCAAAAGAAGGGTGATTTACTACGCATCAGTGCCCGATGATACACCCAGTAGTGGATGCAGATCAGATAATCGGGGCTTCATGGTGGGGCATTGCTAAGGTATATCCACCCTCTTGGCCCTCCAAGCCTCATCTCTATGAGGAAACGTATGCCGTATGTCTGTAAAATGGTCAAACTAATGTGTTTCACCTACTCCCCTGCACGTTATTTAATTGCCAATGCCACTTTGGGCATCAGTGTTTGTTATGTACTGTTTTGTTATTGGCCCACCAGTGGATCAAACCCTGGACTTAATTCCTGCGCCTAGTGAGTGGATTATTGCTTAATTCAACAGGGAACGCTTAATTTGATAGTTAGACTTCTTTGTATATTCTGTGAGGAACTCACTGGCTTGAAAAAGGAAATGAAAGTATGCCATTGCTTAATGTAACTCCCACTGAACCTGGAAATAGCCTAGAAGCAAAGAGAGATTGTCTTCCAAAAGTAACCTTGATCATATATCATTCCTCTCCAGAGTGGAGTGTTAGTTGGGGGGCTTGTGAAACCTCACCAAGCAGTAATGTAGCTATTATGTTTCAGGTCCAGTTAGGATTCAACCTTAGATCAGTCCTGGGTAGCTGTGAAATACGCCAGATGGGCTAAAGTTAAAGGAAAATTAGCATTAAGCCTGTGTCTGTACCCAGAACAGCCTATAAATAAGAAACACTGCACAAGAAAGATACCACTCCAATTTATACAAATATCACATTTTCCTATTTTTAAAAAGACACCAACATGCAAAAACATAGATAAAGGTAAACACAGTTATTGTTTTTGCTAGATTTTAATAAATCATTGCTTTTTTAATGTGTCAACAAGTTTGGTAAATGACTGCGTTTCCCTCTTAGCAGTAGTCTATGAGACTTGAATGAAAGTGACTGTCATGATTGCCCACCTAGATTGTAAGGCTGTGCCAGGAACATTAACATGTTAGCCTCACTTAGATTGTAAGGCCAGGTGTAAAGTTTAACCAAAGGGATTAAAATAAATCCCAATGAATAATCATTCACAATAAAAAAAACACCCCTTTCCCGTGCAACCAGCACACCTGTGTATGATAATGTGTTTACATATGCATCATAGTGTTATGACTTTATAGCTCTTGTTGTATACATTGTGGTCAATTGAGTTGTGATTTGTTTTATTTTGTTTTAGGTATCATTTCGATATTTAGTGGTAATAATATGAGCAGAATTTAAAGATTTAGTTGATCAGAATTTGCAGTTTTTGACGAAGAAAAGAAAAGCTTGCAAACTCAAGCCGGTCGAGTTACACGCGTCCGTATCTAAGCATTGTAGTAGAAGAATGGTCCTTTTTTTGTATGTCCTCATTAGCCTCAGATTATCTTCTACGACAACTTCATCCGAGTCCGCCCTTTTTTCATGCTGAGGGAGAAAGGTTCTGATAGTTGCCGCACTTCCAAGAGCCATTCTCCCTATCCTTCAACTCTCCCAACCAAAAGCCATCATTCCAGTCACGAACCTCCAAGAGAGATACAAAAGATATTTTGAGTGGCTTGTGCATTGTACTGAGGTCTGTTTTTTTAGGCATAATTATTGGACCACCCGTCCTACATCTCCAACCACTCCGTTAGTGGACGCCAAAAGGGAGACCTTCTCCTATCTAGAGAGATTGCATTCAGATTTAACACATATATCAAAGCTAATTTCCACTCTATATAAGTATGAGGGTTTGGGCTAGTCCATTTTTTACACAACTCTCTTCGAGCCAGCAGCATGGCATAAAAATTAGTATTTGATCATCTCTAACCAGCTCGTTGTCCACCCCAAAAAATACTAGGAGAGGGTTTACCTGACTCTGTTTCTTCAAAATTTAAGCCAAGGCACTCCACACCTCTCGCCAAAATACCTGAATCTTTCGACACCCCAAGATACATATGCATGTCATTCGCCAACTTCAGGCCGCATTTGGTGCACACCAGATCTCCTCTGTTCCCAACCTTAGACAATCTATCTGGAGTCCAGAATACTTTGTAGATAGAAAAAAGGTGGTTTCTCTTTAAATAGGCAGGTTTGATCACTTTATAAAGAGTAGTAAAGGATACTTGCCATAGTTTTTCCAGTGTTGCTCCTGGCAAGTCAGCCCGCCATGTATCGTGTGGTTGAGTAAACTCCCCCTCCAACTCTTTCATCACCTGCCAATACCATTACGATGTTTCCTTCTTCTTAGGGTCTTCTGAAATCATAATTTCTTTACTCCTCCTATCCTATTTTCTGATGCTTAAACCCAAATTCGAATCTGAAGATACTTGATCCTTGAAACTTCATAGTTTGTTTTGTTTTGACAACTCTCCCATGAAATCATCAGATTTTGCTCTAATAAATCCTCCCACCTTTCCAGTCCAGCCTCCCTTAATGCCCATGCTAGTGTGTCCTTCGTCCATTCCGGTGATCCGGGAGAGTCTCAAATAGGAGCCATGTTGCTATAATACCTCCATTTCAATCTCCTTCTGATCTTATACCAGGTTTCTACCGCTCCTCTTAAAATCTTCAGTCTAACTTTTTTGAAGTATCTAGGATCTGCATACTTCATCATAAATCCCGAAGCCCCTCCTTCTATATCTTTCAGCAGTCCCGTAAACAGCTTCCCAATTTCTGAATCTGTTAGCCAATCTAAACGCATCCTATTATTCTTGAGCTGAAAAGCCCATGCATATAGTTGTAAGTCTGGAAGAGTCAGTCCCCCTTTATCCCTCCTCCTCCGCAGCTTTTTCCATGATATTCAGGGTCCTTTTGCTGCCCAGATTAAAGTGTCAATCTTACCCTTCAAATTCACAAGCCCCGCTTCTTTAAACTTCAGCGGTATAGCATTAAAAAGAAAAGTCTAGTTTGGTAATAGAATCATTTTCACTAAATTTACTCTACCAAAGATAGTCAGGGGTAGGTGCATCCAACTTGTCATTATATGGCATATTTCTTTTTTCACCCTGTTGAAGTTAGTTTCTGCTAGCATATTGATATCATGAGTCACTCTCACTCCCAGATATCTCATTTCAGTTGTGATTTTTTAGCCCCTTCATCTAAGTTCCATGCCATAATTTCAGATGTACCCCTACTTGCCTCATACCCAGATACTCTCCCAAATTCTTCTGCAATTTTTACTACA
The DNA here is from genome assembly GCF_964261635.1 of Lissotriton helveticus. Taxonomy (NCBI): domain Eukaryota; kingdom Metazoa; phylum Chordata; class Amphibia; order Caudata; family Salamandridae; genus Lissotriton; species Lissotriton helveticus. Next base: position 409,956,482 of record NC_136065.1, read on the forward strand.
TGCTTCATTGTCTTCTCAAGGTCAGCCATATATATCAGCAGGTCATCAGCATATAGTGACAGTTCCTAACCCAATTGTTGCATTGAAAAGGGATTATCCCCAGCTCTGCCCTCAATGTGTTTGCCAGTGGTTCCATATTTAAATTAAATAATATGGGGATAACGGACACCCTTCTCTTGTCCCTCTCCTAATGGCAAAAGCTGATAATAATACTCCATTCACCAAAACCCTTACCTTTGGTGCCTTGTAGAAACCCGCAATTATTCAGCAAAATCTGTCACCTAAATTAGCAGTTTCCATGACGGATGCCAGAAAAGCCCAGTTCACACGATCAAATGCCTTGGTGGTATCCAAGGCTATAACCGCCAGAGGTGCATCATTTGTAACTGCCAAATCTATTGCCCCAATCAGGGAGTAAGTAAACTCATGTAATGCCCTTCCTTGCATAAAGCCTTTCTGGGCCTTGTGTACCAAATCTCCCCTTAGGCCCCTGAGTCTGTCTGCTAGAATTTTCGAGAAAATCTTGTAGTCACAGTTTAAAAGCAACACTGGACTATACGAGTCACATCTATTTTTTCTCTTGCCTGGTTTTTAGATTAGAGAGATTGTAGCCTCTTACCAGGATTCTGGTTGGAATATCCCTTGCATAAATAGCTCATTAAATAACCTAGTCAGGATTGGGGTCAACACCTCTTTCAGTGTGCTGTATACTTCTAAGGGCAAACGGTCTGGACCAGGTGCTTTCCCTCTCTTGCCCTTCTTCAGTACCTGCTCCACCGCCCCCTCCTGGATGTGAGTATTCAATAGAGCAGTTTTTTCGGCTTCAATGTCGCTGTCTCACCCCCCTAAGCCACCTATTTCTCTCTTCCTCAGAGGCGCTAATTCTTCTTCATACAGAGTACCAAAATAATTATATAAAGTCTCTTCAACCTCTTTTCTGTTGGTAAAACCTTACCGGTATTCTGACATTTAATTTCTTGTATTAAGTTTTTCACCTGCAGAATGGTCCTTAGCAACGTCGCTCTATGCTGTGTGTGCGTCGGCGTGGCCACCATCTTGGGTGTATACATGATTAGCATATTAAGTTTACGTGTAAATCCCATGTACAGTGGTGTACCATATTCAAGGGCCTGTAAATTAAATGCTACTAGTGGGCCCGCTGCACTGAATGTGCCTCCCACTGCAGTAGCCTTTGAAACCTGTCTAAAGCCTGCCATTGCAGTACCAGTGTATGCAGTTTATTGTTACTTTAATTGGCATTTAAAACTAATTGTCAAGCCTTTAACTCCCCTTTCATCACACATAGGTCACACCTACAATAGGCCCTAGGTGGCCCTAAGGGCAGGGTGCTGAGTAAGTAAAAGGAAGTTTCAAACTATTGGCAGTGTTGGTGCAAAGCCTTGAGATTACTTCAATATATGTTTTAATGTATTGATCCAATGTATTAGGTGCTCCATAGGTGGCGTCTTCTGTCCTTATGACGTCTGTGTGTACAAGATCAATATTGTGATTGCAAACTAAATTGGTTGCATCCCCTTGAGCACTCTCTTAGGTTCCTATAAAAAAGGACTCCACAAAGTTTTACGTTTTTTTCAGGCGATGTATTTAATTTTTTTGTAGCTTTACTTTCCTTCAATGCGCTTTAGAAATATTCATCATTTCCTTTCATTTGTTTTCCAAAACTCAATTAATTTCCACATGAGCTTAGATGGCTCCTATGCATTTCGGGTGAACTGCCCTTCTTCCGGGAGCATCTAGTGCGACTTGGGCAATACTTTTTCCGGGATCAGTGACGCATTATCTTCCGGTTGGCAAGGTAGTGTGGACTTTGCCTCCCGTCACACTACCTACGGAAGAAAGCATATGAAAGGAAATGATGAACATTTCTAAAGCGCATTGAAGGAAAGTAAAGCTACAAAAGAATTAAATACATCGCCTGAAAAAACGTAAACCTTTGTGGAGTCCTTTTTTATAAGTAAAAGGTAGGACATGTACTTTTGAGTTTTGCATGTCCTAGTAGTGACACACACCCAAATTCATTTTTCACTAGTCCGAGACCTACTCCTGTCATAGGCTAGCAGTGGGAATTCCTTATACACTTTTAAGCTGTAATCCTGATCAGAAAGGAGTAGCTGCATTATGTTTTATGTCTTAGGAATGGTAATGATAAATACTTGTTAATGGTTAAGTTGGATTTAACAGTACTATTTTAGAAATGTCACTTTTAGAAAGTGGGTATTTCTCTGCTCTTACTGCTTGAGGGGCTTGCAGCCTGTCTCCGATACATGTTTGGGGTGCATGACACTTTGTACATTCCCGCTAGACAGCCACAAGCACAGAAAGGTTGGGTGTGACAGAAAATTCTTAAGCATTCAGCTGCATTCTGATATCTCTTCCTGGGCAGAAAGAGAGAGTGGGTGCTGACAATTACCTGAATAGGCAGTCTCCTGTTTCTCACACAAACGGCTGATTAACCCCTACTGACCTACTGATAGGATGGAGCCAGGGCTGGGAAGAAAGGAACTGGGTGCATTTCAAAGACCCTTCTCTGAAGTCACCCCTACTTCAAAGACACAACTGGGTATTAGTACTGGAGTTCTGACCCTACCAAGACAATACACTACAGGACCTTTGAAGAACTCTGCTAGGAGTAAGGACTGCTGTATATAAGGATTACCACTATACTTGACTGCTGCTCTGTAAGAACTGCTTTTCTGGTTTGCTGTGCTGCCCTGTTGCTTGCTGATCTCTGCTGCCCTGCTAAGAACAAGGACTGGAACCATCTCACTTGAACCTGGCATGACTCCAAGGGCTTGCTCCCGTTCTGAAGTCTCAGGGCCATCAAAGACTTCCTTCAACCCTGCAATAGCACCAGGAACTCTGCCATTTGTGAGTAGTTCCCTGCCAAGTGATGCCAATCCAGTACTAAGCCCTTGAAAGGTGACTTGTGCTGTACAGAACCTTCATATTCGATTCAGTGATGTCTTTGCACCGATCAGAACCGACTCATTACTTTTCTACGCCGATGAAGGAGCTGATTGATGACATCACTTTGATGGACTACACAGCTCTACGATGACGGACAGCATGGCTTGACAAAGATGCAGTGGGTGCATTGTAAAGGGGTTCATCAGGGAAGCCTACCTCATCTGCACGGATCGGAACATACGCATCAAGTCTTCGACATTGACACTTGCTTCATCGTAAGTACTTTTTCAACGGGACCTAAGTGAGTCCTGTGGCTGGCCTGCCTTCCATCATGGTCAGCCTGAACTTTGGATTCACCCCAGTCCAGCATGACCTCAAGTAACCTATTTGCTTTGAAGCCCTACTTTTAGATTAATTCTTTAAAAATTCATAACAGCGGTTCTACCTATTGGATTTTTATCATTTTGGTCTTGTTTTACTTATATATCTATAATCAAATCTATTTTTCTAACCTTAACTGAAGTTTTTATGTGGTTTTTCATTGTGTTACTGAGTATGTGTGTTGCACAAATACTTTACACATTGCCTCTTTAGATAAGCCTGACTGCTCTGTGCCAAGCTACCAGAGGGTGAGTACAGGTTATCTTTTAGTGTGTATCCAGCTTACCCTCACTAGAGTGGTGGGAGGTCCCTGCTTGTACAGAGTGCATACTCTGCCAACCAGAAACCCCAGTTCTAAGAAACAGAATATTGAGCTTTAAATAGCACACTGCCTAAATATCGTAGCCTGAATAATGACTACCAACATATATAGTGAGGATAAGTATATATCAAAGAAATTCACTATTTAGTCTTAACTCCATATATATTTTATATACAATACCTTAATAATATTTTGGTGTTGATGTTCTTGCAATTATATTTTTGTAGCACAAACGGGTTGTGCTCAATATTCTGACTTACAAACATTCACAAAGGCTCCAAAGAAGACATCATTCAAGATAACTCATCCCCCCAATGCAATAGATATCACAAAAAAATTAACACTTAATAATGCATTGTGCACCCGAATCTGAGAATGCAAGAAAATGGGCCATGTGGCTTAACTTGACCTGAACTCCCAAATAAGCCACACCACGCTACAAGTGTATAGTAACCAGGTGGGCAATCGAACCATAAATCTGATTTCTTGCTGCAGTGATCTAGTGCATTAAGAAATCATAACTATGCACATGTATCTTGTGCTGGCTTATTAGGGACTTCAGCTCAAGTTAAGCCACATGGCCCATTTTCTCATTAGGATGTAATAAATTCTGCTCACGAGTTATTTCATACTGTTGGTCTACAGATTAAAGGCTGTATATCCAATGCACTTCCTTGAAAATATGCAGGCACTAGGTTTTAATCAAGTACTGTGTGGCCCAGGATGCTCAATTGAAGATGACCTTCACTTGTACTCATACATAGAAACTCCAACAGATCAGTGCAAGCAACAGTCCTGTTTAGCGCAATCTTTAATTTCTCCCACTTTCCTGTGAACCTTTCACCAATAACCCGTAAAACCTGGGCATCACATCTCATCTCAAGTTCGGCACTGTAAAACTTTGAAAACTGATGCACTTGCGGCAACTGACAAAACTGTAATTTCACATGTCAATAAAAAGTACTTGAATATCTCTACTATAATATACCACCACAGTGGAAATGTGCCCTACTCAGATCTATAAACAACAGCAAATGTTACCATGGGATGTTATCTGAACTAACCACAACCTTTCAAATCAATAAAACTAAACAACCACCAAAAATAGCAAAATTCACACAAGAAACATATGAGTGTCTACCACTTAGCAAATTAATATTTGCTATTTGCTAGGCCTAATCTAATATATTCACATGGTGATGTCTGAAACTAAACATTAGGGATGTTTGAATTCTATAAGAAAATGACCAATCTGGATGCCAACCCATGCATAGAACAGCACTGTTGGGACCTTGTAATGTGTTCCAAATCAAAATTTACAAAAAACACAATTCAGTTTCTAGTGGCTGAGATCCAATACCATACATTCTAATATTCCCTTTTCCATTTTACTCTCCATTCACAGCAACACATCCAAAGACAAATGGGGTGAATATGGAACTAGCACAGAAAAACGTAATCATCCCACCTATCTGCAGAGCTGCAACCAATAGCATGCCTTAAATGCATCCTCCTTATTCTTAAGCCAGGCCTCACTTCCATGGATGATGACTTGCAAAGGAGTAACAGTAAAAGAAAAAAAGTAAAAAAAGGACATCATTTTTGCATCCCCCACATTTTTTCCTGTCTTCTGTTCCTGGGTTGAGGACTCTGTGTGCAATTACAATTCTAAACACTGACATACCATCTGTGTTTCCTAAAAACATGTACTTAACATCAAAGTTATCTAATTTACTCAGTTTATCTTCTTGTAGGGCCACAGTAGATGGTGTGAGTAATTCATCAATGGCATGGAAATTAAATAACATATATGGGCTCCAGTGTGCATTTATAACTCCCCACACACTACAACAATGCCTTTGTAGAGCACATTTGCATCCTGGATGGGCTTCTGACTAAAAGCAATGTATCAACACAAGAAGAAAATGTGACTTTGCCATGTAGGAACAACAATTTTTATATATCAGATACGTCATACCTAAATTGTGCCTTCTAAGCCCACAGGGTACTTAGTATAAAATGTGGCATTCAAAACTGTGGAAGAGTTATGCCCTCTCAGAGAACCATTATCCAACACTGTATTCACTGTATAAATAAAGCCATATTTTCTGGGAACAGTCCATGAGTAGTTTAAAATCCTTATATCCCATCTCCACCCAGAAACATGCTAGAAAACAATCTTTTCCATTTAGTTTAAAAAATCTAATGTAATTCAATGGTGAAGGTAGAAATAACTATTAAAAAAAAGTGTTGTTTGTCAGTTCGAGAGCAAACTGGTTTGGAACTAGTTTGCTTCTCAGACCTACAATACACATTCCTTGCTATGAGTTAACAACCCTTCTACTTGAGAACAGGGGCTCTAGGAAGACAGGGGTGTTGTATGGTATAAAATGTTGGTTCATTTTGATCACAGTCAATCGCTTCATGTTTGAGGCGAGAGAAGGGTCCTTCTCACTGTAACAACTGCAGCAGCTACACTGAACACACGCTCGACAGACACACTGGCAACAAGATCAGCCAGATACTTTATTTCCAGCCTGTTAAGTTCTGGTCATTGGTGCATCTTCCCATACCAACACATCAATGGATGATTTGGATCCAAATAGACCTCTTAAGAATCATCCAGATACTCCTGGAACATCCTGTGTATGGCCATTGGTAGCGCACTTGCTCAACCTATTTTGCCATTGCCTCCGCGCCGGAATTGAGCACTGCCAATTGAAAATAATACAATGTAGAGGCTGGGTCCGGTCCTTCTGTTGCTGTTGTTGCTGGTGTTCTTGTAGATGGTGTTGTTGGCTGCAGTGAGACAAGACTGTCCTCTCTGAAAGTTGAAGGCAGCATCCCAGAACTGCAGGGTGGGACTCGAAGTTCCAGCCATTCTTCTTCCAAGTCTCTGGCTTGCTATACAATCCATGTCTTGCATTATAAAACATCACTTCAGAAAAAGGGATGAAAGTGGGCAGAATTATTTTGTACCATGGATCAAGTATTATGGCACAGATTTACTCTTTGAGTGCAATTATGTCATGTTGCAGCCTCGTATTACAAGCCAAGCGAAGGATTAAGGTTTCAACCAAAGAATGCACTTCATTCACACCTGCAGGGGCAAACTTTTCAGACACCTTCTTTACCCGGTCCTACAGGAGATGCAACAACAGGATGGCTAGGCTATGGTACTGGTCTCCTTGCTAACTTCCCGTGTGAAATTCTCAAAAGGGAGTAGCATCTGTGTCAGGCATTTGACTAGGACCCACTTGTCCGCAACCATGGTCGTAGCTTTCCCAAATGCATCCCCTCCTCTTAGAATGCCATAGTCATTAATCTGTATGTACTGCTCAAACATGTAATAGGTCCAGTTCCAATGTGTTGGCACCTCTGTATCAGGGTTTTAACTAGTACTCTATTACTACGCTGAATAATCCACAACTGATTCAGGGCTTTAAAAGAATGGCTGAAAGGAGTGCAGATTCTTCTGCAGGTGGTCAGCATTTGTTGCTAACTATGTCTTCTTTTTTTAAGAAGTCTTGCATCACCAGGTTGAAGCAATGTTCCAAACACAGGACCCTAAAATAGCTTCAGTCTGACATGATATTGACTATCTTACTGCCATTGTATGTGGCAACAAATCCAATTCTGAGACCTCTGGGTTAAAGCTATTTATATGCATTGCTGGTAAATTCTTCCAAAATGTTCACAGCTGTATGTGATTTCTCTATTGCAAACATGGTGACTGTTGCAAGCTGCCGAACGTTCTCAAAACTTTTTTCAGGACCAAGACGTGCAGATATCTTTTGCTTAACCCCTGCAAAAAAGATTCAGTGTGCAGTGATGCACATGTAATCAGTCGCCTGACAACTGGTCCACATGTATCTCATCAGGTGGTTGGTGTTAACAACACTTTGCTGCTAAACTTGTCCAACCAACCTCAGCACATTGTAATGCAGCACTGGAGCAGCAACTCTGGCAAAATAGGTTCGACTTGGTACCTTCTGTTTCTGGCAGATGGCTGCCACAAATTCCAAGACTCCTATTCCTTGCACAAAAGAAAAAGGGGGCAGACCAACACAAATATTTTTGCCAGCTTCCCATTGTACCAACGTGTGGGTGGGTAGTTCCATTCGTAGGGCCCCTCCTGCCTGAACATGCCCGTAATAGTCGCCTGGATTTTTCTGACACAGGCATCTTTTGAGAAGTAGATGGTGGTGGGAGACTCAATGTGTGTCTTAGTGGGGCAGTCACTGTATACTGTGGTGTCTCCATCTCACTCCTAATCTTGTGCAGTTGTGAAGTCACAGAGGTGGGAGAATCTGCTATCACACTGCTGGGGAGAGGGCTGCTTTACATAAAATAGTCACCCTCTTCTTCCTCATCATCACCTTCCACCGTGATTGGACTTATACTTGTAGCTGATGTTTCCTGGCTCTCCTCAACACCACCACCATGTTCAGCAATTTTTTTAAGGTTCTCATCCCACTTGATTGTGTGGTGCTTTTTTCATATGGGCTGTTTGGCCTCCAGTACCATAATGTGTATCAGGCTTACCTTGATGAACACTTTTGCTTCAAATCCTGCATACTGCAATGTGCTCCCCCTCATTGCTAACTCTAAGAAAGTCCCAAACTGGAGAAGAGGACTTTTTTTTACTGCTACTGCCAATGTCTGAAGAAGGACTTGAGGTAGGTGGATATGTTGTTGGTTGCCTATTTGCTTCTCCTGAGGTAGGGGTTGGTGCAGGTCTCAACTGGAGCTTTGCAAATATCGGAGCTGGTGGCTACCTGTGCCACATTCCTAGGAGCAGGTTAAATAGCAATGTGAGACTCCTCTGTGTCACCTCCCACCATGACTGTTTCCTCATTGTCATCCCCCTCATCATCCCCTTCCATATGTCTAAGTCTTTCAGGAATTTTTCTTAACCCTTGCTTCTCCTGTTGTCTCTTGGAATCTGCCGGGGTTCATTCCATGTCCCTTTTATCATCAGAAGTGGTGCCTTAAGAAAGTGGTGGAGTCGTACCCTTCCTTTTCCTTGCTGGAGACCTAGGAGTCAATGATTCTAAAAGAGGAGGTTCTTGCTTGGAAGGAAGCTCAGCCTGTGACTGTTGCTGTTGTTTTCTTTGCTCTGTTTCCTGAAGTGATTGTGTACTACTTGGTGAAAGGGGCAAATCCAATTCATCAGCACTACTCATCAGCGTTGGCATTATTGCAGTGGCTGCCTCACTGACAGACATGGTCTTGGGGGGTGCTGTTGGTGCTGTTGGTGCAGGAGTACTGCTCACAACTTGCTTGCCAGAGGCCGGTGAGGAAGGCACAAGTTTGCCGCAAAAGGTTCTGGTCAAAATGCCAGTGGTGGAAATCTGCTTCTTCTCCTCCTCACTGGACACTTTCTTGGCAGCACCTTTCTTTGAGGCCATCTTGAAGCTGTCAGTTGTCAGTGGCACTTAGCTTCACAATCTGAAGAGATGCCCGTTTTGTGCAGTCAGAAATGCTTCACTTTGTGGACAGGTCTTTTGTCTGGCAGTACTGTGGGTGACAACTCTTCTCTTGTGCACCTAAGAGCCAAAACACGCACGAAGAACATCAGTGAAACCTGGCATTCTTGCAGTTCAATTTGTAGTACAAACCAACAATATAATTTAGTGTGGGTACTTAAGTTATTATAAATAATTAGCTACAGTGTAACTTTCCATTTGTCAAACAACACCAACATAAACTTTCATGGTGTACTCTCAAGAAGGATAAGAAAGAGCATCAACAATAACATACAGATTTAACTGTTTGCTTTGTGCATCAAGTTGAGTTGTGGCACTCAGGGAGTTGCAGGTGACAATGGAATAATCCTTAAACAATTAACGCTGTTGTG